>NC_080426.1:85768057-86468057 GCF_029873635.1 Malania oleifera | reverse complement strand
TTTTTTGTTTTAAAGTTTAAATTTCTTTTGGTATTTGTTTGGTATTAACATTTACTTATATTTACTGTTTTAGGATTTTTAATAATTAATGTCCATATATACAAATACTAATTTGTTTGTTTTCATTATTGTAGGATTTTTATTTTTATTACAGAGGTAAGATTTCCATTGTTTAATATTTGGATGTAATGATTTTTTGTTGTCGTATTTTTAATGTGCAATATTCAAGTTCTGTATATCAATGTAGGGTTCTAGTTTATCATTGTGTTAGGGTCCTCATTATCAATATGATATTATATTACTATGGTATTTGTTTATGTTTTAGTATTTGAGTATATATATGATATTATTATGGTATTCTTAGTATTATGTTCGTTATATATTTGGTATGCTGACATGATAATAGTTATTATGGTATTGTTCTGTTTTTTTTTTTATATATATTTTTATTGATATTTTAGTATACGTAACTCGTTATAGTATTTTAGGTATATATATGGTATTATTACTACGTTTACATTTAGTATCACTTATTAGGGTATTTTTAGATTTTTAATATATAAGGTATTGCTTAATATGGCATCTTTAGGACATTTAATATTACCTATTAGGGTATTTTTAGTCTTTTGATATATAAGGTGTTACTTTTTATAGTATCCCTAGTATATTAATATATATATAGTATCATGGTATCTTATTATTTATTTTGACACTCATAATATGTTAGTAGGTATGTGTAGCTTATTACCTTATTACCATATATTAAAACCTCCCATATTAGTATTTTCCTATATAAAAAAAAAAAAAAAAAATCCTATAAGATTTCCAAAATTTGGGAGTGTACTTTCCTAAGTATTTTCTTGATTTTTATCCCTATGATTTTAATGTGAGGATATGAGCTTTCGACCTTTACGTACCTTTAGTTCTGAAGGAATATGTATATAATATATATAGTACATATATCTTTGTATTATTTATTTATTTATTTATTCATACTGCATGTATATTTGTAAATCCACTAATAGAGGGGTAATTTGAAAGATTTATTAGATTAACTTAGGGATAATTCCGAATTTATTAGGTAACGTTTGTAAGAACGGGCGCATAGGGGGTGCTCGTACCTTCCCCTCGTGTAACCGAACTCCCGACCCCAGCTCTGATAACGTAGATTCATTCTACCCCTAATGGGGTAGTAATCATGTGTTCTAACTACACTAAAAGGTTAGTGGTGACTCCGATATTCCTATTTTTCTTGAAATTATAAAATATTTTTTTATTTTTCCACCCGAGGCACACCCGCTCCGGGACGTCGCGACACTGCTCACAATCATTGGTCCAAAAAAATTTCACGTCCTTCCTTATTAACCGTGTTAGAGGGTCAGACAACTTAGAGAATCCATCTACGAACTGACGATAGTACCCTCCTAGTCCAAGGAAACTCCGAACTTCCTACACGCTCTTCGGTTTCACCCAGTCAACCACTACTTCAATTTTACCTGGATCAACAAAGATGCCACCTCCCGACACGATATAGCCTAGAAATGCAACCTAGTTCAACCAAAACTCGCATTTCATCAGCTTAGCATACAGCTTCCTTTCTCACAATATCTGAAGCACCAACCTCTGATGGTTTTCATCCTCTTCCGAACTCCTAAAGTATACCAGAATATCGTCAATGAATACCACTACATACTGATCCAAATATTCATGGAAAACCCTGTTCATTAGGTCCATAAATACCTCCAGAGCGTTAGTTAACCCAAATGGCATGACCAGAAACTCGTAGTGATCATATCTGGTTTGGAAAGCAATCTTCGCAACATCCTCAGTTTTAACTTTCACCTGATGATACCCTAACCGTAAATCAATGTTCGAAAAGACATGTGTTCCCTATAGCTGATCAAACAGATCATCTATACGAGGCAATGGGTATCTGTTCTTCACTGTTACCTTATTAATCTCACGGTAATCAATGCACATTCTCATTGACCCGTCCTTCTTCTTCATGAACAATATTGCAGCTTCCCAAGGCAAAATGTTGGGTCTGATAAAGTCCTTATCCAGTAGTTCCTGCAACTGCTCCTTCAACTCTTTAAGTTCAGTTGGAGCCATCTAGTATGGAGCTTTAGAAATCGGTGCCTTTCCTGGCAACAATTTAATAGCAAACTCCACCTCACGATCAAAAGGTAAACCGGGTAAGTCTTCTAGGAATACATTTGGAAATTCGTTAACCATTCGGATATCTTCGAGCTTCAGATCATCTCGAGGTAGTTCCTTCACACAAGCTAGGTACTCCTAACACCCATCCAAGAGTAATCTTCTTGCCTGCATTGCTGACAAAATCTGTGGCCTCGAACGCACACACGAACCTACGAACTCATACTCTTGTTCCCTAGGAGGTCTGAACACCACCACTTTCCTATGACAGTCAATCACAGCAAAATTGGAGGATAACTAATCCACCCCTAGTATGACATCAAACCCAAACATATCGTATACTACCAGATTCACTGGTAGCGACCTTTCTTGAATTACCACTAGGTAGTTCCCTAACGTCTTCCTATAGATCACCACACTCCCAAATGGTGTAGCCACAGACAACCACTCATCCATCACTTAGGTTTCAACCCCACATAGTTTCGAAAAGTTTGCAAATATAAAGGAGTGGGTTGCTCCTGAATCAAATAAGATAACAACTTTATTTGAAAGCAGTACCTGTCACCACATTGCCAGCGTGCTCTGCATCAGCTAGAGTAAGCTAGTATACTCTCGCCTAAGCTGTGTTTCCTGAAATTTTCCCCGAGGCACCTAATTCTTTCCCCGGTTCTGACTCTGTGCAGGTGTATCATCCATCTGCGTACGACAGTCTTGGGACTTGTGGCCCAGTTTGCCACAGCGGTAACAGTCACTCACAAACGATTGCACGTGAGATGGATCCCCCTATGGACCCCACAGTTCTACATCCTGGTGATTTCTTGTACCGTAGTTCCTCTTCTTTCATTGCCCCTAGCGAGAACCAGTCTAAGAACCAGAAGGTACTGACCTCTTCTTCTGTTCCTACACCACCTCATCCTCCTGGAGACTAGCCTCAACCATGACAACTTTATCCACCAGTAGGAAACTACCGAATTTGCAGCATTCCCACTAGCTTACGAATATCTTTCCTCGGACCCTTGTCTAACCTCCAACTCTTCTCGTACTCATTCGATATCATACACGACACAAAATGAGGTAGCTCAATATATCTAGTGGCGTATCTCTACACAGTCAAGGTCCCTTGGGTCAAACTTGAGAATTTGTCTGCCTTTGCATCACGGATGAAAGCCAGGAAGTATCTCTCAAAGAATACCTCCTTAAAATGGCCCCATGTCATCTCTGATGGGTCGGCCCTTTGCTTCTCCAGCAGACTCACAGTTGTCCACCATCTTTCAGCTTCTCCTGCTAGCTGAAACGTAGCATAGAGAACTTTCTGCTCATCAATGCAGTGCAGAACCTTCAGTATCTTTTCCGTCTTCTGCAACCAGTTTTCTGCCATGATCTAGTTGGATCCTCCAGTAAACGTCATAGGATGCATGTGGGTGAACTTCTCAATGGTACAACCCGTAGTCATAGGCGGGCACTCCCGTCCTCCAACACTTCGCCCAATCTCTCTCATAATCTGCCTGATCAAACCTCGAGGCACGAAAATTGACCCATCACTCGAAGTCCCCTCCGAACAACTATACACGTTGCTATCCTTGGGCTCCATTCTGAAAATATGATTGGAATAGATTAGTATTCCTATATCATGTCATAATTAACACAATCATTGCAGAATAATCATGTTAACTTCTAAACTCTCGGGTTCAGGTTTGCCCCACCGCACAAACACGAAACTATCAATGGTTTGCTGTGGTTTTACTTAAATCGTCATTCCAAAAAAAACACACAACACCGTCAATGAATCCTTGTCTAGCTACAAGACAATCCTCGACCTACTATACCCATTCCCTATATTCCTATACTCTGGTATGTTCCCCTAATCAAGCCTAACCAAGTCTACAAGACCTAACAACCTAGTTAGCTCTGATACCAAGTTGTCATGCCTTAAACCCGCAATGGGCCCTAGGGTGTGATTTAGTAACCTAACTTGTCCCTGTATCATACAACCATCCATGATACTATACAAAATGAGGGTCCAACCCCGCAAGGTTCACGTATACCCTATACACAATCACATACACAATATATGCTGCAAAATTATACAAACTATTACATTCAATTCATACCATACCAGAGTCTATATAATACTGGAATGAACCACAACATAACCCCGGGTGTCTACATAACCCAAAATGACTCCCCAGTCACAGTTCAGTACTTACACAAGTACTTATACAATGCTAACCAACAACCATGCTCCCAACTCGCTAGAACATTAATTTCGGCTACTCGAAGGACCTGAAACGCATTTATATGATTGGGTTGAGACACTTCTCAGTAAGGGAGAATCATGTTATATTAGTGTGTGGGCACATAAGTGTTATTTCAACAGTAAAACATAACATTTCACAATTCCAATATTTTCACAACACAGTTCCAGTATATTCACAACATAAATCAATCAATCTATCTAGTGTTGTCACACTCTTCAGCCTAAGCCGACCGCATGATATGACGCCCCCGGTAACTTGGCATAGCATAAGCCTCCACAGCGTTGAACTGGTGCGAATATGGTGACTCACACCCTTCGGTGATAAACTAGAATAATAGGTGGTATTTCACACCCTCGGCAAAAGCTGGACCTCTTAGCCTACAGTATATTCCGACTTGTCTCAATATCCTAACCTACAGTATTATTCTGACTCGACATCAATATCTTAGCCTACAATATTAGTCCGACCCGGCTTCAATACCTCAGTCTACAGTATTATTCCGACTCGGCTCAATATCTTAGCCTACGATATTATTTCGACTCGATTTTTCAAAAAACTTGGAACATTTTGGAACTCCTATTCCTATATCTCATTTCAACATTTCACAACTCAACTCATTTAAATACATAAGCTCATGCCACACTTATTTGGGTAAATAAATAATCACATCATATTTACTTCGAGAATATAGTTTAACATAAATAAAGGAATTGTCGTCTCTATACTATAATTTATTCATATATGTAATTTTCCAACAAAAATTGAGATGATATCTGAAACCCTAAATTTTAAAAAAATGGTAGCCCAAAAATCCCATCATTTCACCCAGTAGATTTTCCCAAATAAGTATTCAAAACATTCGCATCATCGTAAACCACAACTTTACCGAATCAGATTTCACAAATAATTGATATAAACAAAATCCCCTTACCTTTTCCCAAAACCGGAACACGAACCTAAACAGTCCAAAACAGCGACACAGGATCCCCAAAACCTAAAAACCAAAGAACAATACTTCAATACAATCCTATTTACTACAAACCTACCGAACCAAAAATGAACTTAGACCCTTACCTCGATTTCGAGATAAGACCCGAAAATCCTCAAAACGAAGATATGATTTGCTATAATTGTAGAGGTTCTCCTCCTGATCCACATACTAACATTGGATCGTTGATTCGGGTAACAGACGACCCAAGATCTTAGAGAGAGAGAGAGAGAGAGAGAGAGAGAGAGTCTGGTTCGAGTTCTAGAGAGAGAGAGAAAGGATTTTTAGTTTCTTAGCAATGAAGCAAACTAAATGATATTTATAGACCCCTTGACCCGATCAACCTCGTCGATGAAGTGGAGCACTCATCGAAGAGCAGAAGAAGGGAGTTTATCAACGATAGAGTTGGTCCCGTCGAAGAGCCTGAGATTTCAAAATTCCAAAAATCTCTTGGTATCGTCTCATCGACGAGCCTCTGAATTTCACCGACGAGCCAGAAAAGAGACTTCGTCGATGAGAGAAAAAGCCTCGTCGACAAGCTCTGATGTTTTCTCCTTTTTAATTTCCCTTCCCTTTTCTCATTTATTTAATATGGATTTCTCGATTCGGGTTCTTACATTTTTTACTTTTTAACTTGAGATGTACCTTCATACATTACTTGGAGTTTCTCCCACATTTCCTTTGTGGTGTTGCATCCGCAAATACGGTTGTACTCTTCATCACTCACAACACAATAGAGAATTTTATTTTTTTTGTAGTTTAGTTGAACCAACCTTGAGTCAGCGTCCGAAAACTTCTTTTTTGGTATGATCTCACCTTCTTTATCTTTGAATATGTAATCTCCTTCAGTGATCACATTCCACATTTTCAAGTCGTTTGATTGGATGAAAATTGTCATTCGGTCTTTCCATACCGTGTAGTTGCTTCCATTGAACTTTGGTGGATGATCAATGGATTGTCCTTGTGCAAACATATCCGCTATTTGATCTTTATGCTCTAGATGTTACTCCGGAGGTCAAGCGACTCGCCCTGATACCACTTGTCAGCCCTAGTGTGCGTCTAGAGGGGGGTGAATAGACGTTTTTTGCAAACAAGAAAGATTGCTACAAAATAAAAAATTTGGCAAGAAGAAAGTGAAAAATATCACAATGAAAGACAAAGCAAATAACCATAATAAATAACAAGATAAGAGAGAGAAAAGCACAACACAACGATTTAACATGGTTCGACTCCAAGCCTACATCCACACCCCAGCTCCAAGCCAAGGATTCCCAAATCCACTAAAGAATCTCCTTTCAAGCCAAAGAGGCCTTTACAATAAGGGTACACAACCCAGCTATTCACCAAAAGTTGTACCGCGGTGTTCACCAAGAAGCACCTTTAAATGGCTCACAAAGAACCTCCCAATATAATGATTTGAAAGCAAGCAGATACAATGTAGAATGCTCCTACTTGAGCTGATGATACAAGTGTAAACCTCACACTAGTCTCTTTCAGTAAGTGATATGTAGGCAAGAATAAGTAGCAAGAGAGTTTTAAGCAAGTAGAAATGTAACGGCCCAAAAAATAATGGTTTTTAAATAATGAAGAGGGGGGAATGGAAACATAAAGAGAAGAAGGCAATAGGCTTCGTTGATGACATTGCACTTTGGATGGAATAACCCGGGAGTAACACACAAGGCCTCGTCGATGAACTACTTGTCGACGAACACAAGTAGTTCATCGACGAGCACATAAGGGGACCTTGTTGATGAAGTCACGCCTCGTCGATGAGAAGATACCAAAAAGGGGTTTTTGGGATAGTCTGAAATTCATCGACAAGGGAGGAAGTTCATTGACGAAATTATTAAAGGACTCGTCAACGAGGTGACGTGTCTCGTCGACGAATCTGGCTCTATAAATAGTGAAAACCCAAATTTTTAAATGAATTTTTAGTGCAAACCCACTCTTTCTCTCTCTAAAATGCATCTCCCTCCTTCTCTCTTCGATTCCGGGTTCATTTTACGCCAATTGGACGATCTGAAGCCACCACGACGCTCCTGGTGAAGTTTTCTGCAAGTCTGCTGGAGCTTATCGTTGGTGGAGTTGGTTTGAATTTCATCTCAATCTCAGGGTAAGGCATTTTATTCAGTATTTATCTTTCCCTCAGTGATAAGAAATACAATACATGAAGAAATACTGATGTTTTGTTCTAGGAGATGTTATTTTTATGGTGTTGAGTGGAGAACCCTACGGGTGTAAGACTAGAGTTTAGTGAGGGACCTTTCAGAGATAAGGTAAAGGAAATATGTTATGTTAGGAATTTTTATAATGTTATCAGATATTTTACACATATGTATATACCAGCTTATTACCCATTTTTACAGAATATAAGCTTTAAATGCTTGTGTGGCCTGAGTAGATATTTAGGTGATGAAGAACTTATATAGTTTTTACAGTATATCATACTATACTGATTACACAGATATGGACAGTATATTACATATATTTATCTAGAACAATATATTACAGTTTTACTCAGATCAGTATGTTATAGTTTTGTACAGATCAGTATATCACAGATATTTATCCAGAATAGTACATTACAGTTTTACTTAGATCAGTATATTACAGTTTTATTCAGAACAGTATATATAGTATTTATAGTATGTTATGTTTCCTATTACCGTATCATACAAAGTATACATACAAATATACAAAGATAGCATCAAGATGCTACAGAGCATGGTACCGTTGCTATATACAGATAGAGGGCAACCACATATCTCAGATAGTGTGTGGTTACTGTCAAACTGTGCTTAGAGAGGATGCAGCTCCCCAGTTCGTTGCATTGAGGGGGCCAGTTTGACGAGGTAGCAACTAGTCCCACGAGTAGGAGGGTATGCAGTTTGGCCGGGTTAAGGTAGTGTAGAGTATATTGACTTTTCTGGAGGGCCGACCAGATTAAGTCCCGCCTATAGGCCACACAACTCTGTCATGAGGGGTCAAATCATGACATATAGAGTTTCAGGGATAGGCACAGTTATGTATATACAGTATCTGATGAGTATAGTATGATATTATTAGTATGAAAAGTAGAAAATACAAATGATACAGTTATATTTTAAATTGTGAAAATGATGGACATGCTTTACAGATATACTATTTCATTATAGTTCAGTTGTTATTTTAACAGTATGCAACTTAGTCGCCACATACTAGTAATAACATATTTCCACTTACTGAGCGTTGACTCACTCCATAACTTTAACATTTTTTCAAGTGAGCCAGCTGAGCGGGCTGACCAGGCTCGCGGATAGAGAGTTTATTTGATTACCCTGGATTAGAGGGTATGTTTGTGCAGCATTTTGTGTTTTGGGACAAATATTTTGGAGAGAGATGTATTATATAGTATGGTTTGAGAATACAAATCCCTGGTATTGTATGATGTGTATGGATGTATGGATTACGTTTCCGCTGCATAGGTATGATTTGATATTCAGGTTTACCCCGGTGCCTTTCAAGGCTCGAGTTCCATAGCAGGGGGTATCAGAACATTTAATATATATATAATAAAAAAAATGATATAAATTTTGAGGTCGTCACATTTTTGTATTAGAACCTAGGTTGCTAGGTTTTGTAGACTTTAAAGTGCAGCAGGAAACAATACCAGAATATAGGAAAAGAATTTGAGGTTTTATTCTGTGATCATACAGGATTTTCATGGTGGTTTCTATGTTTTTCCTGGGGTGACGATTTCAAGAAAACCATAGTAAACTATCAACGAGTCATGTGTTTGGGTTGTAGGATTGGATTTTGGGGTACGATCAAGAGGGATGGTTAATAGAGAATTTAGAACTTTAGTTGAATAAGTTGGGTCTATAGGGAAATAGAATTATGAAACAGTGTTCTATGTGTTTGCAGGATGGACCCAGGAGGCAATAGCGCTCACGCTAGTGAGGATGATGGTACTGGTCCTTCTGGCACAGCAGGTGGGGATTCAGATGCTATGCTACGTAGTGTGGCTCAACAAGTTATGGCTGAGATTGCATGGACCTCTAGAGATCAAGAAGGTCCATCTTCAGCTCAGGGATATACCATAGAGAAATTTATGAAATGAATCCACCAGCATTTTTTGGAGTGACTGACCCTGCAGTTGTAGAGAACTGGGTGCAAGAGGTAAAGAAGATTCTGATAGTACTTCATTGCACCAATGAGCAGAGAGTTTTATATGCTATGTATAGGCTGGTGGGGGAGGCCGAGAGATAGTGGTCAGCCACCCGACTGTTGGAGGAGCAGAGGGCTATACCAATGTCGATGACCTGGGCTCAATTCAGGGACGTGTTCTTCGATAGATATTACCATGCCTCAGTCAGAGAGGCTTGAGTACAGGATTTTTTGAGCCTGTCCCACGGATCATTGACTATCCAGCGGTATGCGGTGAAATTTATCGAGCTCTTGCATTTCTGCCCATATATTGTCCTCGATGAAGTGAAGAAGGTCAGAATGTTCGAGAGGAACCTGAGGCTAGATCTTTACAGGCAGGTGGCAGTACTAAGGATCCAAAATTTTGCAGAGTTGGTTGATAGGGCTAGTATAGCAGAGGAGAGTCTATCTAGAAAGACAGAGACACGGAGTCAGAAGAAAAGGACTGCACCATTGAGTTTTTAGGTGGGCCCAGCCGAGGCCCTTGGAGAGGAGGTAGATCTGGCGGAGGCCAGAGGCAGATGGTAGAGCATGGGGGATTTTAGGGTGGAAAGCTTCCTGGTATTTGTCCTAGATGCGGACTGAGACATCCTAGTGAGTGCCAACAGTGGGAGAATGTATATTATCGTTGCGGGAGGCCCGGTCATATGGCTTGATCGTGTCGAATACTGTCGAATTATGCACCAGCTCCTAGACCATTTCGAGGTGGATATCAGGCGCCTCGCGGAGGTCAACAAAGAAATATTGCACCGACGAGAGTCTATGCGTTGACGCTGGAAGAAGCTGAGACGGCTGGAGACATGGTCACAGGTACCCTTACTGCTTTACCATATAAAATTGTTGTTTTGTTTAATATAGGTGTCACCCACTCTTTTAGATCGGCGGGGTATGTTAGAATAACTAGGGTAGAGACTCAGCTACTAAATGTAGAATTATCTGTGGGTACGCCGATGGGATCAGTGGTAAAATGCAAGAAGGTGCTGCGAAATTTTCCAGTAAGTATTCAGGGGAGGGTATTGTTAGCCAATCTTGTGATCCTTGATATGCAGGGGTTTGATGTGATATTGGGCATGGATTGGCTAACTACTCGTTACGCTAGCATAGAGTGCCATCAGAAAGAAGTGATTTTCAAACCCCCAGGCGAGCAAGAGCACAGATTCATAGGATCACGCGTACGTGCTTCACCACAGCTAGTGTCAACTATTCAGGTGAGGAGGCTGCTACAGAGTGGTTTCCAAGGGTATGTCGCATACCTAAAAGAATTGTCAAAAGAAGAATTGAGACAAGCTGACATACCAGTAGTGAGAGAGTTTCCAAATGTATTTCCAGAAGAATTACTTGGTTTGCCACCTGATCATGAGATTGAGTTCACTATAGACCTATTTCCGGGGTCTACACCAATATCTGAAGCACCATATCGTATGGCTCCAGTCAAGTTGAAAGAATTGAAAGATTAGCTACAGGAACTGCTGGATAAGGGTTTTATTAGGCCCAGCGTGTCACCCTAGGGTGCGCCAGTTCTGTTCATGAAAAAGAAAGATGGAACCATGAAGTTATGCATCAATTATAGGGAGATAAATAAATTGACAGTAAAAAATAAATACCCTCTCCCTAGGATCGATGATTTATTTGATCAACTTTAGGGGACCCAGGTTTACTCTAAAATTTATCTGCGGTCAGGCTACCATCAAGTGAAAGTTAGAGCAGAATATATTTTGAAGACCGCATTTCATACTAGATATTGGCATTACGAGTTTTTAGTAATGCCATTTGGGTTGACTAATGCACCGGCAGTATTTATGGATCTAATGAATCGAGTGTTCCATCAGTATTTGGACCAGTTTGTGGTTGTGTTTATTAATGATATACTGGTCTACTCGAGGAGTTTTGAGGAGCACGAGCATCATTTGAGGCTGGTGTTGCAGATATTAAGGAAAAGAAAATTTTATGCAAAATTCAATAAGTGTGAGTTTTGGTTAAAACGGGTTACTTTTCTTGGCCATGTGATCTTTGAAGCAGGTGTATTAGTTTATCCAAGTAAAATAGAGGCAGTGTTGAGTTGGGAAAGGCAAGGAAATGTTTAGGAAGTCAGGAGTTTTCTGGGATTAGCAGGTTATTACCGGCGCTTTGTGGATGGTTTCTCCAGGCTATCAAGTCCATTAACACGAATTATGAGGAAAAATGTAAAGTTTGATTGGACCGATGACTATGAGTAGAGTTTTCAAGAGTTTAAGCGGTGGTTAGTTTCAGCTCCAGTATTAGCTATTCCATCAGGGGAAGATGGGTTTGTAATATACAATGATGCCTCTTTGAAGGATCTTGGATGCATGTTGATGCAACACGGTAGGGTTATTGCATATGCATCTAGGCAGCTTAAAGAATATGAGAAGAATTATTTTGTCCATGATTTAGAGCTTGCTGCGGTGGTGTATGCTTTTAAGATTTGGAGGCATTACCTATATGGTGGAAAGTGCAAGATTTTCATGGATCACAAGAGCCTGAAATATTTCTTTACTCAGAAAGCGTTGAATATGCGGCAAAGAAGGTGGCTAGAGCTTATTAAAGACTATGATTGCATGATTAGTTACTACCCAGGAAAAGCAAATGTAGTGGCAGATACTCTGAGTAGGAAATCAGGGAGACCCGTACTGGAAGTTATGGAGATTCAACACTCAATTCTGATGGATTTGAAGAGGCCCAGCATAGAATTGGTAGAGAAGAGTCCTCAGGCAGTTATTGTCAATCTAGTGGTTCAGCCTACGCTATACGAGAGAATTAAAGCAGCTCAGGATAATGATGCAGAGTTGGAAGAGGTGATGGCTAGAGTGCTGCATGGTCAGGGAGAGGAGTTCAGCATATCAGATGACGGAACCCTGCGATTCCGTGCTAGGCTCTGTGTTCCTGCAGATACCGAGATCAGGAGAACTATATTAGAGGAGGCTCATAGATCCCTATACATCGTACATCCAGGTAGCACTAAAATGTATCAGGATCTGCGAGAGTACTTCTGGTGGAGTGGAATGAAGAGAGAGATAGTTAAATTTGTACAGCAGTGCTTGACGTGTTAGTAGGTTAAAGCTGAGCACTAAAGGCCAGCAGGGCAATTGCAGCCGTTGTTTATTCCAGAGTGGAAGTGGGACCATGTTTCTATGGATTTTTTTATGGTATTACCACCAGTGCGACAGTGGTTGAATGCGATTTGGGTGGTTGTTGATTGTTTGATGAAGACCGCCTATTTCATCCCTATTAAAGTCGGTTATTCCATGAACAGGTTGGCAAAAATTTATGTTCAGGAGATAGTTCGCGTCCATGGTGTGCCAATATTTATAGTCTCAAACTGAGATCCTCGGTTTACTTCATGATGTTGGAAAAGTTTTCACGAGGCTATGGGTACACAGTTAGCTTTTAGCACTAATTCCCATCCCCAGACAGTTGGTCAGACTGAGAGGACGATTCAGACACTAGAGGATATGCTTCGTGCTTGTGTGCTTGATTTTGGAGGCAGTTGGATTCAGTTTATGTCATTAGTCGAGTTTTCCTACAATAACAGCTACCAGGCTAGTATCGGTATGGCTCCATACGAGGCATTGTATGGTAGGAGATGTCGTTCTCCTCTCTTCTGAGATAAGGTAGGCGAAAGGCGAGTTTTGGGACCAGAGATAGTACAACAAGCTTGTGACAAGGTCCGACTAATTAAAGAAATAATCAGTACAGCACAGAGTCAGCAAAAAAGCTACGTAGATACTCGCAGCCGAGAGTTAGAGTTTGATGGGGGAGATTAAGTATTTTTTAAGATAGCACCTCTGAAAGGAGTTATGAGGTTTGGAAGGAAGGGCAGGTTGAGACCTAGGTATATTAGACCTTTTAAGATACTAGAGAGAATAGGGTCAGTTGCCTATAGGCTAGCTTTGCCGCCAGCTTTGGCTCGAATTCATGACATGTTTCATGTTGCTATGTTAAGGAAATATGTCTCAGACCCGTCCCACATAATCTGCTATGTAAAGATAGAACTCAAGGATTCACTAGCTTAAGAAGAGACGCCAATACAAATTTTAGACAGAAAGACACAAAAACTACGTACTAAAGAAATTTAGTTAGTGAAAGTTTTGTGGAAAAATCATGCCATAGAGGAAGCTTCTTGGGAACTCGAGGAGCTGATCAGACAGAGATACCCGCAGTTGTTTCAAGAAGTATAGAGGTAATCAGGTAAAGTATAATAGTTAGATAAGTTTCTTTTGCAGGTACATGTATGATTTAGTGAGTAGATAGTTTCAATTTTATATATGTAATCTCCCGGAACATAAAATGTAATCACAGTATTCCTCCGCCATAAGTGAGGGCAAGTAATAAAATAAGTAGACCATTTTTCTTTATGGGATGATGGAGTGTATAGAAGGAGATACAGATAATAAATTTCGAGAACAAAATTTTATAAGGAGGGGAGAACGTAACGACCTGAAAAATAATGGTTTTTAAATAATGAAGAGGGGGGGGAATGGAAACAAAAACAGAAGGAGGCAGTAGGCTTCGTCAACGAACGCGAAGTGTTCGTCGACAACATTGCACTTTGGATGGAATAACCAGGAAGTAACACACAGGGCCTTGTCAATGAACACAGGTAGTTCGTCAACGAGGGCATAAGGGGACCTCATTAACGAAGTCATGCCTCGTCGACGAGAAGATACCGAAAAGGGGTTTTTGGGACAGTCTGAAATTCATCGACGAGGGAGGAAGTTTGTTAACGAAATTATTAAAGGACTCACTGGCGAGGTGACGTGTCTCCTTGACGAATCCGGTTCTATAAATAGTGAAAACACAGATTTTTAGATGAATTTTCAGTGCAAACCCCCTCTTTCTCTCTCTAAAACACATCTGCCTCCATCTCTCTTCGATTCCGAGTTCGTTTTACGCTGGATCGAAGATCTGAAGCCACCACGATGCTCCTGGCGAAGTTCTCTGCAAGTTTGCTGGAGCTGATCGTTGGTGGAGTTGGTTTGAATTTCGTCCCAATCTCAGGGTAAGACATTTTATTTGGTATTTGTCTTTCCCTCAATTATAATAAATACAATACACGAAGAAATACTGATGTTTTGTTATGGGAGATGTTGTTTCAGGGTGTTCAGTGGAGAACCCTATGGGTGTAAGGCTAGAGTTCAGTGAAGGACCTTTCAGAGATAAGGTAAGGGAAATATGCTATGTTAGGAATTTTTATAATGTTTTCAGAGATTTTATACATATGTATATACCAGCTTATTTTCCAATTTTACAGAATATGAGTTTTAAATGCTTGTGTGGCCTGAATAGATATTTATGTGACGAAGAACTTATATAGTTTTTACAGTATATCATACTATGCTGATTACATAGATATGGATAGTATATTACATATATTTATCTAGAACAGTATATTACAGTTTTACTCAGATCAGTATGTTATAGTTTTATACAGATCAGTATATCACAGATAATTATCCAGAATAGTACATTACAGTTTTGCTCAAATTAGTATATTACAACTTTATTCAGAACAGTATATACAATATCTATAGTATGCCATGTTTCCTATTACCATAACATACAGAGTATACAGACAGATATACAGAGATAGCATCAAGATGCTACAGATACAACATACAGAGATTACAGTATTTACAATACAAAAGATGATGTTATGGTAATTTTGGAAATATGGTGATAACAGTAAAAGAGTATATATATATATATATATATATATATATATATATATATATATATGTATATATATAGTATCAGATCCCTGAGGAATGATTACAGACAGATACAAATAAAGAATAAAGAGCACGGTACCGTTGCTATATACAAATAGAATGTAACCACATATCTTAGATAGTGTCTAGGTACCATCAAACTATGCTCGGAGAGGATGTAGCTCCCCAGTTCACTAGGTTGAAGGGGCCAGTTTGACGAGGTAGCAGCCAGTCCCGCACCTAGGAGAGTATGCAGTTTGGTCGGGCTGAGGTAGTGTAGAGTATATTGACTTATCTAGAGGGCCGACCAGATTAAGTCCTGCTTATGGGCCGCACAACCCTGTCATGAGTGGTCAAATCATGACATATAGAGTTTCAGGGATAAAGCACAGTTATGTATATGTATACAGTTTTACAGTATCTAATGAGTATAGTATGATATTAGCAATATGAAAAGTAGAAAATACAAATGATATAGTCATATCTTAAATTATGAAAATAATGGACATGCTTTACAGATTTACTATTTCATTACAGTTAAGTTGTTATTTTAATAGTATGCAACTTAGTCGTCACACACTAGTAATAGCATATTTCCACTTATTGAACATCGACTCACCCCATGACTTTAACATTTTTTTAGGTGAGCCAGCTGGGCGAGCTTACTAGGCTCACGGATTGAGAGTTTATTTGATTACCCTGGATTAGAGGGTAAGTTTGTGCAGGGTTTTGTGTTTTGGGACAAATATTTTGGAGAGAGATGTATTATATAGTATGGTTTGGGAATACAGATCCCTGGTATTGTATGATGTGTATGCATGTATGGATTACATTTCCGTTGCATAGGTATGATTTGATATTCAGGTTTACCCCGGTGCCTTCTGAGGCTCGAGTTCCATAGCAGAGGGTATCAGAACAATTATTATATATATATATATATATATATATAATAAAATTAAAAAATGATGTAAATTTTAAGGTTGTCACAGGAAATGAGAATGAATTATTTAACTAACTTTACTAACAATAACTGCTCAATCAATGTTTAAAGAATGCCAAAGGGGTGCATTTATGGCCAAGGAGATGAACTATCTGTTGGCTAGCCGTTTGGCCATTAAATGAGGCAAGACAAAACTAAAACTAGCCATTTTAAAAACAATTATTGTGTTCTTCCTCCGTACAAAACCGTCGATGATTTTCTGGGCTTTTCCCAAACCATCGACGGTTTTTTATAGGACATCCCAAACTTGGCTCAAATTGTCGATGGTTTTTTCTGGGCTCTTCCCAAATTGTCAACGATTTTCTGTGGCTTCTGCCCTATTCAGAAAACCATCTAAGCACTTGATTAGTTCCATTTTATTTGAGTACTTAACCTTTGTTTAAACAACGTGGGGACCAATTTTATGAGAGATAAAATTACAAAACTTGTTAAAAACTCGTCCTTTGTTATAGGATATCTTGTAAAAGTATATTTGAAGACTTATTAAGTTTATAGATGATATCCTATAAGCTATCATGAGGATGCAGTTGCTTAACTCTTGCTAAGTATTCTTACCAACCATCATGCCATAAGAGTTACAAGATATTCTACCTCATTCACAACCAATTATGCATATAAAAATTAATTCGGGCTTTGGTGGGTTATGCCTTGAGAATTCTTGGTGCATGCTTTTTCTCATTGCTTTAGAGTTTGTTTGATCCTTATGCTTGCGTTGGTATTGTACTGTTTGTCTGAACTTGAGGAAAAATATTAGTAAACCAAAGAACTACAAAATGAGTTGTTATCATCAAAACAAACTGGAATAAAGAACCTTTTCCACTAGGGCTAATAGGTTATTTATTAAAATCATAGCATAAACCTGTTTATATTCAAAGCATATTTACATCGATATACTTATTTGCTGAGAACACTGGTGTTGATACGCCCAAAATGACCTAGCCAATGAGGGCAGGTCAACGCCTATCTTGCACCTTCTCCAGGTCTGACATCCAGACGAGTAATCAGCTCCAACCCAATAAAGAGGAGGAGAGATCCACGCCAGCGGCTTTAATAGCCGAGTAATAGGTGCACGCACTTATGGCCAGAGAGCAATTCATGCCCCCCCGCAATAAATTCGAGCCAACCTACAGTTAACTCGAGCCCCTATAAGAAGAGATCTGGAGAAAAGGCCAAGGGAAGTGATTAAACACCATTCTACTGTTGCATTCAGCCTCTCTAAAAGCGTTCCTCTTACTTAAGCATTGGAGTGATCCCCCAGAGTACACCCCAGGTCCTCCAAGCCTCTCTTTTCTTCCCCTTTCAGGTCAACAGAAGTCGAAGGAGGATCCTAGAAAACTTTACCCCGCAACAGGTGTTATTGAGAAGTTAATATCACTTGTTAAAATAAGATTAAAACTGACTAAGCTTCCGCATAAAATTTTAAAATACCCAATTCACCCCCCTTTTGGGATTAGACCTCGACTTCTACCTACATAAAAAAAAAAAGTTTCAAATTGGAGAAAAGATATTCTAAGGGGTAAATTCATTCACATGAGATGCATTGCACATATAATTAACCTAGTTGTGCAAGATGGTTTGAAAGAAATGGGGGATTCAGTTGCTCATATTAGAGATGCAGTCATATATGTTAGGCATTCACCAGCTAGGTTAAAAAATTTCAAGCGTTGTGCATAAATAGAAAAAGTAGAATGTAAAAAGATGTTATGCTTAGATGTTAGCACTCGAAGGAATTCAATTTATCTGATGCTAGACACAGCTCAAAGATATTAATTGGCTTTTGATAGGTAAGGATGAAAATCTTTTTTAAAAAAAAAAAAAATTAAGCTTGAGGCTAGGGATGACACACCAAGTAGATTTGATTAAGAAAAAGTTTGAAAGTTTGTGATGTTTTTGGAACGTTTCTATGAGCTCACTGTACGAGTTTCAAGTTCATTGTATGTTACAAGTAATATCTTTTTTGATGAATTTGTGGGATTGATTGTCTTTTAAAAGTGTGGGAAAGTAGTGATGACTTGGAGTTGAGTTTAATAAGTATAAAAATGAAGGAAAAATACAACAAGTACTGGGGAAACATTGACAAAATGAATATGTTGATTTTTGTTGCATCTGTTCTTGACCCTAGGCATAAGTTGGGATTTGTGCAATATGCTCTTTCTACGATGTATGAAAGTGACAAAGGTTTATTGATGGGGAAAAATGTTCAGGATACAACATTTGAACTATTTTCTGAGTATAAGGGGTTGTCACAATCTAAAAATGAAGAATCAAATAGAAGTGAAACTTCAAGCTCCACTGGTCAAGGGGAAGAAACACAACAAAAGTTCAAAGTTTTGTATCAAAAGTACAAGACTCAAATTGGAGGTGGAGATAGCAAATCAGACTTGGATAGGTATTTGGGGGAGGATTATGAAAAGGATGTGGAGGGCTTTGATATTTTGGACTGGTGGATGTTAAATAGTCAAAGGTTTCCCATCCTTTCACATATGGCTCATGACATTTTAGCAGTACCATTCTCTACAGTTGCTTCAGAGTCCGCTTTTAGCACAGGGGGCATGTTCTCAATGCCTTTAGGAGTTCTTTGACTCATAAAATTGTGCAAGCTCTTATATATGCGCAGGATTGGATCCAGAGTTCATCTAGTTCAATGAAGATTCAAGAAGACTTAGATGACCTTGAAAATCTAGAAAAAGGAAATATTATATTTACATATTGTCTAAAATTTTCATTTGTTCATTGAATGATTAATTATTACAACTTACAAGTGTTTCTATACAATTTTTTAGAGTTGTCAAAGGTTGCATTGGAGTCCTCAATTGGTGAATAAGCCAATCAAAAAAAGACAAATGTTAGTTTCATATTGAGATTATGCTTAAGAGTTTTGTCATAAAAACTACATGCTGTCAATTATCATTATTGACAATATATAATTTATTGTTTGAAAGTTTAAAATTTTAATGGTTTGTCATTTTCATATATTTACAGGTTACAACACAAGAGTTGAAGAGTGAGAGTTTGTGATATAAGAAGCCATGAAATGGTAGTTGATGTATGAAGCCATTTAAATTTTTTCTTCCAATTTTTGTTTAAAATTTTCAAAACCAATTTGTATTTCATGTTTTTTTTTTTTTTTTTTTGCACAAACAATTTAAATTTCATGTTTGGTCTGCAATATAATAGTAGGGACTTGGAACTCTTAAGAGTCGAGCACAGTATAGACTTTGGACCTTCGAGAGTCAAGCAGAGTATGGACTAATGGAATATGGACTCTAGAATCTAGACCCTCGAGAGTTGAGGGAATTTTATGGATTTATGTTGATAGTGCTTGAAATAGGATTCTTGGAATATAGATTTATTTTATAATTTATATTTATATGGTCAAAGCCAAGCAGATGATTAAATTTTATGTTTCGTCTATGATTATATTTTTTTTAGGAAGAATTTCAGGATTAGTATGTGAAGACTAGTTGGGTGTTTTATTTTAACATTGATTAGATTTTAAAAATATTATATATAATTGTTTGATTTTCTTAATTTATTTATTAAATCAATGTCATTCTCCTAATTCAACTCTCGCAATTAAAAGAAAGGGTAAAAAGGTCATTTTATTAAAGGTAAAACTCATTCTATTAAAGGTAAACTTTTTTTTTTTTAAGTAGACCTAGAGTTAAATAGCAAAATATCCCTTTTATCAATAAATTTAATAGATGAGCTGGAATTAGTAGTGTAATTATATCATATTTTTTATAATCAATTTTAAATTATTTTGGTTTAATTCACTTAATCGAATTATTCAAAAAGGTAGTTCGATCGATACAACTCGATGATAATACTGAATTCGGTCAATTCGATTATAAAAATTTATTTTAAAATTTTTAATTAATTTAATTAAAATTTGACCCAACCTATCATTTGCTATAAAAAGTTTTGGACGAGTTAGCGACTTTTAATGCACATCACGATGGGAACGAGGTAGAAGCAATTAAAAATAGCTAGATAATGTAGCGTACGCTGCACGATATAAAGTTTATTGCTATTGCAAATAATAAACACGGGATGAGCAACGTTTTTTGGTTGGAGCCCAAATACGAACAACAAAGCGGCGCTCCCCTACATCCAGCCTCGTATATGACTTCCTTTTCCCACTCCAATGCAGCAAGCTCACCAGTCCTGGATGCGATTCCACGCACCTACTCACCACATTGTCTTCCCCAAGCCCATGCTGGTTCCATTTGTGATCAATCCCTTCAACCTCGCCAACGAAAACCAGCAAAAATGGCGGAAGAGAACCCAATTCATAAATCCTTAGTCATCCACTCTTCAATTCTCGTACCGTAATTCCCATCCTTCCACCCCCGCAAATCCATCACCATCACCATCACACCCGTGTTGAAATAACACATCTTCTTCCCCGCAAAACCCCCCTTAAACCTCCGCTTCGATCAGAACTCACCACAAAGGTACTTTGTGAAGTTTCAACCCAGATAGGGGCACACTCCATAGATTTGGGATGTCGTCAATGATGATGACATTAGAGCCTAAGTAGACCATGCGAGTTGATGATGGACTGGTCTCGCCTTTCGGGTTAATGCAAGGTTTGAGGATTTCCCCCCAAATAGCTTCTCGCGTAGCCCAGGGGATTTTCTAGAGCTTGATGAACAGATCGATGAGGAGATTATATTGTTGATAAGGTGTTCTTCGGACACAGACTTTGAAATTCAAAGGAGGGAAAGTGGAACAGAAGATCTGAGCAAGCTAGGTAGGCTTCGCTGGCGCCGAATCGAATGCGACGAAGTGGAAGAAGATGGATTCAAGGTAGGAAGTGTGTTTGAGAATGGGGTGAACAGCGGCGACAGAGCCTCTCAAATACTCCAAATCAAGCATTGTTGCAGTGTGAAGGAAGGAGGGGTCAGCGCAAGTCAGCTTTTTGGTTGTCACTACCACGAAATGGAACATTCCGGCACGTTTTGAAAGTTCGGCACTTCTGTAAATGGCTGTAAAGGGTATGGGATCAATCTTGTGTTGAGAAATGGATGATTGGCTTGGATTGGAGTGAGAAAGAGTAGAAAAGCTCTTTACAGTTAAAAAAATGCTGATTTATTTTCCATTTATTATTAAAAATATAAATACTGTTGTAAAACAATCCCATATCAGTTGGGACTTCTTAGGGGCTCTGCCTCATAAGTTGGTCATCTCCCAAACCACTTGATGTGTTTTAAAACTATGAGGGTCCTGAAGGCCCAAAGCAGACAATATTAGGTAGGGGATGGACCATTACGCTGTGCGTCCTTTGGCCCTGGCCTTTGTGGGCAAGGCACACATCCTGCTCCCTTCTTGGTGGCCCATGCAGGTTTGTGGCTGCATGTGGGATTGAAGGGGGGGGGGGGTGTTGTAAAACAATCCCACATCGGTTGGGAGTTCCTAGGGGCTCTGCCTCATAACTTGCCCGTCTCCCAAACCGCCTGATGTGTTTTAAAACCGTGAGGGTCCTGAAGGCCCAAAGCGGACAATATCAGGTGGGGGATGGACCGGTGCGCTGTGGGTGCATCCTTTGGGCTTCACTTTTATAGGCAAGGCGCACAACCTTCTCCCTTCTTGATATTATGAAAAAGGTGTATGTCACCCCATCTTCCACCACTTCAGATTTTCCACCCTAATAAATGTCTTGTTATCCCTATTGCCTTATAAAAGGGCACCCTACCCCTCACATTTGGA
The DNA here is from genome assembly GCF_029873635.1 of Malania oleifera. Lineage (NCBI taxonomy): Eukaryota > Viridiplantae > Streptophyta > Magnoliopsida > Santalales > Ximeniaceae > Malania > Malania oleifera. The sequence goes on along the minus strand of NC_080426.1, from coordinate 86,446,031 downwards.
AGACACATTTTTGCATACTTATATACATATTGTATGCTTGTATGCTCACTTGCATGCTTGAAGTAAGCAGGGTATATAGAAAGAAGATGAGAGATAAAGAGAAGAGAGATGTCTTGTCCAAGGCTAGTTCTGATATCTTGTACAAGGTCGGTTCCAAATCATCTTGTAATTTTGCTCGTGATAGTGAAGTTTTGATCTCATCCACCCATGGAGTAGGTATAGCCGAAGCACGTAAATTTCTATTTCGTCTTATTTTCTATTAGTTTTCCTGCATCTTTTATAACACGTTATCAGCACGAGACTCTAGCCAACTGAATTATTTCTTTAATTCTTATTTAATTTATTCATTTCTTGTAAGTTTTACTTCACAAGAATATAATATTATCAAGAAGAGAATATGTCTTTATAGTTTAAAGAATACTAATCTCTAGAAGAGATGGTAAGATAGTCCTCCTCAAGAAGCTATATAAATATATATATATATATATATATATATATATATTTATATATTGAAATCTCCCGAAAAGATAGTCCTCCTGAAGAGGTGATTATGCGTCAAAGTTGCGTAATTAAGTATTTAAATGCATTAATTAAGTGTTACCATTTTAATTAAATACTTAATTATGTACAATACTTTAATCATTGAGCTCATTTGATAATTTTATAATAATTATCCTTTTTTTGCCATAAACTTAAGAATATTTATGTTTAGTTATTGCAGAATAATTTTTGGAAGCCGAGCCAAGAAGGAAATTTGGAGAGCCATGTGCATGAAGAAGCATGCATTTAATAGTGCCATGCATGCATTTAACGTGGGCTTTATCCATGCCAACCGCGAACATCCGGGTACATGGAAGCTGGACCATGCAAGAATGCTTGTGAATGAAGCCTCATGCACACACATTAAATGAGAGGGTTGTGAGCATCAAACCAATGTATGTGGGCTACTAATAAGAAATTATATGGGTCGTATCAAGCATGAAGAGAGGGCAGGCCGTGAGCTTTAATTGGGGTCTTGGGCTGTATGCATATAGGCTGTGTGTGAGAATCCATGAAGAAGCCATGCAAAACATAAGGTTGTGTACAACTTGCACGTGAAAAGGAGCTGGGTTTTCTGTCTTGAGCCATGTACAAGCATTAAATGAAGGCAGCCATGCAGCACAAGAATGCCCATTTGGCCAAGCCATGCGCTAGAAGGAGATCCATAGGGCTGCTAGGGGGGCTAGAAGAAAATGAAGAGAGACCCATGCACTATGATGTGACCATGTGGGAGGCTAATGCGCATTGGAGTTATGCGCTGGAGTGAAAAAAGGAGCTAGGGCTGTGTGGTTTTTTTGGGTTTCTTGTTGTAGGGTTTTAAAAAAGAGAGGCTGACTTTTGGGGTATTCATTAGCTAGGGTTCTTTAAGGGAAGCAGGGGAAGGGCGCCGCACTAGAGGGAGGCAGCAGCCTTGCTGCTGTGCAAACTCCTCACGACTACTCTCCCTCTCTCTCTCTTGCATTTTAATACTTGTTTAAGTCATTGTTATTGTCAATTTCAATTTTGTTTCATTTAAAGTCTTTGTTGGAATTTAAATATTTGTTGGGTCATTTTTATTATTAAAGTTAGTTTGTTTTTATTTATTGGAATTTAAATATTTGTTGGGTTATTTTTATTTAGTTTGTTATTATTTATTGGAATTTAAATATTTTTTGGGTTATTTTTATTATTAAAGTCAGTTTGTTTTTATTATTTAAAGTCATTGTTGGAGTTAAAATTTGTTTGAGTACTTTTATTATTGAAGTTTGGCATGCTTTTATTTAAATTTAATGTTGAAATTAAATATTTATTTAAGTCTCTTCCTTATTCTCTCTCTCTCCTTTGTGGTTGTTTAGTTGTTTTGTTCTAATCAATGTCATGTTAAATATCTTGAGGGAGCTTTTATTAGTTTAAATTTAGTTATTTTTATTTAAGAGTTGTTTGAGTTTATCTATTGTTAAGTTTAGTTTATTCATTTAGTTGAGCTTTATTTTTTGTTTAGCTTAGTTTATTTTCATTTAGTTAAGTCATTGTTAAGTTCATTTATGTTTAGATATTGTAGGATCTATCTAATTTATTCAAGTTATTATTGCGTAGAGTTGGTTCATTATTCTTAAGCCATTGTTGAAATTTGATTTTCTTTTATCTTTGTTTTATTATTTGAATGTTTAATCAATGAGTGTTTTGCTTGGTTTTATGCGTGTTAGGTTCATAGTTTAGGTTTCGCGCCATTTCAATTTCATCACAAATTTTCAAATATCCAAAGAAATCGAATCTAAATCATGTTCAGTAAACTGTTTTCTCATTTTCTATTTTCTGTTTTACGCGAGTTTGAAACCGATCTACATTCCCTGAGGAGACAATCTGGCCTTCTGGGCTAATTATTATACGACAGAACTTTTATACTTAGGATAGCCTTTGCCTTACTCATTTCAGAATGAGTCAAGTTTTTGGCGCCGTTGCCGGGGAATGTCAGACTTAGTTTCAAACTAGTGTTTTTCTTTTATTTTGATTTTTCTCATAAAACAAAAAAAAAGGTTTTGAAGAAACTATGGCTGCACCTGCACCACGTACTCTTATGGATTTTTTGCAGCCCACACGAACCACTACAACATCATGCATTGCTTTATCTAATGATGCATATAATTTCACGATTAAGCATGAGATGATGTCAATGATACCTCACTTCCACGAGATGGATACTGAGAATCCTTACGAGCACTTGACGGACTTTGAGTTGACTTGCACTAATTTTATTGCTAGAGCTGAGACTGATGAATTTACTAAACTTCATTTATTTTCTTTCTCTTTGAAGGATAAAGCGAAGATGTGATTTAATTCTTTGAGGCCTAACTCTATCTCTAATTGGAATGATATGGAACGTGAATTTCTGCATAAATTCTTTCCCTTGCAGAGAACTCAATTTTTGCAGGAACAAATAAGTCAATTCATGCAAAGAGCGGATAGGACATTTCATGCAAGTTGGAAGAGATTTAGATATCTGGTTAACATGTATTCCCACCATGGATTTGAATCATGGCGTCTGGTCAACTATTTCTACACTGCGTTGACTCTTGAATCATAATAGTTCATTCATACTATGTATTTAGGAGATTTTTGTGACAAGAAGCTTGATGATGCACTGGGTTTTCCGGATTATTTAGCTAAAAATGCTCAGTAGTGGACTACTAGGATTAACAGAAGACCAATTGCAACTCAACCATTGAGAGCAATAAATGGTGGAAGGCAGTATGAACTGAAAGATGATGTTGATGTTGAGGCACATATGGCTGAGATCACCAAAAGATTGGATGTTATGGAGATGGAAAAGGAGAATAATATAAAGCAACTTCGAAATCAACCTCCCCAGTCCTATGCACCACCTTCTCAACCGTCATATCATCAGGTTGTCTTTCAGCATCAGTATTAGCCACTTCAGATTTCTCATATCTATTATTTAGTAGAGTCCGCTCCACCAAAGAAGTCTCTTGAGGATAGTATGGCACAGATGGTAAATACACTTCAGCAATTTATGCAGAGTTTGGCCATAACCAATATGCAGACTTCTCAAGTGATCAACGAGATTAGGGCTAATTTAACTAGGCTTAACACAACATTGAGTGCATTAGAGATAGATGAACCCCCATTTCAAGCCCAGCCAGATACTCAATTGCAGTCTGCAATCGTGGAGCCATCATCCTCTACTAAAGTAAATGTCATGGATTGCAATGTTGAAACAAACCTCCATAGTGGTAAGGTGATTGGTATACCAGATAGGGAGGTTAAGCAGAATGGTAAGAGTTCAACTTTTAAGGAACCAAGTAAAAATTTTGATGTTGATGTTTCTATGGCACCAAAGGTAATAGTTCCAACATCTGGTCCTCAAAGACTAGTTCTTAAAGAAGTGAATTCCCTGAAAAATATATGAATAAAGATCCTTTCTTATTAAAACAAGGAAGTCAATATGCACATGTTTTGTTTGGTACCTTAGAGAGCATTGATTTATTTGAGCCTAATTTATGTGCATGTAACAAAGAAGATTCACTGTGGCGACTCAAATTTGGAGACCCACCAATTCAATTTATAAACCTACACCCACCAGATGAAATTCCTCCCAAGCCTCCTCCAGACATACTGTGATGTTTTTCTTTCCTTTGTTCTCATTTTGTTTTATCTTGTTTCATTTTTAGTTTATTTTCAAGTACATTTTCCTATAGTTTCAGTTTTTCTTTTCCTTTACTTCTCTACCTAGGTATGCTTCTACTTCCCTCAATATCATTTTTTACTTCTCTTTTCAACCATTGAGGACAATGCTACATTTTAGTTGGGGGGAGAGTATTTGAATGTGATATTGTGTGCAATTGTGTGCTACCATCTAATGAGTTTTAATGTGTTATTTGCATATGATGTTTGCATGTGTTAGATAGTTTAGTCCACTTGGTGAAATACTAGTATTGAGCTTAGAGCATGCTGAATTTCTTATTTGTGAGCGTTACATTCCAAATTTTTTTCTTTTTGAGGATATGGAATATGTAGGATGTAGTGCAAATTAGAATTTAAATCAAAAGTGACGTTTATCCATTTCACTTAGTTTCAACCAAAGGAAGGATGTTGAAAGTTTTGCTACACACACTACACATGTTAGAAGACTTAGAAAGACTACTTTAGATCATTTTTGGTTGATGTATACTTTAGTTGTTTGGGACTTTAATGAACCATATCCTAATGGCTTAAAAAAAAAAAAAAAAAAAAGAGAGAAAGAAAAAACTTGAAGCAAATGAAAATGGGAAACAAGCTAGGGATCAATTGCCAAAAAAAAAAAAACGAACAAAAGAAAAAGAGAGAAAAGAACAAGAAAAGAAATACAAAGAGGAAACAATTGTGTTTTGGAAAGGGCTACCTATTACTGAGGTCCTAATTAAATAAAAAAAAAATGGGTGCCTTTTAAAGTGTAGTAGTGTGAAAGCCACCATTGCACATTCATATATTGGAAACAACTACCTACTATCGGGGTCCTAACTAAACAAGAAAGTGGGTACCTTTTAAAGTGTAATAAGGTGAAAGCCACCATTACAATGGTTTTGAATTAGAGTAAGATCGTGTTGTTGTCTCAGATTAACTGTTGTGATTGAAACCGTTAATGTCTATTAGTAGTCAATTATGGAATTCTAACTTTATTCTCATGCACGCAAACTTTGTTACATTCCATTATCTTAATTGATTTACTAATTGGTGTATAAATCTCTTAGTTGATACTTGACTCACTCGAAAAATGAGCAGCTCGGAAGCTATCCTAAGTATAGGAGTTCTGTCGTGTAATATTAAGCCCAAGGGCTAGATCGTCTCCTCAGGGAATGCGTTTTAATCACAACTTATCGTTCTCCTAATCAAAAATAAAAATGCACTGAACTCAGTTCAGATTCGGGGTTTTTCAAGATGGTTTAATTTCACTTTTGGCAAATTAAATGACACGCAATTTAAACCCTAAAACTAACATTCACTAAATTAAAAAAACAAGTATGGAAATCCTAGTCTACTTAAGGAAATACCTAAACATGCATTATTAAAGATGGCAACTACAAATAGGGAATTAAAACACGCAATGGAAACTCTAATCTACTCAAGGAAACACTGAAACATGCGTTAATGAAATATGGCAACCTAAAACATGAAATCAAAGATGCGCAAGAATGGAAACCTAATCAAACACACACACGCGTGGAATAAAAATCAAATCTTTAACATGAACTAAAAATTACGAACCAAAATCACAATTTAAATACTGACTAAATACTAAACTTTTAATACGAGCCAAGAACTCGAACCGAAGGAACAAAACACAAACAAAGACCTAAATTTAACGAAACACAATAAAACCTTTTTTTTTTCTTTTCTTTTATTTAAGAACGAAACTGGACCTCATTAGATTACTGCAAAATAAACTAAAGTACTAGTTAAATCTACCATGAAATTAATTGAGAAAATACATAAATAAAGTGCAATAATAAGAAAACACCCTAAACAACGACTCAAAAACTAAAACTTTCCAATAAACCTCAACGAGAACTTAACAATGTCCAACTCAATAAATAATTAAAATATACCTTACACAATTATTCAAACTCACACTTTTCAAACGAAACTAAATAATAATAATAAAGAACAATGTTTGCATAACATAAAGAAAAACAAGAAAAATGAAAAAGGAAGAGAGAGAGAGAGAGAGAGAGAGAGAGAGAGAGAGAGAGAGAGAGAGAGAGAGAGAGAGAGAGAGAGAGAGAGAGAGAGAGAGCATGAGAAAACTTTAGGCCGTGGCAACAAGGTGCTGTGCAGTGGAAGTTGCTCTGGTGGCTGCTGCTGTGTTTACTACCTACTGAACGTGCATAGAGGCTGGAACAGGGGCTGCCTAGAGGATGTTGCTGCTCTGGAGGCTGCTGGTATAGCAGCAGGGGGCTGATGTGCCGTGAGGGTCTGCTGGTGTTGGCGTGGCAGCAGGCTGCTGCAAGAGTTGCTGCAGGCTGGAGTGGCCGGACTGTGATGGAGTTGCAGCAGGGATCTCTCGGGTGCTTGTGTGCTGTGCTGAAGGAGGACTGGAACAAAGAGGATAGGGAAGGGCAGAGCTAAAGAAGAACAAGGGAAGAAGGACAAGGAAGCAGAGAAGGAACAAAGCAGAAAAAAAACAAAACAAACTAAAGAAGAAGAAGAAGAAGAAGAAGAAGAGGGAAGAAGAGAATGGGGAGCCCCGGGGGCTGCCTACTCAAGAAGAGAAAGAGAAGAGTTAAATAGGATAAGGGGGAAAGCCCTAGACCTGGATAGGAGACCCGACCCGGCAACTTGACTCGAATTGTTGTATTTTTTTTTTTTTTTCATTTTTTTCATTCTATATTCATTGCAAATCTGACTCTTCTAGAGCCTGTATCTCACAAAACTCAAAACACAAAAGTTGTAGATAATCCTTTTCTCTTTCTCCAAAAATTTGAATCGTCTCAATCGGAGCTTGTACGAAAAAGTTATGTATGAAATACGAACAGGTATCGGTTTTGGTTCTCGGGAATTTTCCTGCGATAAAAAATTACCAAAACTTCATAAATAGTGTAACAAAGTTCAAGAATGATGATTTTGGCACTTTATTAAAATATTGGACAATTTTGGACATTTAATTAAAAATATAAACAGTAAATCCCCGGTTAAGATGCCCAATTACGCAGTTTTGACGCGTAATCAATACTTAATTTGGATGAATCTATTCCTTGTGTTGCTAAACTCATTAAGCATATTTCATGACATGTGATTTTCATGAGTATTGGAATTATGGTTGCTACTCCCTTGGTATGATGCATTCACGTTATTTGTTAGAGACTAGCAAAACGTTAGTTGGGGGTTGTGATTACGTGTTAAAGTTGTGTAATTAAGTATTTAAATGTGATTCACTCAAAAAATGAGCAGTTCGGAAGTTATCCCAAGTATAGGAGTACAATAATGTAATATTTAGCTCAAGGGCCAGATTGTCTCTTTAGGGAATGCAGTTTAATCTAAAATTTTGCGTAATTCCAATCAGAAAATAAGAAACAAAAAGGCACTGAACACAGTTCAGATTCAAGTTTTTCAAGATGTTTGCGGTTTCTTTTGATAAATTAAATGAACATGCAATTTAAATCCTAAATGCAAACGCACACTAAATTAACACTGAGAAATAAAATCATATGTTTAATAGCTAAACAAAAGCCAAAAGATCAAAACTTTATTAATTAACTGAATCGTTCAACCTTAAAATTAAGCAACAACTAGACATTTGAACTTAATCCTCGTAAATAAAAAACTAAACTCAACCTAACAATAGTTTCACCGGAATCAAAATTGATTTTTTTTTTTTTTACAACTTAAGTGATAAACTAGAACACAAATTGGACCCCAACAATTATTTAAATTCTCTAGAAAAATTGAAAGGAAATAAACCACACTTGAACAACTAAACTTAAATAAAACAAGCATTTAAATTCCAACAATGAAACCTTAAAGAAAAAAAAATTAAAATCATCAGTATGAACAACTTAAACAAAATCTTAAATTAAAATTACTAAACTCAAATCCAATTAAACATCAACCTTAAACAATGGAACTAAACTCAAACCCAAGTAAAGCATTCAACAAGATATATTAAAATAAACTAAAACAACTTAATAAAAATGAGAGAGAGATAGGAGAGATGGGAGATGAGCATATCAGTTCTGGAGTGAGATTGGATGGTTGGCTGGCCCATGGAGAGGAGAGCAGCAGCTAGAATGGAGCACAGGGCTTCTCGAGTCTAGACAGGCAGCAGCATAGCAACGGAGGCCCTCAGATTTAGAACAGCAGCAACACGACAGCCATGGCAGCAAGGGAGCTCAAGTTCAGAGCAGTAGCACCCAGAGAACGACAACGCAGCAAGGAGGGCTCAGTTGGACTTCTGCAACAACAGTAGCAGCAAACAAGGAGCACAGCAGCACCGTGGGACTTGTAGAAAGATGCAGTGGCTATGGAGGACGGCAGCAATGGAGGACGGCAGTAGGGAAGATGACAAAGTTGAGAGGGAGATACAGAGGAAGAGAAAAGAGCTTTTTCGGGAACAAAGCAGGAAGAGGCAAGAAAGGAGAGAGGAAAAGAGGAAGGAAGGAAGAGGAAAGGGAGACCAAGAAGCATAGAAAAGAGAAGGGAGCACTAGAGAGGGGAGCCTGGGCGCTATAGGCAGAGAAGACTAGAGTTGAGAAGGAAGAAGAAGGAAGAAAAGGGAAGAAGAGAGAATGAGTTAGGGAAGAGAGAATTAGGGAGAGGGGTGCGGCCCTAAAGGAGGAGAAAAAAAAAAAGAATTATAAAGAGGAAGTGGGAGGAAGCTGCTCTCACCAACCCAGCAAAGGATCCGGACCTGGCTGCATGGCCGGGTCACATCAGGGTAAGTATTATATTTTTTTTTTATTTTGCTTCTCCTTTTATTTTTTATTTTGTTTCTCAGCGAACGAGGCAAATTTTGACCCTTCTTGAGCCCATATCTCTAGAAACTTAAAACACAAAAGCCGTAGAACACTTTCTTGGCTTTCCATAAAATTTTGAATCGTCTCCATCAGAGCTCAAACGAGAAAATTATGTGTGAATTACAAAGCAATGCCGGTTTTAGCTCCCGATAATTGCCCTATGATAAAAAAATACCAAAAATTCATAAATTACACAATAAAATCCAAATATTATAAATAGGACATCGTGTTAAAATATTGAGTAATTAGGTATTTAATTAAAAATATAAGTTTCAATGTATGAATTAAACCACCTAATTACGCAATTTAAGTGCGTAATCACACCCCACAACTAATGTTTTGCTAGTCTCTAACAAATAATGTGAATGAATTCCAGGGTGGTATCTACAAATACTAACTCCAATAAATATGAAATAAATGCACATACGACACAACCATACCTTTTCACATACAAGAATATAACCAAATTTCACACCACCTCGTTCATATTCAATGCACACAATTCCGAATCACGTCACTCATGTAAGTTTCATCATTATATAGCAATTAAGAACAATATACTCACATGAAGTTAACCAACAGTACAATTCATAGTTAGTGCGGTCATATAAATTCGAGTATAAACAGGTGAAATCTCGAGGAATGTGTGATGTGTGTGACTCATTACACCTAGGATACCACCAGACACCTATAGAACGGTCGTTTTGACTCGGTCTAACTAGTATACCCTCAAAAACACTCAAAAAGGATAGGTTCACTCATCATATGTGAGGAGTAGTGTCGCGATCAAACATCCCACATATTGCAAGGAACAAACGCTAAATGTATGGAGTGGACTAGCCTGAAAATGATCTAGCCTATTTGTGAGGTTTCGAGTCCTTCACCCTAGCATCTTCTCACCTACTCACCATATCCAACTAAGGCCACCCTAGATCAACTTATTCACGAACCAAGCATGAATACATCTAAAGCATTAAGTCGTTGAAGAGTCTTTATATGTGGAGAACATGTGTCGTATCCATGACTTTTTATGCATTTCTATGGAGCAGATATTAATCTTTCATTTCAAGTGCATTTCTAATTTTCTTATTCTTTCTTCTACACATTCTTTATTTCTGTCTTTTCTTGGTTAATTAGGACAATCATTACACTTCTTTTATTGTCTTCATACCACCAATGAGAATTAAGCTCAAACAGTAGTCCATGAACTAAGTCTATTTTTAGGGGTGCTTCACCCTTCATATCTTGAGTAGGCTACAAGACCTAAGTTTCTATCTCCCCACTAGATGTCACCTCTAGGCTAGCAAGTCAAAAACATAGACTAGTGTACAAAGAATATCCAAAAAAAAAGTTGAGTTTCCTAAACTCTGAGCTGACGTCAAAAACTCAAAAGAACAATAAATGGCTCAACAATACCTCACAAGGTGTCATAGTCACCACGGGCGCTCTCCCAATGCTCACAAGGAACCCTAAGTGCTACAAGTTAAGTGAATGTGTATTTTCAGCCTTGTGAGATACCATGTAAATACAAGATTTTATAGAATTAGATTAACATGAATGAACTACTAATCGACCTTCATGGAGTTACAAAGTCATAAAAGAGAAACTACCCATAAATGACTCGAGTATGTAATTCTTAGGTTATATACAAGTATGTGAAGGATATAAGTCAGTGTAACTCCTCAATACTCTTTCTTTCTTTTTTTTAATTAATATAAAACCCAGAAAGTAGACGTGCACAGTGTCACATGCAAATTATCACCCCCCAACTAAAGTGGAACATTGTCCTCAATGTGAAAGCATAGGGGAAATCACAAAACTATGCATGGGAGAAGTAGGGTGTACCTGGGTGGAGAAGTAATGGAAAATAAAAACTAAACTACAAGAAAATGTACCTGAAAATTAACTAAAAATAAAATGAGGTAAAACCAAATGAAAAGAAAGGAAAGAAAAGCATCACATTTTTCTAGCAGAAGCTCTGGAGCAATTTCTTCTGGTGGGTGCAGGTTTGTAAATTGAACCGGCGAGTCTCCAAGTTTGAGTTGCCACAACGAATCTGTTCTATTACCTGCATAGAAGTTAGCCTCAAATAAATCAATATGTTTTAAGGTACTAAACAAAACATGTGTTGATTGCCTTCCTTGTTTTAACAAGAAGGGATCGTTATTCAATATATTTTCCAGGGATTTCACTACTTTAAGAACCGATCTTTTAGGCACAAGGTCATAACAGTTACCTTTGGTTCACCAGAAGCATTAGCATTAAAAGTTTTACCTTGTTCCTTGAAAGTTAAATTCTTACCATTTTGCTCACCCTCTTTATTAGGTGTACCAATCATCTTACCACTACAGGGATTTGCTTCAGTATTGGACTCCTTGACATTTATTCCAGTCGGGAGTGACGGTTCCACGGCTGCCAAGCTCTGAGGATAGGGTTCCATAGGTTAGGACTTTTTATTAGTCTCAATGTCCTCATTAACTGACTTCTTCACTTCTATGCCCGCTTGCTCTTATTTTTCTTTGACTTCTTCTGTCTCAACCGTAACTTTAGATGCCAAGACAACTGGTTGTTTGTTAATGAGCATCTCAAGTTAGGAAACTTCTTTCCCACTTCTCAAAGTAATAATAGCCTCCACTATCTCAAAAGAAACATTATGTATTTGTTGCTATTGCTGTTGGTATTCTTGAGGACTAGGCTAAGGTTCTACTGAAAATTCCCTTTTTTCTAAGATATCCAACTGTGTACTCATCGCATTAGCGGTGTCCCACAATTCATTTATGGCCTGAGTATACTAATTGTTAAATCTGATTTGAATCTGCATGAATGTCCGAAAAGCATCCTCAAGAGACTTCTCCGGTGGAGCAGGTGCTGCATTAGATTGAAATCCTGATGGCACACAACTCTGAGGAACCTATTGTGGTTGATACTGAGGTGAAAGAGTGTCTGGATAATATGTTGGCTCATATTTATCTCCACCATCGATTGCACTGATAGGTTGTACTGTCATGGGTGCCCGATCGTATTGTATATTCCATTGTTTGACACTTTCAACTAAGTAATCAAAGAATGATAGTGCCTGATCCGGTTCCTTGCTCAAGAGTTCTCCATTACACATGGTCTAGACAAAGTGTTTGCAATTAGGAGTAAGTTTTGTATAGAAATAATTAACTAACCTCTATGATTCAAACCCGTGATGTGGACAAGTACTCAGCAAATCCTTGAACCTCTCCCAGCAAGCCCAAAAAGTCTCGTCACCCTTCTACATAAAAACTGAATGATCTATTCCTGCAAAAATTGAGTTCTCTGTGAGGGAAAAAACTTATGCAGAAATTCATGCTTTATATTAGCCCAATCTCAAAGAATTAAACCACATCTTCGCCCTATCCTTCAAAGAGGTAAGAAATAAACGAAGTCTAGTAAATTCATCAATTCTAGCACAGCAAAAAAATAAATATTGCAAGTCAATTCAAACTTCGTCAGGTGTTGATAAGGACACTCATATTTTGTCCCATAGAACTGAGGTATTAATGACGTCCTCCCACGTTGCATCATGAAGTTAAGTTTGTCAGTAGTAAAAAAGTGTAAGATGGTGCAGTGGTGTATGTAAGTTGAAAAAAATTCATAAATGTGCATGATGCAGGTGCAACCATTTTTTTTTTTTTTTTCAAAACTCAATTTTTTTATTTTTTTTATGAGAACAATTAAAATAATGGGGAAAACACTAATTTGAAACTAAGACTGACATTCCCCAACAACGGCACCAAAAACTTGACTCACTCGAAAAATTAGCAGCTCAGAAGCTATCCCAAGTATTGGAGTTCAATCGTGTAATATTTAGCCCAAGGGCCAAATTGTCTCCTCAAAGAATTCAGTTTAATCTAAAAGTTTACGTAAATCCAATCAGAAAATAAGAAACAAAAAGGTACTGAACATAGTTCAAATTCAGGTTTTTCAAGATGTTTGAGGTTTCTTTTAATAAATTAAATGAACATGCAATTTAAATCCTAAATCCTAACGCGCACTAAATTAACACTGAGAAACTGAAATCCTATGTTTAATAGTTGAACAAAAGCCTAAAGATCAAAACTTTATTAATTAACTGAAGCGTTTAACCTTAAAATTAAGCATCAACTAGACAATTAAACTTAATTCTCGTAAATAAAAAACTAAACTCAACCTAATAAAAGTTTCACCGGAATCAAAATTGTTTTTTTTTTTACAACTTAAGTGATAAACTAGAACACAAATTGGACCCCAACAATTAATTAAATTCTATGGAAAAATTGAAAGGAAATAAACCACACTTGAACAACTAAACTTAAATAAAACAAGCATTTAAATTCCAACAATGAAATCTTAAAGAAAAAAAATTAAAATCATCAGTATGAACAACTTAAACAAAATCTTAAATTAAAATTACTAAACTCAAATCCAATTAAACATCAACCTTAAACAATGGAACTAAACTCAAACCCAAGTAAAGCATTCAACAAGATATATTAAAATAAACTAAAACAACTAAATAAAAATGAGAGAGAGATGCGAGAGATAGGAGAAGAGCAGGCTTGTAACGAACCAGAGAATAATGGTATTTAAATTATAATAAAGCAAATGGGAAATGGAAACCGGAAATAGAAGGAAGCAATCAACGACATTGAACTTTGGAAGGGATAACTGAGGGGAGGTCATCAAGGCTTCGTCGACGAATACAGGGGATTCGACGACGAAGGTTTAAGAGAATTCGTCGACAAATATAGGGGATTCGTCGACGAACAAATACCGAGAGAGGTTTCTGAGCCACCTGAATTTCGTCGACAAGGAATGAATTTTGTTGACGAAATTAATGAAGGATTCGTTAACAAAGGACGTGGCTCATCAACGAATCCAGTTTTATGTATATATATATATATATATATATATATATATATGTAAAAATCTGATTTTTAACTTACAAAAGAAGCCATCTCTCTTCTCTCTCTCTCCCCCTTCGGTTCTCTCTCTTTCTTTCGTCGATTTCTGGCCAGATTTACGCCGAATCGACAATCCGAAGTCACCACAACGCTCCTGGGGAAGTTCTCTCCAAATCTGCCGGAGCAAATCGTTGGTGGAAGTAGGTTGGAAACCATCCCAAATCTAGGGTAAGGCTTTCTACACAATATTTGGACTTTTGACAATTGAATAAATTGTTATACGCGTAGAAATACTGAACTTTAATACTGGGAGTTTTTGTTTTCAGGGCATTAAGTGGGAAACCCTGCGGGTGTAGGGTGAATTTTCTTGGGGGGCTTTTCAAGAATCAGGTAAGGTGATAAACTAAGCTAGTATTTATAGAAAAACTAAGCTAGTATTTATAGAAATTATGTATACTGCTATAAAATCTGGTTTTAGAAAAAGTAAATATGTGTTTATGTATATATGATTTTTATTTGGGAAATTATTGTTAAAATGATGATATATTGAATAAGGAAAATCTGTTTAGTGTGGCATGAGTATAGAATGCTATGAAATATTGTTTTTGGAATTGTGTTTATGATACGAATTTTTATAATGGGGAAAACCGGCGTACGAGCCGAGATTTTTATATGTGATATGTTTGCCGGCATATGGGCCGTACTATGATGTGATTTGTTAGCGTACGAGCTGTGCTATGATATGTTTGTCGGCGTACGGGCCGTGCTATGATGTGATTTGCCAGCGTACGGGCTGTGCTATGGTTTGCCGGCGTACGGGCTGTGTTATGATAAAATGTGTAATACCGGCGTACGAGCCGATGATTTTCATGATATACGTATAAATGTAAAATGATATGATTAAAGTGAAAATTAAAAATATGAAATATCCATGTATCACAGTTTCAGTATATACTATATGTATCAAAACCTGATTGGCTTGGTCTAGGCTAGCACTTGCACGGTACCGTTGCTATGTGTCCATGGTCTTCGTGATCATGATATTTGTGTTAGTGCCGCTGTACAGAGTGGTGTGAGATTGGATGGTCGATGTGGTTATTAAGAAGTGTGTGTGATCGCCCTTGGTGTATGGACCAGGTCTGGCAGACCCATCGCAGTTACAGACTGTATGATTGACTTAGCAGTGGTCGGCCAACCATTGTCAGGTCCCGCCTTCAGGCCACACAACCCAGTCATGTGAGGGTAATACATGACAACAGCCAGCTAACCTACCAGGAATGTTTTTGTGATATTATTATTGTGTAAGATGAGTTATGTTTATGAAAATGCAGTATGTTCTGCCATGTGTTGATATATATATGTTTTCCATATTTGATGAAATAGTATTGAATATGTTACGTATGGTATATGCAGAACACAGAATACTCATGTTGCCACACACTTGTATTAGTTTATTTCCCTTACTGAGAGGTGTCTCACCCCCAAATCTTATAAACTTTTCAGGAGGCCCAGATAGTAGAGTTGGAAAAGCTCCGCTGATATAGTGTTGTTTATCTGCCCTTTTTGAAGGGTAAGTTTTGTAGGGACACTTAGATTTTGTGGGGAATGTCCCTAGATCTGATTTTTGAGATGTATATACTGAGATACAGTAATTGTAGTAACTCTGGAATTGTGATGTATGATATGATGGTATGTATATGATTATATATTTTCTGCTGCTTAGGCTTTCGTTTGGTGTTCTGATGTCTCCCTAGTACCCACACGTCTAGGTGGATTGTGATCTGCTGAGCTGGAATGTATGATATTAATATTATTATTATAAAAAAATGAGAAAAATAAGTAGGTAGTCGCAGTTTGGTGTTAGAGCCTAGGTTGCTAGGTTCTATAGACTTTAGAATGCAGTGGAAACAATACTAGAGTTTAGGAAATGATTTGAGGTTTTGTTCTATAGTTTAGAGGCAGGACTTCCATGGTAGTTTCTGTGTTTTTCCTGGGGTGACTATTTCAGGAAAATCATAGTAAGCTATTGTCGAGTTGTGTTCCTAGAATGTGGGATTGGGGATTAGAAATGAGTTGGAAATGTTGACATAAGTGGTGAGGATAGGTGCGTAAATTATAAGGATAGAATTTCTAAGTTGTGTTTGTTGTTTCCAGGATGGATCTAGAAGGAAATCGTGTCCATGCAAGTGGGAGTGATGGAGCAGGACCATCAGGTGCAGCTGGGACCAACTCTAATGCGGTATTACATAGCATGGCTTAGCAGGTTATGGCTGAGATCGCTAAGAGCTTGAGAGAGTAAAGTGGTCCATCTGCAAGCCATAGGTGCACCATAGAGAAGTTTACAAAGATGAATCCTTTGGCGTTTTCAGGTGGGGTTGATCCGGTTGCTGCTGAGAACTAGATGTAGGAGACTAAGAAAATCTTGGCTGTGTTACAGTGTACCGAGGAATAGAGAGTCATCTTCGCCACCTACAAACTGAAAGGAGAGGCCGAGAGGTGGTGGTCTGTAGTGAGACTATTGGAGCAGTAGAGGGTGACTTTGATAACCATGACATGGGACCGGTTCAAAGATTTGTTCTTTGATAGGTATTTTCCAACTACTGTCAGGGAGGCTAAGGTAGAAGAGTTCCTGAGTCTAAAGTAGGGACAACTATCCATCCAGCAGTATGCAGCACGTTTTATCGAGCTCTCTCATTTTGCCCCATATATTGTTCCTGATGAAGTGAAAAAGGTGAGGCAGTTTGAGAGAGGCTTAAGACGGAGTATATTCAAGCAGGTAGTGGTACTGCGGATCTAGGACTTTGTTAAGTTAGTCGACAGGGTGGCTTTGGCAAAGATTGGTGAGCGTCTTGATGCAGAGGAGCAGGGACAGAGAAAGAGATCTGCATCTATGGGCTACCAGTAGAGTCATAGGCTGGGTCAGTGGAGGAGAGGAAACCATGGCAGAGGATGAAAACAGGAGATAGGAGGACGCGAGGTGCAGGTAGGGCAGGGTCCTCCAGTTTGTCAAACTTGTGGTAGGAGGCACTAGGGAGAGTGTAGAGTTGGTGGTGTGATATGCTATCACTGCGGTAGACCGGGGCATATGGTATGAGACTGTCCTACCCCACTAGATGCAGTTTCAGCTCCTAGACCATATCGGGGAGGTTATCAGACGCCACGTGGGGGCTAGCAGAGGAATACGGCTCCAACTAGGGTTTTACTCTAACGCCAAGTGAGGCTGAGATGTCAGGTGACGTGGTGATAGGTATGGTCATTATGCTTTCTTTTAAAGTTATTGCATTATTTGATTCAGGAGCTACACACTCGTTTGTGTCCTCGAGGTGTGTTAAATTATGTGGGGCTGGAACACAACTATTAGAAGTTGAACTATTAGTATCTACACCGATTGGGTCAGTAGTGAGGTGTAGTAAGGTGCTCCGAGGTTGTCCAGTTGATATTCAAGGAAAGACTTTGTCTGCTGATATGATAGTGTTCGATATGCACGGGTTTAATGTTATATTTGGCATGGATTGGCTAGCAACTAATTTAGCCAGCATAGATTGTTGAGTACAAGAAGTGATATTCAGATCTCCAGGGGAAGTAGAATTCAAGTTCGTAGGGTCACGAGTGTAATCCCCGCCTCAGCTAGTTTCAGCTATTCAGGCCAGAAGACTACTACTGAGTGGTTGTCGGGGGTTTGTGGCCGTTGTGAAAGAAATGTCGGGAAATGAATTGAAACTTTCTAGCACGCCTGTAGTAAAGGAGTTTACAGATGTTTTCCCAGATGAGTTACCAAGCTTGCCACCCAATCATGAGGTAGATTTCCCTATTGATCTACTTCCAGGTACAGCGCCGATTTCTAAAGTACCGTATCGAATGGCGCCAGTAGAGTTGGTAGAATTGAAGAATCAGTTGCAAGATCTGCTTGATAAGAGCTTCATATGACCCAGTGTATCTCCGTGGGGAGCTCCAGTTTTATTTGTGAAGAAGAAAGATGGGACCATGAGGATGTGTATAGACTATAGGGAGATTAATAAAGTGACAATCAAGAACAAATATCCTCTACCCCGTATCGACGATTTGTTTGACCAGCTCCAGGGTACACAGGTGTGTTCGAAGATTAACCTCAGATCCGGTTACCACCAGGTAAAAGTGAAAGTAGAAGACGTCTCGAAGACGACCTTCAGGACCAGGTACAAGTATTACGAGTTTCTTGTTATGCCGTTTGGTTTGACGAATGCTCCTGTGGTATTTATGGACTTGATGAACAGAGTCTTCCACCAATACCTAGACCAGTTTGTTGTTATGTTTATTGATGATGTACTGGTCTATTAGAGGAGCTATGGGGAGCATGGGTCGCACCTAAGGTAGGTTTTGCAGACACTTCGAGAAAATAAGTTGTACACCAAGTTCAATAAATGTGAATTTTGGCTTAAGAAGGTCATGTTCTTGGGGTATGTTGTATCTAGAGACGGTATTTCTGTGGATCCTAGCAAGATTGAGGCTGTAGTGAATTGGCCTAGACCAAGAAATGTCCAGGAGATCAGGAGTTTCTTGGGGCTAGCTGGCTATTATCCCCGTTTCGTTGAGGGATTCTTAGCTTTGTCAAGACCTTTGACACGACTGACGAGGAAGAATATCAGGTTTGAGTGGGACGACAGCTGTGAGCAGAGTTTTCAGGAGCTGAAGCAGAGGTTAGTCACAGCGCCAGTGTTGATCATCCCGTCTGGGGGTGAGGATTATACTATTTATAGTGATGCATCTTTGAAGGGACTTGGCTATGTGTTGATGCAGCATGGTAGGGTAGTGGCATACGCGTCCAGGCAGTTGAAGGAATATGAAAAGAACTACCCTACATATGATCTTGAATTGGTTGCAGTGGTACACGCATTAAAAATTTGGAGGCATTACTTGTACGGCGAGCAGTGTGAGATTTTCTCTGACCATAAGAGCTTAAAGTATTTCTTCACATAGAAGGAACTAAATATGAGACAGAGAAGGTGGTTTGAGCTAATTAAGGATTTTGATTGTACTATCAGTTATCACCCGAGGAAAGCAAACGTGGTAGTCGTTGCGTTGAGCAGGAAATCCAGGGAACCAGTATTGACGACTACGGAGATCCAGTATCCGATCATGATGGATCTGGTGAGACTTGGCATTGAATTAGTTGAGAGTGGTTCTCAGGCTTACATTGCTAGTTTAGTGGTGCAGCCTATTCTGTAAGAAAGAATTAAAGCCACTCAAAAGGAAGATCCGAAATTGGAAGAGGTGATAGACAGGGTATAGAGTGGTCAGGGGGAGGAATTCAGTATTGCAGATGACGGAGCCTTGCAGTTCTGTACCAGATTATGCGTTCTTACCGATATTGAGATGAGGAAGACCATTCTAAAGAAGGCTCATAGATCTTTGTATACAGTTCATCCTAGTAGTACGAAGATGTACAGAGATTTGCTAGAGTTGTACTGGTGGAGTGGTATGAAGAGAGAGATTGCCGAGTATGTAGCCCAGTGTTTGACGTGCCATCAAGTGAAGGCTGAGCACCAGAGGCCGGCAAGGCAGTTCCAACCGTTATTTATCCCAGAGTGGAAGTGGGATCATATATCTATGGACTTCGTGTCAGGACTTCCGATGACGTTACATGACCAGAATGCCATCTGGGTGATCATTGACCGTTTGACGAAGACCCCCCACTTTATTCCTATCAAGATTAGCTACTCCCTCAGCCATTTAGCGGAGATTTACATTTAGGAGATAGTTCGTTCTCATGGGGTGCCTGTATCTATTGTGTCAGATCGAGACCCACAATTCACATCATGATTTTGGAGAAGTTTGCAGGAGGCTATGGGTCTCAGTTATCGTTTAGTACGACATTCCATCCTCAGTCAGACAGGTAGATTGAGAGGACGATGCAGATACTAGAGGATATGCTCCGTTCATGTGTATTAGACTTTGGGGGTAGTTGGACTCAGTTCATGCCGCTGGTAGAGTTTGCCTATAATAAAAGTTACCATTTTAGTATTAGCATGGCACCGTTCGAGGCACTATACAATAAGAGATGTCGATCTCCTTTGTTTTGGGATAAAGTGGGTGAGCGGCGAGTAGTAGGGTCGAAGCTTGTGCAGCAA
The DNA here is from genome assembly GCF_029873635.1 of Malania oleifera. Lineage (NCBI taxonomy): Eukaryota > Viridiplantae > Streptophyta > Magnoliopsida > Santalales > Ximeniaceae > Malania > Malania oleifera. The sequence goes on along the minus strand of NC_080426.1, from coordinate 86,425,988 downwards.
GTGTGTGATAAGGTTCGACTTATCAGGGATAGGATTAGTGCAGCACAGAGCCGACAGAAAAGTTACACTGATAATCGCCGCAGGAATCTGGAATTTGATGTGGGTAATCATGTGTTCCTGAAGATAGCTCCGATGAAAGGGGTTATGCGATTTAGGAAGAAGGGTAAACTTAGTCCTAGGTTTATCGGTCCATTTGAGATTCTAGATAAAGTGGGACCAGTAGCCTACAGGCTAGCTTTGCCACCTGTGTTGTCCAGGATCCACGATGTATTCCATGTAGCTATATTGAGGAAATACGTTCCAAACCCTTCTCATGTCATCAGTTATGATGAATTAGAGCTTAGTGATTCACTGGTGTATGAGGAGGTACCCATACAGATTCTGGATAGGAAAGTACAGGAGTTACGTAACAAGAAGATTCCTCAAGTAAAAGTTTTGTGGAGGAATCATGCGATTGAAGAGGCTTCTTGGGAATCTGAGGAGCATATGAGAAAGAGGTATCCGCATTTATTTTAAGAAGTTTGATTGGATAAAATGTGAGTAGTTAGGTAGTTTTCTTTTGCAGGTACATGTAATGGTATAATTAGTGTAGTATTTTAGTTTTGAGAGAATGATTTTCTTTTGTATATGTAATATCTCAAGTCTCGAAATGTAACCACGGTATTCCTCCGCCATAAGTGAGGATGAGTAATAAAATAAGTAGACCCTTTTCTTGTTAAGGGATGATAAGCTACGTGAATAGTAAATTTCGAGGATGAAATTTTTATAAGGAGGGGAGAACGTAACGACCCGGAGAATAATGGTATTTAAATTATAATAAAGCAAAGGGGAAATGGAAACCGAAAACAGAAGGAAGTAGTCGACGACATTGAACTCTGGAAGGGATAACTGAGGGGAGGTCATTAGGGCTTCGTCGACGAATATAGGGGATTCGTCGACAAAGAAATACTGAGAGAGGTTTCTGAGCCGCTTGAATTTCGTCGATGAGAAATGAATTTCGTCGACTAAATTAATGAAGGATTCGTCGATGAAGGACGTGGCTCGTCAACAAATCTAGTTCTATATATATGTAAAAATTCAATTTTTAACTTACAAAAGAAGCCATCTCTCTTCTCTCTCTCTCTCTCCCCTTCGGTTCTCTCTCTTTCTTTCATCGATTTCGGGCCAGATTTACACCGGATCGACAATCCGAAGTCACCACAATGCTCTTGGGGAAGTTCTCTCCAAATCTGCCGGAGCAAATCGTTGGTGGAAGCAAGTTGGAAACTATCCCAAATCTAGGGTAAGACTTTCTACTTAATATTTGGACTTTTGACAGTTGAAGGAATTGTTATACGCATAGAAATACTGAACTTTAATACTGGGAGTTTTCGTTTTCAGGGCATTAAGTGGGAACCCTACGGGTGCGGGGTGGATTTTCTTGGGGGGCTTTTCAAGAATCAGGTAAGGGGATAAACTAAGCTAGTATTTATTGAAATTATGTATACTTCTATAACATCTGGTTTTAGAAAAAGTAAATATGTGTATATGTATATATGATTTTTATTTGGGAAATTATTGTTAAAATGATGATATATTGAATAAGGAAAATCTATTTAGTGTGGTATGAGTATAGAATGCTATGGAATACTGTTTCTGGAATTGTGTTTATGATACGGAATTTTATAATGGGGAAAACCGGCGTACAAGTCGAGATTTTTAAATGTGATATGTTTGCCGGCGTACGGACCTTGCTATGATGTAATTTACCAGCGTACGGGCTGTGCTATGATATGTTTGTCAGCGTATGGGCCGTGCTATGATGTGATTTGCCAATGTATGGGCTGTGCTATGATATGTTTGCTGGTGTATGGGCCGTGCTATGATGTAATTTGCCAGCGTACGGGCTGTGCTATGGTTTGTCGGCGTACGAGTCGTGCTATAATAAAATGTGTAATACCGGTATACGGGCCGATGATTTTCATGATATACGTATAAATGTAAAATGATATGATTAAAGTGAAAATTAATAATATGAAATATCCATGTATCACAGTTTCAGTATATACTATATGGTATCAGAACTTGGTTGGCTTGGTCTAGGTTAGCACTTGCACGATACCGTTGCTATATGTCCACGGTTTTCGTGATCATGATTTTTGTGTTAACGCCACTGTACGGAGTGGTGTGAGATTGGATGGTCAATGTGGTTATTAAGAAGTGTGTGTGATCGCCCCTGGTGTACGGACCAGGTTTGGCAGACCCATCGCACTTACAGACTGTATGATTGACTTGGCAGTGATCGGCCAACCATTGTCAAGTCCCACCTTCAGACCACACAACCCAGTCATGTGGGGGTAATACATGACAACAACCAGCTAACCTACTAGGAATGTTTTTGTGATATTATTATTGTATGAGATGAGATATGTTTATGAAAATACAGTATGTTCTGCCATGTGTTGATATATATATGTTTTCCAGATTTGACGAAACAGTACTGAATATGTTATGTATGGTATATGTAGAACATAGAATACTCATGTTACCACATACTGGTATTAGTTTATTTCCCTTACTGAGAGGTGTCTCACCCCTAAATCTTATAAACTTTTCAGGAGGCCCAGATAGGAGAGTAGAAAAGCTTCGTTGATATAGTGCTATTTATTTGTCCTTTTTGAAGGGTAAGTTTTGTAGGGACACTTAGATTTTGTGGGAAATGTCCCTAGATCTGATTTTTAAGATGTATATACTGAGATACATTAATTGTAGTAACTTTAGAATTGTGATGTATGATATGATGGTATGTATATGATTATATATTTTCTGCTGCTTAGGCTTCCGTTTTGTGTTCTGATATATCCCTGGTACCCACGGGTCCAGGTGGATTGTGATCTGCTGAGCTGGAATGTATGATATTAATATTATTATTATAAAAACAATTAGGAAAATAAGCAGGTCATCACAAGGCTGTTTAAGGAGTGAGATTGGATGGCTGGCTGGCCCGTGGAGAGGATAGAAGCAACTGGAATGGAGCACCGGGCTTCTCGAGTTTGAACATGCAGCAGCATAACAATGGAGGCCCTCAGGTTGAGAACAGCAGCAACACGGCAGCCATGGCAGCAAGGGAGCTCAGGCTCAGAGCAGCAACACCCAGAGAAGGACAGCGTAGCAAGGATGGCTCGGGTTGGTCTTCTCCAATAGCAGTAGTAGCAAACAAGGAGCACAGAAGCACTGTGGGACTTGTAGGAAGATGCAGTGGCTATGGAGGATGGCAGAAATGGAGGACGGCAGCAAAGGAGGCAACAAAGTTGAGAGGGAGAGACAGAGGAAAAGAAAAAAGCTTTTTCAGGAACAAAGCAGGAAGAGGCAAGAAAGAAGAGAGGAAAAGAGGAAGGAAGGAAGAGGAAAGGGAGACCAAGAAGGAGACAAAGGAGAAGGGAGCTCTGGAGAGGGGAGCCTGGGTGCTGTAGGCAAAGAAGGCCAAAGTTAAGAAGGAAGAAGAAGGAAGAAAAGAGAATGAGTTAGGGAAGAGAGAAGGAGGGAGAGGGGTGCGGCCCTAAAGGAGGAGAAAAAAAAGAATTATAAAGGGTAAGGGGGAGGAAGATGCCCTACGCCAACCCAGCAAAGGATCCGGACCCAACTGCATGGACGGGTTACATCAAGGTAAGTATTATATATATTTTTTTCTTTTACTTCTCCTTTTCTTCTTTATTTTGTTTCTCAACGAACAAGGCCATTTTTGACCCTTATTGAGCATGTATCTCTCAAAACTTAAAACACAAAAGTCGTAGAATACTTTCTTGGCTTTCCACAGAATTTCAAATCGTCTCCACCGGAGCTTGAACGAAAAAAATTATGCATGAATTACAAGGCACTACTAGTTTTAGCTCCTGATAATTGCCCTATGACAAAAAAAATACCAAAAATTCATAAACTACTCAATAAAATCCAAATATTATAAATAGGACACCGTGATAAAATATTGAGAGTAATTAGGTATTTAATTAAAAATATAAGCTTCAATGCATGAATTAAACCACCTAATTACGCAATTTAAGCTCTTAATCACACCCCCAACTAACGTTTTGCTAGTCTCTAGCAAATAACGTGAATGAATTCCAGGGCAGTATCCACAAATACTAACTCCAACAAACATGAAATGAATGCACATGTGACACAACCATATCGTTTCACATAAAAGAATATAACCAAATTTCACACCAACTTGTTCATATTCAATGCACACAACTCCGAAGCACGTAACTCATGTAAGTTTCATCATTATATAGCAATTAAGAACAATATACTCACATGAAGTTAACCAGCAATACAATTTAGAGTTAGTGCAGTCATATAAATTCAAGTATAAAATGGTGAAATCTCGAGGAATGTGTGATGTGTGTGACTCATTACACCTAGGATACAAGTAGACACCTATAGAACGGTCGTTTAACTCGGCCTAACTAGTATACCCTAAAAAACACTCAAAAAGGATAGGTTCACTCATCATATATGAGGAGGAGTGTCATGATCAAACATCCCACATATTGCAAGGAACAAACACTAATTGTATGGAGTGGACTAGCTTGAAAATGATCTAGCCTACTTGTGAGGTGTCGGGTCCTTCACCCTAGCATCTTCTCACCTACTCGCCATATCCAACTAAGGCCACCCTAGATCAACTTATTCACAAACCAGGCGTGAATATATTTTAAACATTAAGCCATTAAAGAGTCTTCATATGTGGAGAACATGTGTCGTGTCCATGACTTTTTATGCATTTCTATGAAGCAGGTATTAATCTTTCATTTCAAGTGCATTTCTAATTTTATTATTCTTTCTTCTCATTCTTCATTTCTGTCTTTTCTTGATCAATTAAGACAATTATTACTCTTCTTTTATTGTCTTCATACCACCAATGGGAATTAAGCTCGAACAGTAATCCATGAACTAAGTCTATTTCTAGGGGTGGTTCAGCCTTCATATCTTGAGTAGGCTACAAGACCTAGGTTCTTATCTCCCCACTAGATGTCACCTCTAGGCTAGCAAGTGAAAAGCATAAACTAGTGTATAAAGAATATCCAGAAAAAAAAAAAAAAAAAAAAAGGAAAGTTGAGTTTCATGAACTCTAAGTTGATGTAAAAAACTCAAAAGAACGATAAATGGCTCAACAATACCTCACAATGTGTCATAGTCGCCATAGGCGCTCTCTCAATGCTCACAAGGAACCTTATGTGCTACAAGTCACGTGAATGTGTATTTTCAGTCTCGTGAGATACCATATAAATACAAGAGTTTATATAGTTAGATTAACACGAATGAACTACTAATCAACCTTCATAGAGTTACAAAGTCATATAAAGAGAACTACCCATAAATGACTCGAGTGTGTAATCTTAGGTTATATGCAAGTATGTGAAGGATATAAGTCAGCGTTAATCATGGCATAAGTTAGTGTAACTCCTCAATACTCTTTCTTTCTTTTTCTTTTTTTTTTTAATTAATATAAAACCTTACAAGTAGACTTGCACAGTGTCACAAGCAAATTATCACCCCCCAACTAAAGTAAAACATTGTCCTCAATGTGAAAGCATAGGGGAAATCGAAAAACTGTGCACAGGAGAAGTAGGGTGTACCTGGGTGGAGGAGTAATGGAAAAGAAAAACGAAACTACAAGAAAATGTGCCTAAAAATTAACTAAAAATAAAATAAGGTAAAACCAAATGAAAAGAAGGGAAAGAAAAACATCACAGTTGTTTGGTGGAGGCTGTAGAGGAATTTCTTCTAGTGGGTGCATGTTTATAAATTGAACCGGCGAGTCTCCAAGTTTGAGTCACCACAACGAATTTGTCTTATTACCTGCATAGAAGTTAGCCTCAAATAAATCAATATGTTTTAAGGTACCAGACAAAACATTTGTAGATTGCCTTCCTTGTTTTAACAAGAAGGGATTGTTATTCAATATATTTTCCAGGGATTTCACTTCTTTAAGAACCGGTCTTTGAAGCACAGGTGTTAGAAAAGTTACCTTTGGTTCACCAGAAGCATTAGCATTAAAAGTTTTACCTTGTTCCTTGAAAGTTAAATTCTCACCATTCTGCTCACCCTCTTTATCAGGTGCACCAATCATCTTACCACTGCGGGGATTTGCTTCAGCATTGGAATCCTTGACATTTATTCCAGTCGGGAGTGACAGTTCCACGGCTGCCAAGCTCTGAGGATAGGGTTCCACAGGTTGGGACTCCTTATTAGTCTCAGCATCCTCATTAACTGACTTCTTCACTTCTAAGCCTACTTCCTCTGATTTTTCTTTGACTTCTTCTGTCTTAACCGTAACTTCAAGTGCCAAGACAACTGGTTGTCTGTTGATGAGCATCTCAGGTTGGGAAACTTCTTTCCCACTTCGTGAAGTAATAACAGCCTCCGCTATCTCAAGATAAACATTATGTATTTGTTGCTGTTTCTACTAGTATTCTTAAGGGCAAGGCTGAGGTTCAACCAGAAATTTCCCTTTTTCTAAGATATCCAACTATGTGCTCATCGCGTTAGCCGTGTCCCGCAATTCATTTATGGCTTGAGTATACTGATTGTTAGTTGTGATTTGAATATGCATGAACTGCCGAAAAGAATCCTCAAAAGATTTCTCCGATGGAGAAGGTGCTACATTTGATTGAAATCCTGACGGCGCACAACTCTGAGGGATCTGTTGGGGCTGATGCTGAGGCGGAAGAGTTTCTAGATAATATGTTGGCTCATATTTATCTCCACCACCTATTGCACTGATAGGTTGTACTGCTATGGGTGCCCGATCATATCGTATATTCCATTATTGGATACTTTTAGCTAAGTAATCAAAGAATGATAATGCCTGATCCAGTTTCTTGCTCAAGAGTTCTCCATTGCATATGGTCTGGACAAAGCATTTGCAATCAGGAGTAAGAGCTGTATAGAAATAATTAACTAACCTCTATGATTCAAGTCCGTGATGTGGACAAGTACTCAGCACATCCTTGAACCTCTCCCAGTAAGCCCGAAAAGTCTCGTCACCCTTCTACATAAACTAAATGATCTGTTCCTACAAAAATTGAGTTCTTTGTGAGGGACAAAACTTTTGCAGAAACTCATGCTCCATATTAGCCCAATTAGAGATAGAGTGAGGTCTCAAAGAATTAAACCACATCTTCACTATATCCTTCAAAGAGACAAGAAATAAACGAAGTCTAGTGAATTCATCAATTCCAGCACGAGAGAAAAAACTATTGCAAGTCAATTCAAACTCCGTCAGGTGCCAATAGGGACACTCAGCTCTGTCTCATAGAACTGAGGTATCAATGACGTCCTCCCACGCTGCATCATGAAGTTAAGTTCGTCATTAGATAAAACAGTGTAAGATAGTGTGGTGGTGTATGTAAGCTGAAGAAAACCCATAAGCATGCATGATACAGGTGAAGCCATATTTTATTTTTTCAAAACGCAATTTTTTTTCACGAAAACAATTAAAATGCTGGGAAAAACATTAATTTGAAACTAATACTGACATTCCCTAGGAACAACACCAAAAACTTGACTCACTTGAAAAATGAGCAGCTCGAAAGCTATCCCAAGTATAGGAGTTCAGTCGTGTAATATTTAACCCAAGGGCTACATCGTCTCCTCAGGGAATGCAGTTTAATCTCAAATTTTATGTAATTCCAATCAGAAAATAAGAAACAAAAAGGCATTGAATACAGTTCAGATTCAGGTTTTTCAAGATGTTTGAGGTTTCTTTTGATAAATTAAACGAACATGCAATTTAAATCCTAAATCCTAACGCACACTAAATTAACACTGAGAAACTGAAATCCTATGTTTAATAGCTAAACAAAAACCAAAAGATCAAAACTTTATTAATTAACTGAATCGTTCAACCTTAAAATTAAGCATCAACTAGACAATTGAACTTAATCCTCGTAAATAAAAAACTAAACTCAACCTAACAATAGTTTCATCGGAATCAAAATTGACTTTTTTTTTTTTTACCAACTTAAGTGATAAACTAGAACACAAATTGGACCCCAAAAATTATTTAAATTCTTTAGAAAAATTGAAAGGAAATAAACCACACTTAACAACCAAACTTAAATAAAACAAGCATTTAAATTCCAACAATGAAACCTTAAATAAAAACAAAATTAAATTCATCAATATGAACAACTTAAACAAAATCTTAAATTAAAATTACTAAACTCAAATCCAATTAAACATCAACCTCAAACAATGGAACTAAACTCAAACCCAAGTAAAGCATTCAACAAGATATATTAAAATAAACTAAAACAACTAAATAAAAATGAGAGAGAGGTGGGAGAGATAGGAGAAGAGCAAGCCGGTTCTAGAGTGAGATTGGATGGCTGGTTGGCCCGTGGAGAGGAGAGCAGCAGCTGGAATGGAGCACAGGGCTTCTCGGGTCTGGACATGCAGTAGCACAACAACAAAGGCCCTCAGGTTGAGAACAGCAGCAACATGGCAGCAAGGGAGCTCAAGTTTAGAGCAGCAGCACCCCGAGAAGGACAACACAACAAGGAGGGCTTGGGTTGGTCTTCTCTAGCAGCAGCAGTAGCAAATAAGGAGCACAGCAGCACGGTGGGACTTGCAGGAAGATGCAGCGGCTATGGAGGACGGCAGTCGAGAGGGAGATACAGAGGAAGAGAAAAGAGCTTTTTCGGGAACAAAGCAGGAAGAGGCAAGAAAGGAGAGAGGGAAAGAGGACTGAAGGAAGAGTAAAGGGAGACTAAGAAGGAGAGAAAAGAAAAGGGGGCGCCAGAGAGGGGAGCCTGGGCCCTATAGGTAGAGAAGACCAAAGTTGAGAAGGAAGAAAAAGGAAGAAAAGAGAAGGAGCGAGAGGGGTGCGGCCCTAAAGGAGAAGAAAAAAAAGAATTATAAGGGGGACGAGGGAGGAAGCTACCCTACGCCAACCTAGCAAAGGATCCAAACCCGGCTGCATGGTCGGGTCACATCAAGGTAAGTATCATATTATTTTTTTTCTTTTGCTTCTCCTTTTCTTCTTTTTTTTTGTTTCTCAGAACGAGGCCAATTTTGACCCTTCTAGAGCCTATATCTCTCAAAGTTTAAAACATAAAAGTAGTAGAACACTTTCTTGGCTTTTCACAAAATTTTGAATCGTCTCGATCGAAACTTGAACGAGAAAATAATGCATGAATTACGAAGCGGTGCCAGTTTTAGCTCTCGATAATTGCCCTGGGATAAAAAAATACCAAAAATTCATAAATTACTCAATAAAATCCAAATATTATAAATATGACATCATGCTAAAATATTGAGAGTAATTAGTTATTTAATTAAAAATATAAGCTTCAATACATGAATTAAACCACCTAATTACGCAAATTAAACGCGTAATCAAAATGCATTAATTAAGTGTTACCATTTTAATTAAATACTTAATTATGTCCAATATTTTAATCATTTAGCTCATTTGATAATTTTAAGATAATTATCCTATTTTTGCCATAAACTTACGAATCTTTATGCTTAATTATTGCAGAATATTTTTTAGAAGCCGAGCCACGAAGGAAATGTAGAGAGCCATGTGCGTGAAGAAGCATGCATTTAATGGTGCCATGCATGCATTTAATGTGGGCTTCATCCATGCCAACCATGAGCATCCGAGCACATGGAAGCTGGACCATGCAAGAATGCTTGTGAATGAAGCTACATGCACATACATTAAATGAGAGGGTTTTGAGCATCAAACCAATGTATGTGGGCTTCCAACAAGAAATTATATGGGCTATATCAAGCATGAAGAGAGGTCAGGCCATGAGCTTTGATGGGGATCTCAGGTTGCATACATATAGGTTGTGCATGAGAATCCACGAAGAAGCCATGCAAAACGTAAGGCTGTGTACAAAATTGCACATGAAAAAGAGCTGGGATGTATGTCTTGGGTTGTGTACTAGCATTAAATAAAGGTAGCAATGCAGCACAAGAAGGCCCATTCGGCCAAGCCATGCACTGGAAAGAGACCCATAAGGCTGCTGGGGGGCTAGAAGAAAATGAATAGAGGCCCATGCCCTGTGATGTGACCACATGGGAGGCCATGCACATTGGAGTTATGCACTGGAGTGATAAAGGAGCCAAGGTCGTATGGTTTTTGGGGGTTGTGTGACGACCTGCTTAATTTCCATATATTTTTTTCCTTTAAAATAATAAAATACAATATCAACATATCAAATCCAGTAGGTCATAATCAACCTAAACCCGTAGGTACCGGGGACATACCAAAAACACAATACGAAAGCCTAAGTAGCAAGAAATATAAAATATTAATATCATAAGCATAACACCATTCATTTCAGTACCAGAGTTACTACATCCATTGTGTTTATATAAACATCCCAAAAAGAATTCAAGACCCACTTCTCACCAAAACCATCTGGCCCTAACAAATACTTACCCTTCAAAAAGGGCAGGTTTGCTGGATCTATCCCAGCGGAGCTTTATCCGCTCTCCTATTAGGGGCTCTTGAAAATTTCATGTAATTCGGGGTAAGACACCTGTCAATAAGAGAAAATAAACTATTACTAGTGTTTGACAACATGAGTAATTCTGAGTTATACATAGAATCATATACATAAACATATTCAGTAACTGTATTAATCATTTCTGGGAAAAACATATTTAATCATAGCATAGCATAACATACTGGATTTCTACAAGCATAATTCATCTCATATCATAGTAATACGAAAACAACCTTGGTCGATTAGGTGGCTGTTGTCATGTATTACCCCCACATAACTAGGTTGTGTGGCCCGAAGGCGGGACCTAACAATGGTTGGCCAACCACTACCAAGTCAAAAGTACAGTCTGTAAGTCCGATGGGTCTGCCAGACTTGGTCCATACACCAGGGGCGCTCACACTTCTTAAAACCACATCGACTATTCGTCCTCACGCTACTCCGTACAACAACATTAATACAATATTATGATGATCATGAACACATAGCAGCGGTACTGTGCAAGTGCTAGCCTAAACCAAGCCAACCAAGTTTTGATAACATATAGCATATAATCAAATTGTGATACATGGATATTTCATACTATTAATTGTCAAAAATATCATCACATCAATTTCATATTTATATACATCATGAAAATCATCAGTCCGTACACTGGCATTTCATATTTTAACATAACTTGGCTCGTACATTGGCAAATCATATTCATAGCACGACCCGTACGCCGGCAAACATATCTATAACTCAGCCCATACGCCGGCAAAACATATCCATAGCACGGGCCGTATGCTGGCAAATCATATCCATAGCACGGCCCGTACGCCGATCTTATTGTAAAAATCCAAATCATTATCATATTCCTAGAAAAACAGTATTTTATCATAAATTCTACTCATGCCACACAAAATGGGTTTTTTTTTTCATAAATTCAGAATATCTCATCAGTTTCAGCAGTATTTCCCAACATAATGCATAATTATATATATATATATATATATCCCTGAAATCAAATTCTATAAAATTTATACTTATTTTTCATAAAGCATCTAGCTTAGTTTGTCCCCTTACCTGATTCTTGAAAAGCCCCTAAGATAAACAGTCCTACACTCACAGGATTTTCCGTTCAACACCCTGAAAATGATATTTCCCAGAACTAAACTTCAGTATTTCTACACGTACTACGCTTTCTACAACTGTCAAGAAGTCAAATATTGAGTAAAAAACCTTACCCTGAATTTGGGATTAATTTCCAAACTCAACCCACCGACGATCCACTCCAGTAGATATGCAGAGAATTTTCCCATGAGTGTCGTGGTGACTTCAGATCGTCGATCCGACAACAGACGGACCCAAAAGTTGAGAGAGAATGAAGGAGAACCGAAGAGGAGAGAGAAGGAAGGTTATACGCAGAAGATTTCGGTCAAAAATGAACATTTGGCCTATTTATATACTGGCCTTCATCAACGAGCCATGTCACCCCATCGTCGAGGTCATAAAGACAACTCGTCGACATATTCTCCCCTAGTCAACGAAATTTAGAATCACCTAAAACCCCCTCTGGGTATTGTCTCGTCGACAAAGAGCACCCCCGTCGATGAGCCTAATATGTTGCGTCGTCAACGAACGTGAAGACCTGCTGAGCCCCCTTTTTATTTCCTTTTCTCCCTCTTTTATTATATTTAATTACCATTATTCTTCGGGTCATTACAGGTTGCTTGTGGTAGGGTTTTAAAAACGAGAGGCTGGCTTTTGGGGTATTCATTAGCTAGGGTTCTTAAAGGGAAGATGGGGAAGGGTGCCACACCAAAGGGAGGCAGCAGCCTTGCTGCTGTGCAAACTCCTCACGGCTACTCTCTCTCTCTCTCTCTCTCTCTCTCTTGCATTTTAATACTTGTTTAAGTCATTGTTATTGTTAATTTCAATTTTGTTTCATTTAAAGTCTTTGTTGGAATTTAAATATTTGTTGGGTCATTTTTATTATTTAAGTCAGTTTGTTTTCATTTGTTGGAATTTAAATATTTGTTGGGTTATTTTTATTATTAAAGTCAATTTGTTTTTATTATTTTAAAGTCATTTTCGGAGTTAAAATTTGTTTGAGCACTTTTATTATTGAAGTTTAGCTTGCTTTTATTTAAATTTAATGTTGAAATTAAGTATTTGTTTAAGTCTCTCCCTCATTCTCTCTCTCTCTCTCTCCTTTGTGGTTGTTTAGTTGTTTTGTTCTAGTCAATGTCATGTTAAATATCTTGTTGGAGCTTTTATTAGTTTAAATTTAGTCATTTTTATTTAAGAGTTGCTTGAGTTTATCTATTGTTAGGTTTATTTTATTTATTTAGTTGAGCTTTATTTATTATTTAGCTTAGTTTATTTTCATTTAGTTGAGTCATTGTTAAGTTCAGTTTATGTTTAGATATTGTAGGATTTATCTATTTTATTCAAGTTATTATTGCGTAGAGTTGGTTCATTATTCTTAATTCATTGTTGAAATTTGATTTTAGTTTATCTTTGTTTTATTATTTGAATGTTTAATCAGTGGGTTGTTTGGTTGGTTTTATACATGTTAGGTTCATAGTTTAGGTTTCGTGTCATTTCAATTTCATCACAAACTTTCAAAAATCCTAAGAAATCGAATATGAACCATGTTCAATAAACTATTTTCTCATTTTCTTCTTTCTATTTTACGTGAGTTTGAAACCAATCTACATTCCCTAAGGAGACGATCTAGTCTTCTGGGCTAATTATTACACGACATAACTCTTATATACTTGGATAGCCTTTGCGCTGCTCATTTCAGAGTGAGTCAAGAGGCTATATATTTAAATCTATATATATATCCTAAAGAGATAGTCCTCCTGAAGAGGCAATATATTTAAATTTTCCATCTATATATTTAAACACCCGAAGAGATAGACCTCCTAAAGAAGCTATGTATCTAATCTTCAGAAGAGATAATAAATATTTACCTCCTGAAGAGAGTAAATTTTTAACCTCTCGAAGAGATGTTAAATTCGACCTTTTGAAGAGGTGAAATATTTATCCTCCAGATGAGATAGTATATTTAACCTTCGGAAGAGATGGTAAATTATTACCCAATTTAATATTGTAAATTAGAATCATACTCTTGAAGAGTACAAATTGAGAAAAATAAAATAATGTTCTTGAAGAAACTTATTTAAGTTGTCTTATTATTGTTAATTTCAATAATAAAATAATATTATATTATTATCTCAGTTTTATTTCAATTTTTACATTTTGTTTTCTAAATTGTCTTATTATTGTTAATTCATTCAGAAGTCGAACCTAAGCAAAGTTGAATTTGTTTTCCTTGATATCAAAGACAACAATTATTTATCATGGATTCTCGATGTTGATATCCATTTAAATGTAATAAACTTCAAAAACACATCCCTACAGAATTGCGCAAAAGTTATGATCTTCCTCTATCATCATTTAGATAAAGATTTAAAAACTGAATACCTCACTGTTAAATATCCACTTATCTAATGGAAAAATTTAAAGGATAGATTTGACCACCAAAAAACTATGATTTTACCAAAATCTTGATATGAATAGTTGCACCTGAAGTTGCAAGACTTTAAAATAGTTAGTGAATATAACTCAGCTCTGCATAAGATTAAAACTATGATTTTACCAAAATCTTGATATGAATAGTTGCACCTGAAGTTGCAAGACTTTAAAATAGTCAGTGAATATAACTCAGCTCTGCATAAGATTAGCTCAAAGCTAAAATTATGTGGTGAAAAAATTATTGACAAAAACATGTTAGAAAAAACTTTTACTATTTTCCATCCCACTAATGTGCTCTTGCAGCAGCAATATAGGAAGAGAAAATTTACTAAATTTTCTAAACTTATATCATGTCTTCTTGTTGTTGAGCAAATTAATGAGTTTTTGATGAAAAATCACCAAACTCGTCCAACTGGTACGACCCCATTCCCTAAAGTGAATATGAATACATCTTGTGGTCGAGGACGAGGCCGCACAAATGGTTGAAATAATCACTATCATTAATGTGAGGCTACAATCCCCCAGAAGAGGGATGGCCCCCAAAAGCGGGTTAATGATCAAAATTAGCAACTCAGGTAGCATGAAACTGAATGTTACAGATGCGGAGGAAAAGTTTATTGGTCGCATACCTGTCGTATGCCCAAGCACTTGGTAGATCTATATCAAACTTCTATAAATAAAAAAAAAAAGAGTAAAGAAGTTGAAACAAATTTTGCTAATAATGTTATTCCAATAGATCTTAATGTTGGACCATCCAACTCTGTTTATCTTAATGTTGACGATTTCCTTATAAATCAAGATGAAAATAATGATGTAATATTTTAAGATATAAAGTAAGTAATATTGTATTTTGATAAATAAATTATCGTATTTATTGTTGCTATGATCAATTATAGTAATGGGTTTTTAAAATATGTGTTGTAGTGTGAATTTTCTTAAAGCCTTGATCGATTCTAAGATGTTTTTGGGAGAAGTTTGTTTAGCTGACAGTGCTACAACACACACAATTCTTCGAGATAGGAAATATTTTCATTACTTGAATATATTTTCAACAAATGTTAATACAATATATGGTTCTGTAAATTTGATTCAAGGCTCCGAAAGAGCTAATATAAAGTTACCTAATGGTACTTTATTACAAATTGATGAAATTTTATATTCTAGCAGATCCAAAAAAAAAAATTGTTAAGCTTTAAAGATTTAAAACTCAATGGATATCACATTGAAGCTACAAATGAAGGCAGTAAAGATTTCCTTTATATTACTTCTATTGTTTTTTAGAAGAAATAAATTTTAGAAAAGCTGTCAACTTTATCTTCTGGATTATATCATAAAAAGATTAAAGCAGTTGAATCATATAATGTCTTGCACCAGAAGTGCAATGACCCAAAGCTATTTACACTTTACCATGATCGTCTTGGACATCTTGGAGATGTAATGATGCGAAGAATTATTGAGAATTCACATGGTCATCAACTAAAGAACCAAAAGATTCTTTTATCAAAAGATTTTATGTGTATTGCATGCTCTCAAGGGAAATTAATTGTCAAACCATCTATTTCAAAAGTAAGTCTTGAATCTCCTAGTTTTTTTACTGAGAATTTATGGTGATATATGCAGACCAATACATCCACCATCTGGACCATTTAGATATTTCATGGTCTTAATTGATGCATCTACTAGATGGTCACATGTTTCTCTACTTTCTACTCATAATATTACATTTACAAGACTTCTTTCTTAACTGATTAGATTACGAGCTCATTTTCCCAATTATCCAATTAAATCAATTCGTTTGGATAATGCTGGTAAATTTACATCCCAAACTTTTGATAACTATTGCATGTCACTTGAAATAGATGTTAAGCATCTCGTTGCTCATACCCATACACAAAATGGTTTAGTTGAATCTTTTATTAAGCGACTTCAACTCATTGCTAGACCTATGATTATGAGAACCAAATTGCCTTTATCTATTTTGGGACATGCTATTTTTCATGCTACATGTTTAGTTCGTATAAGACTAACTACTTACAATAATCTTTCACCCATGCAATTAGTTTCTAGACAACAACCTAATATTTCTTATTTAAGAACTTTTGGTTGTGCAGTATATGTTCCTATTGCCCCTCCTCTAAAAACTAAAATGGGCCCTCAACATAAGCTTGGTATTTATGTTGGTTTTGATTCCCATTCTATTATTAGATATCTTGAACCTTTAACAAGTGATTTGTTTAAAGCACGGTTTCAAGATTGTCATTTTGATGAAGCAATATTCCCTACATTAGGAGGAGCAAAATCAGTGCCTAAAGCACAACATGAAATCACATATAATGCCATGAGTTTATTTCATTTAGATTTTCGCACAAATCAAAGTGAATTTGAAGTTTAGAAGATTATACATTTGCAAGGGGTTGCAAAATTAATTACTAGATTCTTTTGCAATACCAAGACCATATTAAAATCTCATATACCTGTTGCAAATATTTTAGTACGTATTGATGTCCCTGAAGGACAACAGTCGACTAATGAACTTAAACCACAAGTTAAGCGTGAAAGACCTGTTGGTGCAAAAGAAAAAACTCCCAGAAAGAAAAAGTTGAAATTTGTAAATACTCTAGAAGATGTTACAGAGGTGGATAATCCATTCAACATTCATAAACCCATTTCTCTTGAAAATGAAATCCTTATTGTGACACCTCCTGAAGAGGAATCTCCTGAAGAGAAAACTCCTAAAGAGACTAGAAGATGTCCAACCCGTTGGATACAAATGGGTATTTATGCGCAAGTGAAATGAAAATAATGAAATTACTCGATATAGAGCAAGACTTGTGGCACAAGGTTTCTCATAGAAACCCGAAATTGATTATGAGGAGACATATTCTCCTGTAATGGATGAAATCACTTTCAGATTCTTAATTGGACTAGTAGTCATTGAACGACTGAGCATGCATTGTATGGATGTAGTAACAACATACCTATATAGATCATTGGATAATAAAATTTATATGAAAATCCCTAAAGGATTTAAATTGTCTGAAACAAAACCTAGAAATTTAGATTCAATTAAACTCCAATGTTCTTTATATGGATTAAAGCAATCTAGACGCACGTGGTACAATCGATTAAGTGAGTACCTTATAAAAAAGGGATTCATAAATGATCCAATTTGTCCATGCATTATTATTAAAAGATTAGAATCAGGATTTGCTATAATTGCTGTTTATATTGATGATTTGAATTTAGTTATGACTCCTGAAGAGCTCACTAAAGCTGCTAATTATTTAATAGTGAAATTTGAGATGAAAGTTTTATTAAAGAAAAAAATATTGTCGTGGTCTACAAATTGAATATGTAAATGGCAGAATTTTTGTTCATCAATCTAAATATACCGAAAAGGTATTAAGGCAATTCCTTATGGATAAATTTCATCCTTTGGGATCTCTAATGATGGTGCGATCACTTGATGTTAAGAAAAATTCATTTCGACCTCATTATGAGGTGAAGGAATTACTTGATCCTGAAGTACCATATTTAATTGCTATTGGCTCTTTAATGTACCTGGCCAATTGTACAAGACCTCACATTACATTTGCTATAAGTTTACTAGCAAGATATAACTTTGCTCCTACTCAGTGTCACTGGAATATAATTAATCACATTGTATGCTATTTGAGAGGTACATTTGATTTGGGTCTATTCTTCTCATTTGATTCCAAATTTCAACTAGTAGGATATGCAGTTGCTGGATATCTACCTGATAATCACAATGCTAAATCTCAAATTGGATATGTATTTCTTCACGGAAAAATGGTTATATCTTAGAAATCAATAAAGCATACAATTACAACAACATCCTCTAATCATTTTGAAATATTAGCTATTCATGAAACTAGTAGAGAATGCGTGTGGCTCTGATCAATGATTTCTCATGTCCAAGAAAATTTTGGTCTTTAATCAATTAAGAATATTCCAATAGTTTTATATGAAGACAATGCTACATGTATAGTTCAACTAAGAGGATGATACATAAAGGGTGATAAAATAAAACATTTCTCTTCAAAATTCTTCTATACACATGAACTCTAGAAGAATAATGATATAGATGTTCAGTAGTTTCAATCAAGTGATAATCTATTAAATTTGTTCACCAAAGTTTTGCTTACTACAAAATTCAAGAAATTGATTCATCTCATCAGAATGAGACATCTTAAAAATTTTAGTAGGAGTTAATATATGAGTGACATCCAGGGGGGGAGTGTTATGAAAAAAGTGTATGTCACCTCATCTTCCACCACCCCATCTTTCACCACTTCGGCCTTTTCTCCTTAATAAATGTGTTATTATCCATATTGCCCTATAAAAGGGCACCCTACCCCTCACATTTGGAAGACACATCTTTGCATACTTGTATACTCATTGTATGTTTGTATACTCACTTGTATGCTTGAAGTAAGTAGGGTATATGGAAAGAAGAGAAAAGATAAAGAGAAGAGATATATCTCGTGTAAGCTCGGTTCCAACATTTTTGTATAAGGCCGGTTCTAAATCATCTTATAATTTCGACCGTGATAGTGAAGTTTTGATCCCATCCGTCCCTAAAGTAGACATAGCCGAGCCACGTAAAATTCTGTCCGTCTCTATTTATTTATTTATATTTATTTTGTACATCTTTTATAACAACACCAAATTATTTAGGAATAATTTTTTATTAAAAAATATTAAGATTGGAATACACTTCCAAACATCGAGTACGAAGGGGGCAAATGGGAGGAGTTCCCACATTAAAAATAAAAAATAAAAAGAGAAAAAGAATATGAATGTGATCCAACTTGAAAATAGCACAGGCGTGCAGAATAGATTGTGGTGCAGTTCGTGGTGTAGCAATTTATTAGCATAGGCACGTGAGATGGATTGATTCGGCTGAGAATTGGGAATTGGGAAGTAGAAATTAGGATGCGATTCAATTCGTGAAGAAGCAATTTGCCCATGGAGAATCCGTTTGACAAGTCAATGAGTCGTTGACTGAATCCATGGAGACGTCCGCTTTTTGTCGGACTAGCGTTATGGAATCTCCCGCCCGACACTGCGCGATCTCCATCCTCTACTTAACCTTCATCTTTTCAATTCTCTACCTTCTACAAACCCTAGTTTTCTCTAAATTAATCGTTGGAATCCAAAGTGTTACCGTCAAGAAAAGCGCAACCCTTCCTCTCAGGTTTCGTGCTGATGGCACCTTCAAAATCCTCCAGGTCCAGCTTCAACTTCATTTTCCTGATAGTCCTCTCTTTCTACACGAATAAAATTTGCTTCGATGTGATATTGTAGCAGGTGGCTGATATGCATTATGCGAATGGAGTGATGACTAGGTGCAGAGATGTGTTGACCTCCGACTTCAAGTACTGCTCCGACCTTAACACGACACGGTTCGTCCGCAGGATGATTGATGCCGAAAAGCCTGACTTCCTTGCATTTACTGGTAATCATGTTTTATTTTTGCAAATTTGATATTTATGGATGTGATAAGATTGTTGTGATCATAAATTGATATTTCTGTTATTACTTTTGTACGCTCTTTGCCTTTTATGTTCTTCGATTTGAATTCATTAACGGTAGTATTCAAACGCCTGTTTTGCAATGGGCGGCCCTTGGGTAGTGGAAGTGAGAGTGAGAGTGGCCATTATGGGGGAAAAAAAGAGAGAAAAAAAAAGAAGATATAGTCCAGCACATCTCCATAGCTTTTAAGTGTTTAACATGCATTTATATGTAGTGTACTATAGGATGCAATGTGTATTATAAATGCATTATGGTGTGTTATAATGTGTACTATAATGAATTGCTGTAAGTAACAAACCAGTATGTGTGAAGTGTAAGCCACTAAGAACAGCTATTTAGCCAAATGGTAAAAACTCATGCCCTCTATGAGGTATCCCGTGCAAGCCACACAAGGTACTGGTTTTTTGGTATAAAACAATAAGAACATCCAATCCACCTCTGGATTAGCAAATCCCCATTAGATCTGACAAATTCATAATTGGAATGACCACCCCATTTGTGCTTTGTAAACCAAATATGTGGGAGCCCCAGATGGATTCGGGGTCTCAGGGGCTGCCATGTTATTAAAAAGGATCTAGTATGTTAATTGTTCATAAATTATTGCTGGGTGAGGTTGATCGTAGCAAGAAACCTGTAAAATCAAAGTGGTGTACAAAATGAGCATATAATCTTGAGCTTAGGGATTGCTTTTGTTTTTAAATGCTGCTTTGATTATGAAGACTTCTCTACCCCCAACCCAATCAATCCATTTCCTTTTACTTTGAAACTTACTTATTTTCTATGCATTGATTAAAATGGCCTCTTGTTAGGGCTTTTAAAAAATATTTGAAAACCAAATTGATCACCCAAACCGAACCAAATTAGTAACTGAATAACCTTTTTGTTTTTTCGGTATGGTTTTGGTTCACCGAGTTACATTTTTCGGTTATTGGTTTAATGTTCATGAGCCGACAGCCACACGAACTGAAATGATATATGCACTTATTTATAGTATATTTATATTTAATATAATTAAAACAATATATAATACATGCTAAAATTACAAAATAGTACTTGCTGCTATTTTGGATTGGTTTGTTTATAGAAATAAAGTTTGACTTATTGACTAACAAACTAAATCAAAACCCAAAGAAAGACACATTTTTTCTTTTTTATAGAAATTTGGAGAGTTGTAAGAATTGTTTTGGATTGAATACTGAACCAAACATAACTCTTAGCCAAACTATGGGTTAGGCAATGAGTTATTTCAATTTTAGTTCACAAAATCGCTTAACCAATAACCTTTGGTTTATTTTGGCACTTAGCAGTTCGGTTTGGTTACTCAAATTATGAAGACCCCTATGACCCTACCTCTCACTCTTGAGTTTATTTAGATCTTATGTCATTTGAATTTTCCTTTTTATACCTCCATTAGTCCTAGCAAAAAATTAGAGCTATGCTATTCCAAATGTTCCACTGTTACCTACTAGTTGTACTAGACAATAAACATTGCTTGTTCTTGTCCCAAAAACTGTGACTACTTATATCTAGGCACCTCACAATTCCCTCTCTAGCAGTTGCATCAACACATTGTGCTGCCACTGCTTTTTTGCCAGCATTGGTAGTTGCACTAGGTAATAGTAAGTGGGACATTTTGTGGTAGATTAGGCGGAATGTTTAGCATTTCTTAAAAAACAAGTATAAGTTACTTCAGAAGTATTTTGGGAAAATTGAATACATGAGGGGCCCTTTTTCTCTCTCTCAATTTAAAAAATTAATATTTTTTGGTGGTGATTGTCCTTTTGAACCAAAGGAATTATTAGGGCTTAAGTTACTATTGTGTTTTGTTTGAAGGAAATAGAAAGGAATGAAAAGAATGTAAAAGAGAAATAGAGAAGAAACCAGAGGCCAATGGATCCTTCCACTGCTACCACAAGTGGAAGGGGACATGCCCATTAAATTTAATTATGATAATTTGTTACTCCTTCTATTCTTGTTTGCCTAGCCAAACAACTGCAGGAAAAATAAAGCCGCCCCTTTTCCCTACCCTCTCTTATCTTTTTCTTCTGCAAAATGCAATATGCATGTATTGGCATTTTTTTTTCTGTATAATCTATAAAACAATTATCATATTTCTTCAACTAGATTTTTCTGTAAAAATTCTTTTGGATTTTAAATTTATTTTCCTAAGTATATATCTGAAAATATTTTCCTTAGAAAAAATGGAGCAAGTATTTCTTCTATTCTCTTACTTTTGCCCCCTCTTTTTTCTGTTCAATTCTTACTGTTAGCTTAACTGAATTTAAGATAGGGCTGTAAACTAGCTAAGCCAAGCTGAACGGTAGATTGCTTGTGCTTGGTTCAAAGAATTAAGATGCTCCTAAAAAATATTGAGCTCCTCAGAGTCTTTAATGAGGTAACAATTGAATTAATCTCAAGTCATTCTTGAGTTGCATCCTTCTTCATATAAATATAATCTTGAAAGCTTAAAGCCTGTCAGTTTGACTTATTGAGTTTCAGATTATCTTGAAAATTTTTAGATTGTAGAGGGCATTATGAAGGTTTGCTTGTTAAGAATAGAAAACATCCCTGTGGAGATTTTTCGAGACCATGAGTTTTTAAGATAATAATTATTATTATTTTTATTTATGAGTTGAAAAAATAAAGTATTAATTATAACAATAAGAATAATAATAGTTATAAATATTGATCAGTAGAGTGGGAATTCATTAATACCCATTCACAAGAAAAGAAAAGTAAAGAAATAGAAAGTGTCAAAACTCCTTTGGAAGGTTTATGCATGCCAGGTTGACTAACGAGGTAGTTCTGCTGGGACAATGAAAAAAAATCTTAAGGAGATATGCTGACCTGTATTGTGGAATCTCCATATTCTTAGGAAGGAGACACAAATGTGAGGAGTTGTAAGGGTAAGGAGAAGGAAAAATGGGGTAATGTTTCGTAGAATGATAGTGATGATACTACTGAGTTTGCTTGCTATGGCATTTTGCTTTTGAATGAGACTCAGGAATGTGATTATGTTTCTGAATCATCTGGTTTTTTACTTGGGGATATATTGTACATGCAACCATCTTTGATGAAAGGTTTAGAGGTTATTTTGATATTTGAGGATGACAGAGTGGGTAAAGAGCAGTAGTGCTATTTCGCCCCCTCCTATAGGTTAGTTTAATGGGAAGGACTTGGAAGCTAAAAGAAAATTGATGGATACGTTGGGTTTGTAGCTATCTGATCCTAGAGGTAATGAAGTTCATTTGAATGGGGATGAAAGAAAGTCAAAGAAGGGTCAGCATGAAATGCTCAGTGAATTGATGGGAAGGGTTTAAAGAGGTGTTTTCCTATTTAAATTTTTAGTTAGATATTCTTTGTTTAATTTTCTCGTTCTTTTTCTTTTTTTTTCTTGAGGATTATTTGTTCTCTTTTAGGTTGTAATCTCTTTTTTCTTTCTTAACAGACCTTTTTTTATCAAAGAATAGTGTTGAATCAACTATATGACAGGTCCAAGAATCAAGACTTTTGTGTCACAGCCCACTAAACCAACTTTTAAGAGTTGTAAGTCATCTATTCTTACGCATTGTGAGTGATGTAGTTGTTTGGTTGTTCCTTCAAAAGTCCTACTGTTTCTCTCTAACCACACTACCCAGGAAATAGTGAATGGGATCAAGAACAAGGCTTTTTTTTCACCCTTTCCCTTTTTATAGGCATGCCCTTAAATGCCCAGATATCCTTTCACACTGTGTCAACAGTGGTCTGGTGCTGGCCAGTGATAGCAGCAACCAGATTCCATGAAATACTGATCCAGGGCAGTGAAAAAGTACAGGGTCCACAGTTTCATGATCTCTCTTGCATGAAAGCATTTGTTGACCCAAGTGAACCCCTTTTCTGAAGTTCATTAATGGCGAGGATCTTCCCCAATGCTGGCCTCCCAAGAGTGAAAGTAACTTTGGTTGGCATAGGAGTTTTCCAAATGGTTTTCCAGGGTAAGTCAAACCTGGTGCTAGATGGTTTCTTCTGCAGCTTGCAGAAGGGCTTACTGTGAAGTAGCCATTTTTCAAAGCTTCCATATAGACATGTTTGGGTTGGGTAAGTTAGGGCCTTATCTATATATAAGCAGCCACAGAAATCAGCTAATAGGCCCAATCTCCCAATTATTGGCATTTCTCATGAAGGGAATTCCAAGTAGTCTCATTGTCGGAGTTGTTAGCATACACACTTATCAAAGCTTTTCCGTTGCAGGGTAAGTTGAAAATAGCAGGAAATTAGAACTTAGTGGGCATGAACTGCACTAGATATCGTGCCAAAAGAACATGCCCGCATTTCCAATGTCAAAATAGATGAGAGCAAATAAATCCTCCCAACTTTTCTGGATTGACTTCCAAACAGTTACTCCACAGGACTGCCTGGTTGTCATGGGCTGAACACTTCACACCTTGTGAAGTGCTGTGCACATGTGCACACTAGCTAAAGCATTCTTGCTTAACTAGTTAGCGAAACTACACCTGGTTAACAACAAGCACACATTCTAAATGTGCAAAGTAAGGGGAAGTAATAAGCAATAATGTAAGCAAATGAGAATCACGCGGTAAACATTGAAGCAACGTAATTCATTGACAGCACCTTCGTAGGCAATGTATCTTTTGCAAGATAAGCAAGCAAGCTAAACACGTTTACAAGTGCTAGTGAGTTTTACAATGACTAATGAACACTCACTCTCCCCTAAAGAGCTTTATATACTATTTTAGCCTAATAGTAGGAAATATCAAATTGATCGAGAAGTCATACTCGCTTTTTATACTAAGGCATAAACATGCTTAAATAAGTAAAATCTATATTAGTATTTACATGATGGGTTACCCATCCAATGCGCATAAGACAAGCAGTCACATGCAAGTATAATGCCTTGAACTAGCTTAGCTCACGACATTCTCCCCCACTTATGTGTCGACATACTCGTAAACTTAGGCGCTAAGTACTCTTCAACTTTGTCCAAAAATGACTCCATGTTTTTCGTTGACATCTAGTTGATTTCGTCGCCTTCAAGGCCTTTCCATCTCACTAAGAACTTGTGTTGCTTCTTCCTTTATGATGTGAACTCCTTGTCCACAAGGATGACTTCAACTTCTCTTCTGTTAGGTTGTGTTGTCTTCAGTGGTGCTCTAGTTGATTGACTTTTGTTTGGATTTTCAGTGTCAGCTTTGAATGGTTTGAGGCAACGACGTGAAACATAGGATGCACCTTCATCCAAGCTAGAGGATCAAGCCACATCGAGTAGCTGAACTCAAAAGGCTCAATTCTATTTCAATACCCAATACTTCACAATATGTTTGAAAACAATTGTGTTGTCTCTTTTGTTGAACAATACTTTGGTGTGGGTATGAAAGTACTATATTTCAAAAACTTGTCTATAATCATGAGTATAGATGTTGCCAACTTTGGGCAGGTTGGTGATGAAGTTTAGTGAAACACTGTTTCACAATTTGGCGATGAAGTCTTTCTGGTTTTTCCTTTGAGACAAAGTTACGGGTTGCCTCAATATTTACCCTAACGTGGGTGCTCTTCCGATTGATTCGCAGATCCACAAACATTAACCTTTTAGCTTGGGTAACTTTAGGTTCTTTTGCCCGCCTCTCCACTGCACTGAGTAACCACATTACACCCATCCTTGGGATTTCCTCCTCATCCTCATCATCTCCTTGTGCCCTCTCCACAATGAAAGCTTGCAAGGCATCGAACGATTGTGAGGGTAATCAGCAATTCTATGAGGGCCTTGACATAAGAAGCTAGTCATCTTACCCTTACCACTAGGTGTGTAGAAAGACCGAGACGACGAAACTTCTTTTGAAGTTGATGTCTTGGTGTTGGTTCCCCCACTTTTGGGTTTGCTCTTCTTGAAAGATTTTCTGCTATTTCCACAAATGCCATTCTCTTTGGACATTATGGAATTCTCTCTAGTGTAGTAATTCAAGCATTCTGTAGCTGCCTTTATTGTAGGCAAGCCTTGAACTCTTTGTCAATGAAATTCTACCCTTGCCTTCGGTTTCAACCCCTTAATAAAAAGAGCAACTTGTCTTTCTTTGGTATGTCTCGAATATCCAACATCAAAGCAAAGAATTATTTCACATACTCTCTGATTATACCAATGTGCTTATGGTCTTGTAGTTTACGCCAAGCATTGTTCTCAACATTCTCACGAAAGAATTGGGCTTTGAGCACTCTCTTCAAGTTTGCCAACAATCCATTACACATTGGCCATTTGGTATGTTGTCGTACTTGGTATGCCACCACAGCTTAGCGTCATCACTCAAGTACATTGTAGCCACGGATACTTTTGCCTCCTTTGAGTTGGTGCTCATCACGCGAAAGTATTGTTCCATGTCAAATAAGTTCTCCAACTCTTTAGCATTACGAGAACCCTGATATGCTTAGGGTTTTGACACCTTTGTTCTTCCATACTCTATCCCCATAGAGTTGGAATTTCCAATAACACGAACCACCAAATTCGTCTTGGCATTTAGATTCCTCAACTTGATCTGTAAAGCTTCTACGTTGGCATGGAATTCCTCTGACATCTCCATAATGGAATCCTGTCGATGTTTTTGTGATCCCTCAATGCATCAACATGGGTAGCAAGTTTAGCCATATGCATGGCCACATTGTTGTAGTCTCTATCTACGTCTCTAGCACCTCAATTCTCTTGGTATTGGTCATCATGGTCTTTTACTTATGTTCAGATAATCCCACTATATGAAGGCAATCGAATTCACATATCAATTAACCAAACTCTGATACAAACTGTCACGAGCTGAACACTTCACACCTTGTGAAAGGTGGTGCAACACTAGTTAAAGCACTCTTGCTTAACTAGTTAACCAAAGTATACCATAGTTAACTCACTTACAAAGAGTAAGTTATTTGTTAGGTTGGGAACTAATAACACATCTTTTAGAGGTAAGGCATAATTTTTTTCTTTTATATAAGAGTCTCGAATTGCAAGAATTTGCATAGAAGACCCTTCTCCAATTAGTACTAAGTCGGAACCAGAATATTTTCGAAGGTTAGTTAACATACCTGGCATCCCAATCATGTGATTGGAAGCCCTGGTGTGTAGTCCATTATGTGTCTGCAATGGTGTTGTCCAGCGTTAATGCTGCAAGTGCTTGTGGAATGTCATCTTGAGGAGCTGATTTCTTTGGTACTCACTAGCATATCTTAGCAATGTGGCCCATCATGCCACAATATTGAAACTGTTGGTCACGATACTTATCCCTCTCGGCAGGTGTCATGCGGCGTTCACCTGGTGGTGGAGGACGGCGCTGTGTATTTGAAGGAGGGGTATTATTGGTGTAGGCTTGTCTTGAGTCCCTGTTTTTTTGTGCCTAGAATCCACATCTAGTTGACGTGAATTTTTGTTTTGGTCCACGATAGCCTAAAGAGTTAGATTGGGGACGTTGTTGTTGTTGTCCATAAAATGCCACTTGATGAGTGAGGGGTGAATTTTGAACATTGGTGTGGCTAGAGAACCAATTGCGTCTTTAGTCAAAGTCTTGGAGTTGAGAGACCAACTCAGAATAGGATGGTCTCCGGGGCTTCAAGATAGTTGTTGTGAAGACTTAATATTGTGGACCAAGACTAGTGAGGAGACAAAATACCCTTTCTTGGTCTGGAACGGGCTTCCCAATTGCTGCTAAATTGTCACAGAGACCTTTGAAAGTGTGAATATGGTCTGTGATTGTTGTGTAATCTTCTTTATGAAGATAGGTAACCTGTTGACGTTAAGTAAATTCACGTTCTTGTGAATCTTGGATATATGCATTCTTGAGAGCCTCTCACTCTGCATGAGCTGTGTCGAGGCCAACGACGAGTCCGAGAGTTTCCTTAGAAAGTGTCCCAATGATCCACCCTCGAAGGAGACGGTCAGACTTCCGCCATGCTATGAAAGCATCTATTAATTGAGGAATGATGTCGTCTACATTTGTGGGATTGCTTGGATTTGGTATGATGTATTTTTTTGGGTGCAGGATCTTCATTTGTGAGATGCCCCACCAATTCTTGGCTCTTGGCAAGAGCCAATGCTTGCTCACGCCTCAAAGGATAGTTGTTTGGGGTGAGTCTAAGGGTGATGAAGTTGCCAACATTAAGGGATAGTGTAGCCATGGAAAAAGTAAGAAAAAAGGAGCAGAAGGTCACCAAGGAAGTTGAACAATAATGCAGGAATTGTGATGTTTTTGCCTAGTGTTCACAATGGCTCTAATACCATAAAGAAAAAATGAGATAGAGGATTTGAAAGAAATAATATTTTTATTTCGATGAATGGCAACATGAACACTTAGGCTATATGGAGAGTAGTATTTAAATGGAGATACATCATATGGTGGTAAATTACAAATCCCATAAAATCGGATATGTTTTCGATTGATATCGGATCTTCAATAAATATTCAGCAACGGTCAAAACCATCGACGGTTTGCTGCGGAATTACATTCTGTCTGAAACTGTTGATGTAACCGTCGATGGTTTCCATTAGGTATCAAGACTAATAGGTTTGCGTGCTGATTGGAATCTTCCTTCTTTGGTTTGATTGTATTGCCGTTGGAGCGATCTTCTTCATACTGATTTGAATCTTCCTTCTTTGGTGAGAGTTTAAATTTATTGCCTTGTTGATGTGGATTATCCTGATTTGTAGAAGTTGCTGAAACATCAATGTGGTTTTAATTTATTGACGTGAGGGCTCCAGTATCCCTCAACGTCTCTCCACATATTTGGGCTAGCTTGGTGACTTCATTGATTGTCTAACATGCGTTGAGAGTGCCGAGCTGTGATGAGTTGCTAATAGCTACCACTCAGCAATAGACTCAAAGGCTTAGCACAATGAAGGCAAGGGCACAATGTAGCTGATATGTTGCGGAATGGGTTCATCTCCACTAGGGGGGTGGGAGGAAAGCTTCTTCTCCACCTGCTGAATGACCGAATATGTTAAACTTTATTTGTGGGAGGAAAAAGATAGCAGCGCAGCTCGCCTGCTGAGGAGGAGATCCTCATCCATCCCTAGGATTTATACCCCTTTAGAAATGTGAGGGCTCTCCAGCCACCACTGTTGGTGTCCATAAGAGCAAGGTAGTTCCCAAACTTGTTCAAGTTCAACTGCAAAGTGAGGGTTCTATCCTTGTTCCTTGTTCAACAAAACCAAGAAGTTACCTAGGGTATGGGTTTTTTCAAAGCCCAGAATTCCTCCCAAGTTTCAAGGAACCATTTGAATTCTTCCATCTTTAGGAAGATGGAGATCCTTCTTCCCTTGCGGTATTTGTGATTCTAAGGAAATCAGAACTACCCCCTTCTATGATTAGGTCGAAGGACTTCCTTTCAACCAACACAATACGCTTCTTGTCCCTTGGCATCTTGTCATGGTAGTCAACGAACAAACAAAGCCAAGCCTTTGAAAGAGTGAAGGTCCACAAGAGAAAAGGGCCTTACAACAAACAACCAGTGGCCAACTTTGAATTGGAGGAGCTTGTGGACCAGAAAACAAAGTTTGTGAACCGGAAGAACAACGAGAGGCTTGCAAACTAGTCACAGAGGGCCTTCGACTAGTGGAAATCTTGTGAGCACCAAAAAGCAAAGAGAAAAGTTGAGAAAACAGTTGGAGAGGAAGGCCTAGTGCTTGAAGAATGACAACAAAGGTATGGCTAAGAAGGAAAGAAGAAAAAGGTTTGGCCAGGAGAAAGATGGGGAGGGGATTTGAACTGCGGTTTGTGGCTAGAGGACAAGAAGAGGACTGCTTGAGTGAGAGGGGAGAAGAGGTCAAATGGGGTCTCCATTTTAGGTTGAAGCGCGAGAATAGAGCCTTCATTGTTGAGCGGCATTTTCATAAGTTCTCAGATCTAATTTTTTATTAGTGAACTACTCTAAAATGGGGAAGATATTTTAGTAATAGGCTATTTAATGTTATCTGATTCTTGTGATCTTCTTATTTGATCGTTCTGTAACTATTGAATTTGCTATCTGTATCAGTTACTCTTAGATGAAGGAAGAAAATAAACAAAAATCGTTGCACCTGTCATTGAAATTAGGACGTCATTGCATTAGGGAGTCCATCAATACGAAGAGCAATAAATTTATGTTGAAATTATTCTTTGATTACTTATCAGCTAGGAAACAGCAAGATATGTTTGCATGTGCGTATGCATGTATTTGAGTGATAGTGGCATTGAATACTGACTCTAAGAAACAGTAAATATATGTTTGCATGCCTTTGTTTTATTGATAGCGGCATAAATACTTTAACTTTGGTTGTTGAAAAAACATTGCATCCAGATTTACTGGGTGTGTTAAAATTGGTTGATTATTGTTTGCACGGTGACAGACTAGTAAATTAAATGAAGAGATCTGATGCTTTGATTATGTGCAAGTTAAAATGTATAAGTTAGTCAAGTGGTACCACAATCCATTACAAGTTTCATTGACAAGGATTTAGTAGACTCTCCAAAGTCAAATTCTTGGTCATGTTGAATTGAGGAACCAAATTATGCCGTATTAGCTTCTGCAGAGTTGAAGATTTATTAATTTGAACGAACATGTTGGACTTTGTGAAATTCGATTGAATGATGCTTTACCCCTTGTGCAAATTTGGTGGTATTGTTATTGTATTTTATTTTTTAATAAAAAATATTTTTTTATTTTTTAGCACAATGTAAGCATCAGTTTATTTGTAATAGGGGTACAATGGGCATTGCAGCCTTAAAATATCACAAATACTGTTTCAGGTCAGAAAAGAGAGCTTATTTGACAGTTAAATCAACAATGCTTTGAATTTTTGATTTCTGGTCACTTTTCATTCACATCCAGGATGACATTTTCAGCAGTCACTTTAGCATTGGAGCTTGTATTTTCATAGTGTTAGGTTCCTAGCTTTCCAAGTATGGTATAGGGCTGCAGTCCAAGCCTGTTTGGCAAATTCCTCAGAAGGAGAGTTGCCCAATGCTGTAAGCCAGCCCAAAACTTTCTCCCATTTTGATTTCGCATCGTATATTGAGGGCACAGGCTGCTGTTGATAGAATCTGGGCATTTGTGTAGCTGGAAGAAAGATGTTCTTTTGCCTCAACTTCAGACCCACAAAATTTGCAGGTAGTATCTGAGATTATCCCCCATGGATTCAGCTTGTCTTGTGTAGTCTGTTTTTCAAAGCAAGCCATGCAATAAAAAATGGCTTTGGAATACTGTGCTTAGACCAGATAATGTGTGCCTAATTTACAGGTTCTTTTTGGCTTCTAACTGCATTCCATGCAGTGGAAAAGGAAAATTTTCCTGAGGGAGTAAGGGTCCAGTAGTTATTGTCTTCAACTAGGCTTTCAGGAAGGTTGTACATATTGGACTTTATATAGTTGAGGATTTGCAGATATTCTTCTTGACCAAGCCCATTTTTGGTTTTGGATGATGTCAGGCCAAATTCAACAAGAATGTGAGGTCCACAGTGGTCCATTAGTGGACTTTGTGAATGTCTGTTATTTTAAAATAGAGATGTTGATCTCCCATTGCGAATTTTGGTATTGATGCTTGACTAGGCAAGTTTTCTGGCCCTCTTGACCCTCTTCCAAGTCCATGTGGTCCTTGATGTAGTTTTTGTATCCCATAGGCTTTTGTTTGTAATTATGGATCTAAATGATCCATAAGAAAAACTTTAGATGTGTAACTTAATTTAATTGCAGATGCTTACTCCACTCTGAGAGTAGCTTTAATCAAAGTCCTTCTTCATGGGGTTTACAGACATCCTGCCATTTGACCTTTTAATCGATGGGCGTTCCTGTCATTGCCCTTCAATAAGAATGCTTTGAATCTCTTTTAACAGCCTGGTGTACATAACTGTGGCCCAGTATCCATGCGTGCTTTGTAGTATATCTAATATGCTGCAGCCTCCCAGCATAAAAGAGTTTTGTGAGCCCAAGGTGAATTTGTTTTGAGATCTTTTCGGTGAGTACTTAGTCTTTTCTGCTTACTGTTTTGTGACCTGTGGCTGTGGTAGTCCAATATTTGACTGGCAGCTGACTCTTTGAGAATCCAAAGGAATATTATAACAGAAGATTTCTGATTTCTCAGCATGCCCCACGAGGTTGTAGAAGATGGATAGAAAATTTTTGACACTAGTTTCTGTGTCTGTAGCATAATGGCCAAGAATCAAGTCATCAGCAAAGCAGAGGTTCACCAACTTTACTTTGTTGCATATGGGGTGGAAAGTTAATTTTCATTTATTACTGCATGTTGGAGGAGCCTTGTGAGCACTTCCATTATCATAAGAAAGAGGCATGGGAAAATTGGGTCCCCTCTCCTGATTCCCTTTTCCCCTTTGGAAGAGCCATGTACAGATGCATTTATGACAATGGAGAAGTGTGCTATTGATGTTAAACACATTATTTAAGTTGTGCACTAGATAAACTTCAGTTTGCCTTTTGGTTTAAGGTAAGCCCAATTTGGACCATAGTTTAAGAGTGCAATCAGGATTGGGTTATCATGTCCAGCTTAAGGTGAATTGAGCATTTATTTGGCAGCAGCTGTAGTGAATGATATGAATAGAATGAGATGCTATCACACATTGAGGTGGTACTAGGAGTTGTCATTTTGTTTCTCTCATGAACAATTGTGATAAGATATTTGTACCCTAAAAACATATCTCTCAAAAATGAGAAAAAAACAATATCCTATTTGAACTAATATCTCTCTCTCACACGGAAAGATTACATATCCATTTTTCCTTTTCAGGAGATAATATCTTTGGGCCAAGCACTTCTGATGCTGCCGAATCTCTGTTTGGAGCCTTTGGTCCTGCAACAGAATCTGGACTTCCCTGGGCTGCAGTTTTGGGTAACCATGACCAAGAATCTACGATGACCCGTGAAGAGTTGATGTCTTTGATATCCCTTATGGATTATTCAGTTTCACAGACCAACCCATCGGACTTAGATCTCTCTAATTTTGCAGAAGGACAGCCGGTGACAGACATTGATGGATTTGGAAATTATAACCTTAGGGTTCTTGGTGCTCCAGGTTCCCATTTGGCCAACAGCAGTGTTCTCAATCTGTTCTTTCTGGACAGTGGAGACAGGGCTGTTGTTGAAGGGATCCGAACTTATGGATGGATTAAGGAATCTCAGCTTCACTGGCTCCAAGGCATTTCTCAAGGCTTTCAGGTATAAATCACAGAGCAATGCCAAGGAAATCGAGTCATGCTTTTCATGGTATAGACTAGGTGACATTTTGTTGCATTTCATTTAAATAATTTTAAAATGCCACACCTTGAAATGGTTTTGAAATTGAGGAAACAATGTTTATGCCTTTCAAAATTGAGAAAAGTTTTTATTTTTTTAAGCTATATTGCTTTCCAGCGAACATATGTTTTCATGGATGATACAAAATGATTTCTGAAGCTGTTGGTGAAAATCCAAGTGCAGCCACAAGGTCAATAACTCTTATTGCTGTCAAAATTATTGTCCTATGTTGCTAACCATGTTCCTCCCATTGATGATGGGGAAGCTTTGTAGTTTTAGATTTTATTAACCCCTTGCAGGTCCCATTAACTGGATCTCAATCGCTCACCAGATGTCTCTTTGTCCTCAGCCAGCACCACCGGCATTGGCATTTTTCCACATCCCAATTCCAGAAATTCGACAGTTGTACAACCAAAAGGTTGTAGGCCAGTTTCAGGAGGCTGTAGCTTGTTCAGTTGTTAATTCTGGAGTGTTCCAGACCTTTCTTTCTATGGGAGATGTGAAAGCCGCATTCATGGGCCATGATCATGTCAACGATTTCTGTGGAAATATCAATGGTATATGGTTTTGTTATGGCGGAGGCTTTGGATACCACGGTTATGGTAGGGCACAGTGGCATAGGAGGGGAAGGGTGATATCACTTGAGCTTGAGAAGGGGGAAAAGGATTGGTTGGGAGTGGAGAGGATCAAGACATGGAAGCGATTGGATGATGAGAAGCTAAGTAGGATTGATGAGCAAATCCTGTGGGTCCGGCAGTAATCAAGATGACCCAGATTGGAGGTTGTGAGACTTTTCAAGTATTTGATACTGCATTATATCCTTTTGTGTCATTATTTTATCATCACTTTTTAAATGAAAAGTTCTTATGTTATTCTTGTGTTCTTGATTTCAGGAATTAAATTTTGATTTGCGAAATATTGGCTGCACCTTAGCCAAACCCAAAAGATTGACTGTCAGACTTTTGTATCTCGCGCTGGTTTTATTTATTATTTTTTTTTTCAGGAGACGAGAGAAATTTATTGAAGGCACCCTATAATGTACCTAATTTTGAAATCACCTCAACAAGAAAGATCATAGCGTGTATAGTTGTGCAAAATAGTTTTCATTTTTCATTTCTAGTGTTTTTTTTTTTAAAGAATTAAAAAAAAAGTTATCTTATTTTTCATTTTTTCAATACTTGTATAAAAAATAAAAAAAATAATAAAAAGTGTTGACACTATTCACTTGTGGAAAATAGTTTATTTTCCATTTTTAATTTTTCATGTAGTTACAAAAATGCTACCTGTTCTCTAATTTTCTAAATTTGTATAGGTAAAGTTGGAATATATATATATATATATGTATATATTGTTTTCTAGATTTCTAATTTCTTATGTGAGTTTGGAAAATAGAAAAGTAAGGTGTCTTTTGTAATTATTTGGAAATTTAGAAATGAAAAAAATTAAAACTACTTTTCATAGCAAACGCTTGAGCTGGAAAATTAAAAATTAAAATCTTGGAAAATTAAAAGATGAGCTGGAAGCTCTTGGGAAATTAAAAGCTAAAAAGGGAAAATGAAAATTATTTTTTGCAATTAAACAGGCATTGAAAAATACACTAGCTAAACTACTTGTAATTGTATTTTGCTTTGTACATGCATATATGGTATTAAAAGATTGGAATTTGGTAAAAAACTATTCAAAATCAATTCTTAATTGTTAGTTTACCATTTTACATAAAAGCTTGAGCTATTAGGTTGTGGGCTAACTATACATGTCAAACTTTGATACTTCCCCACACACGCAGTTTGATAATGCTAGTGGAGGGAGAAACAAAAGATAAATATCCATAATAGGGAATATAATTATTTTTTCAAATACCACACAATAAACATGAGCATCAAGACTAGAAACCCAAGACCTTGGCAATCAACTTTGATATCATGTTCCATTACCACTTTTCTTAAAAGAATAAGTTATTAGATTGCGGTTCAACAATGCATATCAAGCTTTAAAACTCCCTCACACGTGCAACCTGATAGCACTTGGAGAGAGAAACAAATGATAAATACCCATTATAGGAATATAATTTTTTTTTTAAACAACACAACAAACGCGAGCAACAAGACTAGAACATAAGACCTTGGTAATCAACTCTGATATCATGTTAGATTACCGTTTTACCTAAAATCTTTTAGGTTGGGGGTCAACAATGTATATCAAGGTTCAACCCTCCCCACGCGTGCAGCCTAATAGCACATTGAGGGACAAACAAACTATAAATACCCATTACAAGGATACTGTCGACAACCAAATTTTGGTCCAGGGGGCGCCGACGGATGGGAAATAGCTTTTGTATGGCTATTCCCAAATAAGATAATTAAAACAGGGGTGGAGTAAACTCAAGAAAATACAAAAGATAGAAAATACGGAGTCGCCACCTTTATAATTTTGTTTATAGGAAAAATAAAGGAAAAAAACCCTAAAAAGGTCTATGGTTAAAAAAAAAGGGTTCGAGAATACATTTGTGTGTAGGCAAGGTGGTAGACTAACTATTATAAGGGAAATGAGTCATCTGCACCCTACAACACTCATTCAAAGAACAGTTACCGCTATGTGTGTGTGTCCTAATTAAAAAAAAAAAAAAAAGGAATAGGAAGAAAGGAAGGAAAATCCTCTTTTGATCATCCAGTGAAGAACCATTGTCCAAGAGTCCAAACAAATATGACATACTCTTGTTTGAAAGAGAAATTGGTCTTAAAACCCTAATTTTGTAGAAAACATGATGATGATGATGATAAATATTTAGTTTGAAAAATATCGGATTTGTATTATCGATTTGAAAACCAAAATTTAGAAAAGGGGCACGAGGTTTGTATTACCGATCTTTGAAGAAGGTGAGTGATGATGTGTTTAATTTCTATACAAGTTTTGTCATACTTTCACTCTTATTTTTATGTTAGTTTGTGTTTAATTTTATTATTTATTAGAGTTTTGATTTATTTAGTTTATTTTTTGTTTAAGAATAAATAAATTAAAGGAGTCATGGGATGAGAAGGAAACTTTACTTTTCAAATTCAAATTCCCTTCATCAAGAGTCCTTCTCAAACTCAAATTTCTCTCCCAAATTTCCTAAAACACCCTTCAGTATTTGAAGCATAAATTTTGTTACAAAACTCCAAAAAGGGCGTTCTTGGTATCTACGGAAGGCTAAGAAACAATCCCACAACTTTTGTGTTGAAGACTTTCAAATATGAGAAGATCTCGATAAGGAAAATTGCACATCAAGGCATCGACATAAAATGAGGAGATTTGGATGATCTTATTTTTGGGAGATAAGAAGGGAGGACGACTACAACTTTATAAAAGGAGGGGATTCGAAGCTAGGAAAAAAAAAAGAGGAGGATTTGTTTCACCATTCGAGAGGAATTCGAAGCTTATAAAAAGAAGAAGAAGGGAGAGGCCGAATTGGAGTTGTTGACAATTGAGATTCTCGATCTGCAGACAATTTTCTTCTTAATTCTTTCATCTTCTTTTTGTACAATTTTCATTATGAACTCTAGAATCATTATGGTTTATTTTGATTCTATTATGAGCTAATTGCTATTACCAAGGCTATGATGTAACCTCTCCATGACAATTCCAAATCTTATTTTTATGTGATCATAATTTTATCATTTCTTTTGAGTACACATCATTGAGTTTCTGGCTAATAGTTGAGTGATTTGTTGTGCATGTTAATTCGAGAGAAGATGCATGTAGTTTAGTTTCATATGATGTATGTCATGAATTGAATGAAAGACAGGAATGTGTCAAAGTGAGTTGTGCGGCTTTTATGTGAAATATTATTAATCTTAATGTACTCAAATGCTTTTAATTTCGCATAGACATATTGCAGGTTATCGTATTTTGGGTAATTCTAATTCTACTTGAGAGAGGGTCTTAGATAAGTTAGAATATTTTGCGTCAAATAGTACGATAATTGATTAATTGCATGATTAGGATTTGGGATTGGATTGGTTAGGTGAGTCGGATGCCTTAGTGTTTTCTTCTTGGGTGAATTTTTTTTTAAGTATTTAGTTGATTTAATTTTATTCGTTTTTATTTTATTTTTCAGATTCAAAATCTACCACTTTTCTTGATTTTCAAATGATTTAGAATTAGAACAATTTCAATAGTTAATAGGTAAATAGTCCTCGTGGATTCAACATCTTTCTTTATCACTATATTACTTGTTACGATTTCGTGCACTTGTGAATTTTCACAACAAGTGAAAATAGTGAGTTTTGAAAAATGTTTGATTAAGTGCATGATGATTTTGAAAATCTAGGGCTTCATCATCAGCCATTTAAAAGGAAAGGATTTAAGAATTTTGGAAAAGGAAAGTTTTAATTTTTGCTAAAAGAGAAGTTTTGGAAAGTTGTAAAATTGGAAAGGGATTCAAAAGGACATTTTCCTTTGGGGAGAGGAGATTCCAAATTCATTCATAACTTCAGTCCTATGGTGCAAATGTCAACTCCATTTGTCCATACTGGTTTAATGAAGAGCACTCATCCCATGTCTAGGGTTGAGAAAGGGGAGTGTTGACTCTTTTAATTCTATCCTGTTTTGATTATAACAAAGCACATCATCTCATTTGTGCGCTAAGTGTATGAATAGGTTTACTTTTCTATTAAGCACAGATGACTGATGCAAAATGGAATCCATGAAACTCTTACACACTCACATCATTTGGCATATTCCATGGATTTGTGAAGAGCAAAGATTGAAGACTTTATATTTTTCAGTTGTATTGTTTATAGGTTTAAATTGTGCATGCATATCATTTGATTTGAATACCATGACCTTAGTTGGACCCTAGGCACTCTATATTTCATGGAAAATCATTTTAAATATGTGCAAAAATTGTTTCAAGTGTAAAAATCCTTTTTAGAATGAAGAACTCCAAAACAAGATTTTCAAAATCCCCTTCATGTTTTTGCCATCCCACTGATGAGCGATTTTCTCAATCAATCAGTTATCATCATAAAATATGTGCAACATGAAAATTGTGGGATTTTCTCTTAGATTTCCTTTGGTACCAAGAAATTCCCATTTGGAGTTTTCTAGAAAAAGAAATTCCTAAAATACTGAAAGGTGTTTGCAGTAGAAAATTCCCTTCATGTTTCTTCCGTCTCATTGATGAGTGATTTTCTTAATCAATCACTTCTTATCTTAAAAAGTGCTTAACATGAAAGTTGTGGGATTTTCTCTTAACTTTCTATTGATTATAATAACATCCAATTCAGAGTTGTATAGAAAACGTTATCTCCAAAAATCTATAGAGTGTCCGTGTAAAAAACCTAAATCTGGTTGATCGGATCATTGATCAGTCGACCAAAACTCGTGGATTTGAAAATCCGGTCGACTGGATCTTCATCCCAATCGACCGAACCTCTCGGGAAAGCACCTCAATGGTCGAAAAATGGCTAATTTTCAAAATAAACTATTATTTTAAAGCCCCA
This sequence comes from Malania oleifera, assembly GCF_029873635.1. Lineage (NCBI taxonomy): Eukaryota > Viridiplantae > Streptophyta > Magnoliopsida > Santalales > Ximeniaceae > Malania > Malania oleifera. Next base: position 86,387,669 of record NC_080426.1, on the reverse strand, counting down.
ATGGTCATATAACGACTATATTTGGTTTTTTATATACTAAGCCTAAAAAATTGGGGAATGTTAGAAAAACATTTGGGAAGTTTTGTTGAAAATTCTTTTATTCTTATTCATATTTCAAACTTGTTTTTGAAGATTAAATCCATATTTTTCCTACTCTTCTTGAAAAACATTTTGGAGAAAACATTTTGAGGGTTTCTTGAAAAGCTTTGAGCACATTTTTACACTCATATTTTCCACATCAAAGCTTTCTTATATTTTATATTTCAAAAGTCTTCTTGAGCATCAAATTTAAATTTCCCCTACTCTTCTTTTGAAAAATCTTTTGGAGAAAATATTTTTGAGTTATCCTTAAAAAGTTAGAGCATATATGCACACTCATATATATTGCTTGAAAGCCTTCTTACATTTAATATTTTAAAGGTCATTTGAGAAAAATCATTTCCTTCACATTTCAAATCATTTGAGAGTGCATTTAGATATTTTTATTGTACAAATAAGCTTTTGTAGAAGCATTTCTTGTATGCAAAATTATTTTTTACAAATCATTTATATTTGCAGTTTAGGTTGTGAACCGGACCAAGTGAGGGGATATCACTTGGAGAGGTGGCTCTGTCTACTAGGAGTGGGCCAAGATAGGGTTCAATGAGCCCAAAAACATATATACATGATTAGTTTAATAATCTTAAAATAAATAAATAAATATTATTAATTAAATAATATAATATAATATAATATAATATATGATAGGAATGATTTATTCCCAAGAGGGGGGTGAATTGGGTATTTAAAAACTTCCTAGGTTAAATTTCAAATTACAAGCAGTATTTTGCAATCTAGAGTCTTTCTAAGTAGTTACTAATTCCACCAATAATTAAAGCATGTATGTAAAACAATTAAGACAATAAATAATTAAACATGCATGTACGAAAATTAAAGTGCGGAAAATAAAGAGGAGACACAATATTTGTTATTGAAGTTCAACCAATCCTAACTATGTCCCTGCCTTAAGCTAGCAATTCAAGGATTCACTAAGTGCTTTCTTTAACAGGGCAAAGCGGTGCCACTTGCACTCTCCTCACGGGGCGGAGAGTCCCCAGCTCAGATTATTGAGTTAAACTACAACCAATTCTCATTACAAGGTAGAGACACCTCAGCTTAATTACTAGGCTAAGCCAAATTGTGCACACTTTATAGGATGGTGCAAATTCTAGCTCACCTAACTGGGTTCGAGCCAAACCGAGACTCCTTATAGGGTGAGTCTCCCTCTTCAGGCCACACTTGGAATTTAAAGAAATTAAAAATTTGCCTACAAACAAATTGCTTCTAAAATAAGCAAGGATGTGCATGTTGAAGCTCAAGATGCACTTATGTATGATGTGATTTATACTCAGTAGAGTATAGGTGATTTTCAAAAAATAATTTTGTTATCTTTGAAGATGATGTATATATGATAAAAAATACTTCAAAGATTTAACCCTGATAAATATATCTCCAAAAATATTTTTCAATAAAGCTTTAGGAGAATCTAGGTTTTTGCACTCAAATGATTTTTGCCCAAGCAAATGATGATAATGATCTTTGATTTAAATAAAAGTATTCAATAAGTGTTTTTCAAAGATCTATAACCCAAACAATATCTCCTAAAATATATTTCAAAACAAAGTGTAGGAGATGTTGGAGATTTTCTTACAAAAAGATTTATGCAATAAACACAATGTAAGCTTTTGAATCTTGCAATGAAATATGCTCAAAGATTCATAAGCTAAGAAGATTTTTCCCAACAAAATTTATCAATGAAATAGTATGGGAAAAACTCAAGCTCACTCTCTAAAGAATGATTATCAAAAATAAATGAGAGAATATAAGCTTAGTAATGAAATGTATAATATCCACAATATAGAGTTTTCAACCACTCTTCAAGTTGCAATTAATTTGCAAAAGAAGAGGATGAATTGAAGCTCTCTTTCTAAAAGGATTTTTCAAAGCAATATGAGAAAGAGAATGAAAAATAAGCTTGAATGTATGAGAGTAGAAAAAAAAAATTTACCAAATATTTTCAGAAAATTTCTAAGCTAATCACCACACTAATTATGCTTATGAATAGGGTATGTTGGCCTAACTAGGCTTTTTAATCTTATTTTGATGATAACAAATGAAGGATATATTAACATGTGTTGTTAAGTGATAATGTTTCAGGATTGAACAAAGTTATCATGGAAGGAAGCTTAGCAATTAAAGCCAATCAAATGAAAGCTTACCAGAGTATAGAAGTAGTACATGTCAAACTTAAAGCTTAAAGGCAATTGGGACTTGAAGTCAAGTTGAACCTCAAGAGATGGACAAAAAGCTTGAAGACTTAGTGCTTAAAGAGTTTATGTTTAGAAAGTCGTTTGTAAGTACTTCAGTTCAAATATAATTTAGAATTATGAAGCTCATTAGGATGCATCATAGACTTAAAGACTAGTTTTTAAAAACCCTAGAAAATGATTTTGAAAAATTACATTTGAGTCTTTCAAATAACAAAAAGTTTAAAATCTTAAAAAATCATAAATTTTGAAAAAATTGATTGGTCAGCCGACTGACCAGAATATGCTAAATTTTCCTGGTCGACTAACAAACATTCCTATTGAATAACTGCCTAACCAACTGACCATTTTGAATTGAGATCAGTTAGCTGACTGACAAGCCCAGGCGACTGACTCTTTTAACTATGTTCAATCAGCTGACTGACAATTTCCTGAAATTTATTTCTGGCAGACAAAAGGGTCTCAGCCGCCTATCCAACTGACTAACCCTGTAAAAATACCTACTCAGTCACTTGTCCAGCCGACTGACTCTACGGGATTTTAAATGTTGAACTTTAACGGGAAAATTCTAAAAATTAGTTTTTCAAATATGAATATTATAAAAACTTGGTGGACACTCCAAGTAACTTGGGAAATAAGGAAACTCATCCTAAAAAGTCTATAAGTACTCCTTTGAACCCAAGAAATCAAATCACCAAGCAATCGCACAACATTCAAGCATTCAACTCTCAATCTCTCACAAAGCTCTTTCTTGCTCACACTCCATCTAGGAGAATTCATCTGAATTATTGTTGATTCATAAGCCTACGGTTCTAATACTGAGTTTTATCAATCACTAAAGAACCCTTAATGATATCTAATCTTGAGCTTCATACTTTCTATTTTTATATTTGATTGAAGTATATTTAAGTGCTCTAACTTGTACAAATTTGCTCTGTTTTGAGAGTTATCTTGTACACAGATTCTTGTACCTTTTTTGTTGTACTTTGATGGTTCAAGACTGATTTGGATTGTTGAACCAAGCATGGGTTGATCGCTTGGAGAGGTTTCTCTTCCTAAAAAAGAGGGATTTTTGTAAAAGGTTTGCTCCACCTAGAAAGGAGCGTTCATAGTGGAATCCTTTGGTGGTATTGGCCAAAGGTGAGGACATAGGCTGGGGATGAGCCAAATCTCGTAAAAACATGGTGTTCTTCTTTCTCTATTCTTTTAAATTTTAGTACTTCATATATTGTGTGTGTGTATGCTAAGTGCAGGTTGCAGGGCTCAAACATTGAATTAAAAAGAAGACTCTTAATTTAACGAAAGTACATTTCAATTAACCGTTTGCGGAAACCCACAAGGGAGTACGTTGGTTAATTTGTGAAACTCTTAATTAAGAGAACGCAATAAAATAAAATAAAAAACAAGGCTTGCAATTTACTTACAGGGCTGCTTATAAAAGCAAAAGCTGAAATTCCATGAAGGTCTTCAAATTGTGATTGGTTTGGTATTTGTGGTTGGTTACTCTTAAATTGATTGGTTGTTTAAGTTTTCAGTTAATTTGTGGATTGTTTGAGTTTTAATTGTGAATTGATTGGTTTACATAAGTTTTGTTGTGTGTATTAAACAAGTAAGTAAAAATTTGTAAAAGGAACTTAAAGATTTTAATAACCCAATTCACCCCCCTCTTGTGATCACTATTCCACTTTCAATTGGTATAAGAGCCAAGTAGTAACAAATCCTAAACAATAGTTACACAAAGATCTACATGGCAAATATAGGAGTAGCTCCCTTCGGAGAGGGTCAATCCTCAACACAGCCACCTATCTTTTGTGAACTGAATTATACCTTTTGAAAACAACGTGTGAGAATCTACCTTCAAAGTATGGATTGGAAGGCTTGGAAGGTTGTCACGGATGGTGACTTAATTCCTACCAAGTTGGTAGATGGAAAACAAGTCCCAAAAGAAGAAAAAGACATAACTGAACTTGATTATAAAATTCTTTAAGTAAATGCAAGTGCAATTAATTTCCTATATTGTGCACTAGATATCAATGAATTTAATAGAGTCATGACTTGCAAGACAGCTAAGGAAATATGGGACAAACTTAAAGTAACCTATGAAGGAACCGAAGATGTAAGAGATAATCGAATAGATGTGCTAACTAGTGAATATGAGGCCTTCAAGATGAATCCCGATGAATCCATCACTAGTATGTATACTAGATTCACCCACATAATAAACTTCCTAAATGCTTTAGGAAAAACTTATTCCACCTATGAGATGATCCGAAAAATACTTAGGGGTCTTCCATCCGCATGGGAACCAAAGGCTATGGCCATTACCAAAGGAAGAAACCTTAAAACCACATCTCTAGACGAACTCATAGGATCACTACTCACTTATGAAATGGCTATAAAAGAAAAAATAAGAATAAGAAATCCATAGCTCTTAAAGCATCAACAGAAAGCTCAAATGATGAAGATAGTGAATCAAGTGAGTTAGATCAAGATGAACTGGCCTTTATTACTAAAAATTTGGAAAATTCTATAAAAAAAACAAGAAGTTCTCTAGAAAATTTAGAGGATCAAAAACTGAAAAAGGTGAAACAAGTAAGAAGGAGAATAAAAACAGGAATGATCCACCGACTTATTATCACTGCAAAAAGGTAGGACACATCAAGCCGGGTTGTCCTCAGCTCTAGAAGGAAAAGAAGAGGAAGAAAACTGTGATGAAAGCCACATAGGATGACACAAGCTCGAGTGAATAAGAAAACGAATCAAGTGATCAAGAAGTGGCCAACATATGCTTCTTGGCGCACGAAGATGAGGTAAACTCCTACTATTCATCTAATGAATCTAGTGATAGTTCATGTAGTGACTCTAGTGATAGCATGCCATCATACAAAGAACTTCAAGTTGAGTTATTTGCTTTTCACAATAGATTTATAAAAGTTACTAAAAGGAATATAGTCTTGAAGGAACAAAATGAAAATCTTAAAAGCAAACTAGAATCTTCTAAATCCATTGAAAAAGAAAAAGAATCACATATTGATAATCTAATGGAGAAAATAAATGATATGTCACAAGAATTAGTCAAGTTACAAGTAAATTATCAAAGCAAGAAAGATTTAGAAATATTTGATCTTAAAAAGACAATTGAAGATAAAGAGAAGATTATTTACAACTTCACTAAAGGTAAAGAAAATTTTGAGAAGATGGCTGGACAACAAAGAATGAATGGTAATAAAGAAGGAATCAGTTTTAATGGAATCACAAATAAAAGAAAGAAGAAATTATTCATGGGGTATTTTATAAAAGAGGCAAAACACTATGCTAGTACAACCTCAACTAACATACATGAACATACCGCATGATACTTGTGTAAAATAAGGGACATATCATGTTTAATTGTTCTCTTAAAAAGAAGTATGTCAAAGTTAAAAATGAATGGAAAGCAAAACAATAGAACTAGACACGATTTAAAGAAAATTAAGAAAGTTTGGATTCCAAAAGTAACACCGTGAATCCTTCATTGTAGGTATGCTTTAGGATGACACCATCAAAGGAAAAGTGGTACTTGGATAGCGGATGTTCAAGACATATGACCGGAGATAGATCCAAGTTCACTACATTAGTACAAAAAATAAGGGATATGTAACCTTTGGTGACAATGCTAAAGGTAAAATTATTGGAATCGGTAAAATAGGCAAAGAACCCTCACTCACTATTGATGATGTGTTGTTAGTAGATGGACTAAAACATAGTCTATTAAGTATAAGTCAATTTAGTGACAAAGGTTTTGACATAATCTTTAAGCAAGATAAATGTTTAGTTCAAAATCCTAATAAACAAGAAATTCTATTCACAACTTATAGGGTTAATAATGTATATTGCATAGACCTTGACAATCTAGTTGATCAAAGAGTAACATGCTTGACTGCCATAAATGAAGCCAGTTGGCTTTGGCATAGAAGACTAGGTCATGCAAGCATGGACTTACTATCAAAATTATCTAAAAATAATTTGGTCTAGGGATTAACTAATTCAAAATTTATAAAGGATAAAATTTGTGATGCTTGTCAACTAGGAAAACAAATTAAAATAAGCTTTAAAAAGAAGAAACATATCTCTTCTAGTAGACCCTTAGAACTCATTCATCTAGACTTGTTTGGTCCTACTAGAACCCAAAGCTTATGAGGTAAGCAGTATGCCTTTGTAATAGTTGATGACTATTCTAGGTTCACTTGGGTATTATTTTTAGCCTCTAAAGATGAAGCTTGTAACTTACTAATAAATTTATTTATGAAACTCCAAAATGAAAAAGGATATAATGTGTCAAACATAAGGAGTGGTCAAGGTAGAGAATTCAACAATAAGAATGTTAAAAGGTTTTTTAATGAACATGGTATTAATCATAATTTTTTAGCACCTAGAACTCTACAACAAAATGGAGTTGTAGAAAGAAAGAACCGAATACTACAAGAAATAGCTAGAACTATGTTAAATGAACATAATCTACCAAAATATTTTTGGACCGAAGCGGTAAATAACGCATGCTATGTAATCAATAGAGTATCTATAAGATCAAAGTTAAATAAGACACTATATGAACTTTGGAAAGGTAGAAGGCCAAATATTTCATACTTTCATGTGTTCAGATGTAAATGCTTCGTATTGAACGATAAAGATGAGTTAGGAAAATTCAATACAAAAGCTAATTAAGGAATATTTTTAGGGTATTCATTGAAAAGTAAAGCTTCTAGGATATACAATAAAAGGACTCTTACTATTGTTGAATCGATACATGTAAATTTTGATGAAGAAAATCCCTTCAACAAAACATCAAAAGCAAAAGAAGGACAACCCACTCAAAAATCAAAATACTTTGATATAGTTGAAGCAAAAGAAGAAGAAAAAGAATTAACTCTAGAAAATGACACTAAAAGAACTAGTGAATTACCAGAAGAATGGAGATACATTAGAAATCACCCAAAAGATCAAATAATAGGAGAACTATCAAGAGGTATAATCACGAGGTCATCCTTGAAAAATCTATGTTATCACTACGTATTTTTATCTCAAAAGGAACCTAAAAATATTGAAGAAGCTTTAAAAGATGACTCATGGATAATTGTTATGCACGAGGAATTAAATCAATTTGAGAGAAGTAAAGTATGGCAATTAGTACCTAAACCTAAAAATCATCAATCATAGGAACTAAATGGGTATTTAGAAATAAAAAGGATGAAAATGGAATAGTTGTTAGAAACAAAGCTAGACTAGTAGCTAAGGGGTACAACCAAGAAGAAAGAATAGACTACAACGAAACTTTTGCCCCCATAGTTAGAATGGAAGCAATTAGAATGCTCTTAGCTCACGCATCCCACAAAAACTTTAAATTATACCAAATGGATGTTAAAAGCGCTTTCTTGAATAGATATATAAATGAAGAAGTTTATGTAGAACAAACTCTGGGTTTTGAAGACAAAAAATTCCGATCATGTACTTAGATTAACTAAAGCTTTGTATGGTTTAAAACAAACTCCTAGAGCTTGGTATGAAACATTGAGTAAATTCTTACTAGACAATGGTTTCTCAAGAGGAAAGGTAGATAGTATCTTATTCATAAAATCCAAAAACAAAGATATGCTTATAATTCAAATCCGTGATGATTATATTTGCTCTACATGAAGAATATGTAAAGAATTTACAAATGCATACAAGAGTTTGAAATGGTATGATAGGAGATGAATTACTTCCTAGTTTCAATAAAACAGTAAGAGGAACTTTATCACTCAAAATACAAAAGATATGCTCAAGAAATGTATGGAGTATTAAGGTTAAAAAGTGTCTTTGACATGACAAGTTGATGATAATAAGATATTGTTCATACTAGGTCATGAAACGTATATTCCACAGTTTTGATAATTAACCTCACAGAGTGTGACATGTTATGATGAAATAGTGATTGGATGTAACACAAACATGACTTAAATCTAAACGTTAAGGGGACTTATAAGGGATGCTAAGACAAATTCTCAAGAAAATTGTGAGACTTGTCACTAGGAAAACAGCGCCAAGCTTTGAAGAAGAAAGAAATTTCCATACTAGGCCCTTCAATGCATTAGATTATTGGTCAACCATCAAAGTTTAGGAAGAAAATCATACGCATTTGTCATAGTTGATGATTTTTCAAGTTATACATGGGTACTATTCTTAGGTCACAAAGATGAAGCATGTGAAAAATTCATAAACCTGTGCAAGAAAATCCAAAATGAAAAGGGATATACTATCACTAAAATTCGAAGTGATAGGGGTAGAGAATTTAAAAATCAAGGTATGGAATACTATTGCAATTCATTAGGAATAGCTCATAATTTTTCGGCCCATAGAACACCACAAAAGAATGGTATAGTTGAAAGGAAGAATAGGTTTATACAAGAAATGGCCAAAACTATGCTTAACGAACATAAATTACCTAAGTATTTCTGGGCTGAGGCAGTGAATACTGTCTGCTATGTTCTAAATAGAGTTTTGATTAGACCATCTTTAAATAAGAAACCATACGAGTTATGGAATGACCATAGACCAAACATATCATATGTTAGCTGTAAATGTTTGGTGCTTAGAGGCAATGAACATTTAAGAAAATTTGATGTGAAATCAGATGAAGGTATCTTCTTAGGGTATGCCTTAGATAGTAAAGCCTATAGAGTATATAACAAACGAACATTGACAGTTATAGAATCTATTCATGTAGTGTTCGATGAGTCAAATCCCTTCTCCAAAAGAACCGATGAAGATGAAATTGAAATAAATAAGGAATTTGAAAAACTATTCATTGAAAATGATTCAAAAAAGAAAAATGAAATTGATTAACCATCCATTGAAACAAATCACATTGAAAATGAGGTTAATGAACCACCTAAAGAATGGAAGTACATAGAAAATCATCCCATTGAACAATACTAGGTGAACCATTACGTGGAGTAGCCACACGATCCTCACTTAGGAATATGATCAGTCATTTTGCCTTTCTATCTCAAGAAGAACCTAGGAATGTGAGTGAAGCAATTGAAGATGAATCGTGGGTGTTGTCCATGTAAGAAGAGTTAAACCAGTTTGAGAGAAACAAAGTATGGACATTAGTTCCTAGACCTGAGGATAAAACAATCATTGGAACAAAATGGATATATAAGAACAAGAAAGATGAACATGGGATAGTGGTTAGAAATAAAGATAGACTAGTTGCTCAGGGATATAACCAGGAAGAAGGAATAGATTTTGAAGAAACCTTTGCACCTGTAGCTAGAATGGAAGCCATTCGAATGCTTTTAGCCTATGCCGCTTATAAGGATTTCAAGTTATATCAAATGGATGTCAAAAGCGCATTTTTAAATAGCTACATAAGTGAAGAAGTATATGTAGAACAACCCCCAGTTTTTGAAAATCATAAGAATCCAGAGCACGTGTATAGACTAACAAAAGCCCTGTACGGTTTAAAGCAAAATCATAGAGCTTGGTATGAAAGGCTAAGCGATTTTCTACTAGAAAAAGGGTTTATCAAAGGAAAGATAGATACAACTCTGTTCATAAATTCTAAGAAAGATGACATGCTCCTAGTTCAAGTATATGTAGATGATATCATATTTGGAGCCACAAATAAAGACTTGTGCAATGAGTTTGCTAGCACTATGCAAAATGAATTTGAGATGAGCATGATGGGTGAATTAAATTTCTTCCTAAGACTTCAGATCAAACAAGCAAAACATGGATATTTATAAATCAATCTAAGTATATTAGAGATCAACTTAAAAAGTTTAATATGGAAAATGGAAAAACACTAGGTACACCTATGAGCACTTCATTGAAATTAGACGAAGATGAACATGGTATACCAGTAGTTGTCAAGCTTTATCATGGAATGATTGGTAGCCTACTATATCTGACTTCCAATAGACCTGATATAATGTTTAGCATATGTTTGTGTGCAAGATTTCAGGCTACACCAAAAGAGTCACATTTGCTAGCTGTTAAACGAATACTTAGATACCTGATAGGAACCTTTGAAATTGGGTTATGGTATCCTAAGTACACATCTTTTGAGATTATCAGCTATTCAGATACTAATTTTGCGGGTAGCAAAATGGATAGGAAGAGCACGAGTGGTACATGTCATTTCTTAGGACATTCATTAGTCTCTTGATTTTCAAATAAGCAAAATCCAATTGCTCTTTCCACAACTGAGGCTGAATACATAATGGAAGGTAGTTGTTGTGCTCAAACGCTATACATGAAGCAACAACTGACGGATTTTGGATGAAGCTATAAAAAAATTCCTATAAGATGCGACAATACGAGTGCAATAAACATCTCAAAGAATCCCATACTACATTCATAAACTAAACATATAGAAATAAGACATCATTTTCTTCATGATCATGTGCAAAAAGGAGAAGTGACACTTGAGTTTGTATGCACAGATAAATAATGGGCAGACATATTCATGAAACCAGTTGCAGAGGATAGGTTTATCCAAATTAGGCAAGAATTAGGCCTAATGCATAATCGAGAGGTTGCCTATAATTACATTAGATAACATAATTCAGGGGGAGCAACGTCACTAAACATTCATAATTTGTTAAAAAAAAAAAATCTCATAGTTGGCTCATTTATTCTCATTCAGTATCGCATTTTTAAGATATAAATATTTGGTATCACATTAATTAATATTTGGTATCCTCACATAATCTTTGAAATTTGGCATACTGTGTATGTTCACAATGCAATTTACATTCTACAACATAGATCTATGCATTAGCAAGGGGGATGGTTGATGTCAAAAGGGGGAAAAGTAAATTTATTTATTTTTTGTCAAATTTGATGGTTGAACAAGTTTAAAACTTTAAGAACTCAAATGGGAGAAGAACATAAGGTTATGTCCACTCATGCATTATTATTATACACCTTTTTTGTTGATGTCAAAAGGGGGAGAAAAATCAGGAGTGTGAGAAAAAATTGTTAAAATCAGGAGCAAAAGCAAAAATTGTAGGCAAACCTAATTGTGCAAAGGGGGAGAAGAATAATAGTAAAAATGTTGGCAACACTAGTTGTATAACAGGGGAGAAAAATCAGACTATAGGAGAAGAATCAGGATAAACAACTTGTGTACTCACATGAGCATATTTCATTTAGAATCAAGCTAAACAACGTATGTATGAACATGAGCATATTTCATTTGGCATGAGCATATTTTATTTATTGAATATTTAATGCATTATTTGAGGGGGAGCCTTGTTAGGAGTAACCCATTATATATTTTTGCTCGTATATTTGTCATCATAAAAAAAGAGGAGATTGTTGACTCTATGAGTCCAATCCTATTTTGATAATGATAAATCACTTGGTATTTGATTTGTGCATTGAGATTGTAAACATGAACTATATTAAGCATGCACGGAAGGATAACAAGTCATGGAAGCCATGAAGAGTAAAGCATATACAACTTAGCAAATCCATGGAACTCAAAGAGTTGAAGAATGAAGATGCAAGCAATAAGTTCAAGAGCGTCATGGGAATGGGTACTTAGAACCAATGTATTTATATTTTCATATGATTTAGTTTGAGGCTCAATATATACCCTAGAATGACCTTAGGACTCATGCATCTCATAAACATCATTAGGGGACATTCATGGACTTAAAAATATTTTTAAAACCCTAGAAAATATTTTTATAAAAGAGCTAAGAAAGAGAGCAAAGCAGTTTTTCAAAGTATACAGAAAAAAAATTAGGTTTTAGGAACTTCAGTAGACCGAAGTCAACGGTCAGTCGCCTGAAGTTGCCACTTCATAAGATCGAAGTTAACCTCAGTCGTCTAAAGAATTTCTTCAAAAGATTGAAGATTAAGTTCTGTCACCTAAATAATTTATAGTGAAACACAGAACTTGGCAGAAGCAGCTCGGAAGACTGAACTCAGACTTTAGTCATCTGAACCCCAAACTTTAGTCGTCTGACCCTGTGTCCAGGTTATTTTTTTGAAACTCTAAGGAACTTCAGTCATCTGGGCTTTTAACCTCAGTTGTTTGAACTTGCGGGAAAGTTTAAAAATTTATTTTTTAATGAAAGAACACGTGAGATAATTCTTTAATCCAACAGTTAGGATTGATTCTAAGGATAAGGCATCTATATATTGAACATCTAAACCCTAGTACTAAGGCTAAGATCAACAAGAACAAGAACAACAATAAGACTCAACTTCAAGAAGAAGAAAATCAAAGCTTGGCAATACGATTGAACATATTAGCACAGCTTGGGAGATCACACTACTGAGGTTGTGATTGGGATTTCAAATCTTACACTACACATCTGAGTTAAGGCTACTTTCATCCTAAAAAGGTTTTCTTGTGATTGTTGAACAACCTTTTTGATATTGAGTTTTGGTAAATCGCACTACTTGTTAAGAGTTAGTCTTATAGAGTTCTTTATATTTATATATACTGATTTACTTGTTGATATTCATTTTTCAAAGAGCTTGGCATTGCAAAATCAATTTTTGAATATTTGATAAGAGGTTGATCTTGAGTGTGAATATAAATTAAATCATTTTGATAAGGTTACCACTTGAGAAAAGCTTTTATTATTGATTAGATATTTTTGATTCAAGTGAGTTTTTTCATTCAAAGACTTGATATTTTTAATATTCCAAAATATACTTGATCGAAAATTCTAAAGGTTATTTATATACACTTGAGAGAAATATTGTTGTGACAAAGTGTGTTTCAAATCTTTGCAATCTTCAAAATCCCAAGTTCTCCAAAGCATTGATTTATAAAAATATTTTTGGGAGATTTGATTAAAGGGATAGTTAGTGAATCATATTTTTGCATATAACGATTATATTGCTACATTCATTTTGAACTTCAAGTTTCATCATATGATTATGTATTAGAAATTTCAATTGTACTCACTAGCTTTGTTGGAAGCAACTTTACGTATTTTATAGATTTGATCGTAATCACGGTTCAGGTTATGAACTGGGTTTGAGGAGAGAGCTGTATCTCTTGTAAGCAGTAGATTAGGAGGAAGTTGTACCTCTTGTAAGCAGTGAATTTTAAGGGAAGCTCCATCCCAATTTAAGAAGCAGAGATTATAGTGGAATCCTTGAATGGGTTGCTCAAGGCGAGGACGTAGGCCGGGTTGGCTGAACCTCGTAAAATCGCATTTACATTCTCTCTTCCTTTATCTCTTTACTTTCCGCACTACATTTCATTACTCGTATTGTATGTGTATGTTGAATAATTCTACACACACTTAATTGGGTAAAAAGAACTCATTGATAAAATAAATTTAATTTAGTCTTAAATCCCTGTAATTGATTTGTTAAATATGCAAATAGGGATTAAGTGGTAAATAGCTTCAAAGAATTTTAAAATACCCAATTCACCCCCCCCCCCCCTCTTGGGATTACACCTATATCAATAGTTTGCAATCAAATAATTATCGTAGTAGCAGATCTTTGAACAAAAATATATTAAAAAAAAATATCTCAAAGATTTTAGTTTAAACAAAATTTTCTCAAGTATGTACATTCAATCAGTGAATAAAAATATTCAGATTATTATTTTTGTTCCCAAGAAATATATATAAAATCTAATGAGTATGGAAAAAAAAAAAATTTAAATGCGTAAAATAAGTTTACCAAACCTCAAACCTCAGGATGAATGATACGTTGCAAAAAGATATGATTGAATGCTCTTGAATCTTGAAGATCTAGAATGAGAATGCCCAAAACTTTATTTGTATAAGTTAGAGTGCAGGCAAGAAGTGCATTTTTGTTTAATGCTCTCAAGATCAATCAAAAAGTGAGGCTCTAGGGTTTAGAGGTTGTTTTTATAAGTAATCTCGACCTTATGTTAAGTCTTGATCATTTGATCAATTAGTTTAAGTAAATAATCTGCGTGTTTTCTCGCTAAAGTTCAAAAATTTAAAGTTTCCGCAGGGTCAGTCGACTAAGTTTTCGAGTTCAGTCTTCTGATGTTCCTTAAAGCACTAAAAATTATAGTCTTGACACAGGGTCAGACGACTAAACTATAGGTTCAGTCTTCTGAAGTCCCAGCTTAGACGACTGAATTGAAGGTTCAATCTTCTGAGGATGTTCTGCCTGTTCTATGTTTCTGCAAATAAATCTTCAGATGACTGAACTAATTCTTAGGTCTTCTAAGAAAATTCTTCAAACATCTAAAGTTTTACTTCAGTCGTCCGAGGATGCATCTTTAGACTTCTGAGGGTACACCTCAGTTGTTTGGGCAAACCAACTTCAAAAATTTCATTTTAGTTTTCAAAATCAAATTTTCTCTCTTTCTTTGATCTCTTATAAAACATTTTGCGGGATTCAAAATAAGATCTCTAAGTCCATGTTTAACCCTAGAAGATTTTCATGAGATGCATATGTAGGGTATATTTTGAGCTTCTAGCTATATAATAAAAAATATTCAAATACAATCAATTCTAATACCCATTCTTATGACGATCTTGAACTTTACGCTTGCATCATCATTCTTCTACTTTTTTAGTTCCATGGATTGTGTCAGGTTGTATATGCTTTAATCCTCATGGGTTCCATGACTTCCTCACCTTCCGTGCATACTAAATAATGTTCCTACTCAAAATCTTAATGCATAGGTCAAATACCAAGTGATTTGTCATTATCAAAACAAGATTAGATTCATAGAGGCAACAGTTTTCCCTTTTTTGATGATGACAAATACACAAGCAATAATAGAAAATGGGTTACCCCTAACAAGGCACCTCCTCAAATAATGCACAATCTAAAATTTAGTAATATGAAATATGCTCATACACAACGTAAAGTAGGCAATAGTTTTGCACGTATAACTCATGTACTTATGTACTTTTCTCCCCTTACATTCAAAAACTTTTGCAAACTATTTTTGCTATAAACTTATATTCTTCTCCCCTTTTTAACATCAACAAAAAGGTGTAGATATAACAATATCGTTCGAACAAAACTTTATCGCATCTTTTAACATAAATATATATCTTCATATGTCACTCACTTTACTACTCTCATGTTATTAAGAAACAAGCAAACTCTCACCCTTTTTAAGATATATGTGTGTTGTTTAATCAAATTTCAATGAGAACATATCAATCCATTAAAGTCCAAAATTAATATGAGCATGTATCCATAAAAATTTAACATTCAATAACCATTCTTTAGTTTTAATACCAAATGTGAAAAAATGAGCCAAATTTGAAAATTTTAACCAATTGTGAATATTAAATGTGAATTATTAATTGATGTTGCTCCCCCTTGAGTTATGTAATCTAAAATAAGTTTAGGCAACTTCTCGACTATGCATCAAGCCTAATTCACGTCTAATTTGGATAAACCTATCCTCCGTAAGTGGTTTCATGAATATGTTTATTGTTCATTTGGGCATACAAACTCAAGTGTCACATCTCCTTTTTGCACATGATCACGAAGAAAATGATGTCTAATTTCTATATGTTTAGTTTGTGAATGTGATACAGGATTCTTTGAGATGTTTATTACACTCATATTGTCGCATCTTATAGGAACTGTGTCATAGTTTAATCCAAAATCCATAAGTTGTTGCTTCATGTATAGCAATTGAGCACAACAACTTCCAACCACTACGTATTCAGCCTCGGTTGTGGACAGAGCAACTAAATTTTGCTTCTTTGAAAACCAAGATACTAAAGAATGTCCTAAGAAATGACATGTGTCACTCATAGTCTTTCTATCCACTTTACAATCGTAAAAATCAACATCGGAATAGCTAGCGATCTCAAAGGATGTATACTTAGGATACGATAATCCAAGTTCAACAGTTCTTATCAAGTATCTAAGTATTCGTTGACAACTAATAAATGTGACTCTTTAGGTGCAGCCTGAAAATCTTGCGCATAAACATACACTAAACATTATATCAGACCTGCTAGCAGTTAGATATAGTAAGCTACCAACCATCCCATGATAGTGCTTAACATCTACTAGTATACCTTGTTCTTCTTCGTCTAATTTCGAAGAAGAGCTCATAGGTGTCCCTAGTATTTTTCCATCTTCCATATTAAACCTTTTGAGTAAATCTCTAATGTACTTCGATTGATTTATAAAAATTCAATGTTTTTCTTGTTTGATTTGAAGTCCTTGGAAGAAATTGAGTTCACCCATCATGCTCATCTTAAATTCATTTTGCATAGTACTTGCAAACTCATTGCACAATTCTTCATTTGTTGCTCTAAAAATGATATCATCTACGTATACTTGAACTAGGAGCATGTTATCTTTCTTTGATTTTATGAATAGTGTTGTGTCTATCTTTCCTCTGGTAAATCCATTATCTAGTAGAAAACCGCTTAGCCTTTCATACTAAGCTCTAGGAGCTTGCTTTAAACCATACAAGACTTTAGTTAGTCTGTAAACATGTTTTGGATATGTATGGTTTTCAAAACCTGGGGGTTGTTCTACATATCTCTTCACTTATGTAGCCATTTAAAAATGCACTTTTGACATCCATTTGATATAGTTTGAAATCTTTAAAAGTAGCATAAGCTAACAACATACGAATGAATTCCATTCTAACTACAGGTGCAAAGGTTTCCTCAAAGTCTATTCCTTCTTCTTGGTTATATCCCTGAGCTACTAGTCTTGCCTTATTTCTAACAACTATCCCATGTTTATCTTTCTTGTTCTTATATATCTATTTTGTTCCAATAACTGTCTTATCCTCAAGTTTGGAACTAATGTCCATACTTTATTTCTCTCAAATTGGTTTAAATCTTCTTGCATGGACATTACCCAAGATTCATCCTCAATTGCTTCACTCTCATTCTTATGTTCTTCTTGAGATAGGAATGCATAATGACTAATCATATTTCAAAGTGAGGATCATGTGGCTACTCCACGTGATGGTTCACCTATTATTTGATCAATGGGGTGGTTCTTTATGTACTTCCATTCTTTAGGTAGTTCATTAACCTCATTTTCAATTTGATTGTTTTCAGCAGATGGTTCCTTAATTTTGTTTTTCTTATCTGAATCATTTTCAATAAATAGTTTTTCAAATTCCTTATTAATTTCAATTTCATCCTCATCAGTCTTTTGAGCAAATGGATTGGATTCATCGAATACTACAAGGATAGAATCAACTACAGTTAATGATCGTTTATTATATACCCTATAGGCTTTACTATCTAAGGCATATCTTAGAAAAATACCTTCATCTAATTTCACATCAAACTTTCCTAAGTGTTCATTGTCTCTAAGCACAAAGCATTTATAGCCAATGACATGAAAATATGAGATGTTTGGTCTATGGCCATTCCACAATTCGTAAAGAGTCTTATTTAGAGATGGTCTAATCAAAACTCTATTTAGAACATAGCAGGTAGTATTCATTGCCTCAGGCTAGAAGTACTTAGGTAACTTATGTTCATTAAGCATAGTTCTAGTCATTTCTTGTATAGACCTATTCTTTCTTTCAACTACACCATTCTGTTGAGGTGTTTTAGGAGCTGAAAAGTTATAAGATATTCCTAATGAATCACAATATTCTTCCATATCTTGATTTTTAAATTCTCTACCCCTATCACTCCCGTTATTTTTTATTGTATATCCTTTTGCATTTTGAATTTTCTTGCATAGTTTAATGAATTGTTCACATGCTTCATCTTTGTGACCTAAAAATAGCACCCATGTATATCTAGAATAATCATCAACTATAACGAATGCGTATGATTTTCCTCCCAAACTCTGAATTAGGTTTGGAGTAAATAAATCTAAGTGTAACATTTGAAGTGGCCTAGTAGTAGAGATTATTTTCTTCTTCTTAAAACTAGATCTTGCTTTTTTTCCTAGTTGACATGTATCACAAATTTTATCTTTCACAAATTTTTCCTTAGGCACCCTTAACTAATTTAGATATTAAGTCCATGTTTGCGTTTCCTAGTCTCCTGTGCCAAATCCAACTACTCTCATTCATAGCAAAAAAAAAAAATCAAGTTACGTGTTGAGAAGCAAGATTGTCAAAGCTAATGGTGTAGACATTTTCATGATGATCATCGATAAACAATATTTTATTTTCAGATTTACTTTCTACAGTGCATTTGTCATGTTCAAATAAGACTTTATAAGCTTTATCACACAGTTGACTTATACTCAATAGATTATGCTTTAATCCATCACTAATAACACGTTATCAATGATAGGGGAAGGTTCCTTACCAACCTTACCAACTTCAATAATTTTACCTTTTGAGTTATCCCCAAATGTAACGAATCCTCCATCTTTGGATATAATAGACGCGAATTTAGCTTTATCTCCTGTGATATGTCATGTGCATCCGCTATCAATTGACCACTTGTACTTCGAAGAGGACAATCTCAAGCACATCTACAGGACATAATCAGATAACTACTTTTGGTACCCAAATTTTCTTGGGTCCATGGGGGTTAGTGCTAGACTCTCCTTTGACTTTCCAGACCTTTTTAATTTTAATATCTTTGTTTATAAAAGGACAGTCAAATTTTATGTGACCTAACCTCTTACATTTAAAACATGTAATATATCTATAAGAATCTTTTGTTGGAACATAAGATTTTGACTCTTTTACAAAATATCCTATGTAAAGATGTCTCTGTTTTAGGTTATCATTTCCATTAAAACCAATACCTTCCTTTTCTAGGGAGTTTCTTTGAGCTCCAAGGAGTTTTTCAAAGTTAGTTTGACCATCTGTAAATTTACAAATAATCTTAGATTTATCTTCAAATTCTTTTCTAACTCCTCAATTTTCAAATCTTTGTCTCTCATTAAGGATGCATGAGATTCATTTTGACTTTCTACTAACTTTGAAAGTTCCTTCAATTTTAACTTCAAATCAAATTTTTTTCTTATTCATTTTCTCAAGCATTTTAAGTGTATACAAATATTCCTGTTGTAGTTCATCATAAGAGAGCATGCTATTTTAATTTTTTGAATCACTGGAATAATAAGATGAAGCAGAACAAAAAGATTGTACCTCGTGGTCTTTGTGAGCCATCAGACACAGATTTGCAATCTCGTCATCACTGGATTTAGATTCTAAACTACTAGTACTGTGAGTATCCCAACCAACCTTTAGTGTCTTCTTCTTCTTCTTAGATGCTTTCTTCAGCTAGGGACAATCTGGCTTGATATGCCTAACTTCTCTACAGTTATAGCATGTAGGAAGATCATCCTTTTGCTTCCTTCTGCTTGACTCCCCTTTTTTGTTTTTAAGCCCTTAAATTTTCTGGTGTATTTCTTGTTCTTTCTCATAAACTTTCTAAATTTCTGAATAAAAAGAGTCATGTTATCATCCGATTCTAAATCACGTCTTTCACTAGAGTTGTTAGATGATGCCTTAAGTGTTGTAGCTTTCTTTGCTTTATTATGCTCATTCTTTTTTTCATTTATTACTAGTTCATAAGTAATGAGTGATCCGATCAGTTCATCAACCAGCATCTCTTTCAAATTCCTTCCTTCTGCTATTGCAATAGCCTTAGCTTCCCAAACTCGCGGTAGTCCCCTAAGTATTTTCCTGATTAACTCATAAGAAGGGTAAGATTTTCCAATAGCATTTAAAGAATTCGTGATGTGTGTGAATTTAGTGTACATGGATTGAATAGATTCATCGGCAGACATTTTAAATGCCTCATATTCACTAGTAAGCATGTCTATCCTACTATTTTTTACTTCCTTACTACCTTCATATGTGACTTCTAATTTTTTCCAAATCTCTTTAGCAGTGTTTGATTACGTGCTTAAATTGCGTAATTAGGTGCTTTAATTCATACATTGTGAATTATATTTTGTTTTTAAATGCCTAATTACCCTCAATATTTTAACATTGTGTTTTATTTATAATATTTGAGTTTTATTCTGAAATTTTGGTATTTTTTATTGTAGGGCAACTATCGGAAGCTAAAAACCGACGACACTTTTTAATCTGTGCGTAACTCTCTCATCCAACCTATGATTTAGATGATTTAGGATGCCATGGAAAGATAAGAAAATTCTATACAATTTTCATGTTTTGCATTTTGTGAAATACCGGATGCATCAAGATCGAGATTAGACGTGAAGTTAGCATATGCCATTTTATGGATTATTTCGACAATTCTTCGTAATCTTGGGGTAACTTTCTCATTCGAGCTCTGATCGAGACGATTCAAAATTATGGGGAAATATGAAAAAGGGCTCTACACCTTTCATGTTTTAAGCTTTGAGATTTATGAGTTGTACAAGGGTCGAAAGTGGGATTGAAAGAGGAGGGCAGTTCGTTTACCTTTGAAAAAAAAAAAAGAAAAAAAAAGAAGAAAATAAAAAAAATGAGATGTGACCCAGCCATGGAAAAGAAAGGAAAGAAAAAGGAGGTTGGAAAAGTTAAAGGGAAAATAGACATAGGGTTTCCTTGTGGGAGGCTGTGCGCAAGAAGGGATTTTTGGGGGGAGCTTTGGAAATTATTGGGGCGCTGGGTTGGAGGCCGGACCAGAGAGAATTTTTTTTCGGGAGACATAGAGGCCACAGTGAGTAGGAGGCTTTCTAGGAGTCTTTCTTGGATTCTTAGAGAGGCTGTGCTGCATTGAAAAAAAAGATGAACAACGGTAAAAGGAGGGCTGACGGTAAAAAAAAATAAAATCTTTTCGGAATCAAAAGGCAGCGAGCAACGGCAGTATTTGGGGTGTTCGTGACGTGCGACGGCGGTGCTTGCTCTTTGATGCTAATCTAAAGTAGTTTTCATTAATGTTTGTATGAGTTATTTTGTGCCTAATGCTTTTAATTAACTGGCCATTAATTAAATGATTTTAGTCTTGTGATTTGCTACCGAAAGGGGGGATTATAGGATAGATCTTGGATAATTCAACATAGGTAAATATAAAGATCGAAAGACTTGTATGAACCTACGTAGCATTAAAAATTGAGGGTATTACTGCGTTCTTGCATTATTAATTTGCATACTCTTATGTTAAATAATAAACAAAAATAGGTTCTGATTGACTATCGAAAGAGGCTTTTGGAAAAATTGGCGATTTGCTAACAAACAGAGAAAATGAAGTTGAATTAACTAAATGAGTAAAGCAAAGTGAGAAACTAGGTGAAATCGATTTCCTAGAAGTTTTCACTATCATCAATTTGACACGCAGTATCCAGTTTTAAATTCTCTTGAATAGTTTATTCAAAGTATTTTTGTTTGAATTTCGCACTCTAAAATTATTAATTTGTCTAAATAAAATCAAGGTTAGTAAAATTTCAGTACTTGGTAAAATTAAGATATCAATCCCTGAGGATGATACTCTACACATCATTATATTATAAAACTACGATACTATGCACTTGCAGTTTGCACCAGTCAGTGTTACAGGCTATCACCCTATTAAACTCATTTACATATAATGCATAAAATAGCAAGTTCATCGCAATAGCATTTATTTGCACAGATTTCCAGTCTTCCTCTATATACTCATCTTTAGTCTTAAGAGCATTTACCTTGTCAACTACTTTCATAAGAACGTGATTTCATTTAGACATAATTTTTCACACTTTCCAATCAACTTTTAAGAGATATATACTCATTCTTCTTTTCCAGTAGGTGTAATTTACACCGCAAAAAATAGGTGGTCTAGCAGACGAGTGTCCCTCACTGAATGGGGTTACACCGATGTGTGTCATGTGATTCTTTTACAAAAATAACTGTTAAGTCTATATAACCTCTCTTTGATATCAAATGTGAATTACGATGTAATCCCAAGAGGGGTGTGAATTGGGTATTTTTAAAAGATTATGACCTTTAACATCTAATTTCGAAAAACCTTCAGTTACAAACTTTCAAGTTACCTAACAACCAGGTTAATGTTTCACAATTAATCAATCTAATATGTGTCTTTGTCAAGCATACACTTTTATCCAATTACTCACAAATGTAACAAGTGTTCAACACATACACAATGCACAAGTGATTTGAATACAATGCGGAAATTAAAAAGGAGTTAAGGGTAAGTTTCATGCCCCGAACCCGGCAATGGGACCCAGGGTGTGATGTAGTAACCTAACCTATCCCTGTATCATACAATACACAAATGATACAATAATAGATGAGGGTTCGACCCAGTGGGGTTCCCATACACTCTATACACATTCATATACACGACATATACACAGCAGAAAGGTTCATTCCATACATACATTGTACCTTACCAGAGTCTATACAAATAGAGTCTAAGCTCCATAATACAAAACATAACCCAGGGTGCCAGCAAATACCCAAAACGACAACCCTGTTACAGTCCTAGTACTTACACAAGAACTTCACGCAGTTTACCAATCATTACGCTCCCAACACAAGGATGCTAGTTGCGATTACTCGAAGGACTTGCAAACATGTACGTACGATAGGGGTAAGACACCTCTTAGTAAGGAAGAATCAGATTATATCAGTGTGTGGCATATGAGTGTTATCATGACATAAAACATACACAGTTCAATAGAATTCCAGTATAGTTCTCAACACACACACACATGATCAAGCAACTCGGTGTCATCACACCCTTCGGCATGAAGCCAGCCCGCATTACACGGCATCCTCGACACATGGCATAGCCCTAGGCTCCCATGGCATTATACTGGTACAATTGGTGGATCCACACCCTTCGGTGGTCAGCCGGTAAGAGGCGATATTTCACACCCTCGGATATAAAACCAGACACTCTTGCCACTGGCAAGTGGTATTTCACACCCTCGGATATAGAGCCAGACACTCTTTCACAATCTGGAACAATTCAAAATTCACATTCCTATATCTCATTTGAGCAACTCACAACTCAATGCATGTTCATATAATAGTTCATTCCACACTCATTTGGTAATCTCAAAATCATGATTTTCAAAATACAGTTTAAAACAAGTCAAGGCACGGTCATCTCTATAACACAATATATAACACAATAGATCTACGGTTTTCCAACGAAACTAGAGATGCAACCCGACGCCCCCTTTTTTCCAAAATCGCAATATGAAAACCCCATAATTTTACCTGTTAGATTTCCCAAAATAAGTAGCCAAAACATACACAAGATTGTGAACCACAATTCTACCAAATCCTATTTCGAAAATAACCGATAAAAATAGAATCCCCTTACCTTTTCTCGAAAATCCAACCCAAACTCTACGGCTCCTAAATAGCGAACCAAGTTCCCAAAACCTATAAACCACAGTGCAATAATTGCTTACAATCTTGTGCCCTACAGTTCTACTGAAACAGAAATGAAAATCGAACCCTACCTCGATTTTTGGGTCAAACCTGAAGACCTCAAAATGAAGATTTGTTCCACAAAACACGTAGAGATTTCTTCCCTGGTCCTCGCAGTAACGCTGGTTTGTCGATTGTAACAACGAACGGTGAAGAAATCTAAAGAGAGAGAGTGTGGCTTCAAGTTCTATAGAGGGAGGGAGATAAAACCTTGATAACTTAGATTCTAAGCAAAGAAATGGATATTTATAGCACCCTTGACTCGACCAACTTCGTCAACGAGGCAACATCTTTGTCAACAAGTCAGCGTTTTCATCAACGAGCCAGCAAAGGAAGTTCATTGACGTAGTGGTGGTCTCATCGATGAGCCTGAGATTTCTAGATTTCCCAAAACCCCTCGGCTTCTCCTCGTCGATGAACTTTCGAATTTCGTTGTCGAACAATAGAAGTGCCTTCGTCAACGAAACTCTGGCTTTGTCGACGAAGCCTGCTCAATTTACTATTTTACCCTTTTTTGTATTTATTTATTCCATATCTCATGGGTCGGGTTCTTACAACCTCCCCTCCTTACAAAAATTTCATCCTCAAAATTTGTAATCTCTCTTTTACGAACTCATCCACCCAACCAAATACACATACTCGACTCTAGGAAGAGTCGACGACCACTTACAATGCAGCCTCGTCAAAATACATACATACCCTCGCTTATGGCGGAGGAATACTGTGGTTACATACATACACCATCTCTAGTGTTCAAAATAACACATACTCCTAAACACTAACCACCTATCACCATACAATACAATAGTAGCATCATTCACACGTACTCAACTATCTCTCCTATCCAAACTACCACTTAGAACAATTGTGGATACTTCCGATGTATCTTCGTTTCCAATTCCCAAGAAGCTTCCTCAACCTCGTGATTCCACCACAATACCTTTACTAATGGTATATCCCTGGTACGTAGTTTCTGAACTTTATGGCGGGTACCTCCTCGTACACAAAAGTATCCCCAATTCCCAACTTCTCGTAACTAATAACATGCGACAGATCCGACATGTACCTCCTCAACATGGATGCGTGAAACACATCGTGGATCCTCGAAAGCACTGGGGGGAGTACAATCCTATAGGCTACCGGATCCACTTGCTCAAGAACCTCAAATAGTCCAATATACCTCAGGCTCAACTTGCCCTTCGTTCCGAATCTCATCACCCCTTTCATCGGAGCAATTCTCAAGAATATCTTACCCCCCCACCCCAAATTCCAACTCACAATAGCGAACATCCGCGTAACTCTTCTGCCAACTCTGAGCCGATCTAATCTTATCTCGAATCAAACCCACCTTCTCAGACACTAGCTGCACGTGTTTAGGTCCTAAAACCTTATGCTCACCAACCTCATCCCAATATAGAGGAGACTGACACCTCTGACCATATGGAGCCTCGAACGGTGCCATCCCGATACTAGCCTAAAAGCTATTGTTATATGCAAACTCTACTAGTGGTAGAAACTGCATCCAATCACCACAGAAGTCCCAAAGTCTAACACGTAAGCCCGTAACATATCCTCCAAGATTTGTATTGTTCTTTTTGATTTTCCATCAGTTTGGGGGTGGAATGCTGTACTGAAAGTAAGTTTCGTCCACAGTGCTTCTTGCAAGCTCTTCTTGAAATGAGAGGTAAACCTCGGGTCTCGATCTGACACGATGGACACCGGTACCCCATGCATTGTGACTATCTCATGCATGTATGGGTCTACTAGCCTACTCAAAGAGTAGTTAACCTTCATCGGTACGAAGTGAGCAGATTTTGTCAACCTCTCCATGATCACCCAAATGGCGTTCTGCCTATGAAGCGCTGGCAGCAATCTGGTAACGAAGTCTATGGAAATATGCTCCCATTTCCACTCAGGAATAGCTAAAGGATGTAATGGCCCTACTGGCCTCTGATGTTCAGCTTTCACGTGCTAACATGTCAGACCTTGTTCCACGAATTGAGCAATCTCTCTTTTCATACCACTCCACCGAAAGGTCTCACACAAATCCAAATACATATTCATGCTACCAGGATGTACCATATACAAAGAACGATGCGCTTCCTCCATAATCATCCTTCTAATATCGTCGTAGTTTGGAACACACATCCTGGTTCCAAACCCCAACACACCTCCCTTAGAGAAGTTAAAATCTGTATCCAACCCCTGCTGCACTTTCTCCATAATCTCAACTAACTCCGCATCACTAGCCTATGCGACTTTAATACGCTCAAACAAAGTCGGCTAGATTACCAAACTAGCAATGAAAGTTTGATGATCACCAATCACCAACTCTATACCAAGGCTTTCTAGATCCCGTCTGATATGATGCCAAGCTATAACTGCAGATACTGCCGCATGCTCCGACTTCCAACTCAATGCATCAGCTACCACGTTAGCTTTTCTCGGGTGATAACTGATGGTCCAATCGTAGTCCTTAATCAACTCAAGCCACCTTCGCTACCTCATGTTCAACTCCTTCTGCATGAAAAGTACCTGAGGCTTTTGTGGTCAGTGAAAATCTCACACCAAACACCATACAGGTAGTGTCGCCAGATATTTAGTGCATAAACTATAACGGACAATTCTAGATCATACGTAGGGTAACTCTTCTCGTATTCCTTAAGTTGTCGTGAAGCATAAGCTATTACCTTACCCTGTTGTATAAGCACACATCCTAAACCCTTCAAAGATGCGTCACTATAAATCACAAAACTGCCATCCTCAGAAGGAATGGTCAAAACCTAGAGCAGTAACAAATCGTTGTTTTAGCTCCCGGAAACATTGCTTGCAATCTTTGGTCCTGAAAGACCCAAAAATTTAAAAGGATTAAAATAATTTAGAAAAAAAATAATAAATAAAATAACAAATAAATAAATAAAAGGAATGACGTGGGAAAAAAGAAAAAAAATTAAATTAAAAAAAATAAAAATTAAATAAATTAAATTAAGATAAATTAAATAATTAAATAACTAGTTGTTAAATTAAATATTATTGCATTGGATTTAAAAAAATAACAATTAAAATAAGATATATATATATATATATATATATGTGTGTGTGTGTGTGTGTGTGTGTGTGTGTGTGTATAAAGTAAAGAGGATAAGAAGAAGAAAGAAGAGGAAGAAGAAGTCTGCAGAATAGACACGCACCCCCCCCCTTTCTCTGAAATTTTATCAGCGCAACGCAAGCCACTCCGTCTCCATCTCTCTTCTTCTCTCAATTTTTCGGCGAAAGGTGCTGTTAGATTCTTGGTTGCGCTGCCGATATTTCTATTGGAGTAGATTGGTCGTGGGAACGACTTAGACACTGCTCTTGGGGAAAGATAATTTTTTCCCATTTTCTCAATTTTGCTTTAAATCTACTATTAAATCGGCGAACGGGCACCACCACGTGGTCCTAGTCATCGTTGTCGTCATTTTGACCTAGGTAATTTTTCAATTGAGATTCTCAAGGCCCTACTCCAAAGCGAGAGTGGGATTTGAAAATTTTGACAAATTAGTTAAATTTGCAGGTATAACTATAAATTAAAATTTATAACCTTAGAAAATATTTAAATAGTATGTTATTTAGGAATAATTTAAATGGAATTAAGGTTTTTGAATCAGGGCTCGGGTAAGCGCCGCGGGTGTAATTTTGAGCCCCGCAGGCATAATTTAGAAAATTAAGTGGGAGTGTTAAATATTAGTTTAAATGTTAATTTGAGATGTGTGGAGCCTAGGGAAGGTTAGATGGGTAGTATTTTGGGGAAATTAATTAATTAATTTGGGAAATTTGGTAATTTGTCTATATTTAAGGGTATATTTATTTATTTAGAATTTATAGGCCTAGAAAATATTAAAATAATATTTTATTCAGGATTAATTACATGGAACTAGAATTTTTGATTCAGGATCCGGGTGAGCACCGCAGGTATTTTTTCGGAGTCCCTGTCGATGTAGTTCGAGAATTCAGGTAAGGAAAAAAATATATATTAAATCAGAATTTTTATGAATTTAATGAAAAATAATTTGTGTTATATGTATGTGTAATTTTTCAGTATGGGTAAAATGTCAACCGTTTAAATTATATATATATATTTTAGTTTAGGGTTGTTTATTAGATATGTATATGCGAAAATGAACAGATGAAAGTGGAAAATATTTTCAGGATAATTAAGTAAGAAATAAAGGTATTTTCAGTATATAAACATTAAATTTTGGTTGGCTTATTTTACAGGCAGTGTATGAATTTTATTGCTAAATTGTGTGGCGTGAGAATCTCTGCAAATTATATGTTAAATGTATGAGATGCAGACTAAGTAAGTAAAATAATGAGAATAAAATATGATATAGACAATGTTGCCTGTGTGTGTTAAATGCAACCATGTAAAGGTATGACAACTGAAAGTCGGGTTAGCAAATCTAGCTTATTTCTATGTGGACTAACTGATGACAGCTAAAAGGAGCTATGTTAGATTCTAGCGCATTTCTATGTGGACTAACAAATGACGGCTAAAGAGCGGCTGTTGTACAAAGGAATGAAATGAAAATGTTATGAAATGAAATGACAAGGAATGACAATGCAACGAAATGAAATGTGAAATGTGAATGATACAAATGGGAAAGAGTCATTTAAAGTGAAACACAAGGAAATGTTAAGTTATGAACATAAAAGAATGTGAATGATTGAATAATAATGGAAAGAATGATGTGTTATAATATTAGAAGTATTTATGTATGTAGAACATGTTACGTTTGGGCGGGGCACACTCTTCTCCTGAGGGCTTGCTGAGTAAGGCAAGTGCACTAGTAGCTTCAGATGTGGCAGTAGCTGTATAACGCACTAGGGTAGAGGGAACCTACTTGTATGAGTGGGTAGGATTCCCTATCTTTAGGGCCTTTGCCGGTAAACTATTGTTGAACTGTGTGAGTACGAGATTAATCTACCACTTGAGGGCTTACTGAGTAGGGTGAGTGCTCTGATATGTTTTAATTGTGATCTTAGGGTTACCTAAGTATCAGAGCAGAGGGGTGCCACTTGAATGGGCAGGTAATCACCCCTATCCTTGGGTAATCTCGTGGGTTAAATATTTGCATGTGATTGTTTAGGTTCAGAAAACGATTTCAATGTTGTAGGATGATTTGCAAATGAAATAAAAATGATATCTATTTTTCTCATGTTGGCCACACGTTGTTTTAATATGTATGTTTCTTCCCTTACTGAGATGTGTCTCACCCGAATATGATTATTTCTTTTCAGGACATCCTCGAGGTCGGGCTTAGAGAGCTCGAGGGTTGTTAGCCTTCTGAGGATTGTATAAAGAGAAAGGGTATATTTTTATATACTTTGGGGGAATGTAAATATTTATGTTTTAAGTTTTTTATGTTTTAAGCCTATTGAGAACGAAATGGTTGTGAAAATACTAAACTGCTTTTGGAGATGTATGTATATATGGAAATGCAGGTGTTGGATGGATACTTTGGATTATAGATAGAAATTAGTAAACTCTGGTATTATATTATATTATGGAGATTTTTTTTATGTTTTCTGCTGCATATGATATGGATTATGGATTATCAAGAACTTTAGCAGCCTTCCAACATTCTCCTATAAGATATTGCACTTCCAAACGGTGTAGCTACAGATAATTTTTATTCATAGCTTGGGGCTTAACCCCACACAGTTTTACAAAGTTCATAGATATAAAAGAATGGGTTGCCCCCGAGTCAAATAAAAAAACAGCTCTATTTGAAAGCAATAACAAGGTACTTGTCACAACATTCCCCGCACGGTCAGCATCCGCTGGAGTAAGAGAATATACTTTAACCGAAGTTGTGTTCACCTGGCTAGTTCCCCGAGGTATCTGATTGCCACCTCGATTCACACTGGATACAGGCATGTCTCTCTTCGATGCACGACAGTCACGAGCTATGTGGCCTGGTTTGCCACGACTGTAATAGTTACCCCCAAATGACTAGCACTCACCCTCATGCCATCTGTGGCACCTGATACAACGATCGCGCGACTAATCCACCTAAGAACCCTGACACTTGGTATTCTAATGGTAACCTGAGCCCTTGTTCTTCTTCTTCCATGATCCATGACTAGAACCTAATGGCACTGACCACTTCTTCAGTTCTTGATTCCCCTCATCTTCCCCGATGCCGGTCTCAATCACAATGACCTTATCCACCAAAATTGAAAACTCACGGATCTGCAACATACTCACTAATCTACAAATATCTTTCCTAAGGCCCTTCTCGAACCTCCGAGTCTTCTCGTACTCATTCGAGATCAAGCACAACGCGAAACGGGATAACTCTTGTAATGATCCCGACCCGCCACGTGGGCCCAGAGTACTACTTTAATGACGTCAGTGTACCTGATACCTTATTCATCAAATATAAAACACACATACGCAAAGGAAATAAAATATAAAATCCTCAAATTACATTACCAGAGTTCTATCTATCCTTATACACAAATATATCCATTTTCACATAATTACATACCATGAAACTAAACGAAAATAAAATTTCTATCTATACACTACCTACATAAAATTTACACTACTAGCCCGGCTCCTCTAGCCTACTAGACCCAATCCTTAGGATTCCCTGAAAATATAGTTTGTAAAGTATGGGTGAGGCACAACTCAATAAGGGAAAGACTAAGTTAATGTCAGTGTGTGGCCAACATGCATTTAGTGTACAGAAAATAACCAGTTCACTAAGCAGATAAACACATTTATGAAAACATTCTTATTTTACACTCACACACACAATTAGCCGAGGATAGGGAAGATTACCCACCCATACAATAGCTTCCCTCTACTCTAGTACCATTACCGCTACCAGGGCACTCACCTTTCTCAGTAAGCCCTTGAAGTTATCTTATTAATTAACCATATTCCCATAAATTAACAGATATGCATATAGGACACTCCTTGTGACAAACACGCCATTTACTTCCCCCATGGCACGGGTTGTGCAGCCTGAAGGCTAGACAAAGTCTGGGTGATCAGCCCAAAAAAAGTTAAAAAAAAAAAAGCATCCTCTACAAACACATCTGCAAGCATCCACAGCAAAGATGTAGGTCTGACACCCTTGCTTCAACCTCACGCAGGCAGTCGGCTAGACCCCCTACACTTCTATCCAAAACAGTGTTGTCGCACATGGTCTAACTAGCAATGGTACAATGCTCACATTACACTGGTCCTCATGATTCCTAAAGCATATCATGCAATTTAGATAATAAAAATCACCATTAAAACATTAATTGACATATATTTCTTGTTATTTCAAAAATCTGGCCCCCGACCACAAAATACAACCCGGTGTATAGTCGTCAATTAAAACTCGGCCTTCGATCGTCAAATACAATCCGACATATAGCTGCTAATTAAAACTCGACCCTCGACTATCAAATAATAATCCTGGTCCTTGGCCAATCAAACAATACCCAGCCACTAGCCGTTAGTTCAAACTCCTCCATTTCATAAACAGTTCCAGTATTTTCACAAGCATTTCCAGTATTTCTCAAACAAATCAGTTTTTCAAAATCCCAAATCCAGATATACAATAATCCATACCAATTAAATCATCTACCACACTATTTTCCACATTTAACATATTCATATAAACAAACAAGCTTTCCACCGTCCATTTTTTTTTTTCAAAAATACCATACCATATATCTTAGGTTTGTAAAATCTATTTCAAATGGTTGGTTTTCAAAATAGCCTTTAAATTCCCAAATGAATAAATAAATACATATATATATATATATATATATATTTATATAAACATAACAATTAAATTGATTCAAGTTTCATAAGATTACTGACTTAACTTAATCCCCTTACCTAATTCTTGAAAAAGCCCGCTAACACCCCGGCCTACGCCCCCACAGTGTTCAAAATTCCTAAAACCCTGAAATTCAAATTTCACTAGATTACTCATCACAATCCCTAGAGTAACTTTCCCTAAAATTCCCCTAAGCTCTGAATACCCTAAATAGCCTAATAAAGCCTAAATTATTAAACTTACCCTCGATTTTGGATTGGTACCCTGGAGCTCCAATTCAAAAACCCGCTCCAGCTAGACTGTAGAGAATCTCCCCACAAATCTCCTAACAATTTTCGTTCGTTAATTGGGCTTATAGTTTAAGATAAATTGAGGTAAGTTTGAAAATTGGCCTTATCCCAAGAGATATACCTATGCCGCTTCAACGACAAATCCACTCTAGTAGAAGTGTCGGTGGCGGCAAGCAAAGTCCAACAGTATTTTTGGATTTCCGATCAGCCAAATATCGAAGACAAAATTGAGGAGAGTGGGAGAGAGGAGACGAGTGGGCAGGGCGCCACTGTATTTCTTCCGCCTGAAACATCCTGAGATCCTTCAAGATGTATAATATATATATATATATATATATATATATATATCATTATAATATTATATTATTTAATTAATAATACTTTTTATTTAATTAATTTATTTATTTATTTTTTAAAATTTTTATTTTTATTTTAATTTAATTTTACTTTTTTTAATAGTACATTTTTCTAATTTTAATTTTTTTTACGATCACTACATTCTCCCCTCCTTACAAAAATTTCGTCCTCGAAATTTGTTAACTATTACCAATTATCTTCTTAAATCACGATCCCTGTCTACAGAAGAGTCAGTAGCCACCCACATAGCAGCCCCGTCCCACGTTTATTAACTACTCTCACTTATTGCATAGGAATACCGTGGTTACGATATTGCCTTTGGGAAATTACAATATCCATAATAAATTTTCCCAAAGTCTATCCATAATTAAAACTACCAACAACTAACTACACAACCTACTCTAATCCCTCCATATACAACCATACCCTTACTTGTTTAGCACTAGCCCTCGCTAAACCGCTATGGGTAATTCTGACGTATTTCTGTTTCTAACTCCTAGGAAGCTTCCTCAACTACATGATTCCACCACAAAACCTTCACTAACGGTATATCCTTAGTACGCAGTTTCTGTATTTTCCGATCCAAAATCTAAATTGGTACCTCCTCGTATGCTAGAGTATCCCTGATCTCCAACGACTCATAACTTATCACATGTGAGGGGCCTCGAACATACCTCCTCAACATGAACACATGGAACACGTCGTGTATCCTGGACAACACTGGAGGTAGTGCTATTTTGTACACCACCGAACCAATCCTTTCCAAAATCTCGAATGGCCCAATGTATCTAGGGCTTAATTTGCCCTTCTTTCCATACCTCATCACCCCCTTTATCGGAGCAATCTTCAAGAATATCATATCTCCTACTTCAAATTCTTGCTCCTGTTGGCAAGTATCCGCATAACTCTTCTGTCAACTCTAGACTACTTTAATCCTTTCCCTGATAAGCTCAACCTTTACAGAGGCCTGCTGAACAAGTTCTGGCCCCAAAATCTGCCGCTCGCTTACTTCATCCCAATACAACAGAGATCGGCACCGGTGACCATACAAAGCCTCATATGGTGCCATTCCAATGCTGGCCTGGTGACTATTATTGTATACAAACTCAACCAACAGCAGATATCAGATCCAACTGCCCTAAAAATATAACAGACATGCCCGTAGCATATCCTCAAGAATCTAAATGGTTCATTCAGACTGTCCATCTATCTGAAGGTGAGATGAAGTACCAAATGTGAGTTGAGAACCCAAAGCTCCCTGCAAACTCTTCTAGAACTAGGAAATGAACTGTCAATCCCGATCTGAAACGATGGACACAGGCATACCATGTATTGTGACTATCTCTTGAACATAGAGTTATGTCAGCTTATCCATGGAGTAATTGGTTCTAACCGGAATGAAATGGGTAGTCTTCGTCAATTTGTCAACCACTACCTATATGGCATTCTACCCATGCAATGCTGAAGGTAATTCCGATACAAAGTCCATCGAGATATGCTCCCATTTCCACGTAGGGATGTCTAGTGGCTGAAGTGGTCCCACTGGCCTCTGGTGTTCTACCTTCTCCTGCTGACATGTCAAGTACTAACCTACAAATTTAGCAATTTACCTTTTCATGTTACTCCACCAAAATGATTCTTGTAAGTCTCTATACATCTTCGTGTTACCTGGGTGAATAGTATAGAGAAAAAGGTGAGCTTCCCCTAGAATCGTCCTTTTTATCTTTGCGTCATCTGGCATACACAATTGAGTGTGAAATCTGAGAACTCCATCCTCAACAATATTAAAGTTTGTGTGTTGCTCATCTTGTATTTTCTCTACTATCTTCATCAACTTTGCATCTTTCAGCTGAACTGTTATGATTCTCTCCCATGAAGTCGGTTGAAATACCAGACTAGAAATGAACACCTGATGATTCCCTTCAACCAATTCTACACTCAACCTCTCCAAGTCCATCATGATATGGTGCAAAGCCATAATTGTTTAGGCTGACATATCTCTAGATTTTTGGCTCAATGCATTGACTACTACATTCGCCTTTCTTGGGTGATAGTTAATGGTGTATACATAATCCTTTATCAACTCGAGCCATCTATGCTACCTCATATTCAAATCCTTTTGGGTGAATAAGTACTTGAGACTCTTATGGTCAATAAAGATCTTGCACCTTACACCATAAAGGTAGTGTCGCTAGATCTTCAACGCAAACACAACTGCTGCCAACTCTAAGTCAGGCGTTGGATAGGTCTTTTCGTACTCTTTCAACTAGAGAGACGTATACGCAATGACTTTCCCCTATGGCATTAGAACACAACCAAGTGTCTTCTGCGATGCGTCACTATAAATTACAGATCCATCCTCGTCTAATGGAAGGGTCAACACTGGGGCAATGACTAGACACTGCTCCAACTTCTGGAAGCTCTGCTCACATTCGTTGGTCCAGTTAAACTTCACATTCTTTCTTGTGAGTCGTGTCAAAGACCCTGATAATCTAGAGAACCCCTTGACAAATCGGTGGTAGTATCCGGCAAGACCTAGAAAACTTCTGACTTCGTGCACATTCTTTGGCCTTGCCCAATCAACTACAGCCTCTACTTTGCTTAGATCTACCGAATTCCCTTCCTTGGATGCCACATGACCCATAAATGCAACCTGCTCTAGCCAGAATTCACATTTCTTAAGTTTAGCAAATAACGTCTTTTCCCTGAGCACCTGAAGTACTAGTCTCAGATGAGCTTCATGCTCCTCGAGGCTCCTCGAATAAAGAAAAATATCATCCACGAACACAATAACAAACTGGTCTAAGTACTCGTGGAATACCCTATTCTTCAGATCCATAAATACCGCTGGAGTATTCGTCAACTCAAACGGCATAACCAAGAACTCATCATGGTCGTACCGAGTTCAAAAATTAGTTTTTGATACATCATCTGATCTAACATTCACCTGATGATATCCAGATCACAGATCGATTTTAGAGAAAATCTGCATACCCTGAAGCTAATCAAACAGGTCGTCAATTCAAGGTAATGGATACTTGTTCTTCACCGTTACCTTATTAATGTCTCGGTAGTCGATGCACATCCTCATCGACCTGTCCTTCTTCTTCACAAACAACATCGGTGAACCCCAAGGCGATACACTCGGTTTGATAAACCCCCTATTTAGAATCTCCTGTTGTTGCTCCTTTAACTCCTTTAATTCAGCTGGAGCCATTCTATATGGGGTTTTGGAGATTGGTGTTGTCCTTG
Organism: Malania oleifera; assembly: GCF_029873635.1. Classification (NCBI taxonomy): domain Eukaryota; kingdom Viridiplantae; phylum Streptophyta; class Magnoliopsida; order Santalales; family Ximeniaceae; genus Malania; species Malania oleifera. The sequence goes on along the minus strand of NC_080426.1, from coordinate 86,352,343 downwards.
GGATCAGATCAATTGCAAATTCCACCCCCAATCAGGAGGCCCACCCCAGTAAATCCTCTAGAAAAATATCACAGAATTCCCTTATCACTGGGATATCTTCCAACTTGAGTTCCTCCTTCGGCACTTCCTTCACCACTACAAGGTAACCCTAACATCCCCTCAAAAGTAACCTCTTTTCCTAGATATTCGAAAGGATCCGTAGTGATGAACGCACACACGACCCAAAAAATACAAACTTCTGCTCCCCAAGAGGTCTGAATACTACCTCCTTCCTGCGATAGTCAATGCTCGCGTAGCTGGATGCTAGCCAATCCATGCCCAGAATAATGTCAAAACCATGCATATCAAGGACTATCAAACTAGCAAGCAGCACTCTCCCCTGAATCTCTATCGGATAATGCTTGATCACTTTTCTACATACTAGCACTGACCCTATCGGTGTGCCTGCTACTAACTCTGTCTCTAACAGTTGAGCTTCTAACCCACATAGTTTAACAAATCCCCGAGATACAAATGAGTGAGTTGCACCTGAATCAAATAATACAATGACACTATTTGACAGTATGTAAATAGGATATAACCCGACTTAAAATTTTCACATTTAACATAATTAATGCAACTATAGAATAATGGAATTGATATAATATACATGTTCTAATTTAATAATTCATATTCCAATTCTATCACAAAACCATTGAGGTAAAAATCTCCATCCTAACATTAACTTCACACACATACCCACTCATCCTAACATTCCAAGCTAAATTTTTTGAGTTCCAGTCCCTTAACCTAGAAACGAAACCATCGATGGATTTATCATGGTTTTCGGAAACTCGCAACTGATTCAGAAAATCATAGAAGTCCATCAATAGATTTCTGCCTCCAAGCTTCCAAACCAAAACCCATCTTAACCTACCTAATCCTATCCCTATCTTATCCCAACCTATACTCTGCTAATTATCAATCCTCAAAGTCTGCAGAACCTAGCAAACCTAGGCTCTGATACCACCTGTAATGACCCCGACCACCACGTGGGCGGCCCGGAGTGCTACTTTAGTGACATCATTATACATGATACCTTATTCATCAAATATAAAACACATATACACAACGGAAATAAAATATAAAATCCTTAAATTACATTACCAGAGTTCTATCTATCCTTATACACAAATATATCCATTTTCACGTAATTATATACCATAAAACTAAACAAAAAAAAAAATTTCTATCTATACATTACCTACATAAAATTTACACCACTAGCCCCGCTCCTCTAGCCTGCTAAACCCGATCATTAGAATTCCCTGAAAAGACAATTTGTAAAGTAGGGGTGAGGCAAAACTCAGTAAGGGAAATACTAAGTTAATGTCAGTGTGTAGCCAGCATGCATTTAGTGTACAGAAAATAACCAGTTCAATAAGAAGATAAACACATTTATGAAAATATTCTTATTTTACACACACACACAATTAGCCGAGGATAGGGAAGATTACTCGCCCATACAAGTAGTTTCCCTCTACTCTAGTACCATTACTGCTACCAGGACACTCACCTTTCTCAGTAAGCCCTCGAAGTTATCTTATTAATTAATAGTATTCCCATAAATTAACAGATATGCATATAAGGCACTCCCTGTGACAAACATGCCATTTACTTCCCCTATGGCATGATTTGTGCGACCCGAAAGCTGACTAAGCCTAGGTGATCAGCCCAAACAAAGTCAAAAAAAAATAATAATAACATCCTTTACAAACACATCTACAAACATCCATAGTAAAATTGTAGGTTTGACGCCCTTACTTCAACCTCACGTGGGCAGTCGGCTGGACCCCCTACACTTCTATCCAGAACAGTGTGGGTGCACATGGTCTAACTAGCAAAGGTACCGTGCTCACATTACACTAGTCCCTAGGGTTCCTAAAGCATATCATGTAATTTAGATAATTAAAATCACCATTAAAACATTAATTTACATATATTTCTTGTTATTCCAAAAATTTGGCCCCCCGCCACAAAATACAACCCGGCATATAGCTGCTAATTAAAACTCGGCCCTCAACCTTCAAATAATAATCATGGCCCTTGGCCAATCAAAAAATACCCAGCCACTGGTCGTTAGTTCAAACTCCTCCATTTCATAAATAGTTCCAATATTTTTACAAGCATTTCCAGTATTTCTGAAACAAATCAGTATTTCAAAATATCAAATCCAGATATACAATAATCCATACCAATTAAATCATCTATCACACGATTTTCCATAATTAACATATTCATATAAACAAACAAGCTTTCCACTGCTCATTTTATTCAAAAATATTATACCATATATCCTAGGTTTGTAAAATCTATTTCGAACAGTTGGTTTTCAAAATAGCCTTTAAATTCCCAAATTAATATATATATATATATATATAACAATTAAATTGATTCAAGTTTCATAAGATTACTGACTTAACTTAATCCCCTTACCTGATTCCTAAAAAAAACCCACTAACACCCCTGCCTACGCCCCCACAGTGTTCAAAATCCCTAAAACCCTGAAATTCAAATTCCACTACATTACTCATCATAATACCTAGAGTAACTTTCCCTAAAATTCCTCTAGACTCTGAATACCCTAAATAGCCTAATAAAACCTAAATTATTAAACTTACCCCCGATTTAGGATTGGTACCCTGAAGCTCCAATTTGAAAACCCACTCCGGCTAGATTGTAGAGAATCTCCCCACGAATCTCCTAACAATTTCCGTTCATTAATTGGGCTTATAGTTTAATAGAAATTAAGGTAAGTTTGAAAATTGGTCTTACCTTAGGAGATATGTCTATGCCACTTCCACAACAAATCCGCTCTAGTAAAAGTATCGGTGGCGGCGAGCAGAGCCCAATGGTATTTCTGGATTTCCTATCAGCCGAATATCGGAGACGAAATTGAGGAGAGTGGGAGAGAGGAGACGAGGAGACGAAAGGGGGGGGCACCTCTGTATTTCTTCCACCTTCAGGATCTTGAGATCCTTCAGGATGTATAATATATATATATATATATATATCATTATAATATTATATTATATTATTTAATTAATAATAATAATATTTAATTAATTTTTTTTTAATTTAATTTTAATTTTTTTAATAAGAATTTTAAAAAAAAATTTAAAGTTTTTTTACGATCACTACAGCTCTATATACTGAACAGCATACCCCCTGCACCATCATATTTCCTTGTGTCAGAACAAAAAACTCATCCGCCTTAGCATCACGTGTGGAGGCCGAGAAGTATCTCTCAAAGAACACTTCCTTGAAGTGGCTCCATGTCATCTCTATAGGACCAGCTCTCTGCTTCTCCAACATACTCACCGCAGTCCACCATCGCCCAACCTCCCCAGACAGCTAGAAGGTAGCATAGAGGACTCTCTGCTTATCTGTGCAGTGTAGGACCTCCGAAATCCTTTCGGTCTTCTCGACCCAGTCCTCTACTATGATCGGATCGGGTCCTCCTGAAAACGTCGGAGGGTGCATACGTGTGAACCTCTTGATGGTACACCTTGCAATAGTGGGAGAACATTCACGTCTCCTAACACTCTGCTCAATCTTCCACATAACCTGCCTCGTCAACCCTCAAGGCACAAAAGGAGACTCATCACTCGTAGTCTCCTCTGAGCAACTATCCAAGTTGTTATCCTTGGGCTCCATTCTGAAAAATAGAATAGGAGTCGGTTAGAATTCCTACGTCGTATACAGTTTACACAATCATTGACATCTAACCATGTTAACTACCAATCTCACGGGTCAATGTCTGTCCTATCACACCAACACAAAACCATCAATGGTTTGCCATGATTTTATGGAGATCTTCATTTTAGGAAAAACACAGAACATCGTCAATGAATCCCTATCTAGCTACAAGACAACCCTCGACCTACTCTACCCATATCTCAATCTACCCATTCCTTACATTCCTATACTCTGGTATGTTCACCTAATCAAACCTAACCAAGTCTACAAGACCTAACAACCTGGTTAGATATGATACCAAGTTGTCACGCCCTGAACTTGGCAATGGGACCCAGGGTGTGATGTAGTAACCTAACCTATCCTTATATCATACAATACACAAATGATACAATAATAAATGAGGGTTCGACCCCATGGGGTTCCCGTACAACCTATACACATTCACATACACAACATATCCACAGCGGAAAAGTTCATTCCATACATAAATTGTACCATACCAGAGTTTATACAAATAGAGTCTAGGTTCCATAATACAAAACATAACTCAGGGTGCCAGTAAATACCCAAAACGACAAACCTACTACAGTCCTAGTACTTACACAAGCACTTCACACAGTATACCGACCACTACGCTCCAAACACAAGGACACTAGTTTTGGTTACTCGAAGGACCTGAAAACATGTACGTACAATAGGTATGAGACACCTCTCAATAAGGAAAAATCAGGTTATATCGGTGTGTGGCATATGAGTGTTATTATGACATAAAACATACACAGTTCAATACAGTTCCAGTATAGTTCTTAACACACACACACATGATCAAGCAACCCGGTGTCATCACACCCTTCGACATGAAGCTGGCCCGCATTACACGGCATCCCTAACACATGGCGTAGCCCTAGGCTTCCATGGCATCATACCGATACAACTGATGGATCCACACCCTTCGGTGATCAGCCGGTAAGAGGTAATATTTCACACCCTCAGATATAGAACTAGACACTCTTGCCACTAGCAGGTGGTATTTCACACCCTCGGATATAGGGCCGGACAGTCTTTCACAACCTGAAACAATTTGGAACTCACATTCCTATATCTCATTTGAGCAACTCACAACTCAATACATGTTCATATAACAGTTCATTCCACACTAATTTGGTAATCTCAAAATCATGATTTTCAAAATACAGTTTAAAATAAGTCAAGGCATGGCCATCTCTATAACACAATATATCTACAATTTTCCAACGAAACTAGAGATAACCTGATGCCCCCTTTTTCCCAAAACAGCAATATGAAAACCCCATAATTTTACCTGTTAGATTTCCCCAAATAAGTAGCCAAAACATACACAGAATTGTGAACCACAATTCTACCAAATCCGATTTTGAAAATAACTAATATAAAAAGAATCCCCTTACCTTTCCCAGAAAATCCAACCTAAACTCTATGGCTCCTAAACAACAAATTGAGTTCCTAAAACCTATAAACCACAGTATAATAATTACTTACAATCCTGCTCCCTGCAGTTCTACTGAAACGAAAATGAAAACCGAACCCTACCTCGATTTTTGGGTCAAACCCAAAGACCTCAAAATGAAGATTTGTTCCATAGAACACGTAGAGATTTCTTCCCTGATCCTCGTAGTAACGTTGGTTTTTTTATTTTAACAATGAACGACGAAGAAATTTAGAGAGAGAGTGTGTGGCTTCGAGTTCTAAAGAGAGAGGGAGAGAAAACCTTGATAAATTAGCTTCTAAGCAAATAAATGGATATTTATAGCACCTTTGACTTGGCCAACTTCATCGATGAGGCGGCGTCTTCATTGACGAGCCAGTGAAGGAAGTTCGTCGACGTAGTGGTGGTCTCATCGACGAGCCTAAGATTTCTGGATTTCCCAAAACCCCTTGGCTTCTCCTTATTAAAGAACCTCTGAATTTCATCGTCGAACAATAGAAGTGCCTTCGTCAATGTAACTCTAGCTTAGTTGACGAAGCCTGCTCAATTTACTGTTTTACCCTTTTCGTATTTATTCATTCCATATCTCACAGGTCAGGTTCTTACAGTAAGAGAGATGCAAACTCCCTTACAATCCACTGCTTACAAGAGGTACAACTTCCTCCTACTCTGCTACTTACAAGAGACACAATTTTCTCCTTAAACCCGGTTCATAGCCCGAACCATGATTACAATATAGAAGTTACAATTTCTACAAATACACTCAAATGCTTCTACACAAAGCTAGTGAGTACAAAATAAAATCCTAACACATATCCATATGATAAAACTTGAAGCTCATTATGAATGTAACGATGAGATCGTTATATGAATGATATGCTTCACAAAATTTACCTTTAAGTTAATATCTCTGAAAAAATAATTTCTTCTAAATAAACGCTTTGGAGATTTTAGGATTTTAAAATAATCCACTTGATGCAAGAATATAAAGATACGATTCTTGTGAAAATAATCTTTAATAACACTCAGATCTAAGTTCTAGCTATCAAGTACTATGAAAGATTAAATCTTTGAATGAAAATATGACTTGAAATATTGCAAAGATTTAAGCAATATTTTTCAAAACAATATTTCTCTCAAATATATATTGAAACACTCTCAAAGTTTGCAATCAAATAGTTATTGTAGTAGTAGATCTTCAAATCAAAAATATATTCAAAAAAAATATCTCAAAGATTTTAGTTTAAATTTTTTTTCTCAAGTATGTATATTCAATCAATGAATAAAAATATTCAGATTATTATTTTTGTTCCCAAAATATATATATATATATATATATATATATATATATATAAAATCTAATGAGTATGGGAAAACAAAAATAAGATTTAAATGCATAAAATAATTTTACCAAACCGCAAACCTCAAGATGAATGATACATTGCAAAAAGATATTATTGAATGCTCTTGAATCTTGAAGATCTAGAATGAGAATGCCCAAAACTTGATGTGTATAAGTTGGAGTGCAGGCAAGAGGTGCATTTTCGTTTAACGCTCTCAGGATCAATCAAAAAGTGAGGCTCTAGTGTTTAGAGGTTGTTTTTATAAGTAATTTCAGCCTGAGGTTAAGTCTTGGCCATTTGATCAATTAGATTAAGAAAACAATTCTCGTTTTTCTCGCTGAAGTTCAAAAATTTAAAATTTCCGCAAGGTCAATTGATTGAGCTTTTGGGTTCAGTCTTTTGATGTTCCTTAAAGTACTAGAAATTATAGTCTTGACACAGGGTTAGACGACTAAACTGTAGATTTAGTCTTCTGAAGTCCCAGCTCAAACGACTGAACTGAAGGTTCAGTCTTCTAAGGATGTTATACCTGTTCTGTGTTTCAACAAATAAATTTTCAGATGACTAAACTAATTCTTCAGTCTTCTGAGAAAATTCTTTAGACGTCTAAAGTTTTACTTCAATCATCTAAGGATGCATCTTCAGACTTTTGAGGGTACACCTCAGTCATCTAGGCAGACCAACTTCAGAAATTTCATTTTAGTTTTTAAAATTAATTTTTCTCTCTTGCTTTGATCTCCTATAAAACATTTTTCGGGGTTCAAAATAAGATATCTAAGTCCATGTTTAACCCTAGAAGATTTTCATAAAATGCATGTGTAAGGTATATTTTGAGCTTCTAGCTATATCATATAAACTATGCAAATACAATCAATTCTAAATACCTATTCTCATGACAATCTTGAACTTTACACTTGCATCTTCATTCTTCTACTCTTTTAGTTCCATGGATTGTGCTAGGTTGTATATGCTTTAATCCTTGTGGCTTCCATGACTTCCTCACCTTCCGTGCATACTAAATAATGTTCCTGCTCAAAATCTCAATGCATAGGTCAAATACCAAGTGATTTGTCATTATCAAAATAGGATTGGACTTATAGAGTCAACAACAACTATCCATGAATCATCATTAATAGCTTCGTTTATGTTCTTGGGTTCCTCTTGAGATAGGAATGCACAATGATTGCACAGATTCTTTAATGATGATCTAGTGGACACTCCTTTTGAAGGTTCACCTATAATTTGGTCCTTAGGGTGATTCCTTACGAACTTCCACTCTTTAAGCAATTTAGATTGATCATGAGAGTTTTCATTCAAAGGTTTGCTAATTTCATTACTCTCATCCTTTATTTCTTGAATTGCTAGGTCTTCTAAACTTTTTCTAACTTCTACTTCATCCATATCATCAAATTTATTAGCCTCATCAAATGCTTCATGAATGGACTTTACAACTAGAAGGGTCCTTTTGTTGTAGACTCTAAAAGCTTTGCTATTCACAGTATATCGTAAGAAGATTCCTTCATTCGATTTAGCATCAAGTTTTCCTAAGTCTTCTTTATCATTTAAGACAAAGCACTTACATCCAAATACATGGAAGTAAGATATATTTGGTCTACCCTTCCAAAGTTCACATGGGGTCTTCTCTAGGCTAGTCCTAAGGGAAACTCTGTTCATCAAATAACACGCAGTGTTCACCACCTTAGCCCAAAAGTATTTAGGTAGGTCAAGCTCATTAAGCATGGTCCTAGTGTCACGCCCCGAACCCTGAAATGGGACCCAAGGGTGAATTAAGTAACCTAACTTATCTCTGCATCAATATAAAACATACATGATACCATATACAAGAGGGTCTGACCTCGTGGGGTAACGGATGCCCTATATACATACATACAATACATGTCCATACTCATCAATATACGTAGCGGAGTACAGTCTTTCTTTACATCAAACTGTACCATACCAGAGTCTATACCATACAGGGTTAAACATACCTACAAATACCATACATACCATGGGTGTCTACAAAATTCATCAGGACAACCTGGTTACAAAATTCGTACCTATCAGGTACTAACAGTAGCTAAACACACCCCCACTTCCGGATGCTAGGATGCTAGTTTCGGCTACCCGAAGAACCTGAAAAAAAAAAACATTTGTATATATATTCGAGGTGAGACACCTCTCAGTAAGGGAGAAAACAGGTTATATCAGTGTGTGGCATACTAGTGTCATTTTCATACTTCATAACACATACATACGATACAGTTTGAAACACATACGTGCAGTTTCAAAACAAGTTCCATACATTCCCATACAATTCCATACAGTTCCAGTATTTCCACAAAATCCATTCCAGTTCATACGATACTCAAATACATACATACATACATACATACATACGGTCAGTGTCGTCACACTACTCACAACTGCACAAGTCACCTAGTCTCACAGCGGTTACGTTCCAATACATTAAACTATGAAGGTTTCCGACTCAGGCCCAATAGTGAATCCATTGCTACATATGCAACTACACAAGGTTACTTGGTCTAACCCCGATTACGTTACCATGTGCAAACTACGATACGTCAACCTAGGCCCACTGTGGTCCGTTGCTACATTCGGTGACCAACCAAATCATACTGGTGATATTTCGCACCTCGGATATAGAGCCGGCCACTCTTGGTGATATTTCGCACCCTAGATATAGAGCCAGCCACTCTTGGTGATATTTCGCACCCTCGATATAGAGCCAGCCACTTTTGGCATATGGTAATTAGCCGCCCGTAGCCAATTTCACAAAATCTAGAATCACTTTGGAATTCACGTCCCTATACATTTCAGCGTACGGTAATGAGCCACCACATAGCTGTTTTTCACAAATATCTGGAACAACATACATATATACACACGTACCACACTTAATTGGTTTACTACAAATCATATCGTTTACAATTTCAAGTATACAGTTTATGCAAATATGGATTACGGTCACCTCAATAATACAGTTTAAACAAAATAAACTGTTTTCCAATCAAATAAAAGATGATACCCGAAATTCCCAATTTTCTCGAAAACTGTAACCAGAAAATCCCGTGTTTTTACCCAATAGATTTCCCCAAATAAGTAGCTAAAACATACATATGATCGTAGCCTACAGGCTTACTGATCCTGATTTCGAAAATGAATTGATATAAATAGAATCCCTTTACCTTAACCCGAAACCAAACCACGAACTCTACGGCCCTCAAAACTACGAACTGAGACTCCGAAATCTACAAATCACAATACTAAACATGCTTATAATCCATACTACTACACATATACCGAATCAGAAATGAAAACCGAGCCTTACCTCGATTTTGGCCTGAAACCCGAAAATGCTCGAATCGAGATTCCGATCCACAGAAGTTGTAGAGAATCCTTCCACGATCCTCGTGGTAACCTAAAATTTCCAATTCTATTAACGACCGATGAGGAAATCTAGAGAGAGAGAGTTTAGAGAGAGAGAGAGAGAGAGAGAGAGAAACTTAGTGAAGAAGAAAACCCAAATATCCCTTTTTTAAGTCTTTGACCCGCCCAGTTTTCGTTGACGAAAAGTACCTTCGTCGACGAAAAATCAAGAATTTCGTCGCGAATGTCGGCAGCCTCGTCGACGAAGTCTGATATTTAAAATTTTCCAAACCTCTTAGCTTCTCTTCGTCGATGAACCTCTGAATTTCATCGATGAAAAGTCTACTGCCTTTGTCGATGAAATCTGGTTTCGTCGACGAAATCTGCAGAAATCCATTTTATATTTTTCGGGTTCTTACAATCTCCCCTCCTTACAAAAATTTCGTCCTCGAAATCTGTCATCTCTCATTACAATACATTCATACTACTACATACATACTCACTCTAAAGCGAAACCAAATTGTCACGATAGACACATACGTACTCTAGAGGATACCAAGCTATTACAATACATACATACTGATACCAAGAGGTCACCATCCATACATACATTCTCTAGAGAACACAGTGGCCATTTATATGCAGCCCCGTTACAATATGTACATACACATTCTAGAGAATACGGCGGCCATGATACCAAGCGGTTACGATACATACATACTCTATAAATACGGTGGCCATTTATACGCAGCCCCGTTACGATACATACCTACATTTCCTCACTTATGGTGGAGGAAAATACCATGGTTACATACATACAAAGTCTCGAGAGTTTACAATACAACAAGGCCCACCCAAAGACTAACCACTAATACCATATGATAACAGGGTATTACATACATACATACTCATACTACCCTGCTATCAAAATACTACTCAAACAGCTGTAAATACTTCCGACGTATCTCCGTTTCTAGTTCCCAAGAAGCCTCCTCTACCTCGTGGTTTCACCACAATACCTTCACTAACAGTATCTCTTTGGTACGAAGCTTCTGAACTCTACGGTCCAGAAGTTGAGCGGGTATCTCCTCATACGCTAAAGTATCCTCAAGCCCCAACTCATCGTAGCTGATAATATGTGAAGGATCCAACACATACCTCCTCACATGGAGACGTGAAACATATCATGGACCCTCGAAAGTGCTGGAGGTAATGCAACTCTGTAAGCTACCAGACCCACTCGCTCAAGTACCTTGAATGGTCCGATATACCTCGCGCTCAACTTGCCCTTCCTGCCAAATCTCATCACTCCTTTCATCAGAGCGATACACAAAAAAACCTTACCTCCCACTTCGAACTCTAACTCACGGCAGCGAACATCCGCGTAACTCTTATGCCGACTCTGAGCTGATCTAATCCTCTCCCGGATCAAACTCACCTTCTCAGACGCCTGTTGCACAAGTTCAGGTCCTAAAACCTGACGTTCACCGACCTAATCCCAATACAAAGGAGATCGACACCTCTGACCATACAAAACTTCGAACGGTGTCATCCCTATACTAGCCTGGAAGCTGTTGTTATAGGCAAACTCCACTAGTGGCAAAAATTGAATCCAACTACCACCAAAGTCCAATACACAAGCCCGTAACATATCCTCCAAGATCTATATCATCCTCTCCGACTGTCCATCAGTCTGGGGGTGGAACGTTGTACTGAAAGTAAGCTTCATCCCCAATGCTTCCTGCAAGCTCTTCCAAAATCGAGAAGTAAACCTCGGATCCCGATCTAAAACAATGGACACCGGAACTCCGTGCATTCTCACAATCTCATGCACATACATATCAGCTAGTCTACCCAAAGGGTAGCTAACCTTCTTCGGTATAAGGTGAGCAGATTTCATCAACCTATCCACAATTACCCAAATAGCATTCTGCTCGTGAAGCACTGTCGGTAATCCGGTAACAAAATCCATGGAAATATGCTCCCATTTCCACACCGGAATAGGAAAAGGCTGCAACGGCCCTGCCGGCCTCTGATGTTCAGCTTTCACCTGCTGACACGTCAGACACTGCTCCACAAACCAGGCAATATCCCTCTTCATACCACTCCACCAGAGGGACTCGCGCAAATCCCAATACATCTTCATACTACCGGATGTATTGTATACAAAGAACGATGCGCTTCCTTCAGAATCGTCTTTCTAATCTCCTCATCGTTTGGAACACATAGCCTGGTCCCAAACTTTAACACACCTCTTTCAGAGATGTTAAAATCTGCAGCCGAACCCTGCTGCACTTTCTCTACAATCATAGCTAACTCTACATCACTAGCCTATGCAGCCTTAATAAATTCAAACAAAGTCAGTTAAATCACCAAGCTAGCAATGAAAGCCTGATGATCACCAGACACCAACTTCATGCCAAGGCTTTCCAGATCCCATCTGATATGATGCTGAGCTACAACTGTAAATACTACTGCATATTCTGACTTATGACTTAATACATCAGCTACCATGTTAGCCTTTCCTGGATGGTAACTAATCGTGCAATCGTAGTCTTTGATCAACTCAAGCCACTGCCTCTGCCTCATATTCAGCTCCTTTTGCATAAAAAAGTACCTGAGGCTTTTGTGGTCCGTGAAGATCTCACACTGCACCCCGTACAAATAGTGTCGCTAGATCTTCAATGCATACACCACGGCAGCTAACTCTATATCATGCGTAGGGTAATTCTTCTCATACTCTTTCAATTGTCGATAAGCATACGCCAGTACCTTATCCTACTGCATAAGCACACATCCCAAACCCTTCAGAGACACGTCGCTATAAATCACATATCTACCTTCCCCTGAGGGAATAGTCAACACTGGAGCAGTAACCACCCAGTGCTTCAACTCCTGAAAACACTGCTCGCAATCACTAGTCCACTCAAACTGAACTCCCTTCTTGGTTAATCGTGTCATAGGTCTAGACAGTTTAGCGAAACCCTCTATGAACCGACGATAATAACCCGCCAATCCTAGAAAACTCTGAACCTCCTACACACTCTTCAGTCTAACCCAATCAACCACAACTTCGATCTTGCTAGGATCAACAAAGATACCGCCCTCAGACACCACATGGCCTAAGAACGCGACCTGATTCAACCAGAACTCACACTTCGTCAGCTTAGCGTACAACTTTTTTTCTCACAACCTTTGTAGCACTAACCTCAAATGACCCACATGCTCTTCCGTATTCCTCAAGTATACCAGAATGTCATCAATAAACACCACCACGAACCGATCCAAGTACTCATGGAAAACCCTGTTCATTAGATCCATGAACACTGCTAGCGCATTCGTCAACCCAAAAGGCATGACTAAGAACTCGTAGTGGCCATATCTGGTTCGGGAGGCAGTTTTCGCTACATCCTCTACTCTAACCCTCACCTGATGATATCCTGAATGCAAGTCGATCTTCGAAAAGACCTGCGTCCCTTGTAACTGGTCAAATAGATCATCTATACGAGGCAAAGGGTAACGGTTCTTCACTGTCACTTTGTTAATCTCACGGTAATCAATGCACATACGCATCGACCCGTCCTTCTTCTTCACAAATAATACTAGAGCTCCCTAGGGTGAAACACTAGGTCGAATGAATCCCCTATCCAGTAATTCCTACAACTGCTCCTTCAACTCCCGAAGTTCTACTGGAGCCATCTGGTACAGAGCTTTAAAGATCGGTGCCTTACCAGGCAGCAACTCAATCGTAAACTCCACCTCACGATCCGGAGGTAAACTGGGTAAATCGTCTAGAAACACATCCGAAAACTCGTTAACCACCCGAATGTCCTCGAGTCTCAACTCATCCCGCGGCGGTTCCTTCACACAAGCTAGGTACCCCTGACATCCGCCCAAAAGTAGCCTCCTCGCCTGCAATACCGATAAGATCTGTGGCGCCAGATGCACACACGATCCCACGAACTCATATTCCTGCTTCTCAGGAGGTCTAAACACCACTACCTTCTCACGACAGTCGATCACAACATAATAGGAGAATAACCAATCCATCCCCAGAATGACGTCAAAACCCAACATGTCGTATACCACCAGATTTGCCGGTAGCAGTCTCTCCTGAATCACAACTGGACAGTTTCCTATTATCTTACTACAAACTGTTACACTCCCAGTTCGCGTAATCACAGACAACAACTCACTCATCACACAAGTTTCTGCCCCATATAACTTCACAAAACTAGCAAATATGAACGAATGGGTTGCCCCCGAATCAAATAAAACAACAGCTCTATTCGAAAGTAATAACATGGTACCTGTCACCACGTTCCCAGCATGTTCCGCATCTGATGGAGTAAGTGAATATACTCTCACCGGAGCCGTTTCCGGAGCCGTGGTTGCCTAATAATTTCCCCGAGGCACCTGATTACTCCCACGGTTCTGGCTTTGTGCAGGCATAATCTTTCTCTGTTCCGGACAATACTTCGCCATGTGGCCTGACTGGCCACAGTTGAAGCAGACACCCCAAAATGGCTGACATTCGCAATCGTGCCATTTATGGCACTTCGCGCACGGTGCGGAGGATGGATCCCCCTGAGAACTCAGCCGCTTGGTGTTTTGCCGATACTTGGAACTATAGCTCTTCTTCTTCTTCCACGATCCTTGCCGAGAACTACTCTGAGGACCAGAAGATACTAACCTCTTCCCCTGTACCTGTACAACCTCATCTCCTCGAAGGTCGGTCTCAACTATGGTGGCTTTATCCACCAGAACAGAAAACTCACGGATCTGCAGCATCCCCACAAGACGACGGATGTCTTTCCTTAGACCCTTCTCGAACCTTCGAGCCTTCTCGTGCTCATTCGAAACTAAGTATGGTGCAAATCAAGATAACTCGACGTATTTGGAAGCATATCTCAGCACCGACAAAGTCCCCTGCGTCAGGACTGAAAACTCATCAGCCTTCGCATCCCGAGTGGAGACCGCAAAGTATCTCTCAAAGAATACCTCCTTGAAGTGGCCCCACGTCATATCAGATGAACTAGCTCTCTGCCTCTCAAGCAGACTCACCACTGTCCACTATCGCCCTGCCTCCCCAGCCAGTTGGAAGGTAGCGTACAAGACCTTCTGCTTCTCAGTGTAGTGGAGGACTCCCAAAATCCTCTCGGTCTTCTCAATCCAATCTTCCGCCACAATAAGATCCGGTCCTCCCGTAAATGTCGGAAGGTGCATGTGTGTGAACCTCTCGATGGTACACCCCGCATCAG
This sequence comes from Malania oleifera, assembly GCF_029873635.1. NCBI lineage: Eukaryota > Viridiplantae > Streptophyta > Magnoliopsida > Santalales > Ximeniaceae > Malania > Malania oleifera. The sequence goes on along the minus strand of NC_080426.1, from coordinate 86,337,146 downwards.
TAGGAGAGCTCTCGCATCTCCTGACACTCCGTCTAATTTCCCCGATCACCTGTCTCGCCATACTACGAGACACAGAAGGAGGCTCATCACTTTCCGTCTCCTCAGAGCCACTTTCCAAGTTATTATCCTTGGGCTCCATCCTAAAAACAGAATAGGATTCGATTAGAATCACTATGACACATACAGTTAACACAATGATCTACACTAATCAAGTTAACTACTCCCTGCCAAGTCTAGGTCTGTCCTATCACACTGACACGAAAGACATCAATGATCTGCCCTACTTTTACTGGAAACTTCATCCTAGGAAAAACATGGAATACCATCGACAATTCCCAGCCTAGCAGCCGAACAACCCACAACCAACTTTACCCATATCCACATCCTATACATTCGTATATACACAACAATACTACTAACCAAGTCTACAAGACCTAACAACCTGGTTAGCTCTGATACCAAGCTGTCACGCCCCGAACCCTGAAATGAGACCCAAAGGGTGAATTAAGTAACCAAACCTATCTCTGTATCAATATAAAACATACATCTCTGTATCAATATAAAACATACATGATACCATATACAAGAGGGTCCAACCCCGTGGGGTAACGGATGCCCTATATACATACATACAATACATGCCCATACTCATCAATATACGTAGCGGAGTACAGTCTTTCTTTACATCAAACTGTACCATACTAGAGTCTATACCATACAGGGTTAAACATACCTACAAATACCATACATACCACAGGTGTCTACAAAATCCATCAGGACAACCCAGTTACAAAATTCGTACCTATCAGGTACTAACAGTAGCTAAACACACCCCCGCTTCCGGATGCTAGGATGCTAGTTTCGACTACCCGAAGGACCTGAAAAAAAATATTTATATATATATATTCGGGGTGAGACACCTCTCAGTAAGGGAGAAAACAGGTTATATCGGTGTGTGGCATACCAGTGTCATTTTCATACTTCATAACACATACATACGATACAGTTTGAAACACATACGTACAGTTTCAAAACAAGTTCCATACATTCCCATACAATTCCATACAGTTCCAGTATTTCCACAAAATCCATTCCAGTTCATACGATACTCAAATAAATACATACATACATACATACGGTCAGTGTCGTCACACTACTCACAACTACACAAGTCACCTAGTCTCACAGCGGTTACGTTCCAACACATTAAACTACGAAGGTTTTCGACTCAGGCCCAATAGTGAATCCATTGCTTCATATGCAACTACACAAGGTTACCTGGTCTAGCCCTAATTACGTTACCATGTGCAAACTACGTTGCATCAACCTAGGCCCACTATGGTCCGTTGCTACATTCGGTGACCAACCGAATCATACTGGTGATATTTCGCACCCCGAATATAGAGCCGGCCACTCTTGGTGATATTTCGCACCCTAGATATAGAGCCAGCCACTCTTGGTGATATTTCGCACCATGGATATAGAGCCAGCCACTCTTGGCGTACAGTAATTAGCTGCCCCTAGCCGATTTCACAAAATATGGAATCACTTTGGAACTCACGTCCCTATACATTTCAGTGTACAGTAATAAGCCGCCACATAGCTGTTTTTCATAAATATTTTGGAACAACATACATACATACACACGTACCACACTTATTTGGTTTACGGCAAATCATATCGTTTACAATTTCAAGTATACAGTTTATGCAAATATGAATTACGGTCACCTCAATAATACAGTTTAAACAACATAAGCGGTTTTCCAATCAAATAAGAGATGATACCCGAAATCCCCAATTTTTCTAAAAACTGTAACTCGAAAATCCCATGTTTTCACCCGATAGATTTCCCCAAATAAGTAGCTAAAGCATACATACGATCGTAGCCTACAGGCTTACCGATCCTGATTTCGAAAATGAACTGATATAAACATAATCCCTTTACCTCAACCTGAAACCAAACCACGAACTCTACGACCCTCAAAACTACGAACCGAGACTCCGAAATCTATAAATCACAATACTAAACATGCTTATAATCCATACTACTACACATATACCGAATCAGAAATGAAAATCGAGGCTGACCTTGATTTTGGCCCGAAACTCAAAAATGCTCGAACCAAGATTCCGATCCACAGAAGTTGTAGAGAATCCTTCCACGATCCTTGTGGTAACCTCATATTTTCAATTCTATTAACGACCGGCGAGGAAATCTAGAGAGAGAGTAAAGAGAGTTTAGAGAGAGAGAGCGAGAGAAACTTAGTGAAGAAGAAAACCCAAATATCCCTTTTTTAAGTCTTTGACCCGCCCGGTTTTCGTTGACGAAAAGTACCTTCGTCGACAAAAAATCAAGAATTTCGTCGCGGATGTCGGCAGCCTCATCGACGAAGTTTGATATTTAAAATTTTCCAGACCTCTCAGCTTCTCTTTGTCGACGAACCTCTGAATTTCATCGACGAAAAGTCTACTGCCTTCGTCGACGAAATCTCGTTTCATCAACGAAATCTACAGAAATCCATTTTATATTTTTCGGGTTCTTACACCTAGTCATTTCCTGAAGTAACCTATTCTTCCTTTCGAAAACTTCATTTTGTTGAGGTGTAGGAGGTACTGAGAAGTTATGAGATATTCCATGTTCATTACAAAAGTTCTCAACATCTTTATTTTTGAATTCTCCACCTCTATCACTTCTAATGTTTAGTACACCATACCCCTTTTCATTTTGAAGCTTCTTATATAAGTTGATCGACATCTTATATGCTTCATCCTTGGAGGATTAAAAAAGTACCTAGGTAACCTGGAGAAGTCATCAACTGTGACTAATGCGTATTGATTTCCTCCTAGGCTTTGTGTTCTGGTGGGGCCAAATAGTTCTAGATGAATAAGTTCTAGTGGGCACTGGTAGAGATGTGCTTCTTCTTCTTAAAACTCATCTTGGTTTGCTTCCCAAGTTGACAAGCATCACACACCTTGTCCTTTACAAACTTAGTGCTTGGTAGACCCTTGATGGAGTTCTTTTTAGCTAATTTGGACAATAGGTCCATACTAGCATGTCCTAATCTCCTATGCCACAGCCAACTAGCTTTATTCAAGGCTATGAAGCATTTGACTTCTTGAGATATTAGGTTTTCAAAATTTATGCAATATACGTTATCAACCTGATTAGCGATAAACAAGGTGTCATGCTTTACACTGTGTTCAACTATGTATTTGTCTTGTTTGAATGTTACTTCAAAACTTTTATCACTTAGTTGACTAATGCTAAGCAAATTATGTTTTAACCCTTCTACCAATAAAACATCATTAATTTCGAAGGAGGGTTCCTTACCGACTTTACTGGTGCCAATAATTCTACCTTTAACATTGTCTCTAAAGGTGATATATCCACCATCCTTTAGTGTCAATAAGGTGATCTTGGATTTGTCTCCGGTCATATGCCTCGAGCAACCACTATCCAAGTACCATTTATCTTTTAATGGGGTGGACATAAAACATACCTATAAGAAGGAATTCAAGATGTTACTTTTGGTACTCAAACCTTCTTACGTCTTTTTGAATTTGTTTTAGTTTCAATTTTCACTCTCCATGCCTTTTTGATTTTAGCATTCTTTCTCTTGTATGGACATTCAAACTTTATGTGTCCCTTCTCCTTATATAGGAAACACGTAGCATGTGCATATGCATTAGTTGAACATGTGCTTGCATAATTTTTAGAAACTTTTACAAAGTACCCCATGTAGAGGTTTTTTTTTTTCTTTTTGTTCTCAATTCCATTAAATCCTATGCCTTCTTCATGCAAGGACATCCTTTGTGACCCAACAAGTTTATCAAAATTCTCTTTTCCTCTAGTGAAGTTGTAGATGATTTTAGCTTAATCCTCAAATTACTTTCAAGACTACACATTTCTAAGTCTTTTATACTTATACCATTTACTTACTTTACTAGTTCTTGAGACATTTGATTGATTTTACTCATGAGTTCATCAAAAATTGAGTCTTTTTTCTTTTTCAACTGATTTTTATGACTCTAGTTGGTTCATTAACATTTCATTTTGTTCTCCTAGTGTGATGTTTCTCTCGAATACTTTTATGAACCTTTTATGCAATGAGAATAATTCAACTTGAACTTGCCTATATGAAGGCATACTCTCACATGAGTCATTACTAGATTCAGCAAAATGAGGTTGAGTAAGAATTTACCTCGTCGTCTCTTGCCATGAAGCACAGGTTAGCAATATCATGATCACTTGATTCACTTTCAGAGTCACTTGAGCTTGAGTCATACGAAGTTGCTTTCATCGCTTTCTTTTTCTTCTTCTTGGTGTCTTTCTTGAGTTGTGGACAATTAGGTTTACCATATCCTACTTTCTTACAATTATAACAGGTAGGGGGTTCATTTTTTGTTTCTCTCTCACTTGTTTCAACCTTATCTATTTTTGAGCCTCTAAATTTTCTAGCAAATTTTTTTTTTCTTATTAAAGAACATTTCTAGACGTCTAGTGAATAGGGCTACATCATCGTCATCTACCTCATTGTCCTCTTCCTCACTTGAGCTCTCCTTTGAGGTTTTAGGGGCTATTGACTTCTTTTGTTTACTACCCTCAATGGTTCTTTCATTTATCATCATCTCATAAGTGAAAATCGATCATATCAATTCATCTAGGAAAGTGTTCTTCAAGTTTCTGCCTTCAATTAGGGCTTTGAGCAAAAACGCACAACAGTTTTTCAGAATTTGAAACAAGAGTATAATAATGAATTTCAATGTGTATGTGCGAGTATTGGTTGCCTTAATGCATAAATAATTATCTTTATATAGGGTTGGAAAAATTCTTACCGTTTTCCCAAGTTTTGAAATCATATCCTTTGATTTTTGGAAAAAAATCAGTATTGTTAGAAAGTTTAAAACATAAATTTCAATCACTTGAACCATACGTTCAATCACCTGAACTAATTAAAATAGCGCTCCAGAATAGGCAATAGCAGTTCAGTCGCCTGAACCCGAGAGTCCAGTTGCTTGACCTTGTTCTGATTTTTTGTTTATACTGGCAGTAGCATATCAGTCGCTTGAGCACTAAGCCTCAGTCGCCTGAACACTATGCAATTTAGTATTTTTCATATTTTAACTCCAAAACTTGTTTATATTAACTTTGAAAAGTATTTTGGACTTTATAAAAGTAGTTTCCAAATTCTAAATCAGGTCTTTAAGTCCAGTATAACTTCCTAAGAGTTTCGGTCACAAAATTGAAGTTTAAGAGTACTTACATAAGACCCTAAGAAACATTAATTACATTTAAATTCTAGGTCTTCATGTCGTATAACTTTAACATCTTGTAAGCTTGATCAATGCTTCAAAACACTTGTATTCTTTATGACTTATAAGTTTAAGTTGATCTTTAGTCAGTCTTCATTGAGTTCAACCATTATACCTGTGAAAACCTTAATACCTAAAATTTAATCTTAAAAGTATAATTAGTATCCTTAATTTGTTATCATCAAAATGAGATTAAGTCTTGTTAAGCCAACAACTGTTACAATTGGAATCTCATATTCCCTAACTTAGGCATCAGAGTGATCTCCAGGAGTACACCTCGGGTCCTCCAAGTCATTATCATTTGGTTCTTTTTAAGTGGTTGCGGTCGAAAGTCAATTTACAAAAGCAGTTTGGTTTTTGACAGCAACAATTAGAATGATAAAAATTGTATAAAATTAATTAATACAAGTTTTTAATTGTATTAAATAAAAATACAAAAACTAAAATAATTTTAGGTAATTGTACAAGCACCAACTAATCATTACAAATTTTGAAAAATGATATTAAAATCTTAAAAATATTAATAATACACTAAAAAAATATCAATAACACTTGGTCTTTTTTTCTTCTTAATGATAAGTTATTTTTCTTTTCTCTTGGTAAACTAAAATAAAAAATAAAAGTGAAAATCAAAATATAAAGTATAATTTAAATACTCCCAAAAATAAATGAGAAATTTGGAGTGGCCAATAAAATACAAATCGGCCGTTAACGATCCCGGAAGAGTGAGGGAGAGATGGCAGCAACTGACGACGAAGAAATGGACTCTCTACTCTCAAGCTTTCACTGCATCCATGACGTCTCTCTCTCTCTCTCTCTCTCTCTCTCTCTCTCTCTCTCTCTCTCTCTCACACACACACACACGCACGCACGCACGCACTTTCAACAGATCAAATTAACCCAGACTGTCGCAGGATTTCAAGAACGCCATCAAAGAGATCCAATCCCTCAAATCAACCTGCAATGCTGAAATCAAGAAGCGAGAAGCACTTCAGTTTACTTGTGATAATCTAAAACTAGGTTTTTCCCTCTTTATTCCTCTTGCTTTTTGTACAACTTCATGCTCTTTTTTTGTAGAATTTCTTTGATTTCGTTTATATTCTGCTCCGTTTGGTTGCTCGGAAAATATTAGAACAACCTCCGTGTAACTGAACCGTAAACAATTTCTTAGGGTTGTTGACAATGTACGGAAGTAAAAAATAACATGCAGTATGAGAAAAGTTGCTCCTTCGTAAGATGTTGGTCACGACTCTGAGTTTAGGGAAACAGTCTATTTACATAAAAGTCGGAATAATTTTTTTGTTTTTTCTTTTATAACTCAGAACTTTAGTTTAGGCAAGTCCTTTGGACTCATCCGGGCAACGCCAAACTGAGGGATGAAAACATTGCTGTCTGCCTGTTGACGCTTCCCTATCCCTGATAATTTATTATGCAAATCATAAGTGGGCAATCGAATTTAGGATCTTGGGATCACTGAAACTCAACTTCGTGCTTACCACTTGAACAAACTCAGATATGTAAAAGTAGGAGTAATATTGCGTGACTACCGTCCCCGTACCCTCACAAGCAGGAAGCCTTGTGGCCCATGAATGCCCTTTTAGTATGAGAAAAATTGGATTATTTTGTTGCCGCTATGCTTTTCTTTTGCTTGGTTTAATGTTGGGATGGTTTCTTATAAATGTTAAACCATCATCACTGAGCCAAATATAATTTTTTGGGCTTGGTTGAGTAAATGTTATCTGTTTCCCCAGATCCTCAAAAACCAAACAGATTGATATGATGTACAATATGCATGTCTGACAAGTGGATGCTCATTTGAATTTGCTGCACATTTGTTAGATAGAAATGGAATGGGATTGGAGTGGGGTGGGGGAGTGGGATCGAATTTGTCACTTAATTCCGTCCAAATTTACATTTCATAGAAATGGAATGGGATTGGAGTGGGGTGGGGGAGTGGGATCGAATTTGTCACTTAATTCTGTCCAAATTTACATTCCATTTCTCTTCTACACCAGTCTTCTACTCTATTTCATTTCGCAAATCAAACATAGCGTTGATGTACAAGTAGTATCATCCATGAAATTAAAATTGGAAGAATAGGAAGAAAGAAAGTATTTGCTTGCCCCACAAGTATGTGACCATTATATGACATCATATTTTCCCAAGTGACTATTTTTACACAAATTTTGATGGACAAGCGGGAAGCATAATTTGGCAACCTGCCATGCCTTTAGCTTTTCTTACTTCTGATTTTTGTAAGTTAATTACTTTATTCCCTCTTTTGTGCAAATTCTAGTTCTGAACCCAGTTCTACAGTTTGATAAGCCTAGATTTTACCCCCGCATGCTGGTTGTATAGTCTAGGATATATCTCCTCATGTGTGTCTGTGTGTGTGTGTGTGTTTGCATGTTTATATGATAAAATAAAATGAATGGTAACATGCAGATAATGAGCGACTGACGAAGCTTTACACAGAATCCTTAAACCAACTCGCTGACCGGGTTTGCACTGATACTTTCTTCCTTAAATGTTCTTATCCTCTATGATTTTGCACAGATTTTGTTCCGTTATGCTAACAATTTGCACTAAAGAGTAGCTTGAATGTCGTACACACTGCCAAAAATTGAAAGAGGAGCTAGACAGACTGAATAATGAATGTCTTGGCAAAGAAAATGTAAGTAGGCCCTATACATGCCCAGAAAGAAATCTGGTTTGCTTTAGCATTGTTCATTTTTCTGGTGAAAACAAGTCTCTGATTGGACATTGGAGAATTATGGGGATGAAAGCTTCTAGTATCACCCACTCATGCATCATTAAGCCTTGTTTCCTTACATATTCCACATTAAAGTGGATAAAGTAACTCTGCAATCAGGAACATAGGAAAGCTATGGAATTGCTAAAACAAGATCATGCAACCAAGATTGGAGACCTGGAGGCTCAAATCAGGTGAGTTTTCTGAGAATTCCTAAGAATACAGTCGTGATACTCAATTTTATACTTGCATAGAGTTGAAAAAAGAGATTTCAATATGTCAGAGGCTCTCTCCTTCAAAAAGCAACAAATGAGGTAACCATCAATCACCTTCACCAAGATTTGGTGCTGCATAAGAATCATATAGAAGCCATGGCGAGCAAACTGGAACGAGTTAATTTTGATTTGGAATCAAAGTGTGAGGCCTTACGAAGCTTATATTCAGTTCTTGAGTGCCTAGTTACTTTCTGTTATATTGCAACATACAGTAAAGTTCGCTGATCATTTTGCATCAGATTGTCGCGAGATTCAGGATTTGAAAGACTGCCTTCTGGTTGAACAGGAAGAGAAAAATGAGTTGAGCAAGAAGCTCCAGAATTTAGAAAAGGAATGTGGGTCCATAATTGCTTTCTGTGTATTATGTTACTCAGATACCTCTCTCTCTCTCTCTCTCTCTCTCTCTCTGTATATATATTTAGAGAAATTTTTAGGGCTTCGTATTGATATACGATTAATTGCAATACCTGAGGTTGAGATGTCTAAACACCAAGGTTGTGTTTGGGAGCATAGATTCTAGGATTAGGATTTGGATTTGGATTTGGATTTGTGTAGATTTGAACAATTTTTGTGTTGCATTTTGTTTAAAACGACACATTCAAACCCAAGGTCTGAATTCTCCCAAACATAGGGTAAATATCCAAAAAAAAAATTTGTGGTTTTTTCCTCAATGAACCTTAGGGATCTTGATCATGTATAAGCTGGATTTATTTTAATGTTTTTTTAGATAAAATTGTTTTTGATGATGTTATTGCAAATTGCTTTTACTGTTTCATGGTCAGTGCTGGTTAGCAGAGCAAAGCTAGCTGAACAGCAACAGGATTTGAGCTCAAATCGACATGTCGAAATACTAAAACAGAAGATTATGAAACTAAGGAAGGAGAAAGAGGCCCTAAAAAGACAGCTGCTCAGCAGAGATGGCTAGAGGGTTCTCCAAAGTTTGTTGCTGACTTTGATGTTACTGTTTGTGAACAGGGTATAAACAATCACCAACCACATCAAATAGTTCAGTTTTTTATGTCAGTTGTTCAAAGGTTGGGACTTCAAACATTATCTTTGATTTGTGGAATGGAATGTAATAAAGATTTGAATGGATCAATTAATAACTTCAATTTTATATTTTATTCCATTCTTATTATCAAAGGCAGTGTAAACTAATCAGTTAGACTATTCTATCTTGGCAGCACATTAAGACAATACCTAAACCTCCAAACCTGAGGTCACTTGGTCTGCCGTAGCATGAACATCTTGGTTGTCCAAGAGTATTGTTGTTGGGTTAGCGTGGACAGCTTCCTACGAGTTTTCTTCATACCAGAACTTAAGAGCATAACATGAATTTGGGGACCTAAAAAGTAATTTGCACCCTAATGCCAATATTTGGAGTTTGGATGAAATAGAATACTAATAAGCCCTTTCAAGTTTCTTGGGATTATAAATTGTTGGACTGCAATTTTTAAGAAAAAATTTACATTCTCTGCGCATACTTTTGGGGTTTTCAATTCAGTGACCTTAAATTTAGATTTATGTTTATGTTGATTTCGACTAAATACTATACAATTTAAATTATTGTTTTTGTGAAGGCTCGTACAAGTCAAAATTCGAAATCCAAAACTAATGCTTGAAATTTATAACATTTTTTAAGAGTGGGTGATTCGTGCTGACATGCAGCGCCTCCTTTTTCATTTTCCCAGTTTTGGCGAGTTTGGAACGTATGGATCCACTGATAATTGGTTATGTAATAAGGACTGGAAATATGATCTTTTAGATTTGGGTCCAACAAGCAAATTTGGGTTGGCAAGAATAGAAATACAGTCCCTTTGACGGTTGGTAAAGCGTGTGTGGTTTCCTGATGTAGCTTGACGTTGCGTTTGGAGCTTGGACAGTGAACAGAAAAAGAAAATACAAAAAAAATTTCAATTTTTAATGTTATCTATCAAAGAAAGTGAAAAAAATAATAATAATAATAATAATATACCGAATCAATGAGTAAAAGAATTATGCTGCATTTATCTACCAAACATCAAACTTTGACATATATGTATTAACGTAATACCCAACTTGATTGATAGCCCCCACTTGAGGCGGAAGAAAACCGTGATTACAAATATGCGACAAGGGATTTACAAAAACCAAACCAAAACATGCTCAGGTACCAAAAACAAAACAAGCCTAACAAAACCTGAATCATTAACCAGCTAAAACAACCAAAACAAGTCCAAAAGAATTCAAAACAAACAAACACAAATAAAAACAAAATTTTTGCAAACTAAAGACAAAAACCTGCAAAACAAAACCCGAGGAAAACAAGGGAGAGCCAACTGATGACAAATTAAAGACGAAAGCTTGTAATACTCATCTTATCCATACAAATTAGACCTCTCATTTTACTCGGTATCTCATCGCCTACAAAATATTTTCTCGTATTGCCTCCCTTGCCTTGACGAGCCAAGAAATCCGCCACCTGATTACCTTCTCTAAATTGGTGCTTTATAGAGAACTGAATGCCTTGTAGCTCCTCCTCAAATAATTCTCAAAAGTCCCATAAGTACTAGGAAGAGAAAATTCCAAAAGTGATCCAACCCACCACCAATTCTAAATCATTTTCAATACAAATATTCTGATAACCCACTCTTTACAGAGCCGAACACCACTAATAAGAGCCTGCAACTCCACTCCATTGTTAATACTTGACTCAAATTTTTCAGAGAAAGTGGCCTTAAAATTACCTAAAGATTCATGGATGATACCACCACCACCACCACAAGAACCCAGATTTCCTCTACAAGAGTCATCTATGTTTAGTTTCAACTAACCTACAGCAAGTTTTTTCCAATCTACTTTTCGAGGAGTTCTTACCTTCGGAGATATCATTTTCACTTGGAACTCTTCCAATAAATTCTTATCGATAGCAGGCAGGGATCCCTTCACTCCATCTACAATTTTAGCGAGTCAAAACCTCACCGATAACCAAGCGCATTCCCTGACTCATACTTATCTTCCACGCAGGCTTTACAATGTCTGAGCCATAGGCTCCAAGAAATTATAGTAGGTAACAAACTGATGATCGTACTTTTGAGGGTTTAACTTTTGGCACATCTGAACCATTTACTTTCACCCTTGAAGGATCATCATCAAAATTTAGAACTCCCAAGACAAACGCTACTCTCTTCCAAACCATACTTACAATGGATCCCTTACTCAGAACATAATTGAGAGATTCCTCTTTTTTATCCACGCAATAGTTGCAACAAGAGACCATATCAACTCCTAGCTTCCGCACTCTCTCATCAATAGGAAGACATTGGAATATAGCTTTCCACATACACGTGGATACTTTCTTAGGTAAAATATTATGCTAGACCTACTCCATCCACGGGTACTACTCCCCTTTAATTCTTTTCACCTCTCAAGCTGAGGCAGTTGAAAATTTTCCATTAATGGAAGGCTTCCAAATAAACATGAGAAGTAAGGTGTACTCCCAAAAGGGGGGTAAAATGGGTTTTTAAAAATTTCTTTATAAATCTTTTTAGTAAGTCTTTCCCGACTCAATCACACACGTATAATTGATTTGTAATGACCAACACTCAATCCAAGATTTTGTATGTATTAATGAATGATGATAAAGGTCAAAACTTTAATATTTAGAATTCAGCTAATAAATCAATCCAATCAATAAAGTAAGCTTGATTTCACAATAAAATAGAAATTTCAGTAAGCTTCCAAAATTCAGATTTTGATATCAAACAAGTTACTTGAGTTTAAGTACTTTAATGAACTTTGATTTTTATCAATGTACTTCCTTTAATCAAGGTTTCCACAACTCCCAATAACTATTTAATTTCCAGTGATTAATTAAACATCCATGCAATTTATATATGCAGAAAATTAAAGAGATTTAGGAGAAGAGAAAGACACCGAGATTTTACGAGATTCAGCTATACCCGCCTACGTCCTCGCCTTAGGCAAATCACCCAAGAATTTTGTTAGCTTTGGTGTATTCCCAAGAGGGGGGTGAATTGGAATTTTAAAATATATTCCTAGGTTTAACTTAATCTAACAACAGTATATTCACAACCTAGGATCTGTCTATATAGTTCCAAATGCATAGACAAATAAAACGTGCAAAAATTAAATCATGTACGGCATTCAAAATATAACATACACGTGCGATAAATAAATTATGGAAAAATAAACAACACACACGATATGTTATCGAGGTTCGACCAATACTGCCTACATCCCCGCCTCTAACTCGCAAGACCAAGGATTCCACTAATGCTCACTTAATAGGTGGAGCGACACCGGTTACAATCAGGTCAATTAGTGGGACTAACCTCAACCTACACCTTCCAGAGAAGGTGCACCTAACTTTCCTAACCGGGTCTAAACCAATCCAGGACTATTTACCAAGACTAGTCTCCCTCTTCAGGCTCGTGCCTGGAATACAACAAATGTGAAATAAAATTTTTGCGTACACGGAAATATGCTTCTTACACTAAGAAGATTATGTACCATTAAGCATAGTATAATCAATCAATCAATGCACGTTAATAATATAGGAACTATAAGCTCAGTGATGTGTATCTTTATGCAAGCAACACTTAACAAGATGTGATCACTATAATGTTCAAGAGTGTTCTAAACAAGTTATATCTTTGAAATAAGTTATCTCAAATCTCAATAACAAATTAGGGTTTCAAAGATGCTAATCAAATAATCAAACTCTCTCAAAAGATTTCCTTTAATGAAATGAGCACAAGAGTAGTTTGAAAATATTATAGCTTGTAGAAAATATTTTGCATAACAAAATCAAGCTGTAGGAATCTTGCAATGACAATGCAAAGATCCACAAGCCTATGAGTTTACCCCAACACAAGATTTACTATATTCAAATATGTGGGATAAACTTTGCTAAACTCCCCAAAATAATATCAAACAATCAAGCCAAGCAAATGGAAGTATGAGCAATCTATACTAATCAATAACCCAATATAGAACTCTCACAAAGTTAAGATATATCAAGGGAATGAAGATTTGATAGTGTTTTGAAGTAAAATGGGCAATATGAACTTTTGGAAATAAAGAGGATTTTTTATAATGATTTTTGCTAATCTCTGTCTAATCCTCACAAATGAACTCATATTTATAGACCAAGGCTAAATTATGACTGTTTAGGACATGTAGGGTATTATTAGGAAATTTTTAAAACAATTTAGCAAAGTTAACCCCGTTCAAAAACTTTTAACCTCGGTAAAAAAATTTCCAACCCGAGAGCACCAGTAGACCGAACTTAAGGTTCGGTTGACCAAGTGACAAAGTTCGATCGACCGTGTAAAAAATGAACTGAGAGTTCGGTCGACCGAACTAAGGGTCTCAAGGGCAATTTTTCGAATTCCGCATGGTTTAGTTGACTAGATGATTTTGAACTAGGTAGTTCGGTCGACCGGGTAGTTGGATTCTCCCACGTGGGGCTTTGATCGATTAGAGTGTTGTACGTATAAATCTGGTCGATCGACCAAGGAGTCAAAACGGTGACCCATGTGGGAGTTCGGTCGACCAAGTTGTATGAACTTGGTAGGGTATGGTCAACCGTGCTATGGTCAAAATGTTAACCTCTGACTTGTTTGATCAACCGAATGTTTTTATACATTCCGGTTCGGTCGACCGAACTTGTATTTTTAATGCATTTCAATTCTAATCCCCTTATACATTAACCTTATTCATATAAGCACAAATGTTTATGCATGCATGTGGGTCTTAAGGTTATTTTAGGTCTTTTTTAGGACATCAAAAAAATTCGGCGTCAATCGACTATCTTGTCTAAGGTCATTTTATTTTCAAGTGATGTGTAGGGACCTTGAGTCGTTCTAAGGCCTTTGAGCTTGTAGTTCCTACATGCATGATATGCATTAAATATTACAGACCTTTTCCTCTTAATTTCTATTACAGACCCAAATTGAATAATAATGAAATATAATAAAAATGATCTTCAGGGTCTTCATGTTTTACTTCATGTGTCATCAGTGTATTTGCTAATATAAACCTACACATGAACTAGATAGCCATCAAATGCATGAGTATTTGTCATTATCAAAACCGGATGTGACCTATGAGGTCAACAGATTTCCCTATACCGCTCCTTTAACCGAGTAAAGCAAACCTACACACTCCTTCAAGTAGGATGGAGCCCTCCTCTCCAAGTGATACCCTTCGCTTGGTAGTCCAACGATTCAACAATCCTAAACTATCAAAAACAATAAGAAAAACAAGAACAATTCTTGTGTACAAAAAGCACTCTCAGCAAGAGCTGATTAGTACAAGTGAATATCACGATATACTTCAATCAAAATCAATATAGAAAGATGAAACTCAAGAATTTATCACCGAAGTTCTTTTCTAGATTGAGAAACTCAATAGAAACACAAAGAACCGTATGCTTTTGTCACCAAATTCTTAGTAAAAAATTCAACAAGAGTTTAACCAAGATAGCTTTTGAAGAGTAGAAAATATTATGCTTGAATGCTAATTGTATGCATTGGTGTCTTTAGTTCTTTGATATAACATGTATTTATAGATGGAAAAAGTTTAATTTTTGTATTCCGCAAGTTACTTAGAGTGTTTCCCAAGTTTTCATAAAGTTTGAGGACTAAGCAATCTATTTTGGAAACATAATTTTGCTGTTTTATTTTGAATTTTATAAAGGTCAGTCGCCTGATCTATCGAGATCAGTCACCTAAGCTTATTCTGTTTCATCAAAAATTCAAACTCAGAATGGGGTCAGTCGCCTAATCTAAGAGGGTCAGTCGACTAGGCCTATTCTGTTTGCTTAATTAAATCAAAATAAAAATGTCAGTCGCCTAAGTAGAACAAATCAATCACCTGATCGTGCAATAACATATGCTTTTACAATTTTGTTTCCAAAAACTTTAGTTAAGTTTTATACTTGCTATATTGCTTTGAGACTTTTGAAAATATTTGTTGACCTTATAGGTCACACTCGATTTTGATAATGACAAATACTCTAGTATTTAATGGTTGTTAAGTTTGTGTGTAGGTTCTTATTGGAAAATACTCATATAATGGCATGCAACAACCTAAAGTGAAGCCTGAAGACCCTAAAAATTCTATTTCATATTGTAAAGTCAATTAATGTAATATGGGTCTGTAATAGTAACTAGGAATATGGTCTGTAATAATCTCTGCATATTATGCATGTAGGTTTGTAAGCTCAAAAATACCATAGACTGACCATAGGGACTAAATGACCTTCGGTCAATTGATGCCAAATTTTTGGGACAATCTCAAAACGGCCTCAGTAAGACCCTAGTATGACTCTAGGTCCCAACACTCATGCACATATATCATATAGAATTCAAGAGTGCTAAAAATGCATTTAATTGAATATTATTAGGGAGTTTGAGAGAGCTCGGGCAACCGAACCACAGGAGTTCAAAACTCCTCATGCGCCCGAACTATTGAGAAGTCAATAGTTGACTTAGGCTCTCGGGCGACCACACAATTTTGTGCATATCGTCCACTAGTGCCCAAACCACTTGAAAAGGACCCCTCACCAACTCAGGCTACCAAGGAATTTAGTTCAAATTGAGCCTCGAGCGACCGAACACATGAGTTCGAGCTACCAAACCTATAACTAAGCACCCAAAAATCCAAAGAAATGTTTCTGACTTTGATTCGGGCCACCGAATTGGAACTCGGGCTACCGAACTAATTTAAAGGATATTTATAACAGTGTCTGCTTAGGCGACCGAACCACGGTTCAGCCACCCGAACCCCGCCGAGTTAAAATTATTTTAATTGTGGTAAATTTGGGTTAATGAGGGTTAATACTTCCTAAGCATTTTGGAACTTTTCTAATAATACCCAATATGTCCCAAACGGTTATGTTTTTTACCTTGTCTATAAATATGGGTTCATTTGTGAGGATTAGGATGAGATTAGCCAAAATAATTTGCAAAAATCCTCTCTATCTCAAAATCTCATTTTGCCCAAAATACTCTCAAATATTTATTCCCTTGATAGATCTTGACATTGTGAGAGGTTATTGTTTGTTCTCGTGTTTATTATGTAGTGCTAATACTCCCATTTGTTTGGTTGATTGTTTGATTCTTTTTTGGGATTTTAGTTAAGTTTATCCCATATATTTCAATATTATAAATCTTATGTTGGGATAAACTAGTAAGCTTAGGATATTTGCATTGTTATTGCAAGTGTCCCATAACTTTAATTTTGGTGTGCAAAATATTTTTTTACAAGTTAAAATATTTTCAAACTACTCATGTACTCATTACATTGAAGGAAAATCTTTTGAGTTAAGTTTGAAAATTTGATTAACATCTTTGAAACCCTGATCTGCTATTGAGATTTCATTTAGCTTGTTTCAAAGATACAACTTGCTTAGAACACTCTTAAACATTATTGTGATCATATCTTGTTGTGTGTTATTTGCACATATATTCACATCACAGAGCTTACATTACCTATATTATTGATGTGTATGTGATTGCACGTATTGGGTACATATCTGCTTTACTTGAAAAGCATAATCACTGCACCTGTTATGTTGTGAAGAATACTGTTGTATTTCCAGGCGTGGCCTAAGGGGGCTTGATCTAGTCTGGAAGGATCAGGTTGGGGTCAGGCCTGTGAATTTGACCTCGGGCCTTCTCCACCCCGCAAGGAGAAATTGTAAAGGTTGAGGTCAGCCCTGTGCTAATTGACCTAGTTGTAATCAGTGTCATTCCACCCGTTAAGTGAGCATTAGTGGAATCCTCGGACTTGCGAGCTAGAGGTGGGGATGTAGGCACAGTTGGCTAAACCTCGATAACATATCTGGTGTTTATTTTATTTTCTGCAATTTACTTTCTGCACCTGTATGTTTATATTTATCGTTTAAATATTTGATTGAGATTGTGAATACATAGAAAGGTGTGAATACATAGAAAGACCCTAGGTTTATGAAATACTATTTGCTAGATTAGCTGAACCTAGGGGATTAATTTTCAATTACCAAATTCACCCCTCCTCTTGGGAATACACCAAAGCTAACAATTAGTATCAGAGTCTCGTAACATTGACTTAAACGTTTTTTCTAAAAGATCAAGATGACTCACATTGGTGTGTCCCCATTCGGTGAGGGACAGTAACCTTCCAGTCCTCCATTATTTTTTGGTGTAAACTACACCCACTAGAAAATTAGAATGAGCATATTTGTAAAATCTATGAATTGGAGGGCTTGGCAGGTGATTGATAAGGGAATTTGTATGCCAGTAGAAAATAATATTAATTTTATGCATGTAAATTCGTATGCCGTGGATTTACTGTACTGTGCTTTAGATACTAATATTCTTCATAAGATTGTGGCATGTAGTAGTGCACAAGAGATCTAGGTTGAGCTAGATAAGAGATATGGAGAGACCTGGGAAAAGGAGGTAAATCATGAGCTAGTAATCGGCGATGAGGTATATGATTCTCACTCTAGCTTGATTGATGATTCTTATGTTGAATGTTGTATTGTGTCTCATGCTGAATCATCTGTTGATAATACTGTTAATGATGTATACGATGATTCTTGTGAAAAGCATTGCAGCATATCGTATGATGAATCATTTGATAATCTTTGTGATAGTCCTGCTGAACATGCATGCAATGATTCATATGAAAACTATTATGTTAATTCTTATGATGAATCATGTGCTGAATTGAATAATAAAAGCATGTTGTCATTTGAAAAACTAGAAAAGACTTTATTGAAAATGAATAAATTTCTAGTTAAGATATCTAAGCAGAAATCATTTTTGAAAATTGAGAATAAGGGGATAGTTATACAATTAAAAGAATTGAAAGATTATCATGCTATCCTTGAGAAGAGAAAGATTAAGAAGATATTGAAAATTATCTGCTTAGAAAAGGAAACAGATGTTTCTAAGTAGATGATTATTCTGTAGTTGTACCCAAAGTAGAATATGAAAAGAATAATCATAATAAACCTTTAAGAGCCAAAAGAAATAAATTTTTCAAAAAAGGTTCATATTATAAGTCTCACAGTCATACGTCGTCAAATAAAAATAAAGCAAGTAAGCATAATCTGTCACATGCATATAAATTTCGCTTATCTTGTAAAATGAAAGGGCGTATCCGACTTAGAAATGCTAGAAGTATAGAGAAAGAAATGATATGGGTTATTATGAAGGCAAACCCCTTAGGATCCGAGGAAGACCGGAGTCAAATAGATATAACTTAATTATTTTCTAATTTCTTAGATCTTAGGATTAGGTTTAGGGGATTGTGATCATTATAGGTTTGGGAAGTGGTTGTCGCTTAAAATGAAAATCTTAGTATACGCACTCACTGAACACGATCTTGTTATACTAAGAATCTTTATCCATTTCCAAATGGACTGGGCATCATTGCTAGGTAAATATTTCCAAATGTTTAATTCATACTTTAAGACAAAACATCTTAAGTTAAACAACTATTATCCATTGCATAGAAATGAGCTTTAGGGTCTCATCCTATTCTATATATCTTTAACCCTAATCTCATCAACCAAAATCTAGTCATCACCTTAGGTATAAGCACTGTTCATTAAAATTCCATATTTATTGTGTGCTTATTAAAAGTCATCATTCTTAATCAAAATTAGAGGCAACCACTAAGGGATTCAGGTTTTATTGATTAAATCAAATTATTCCCTTTGAGTTTAACTTTGAAATCCTCTAATCTTGATTCACATATCTACTCCATAGGAAATCTTTACTATACCACAATCACATCAGGTCAAGATCCTCCATCTCATTGGTTCGTATCCTTGCTTTAGATTGTAATTATATTTATAGGATACTTTTCATTCTCTGAAAAGCATTGCTTAAGAAAATTCAAATACTCATAAATGCTCTTTGCCTAAGCGGTTGGACATATCCACTTCCATGAAAATATCTTGAAACATGTCCACTTATATTGAATACTCTTTTGAACTTAAATAAAGTGCTTAATCTTTAAGAGTATTCATTCTTTACTTCTCACACAAAGCTCTCAAATACTAAGTCAAATCCATTAGAGCTTTATATACTTAGAGATGAGTAGAATGGCTAATAAAATTGCCTAGGTCTCTATCTAGATGAATGTATAAAATTCAAGTAGACCTATGCACATGCAGTTTAAATCGAAAGTCATTCCAACTTGGTGCCTCTCACACACATTAAAATTCATATCAATAGAGGCAATATAGGCTTAGAACTCTCAAGGAAATAATCATTGTAACTTTTTGGTCTGTTAAGCCTAAGAACTCAAAGTCAAGCTAGAATTATTGAAAATATTATTACTCTTGGTTATTGAACTTGAAGATGAAAGAAAAGGCATAAAATGAGTTGAGTGCATAACTCAGGGGGAGCATATATTCTTTCATGATATACATTAAAATGATCTCAATTTTTTATTTATGCTTATATGTCTGTATGCTCTTGTGAGAACAACTCTGCACTAATCTCATAACTATCCATTGTTAGTTATTGGTCATGTCATATGTTGGATAGTTCATTTCTTATATGAGTTGTTGATTGAATTACTGGAAAGCATGTTTGTGTTGAAAGCCTCTTGCATGGCGGATGCAGTGATATAATTTGCATGCTAGTTGTGGATATTAGGTTGTTGCTAGCTTTATATGATTTATCTATTGAAAACAACCTATTATCAGGTACAAGTTTTATGGGAAAACGCCCAACTTACAGATGAAATGCTGCCAAAATTTCAGTAGATTTTTCCCAAAATAAAAATTTGTACAAAGATGATTATAATAATAAAAATGTTAAAATGTTTTTGAAAGGATGAGTGAAAACTTAAATAGAAATATCACACTTTCATCCGTCCATAATCATCACATACTTAGAGGAGCTAAGCTCTATACCTATGGAAAGATCATAAAAGAACTCATTTGTATCATACTTTGAATTTTGAATATTGAGGCTCTTCAAAGAATCTTGAACTTCATATCCAACTCTTAAAGCTATCTATTTAGATATGGATTGTTCTCGGTTATATGTTTTTTTTTTATGCCTTAATATATATTCTCTAATGCGTTTTGAAGGTTCTAAGGAGACTATACCAATTGCTATGTTTGAAATAAATTAGCTAATATCTAGTGTAGTTATGTTAAAAGTTTTGAAATGATGGCTTATACAACTAGGCATAATGAAATAATTCTCTATTTAGTATAAGCAGCTTATTGCATCTAATCTAGAATAAAATTGATAGGGGGAGCATTTAAAATTAAAATTCCTATCATATTATGCTCACAAAATTTTTAACTTAGATATGGTATTGGATCAAATGTGGCATGTGCTTGAAATATGTTGTTTTGCCACAGTTTGTTGTGTAGTCGTATTATCCTTGTTTTGAATTGCCTGATATCTTTAGGAACTTTATGGTTGGTTTTTTTGGTTATATTTTAGCATGTGCTTCATTGTCAAACCAAAAATTTTTTGCTTGCTTGCATTAAATTAAAGTTTCTTTTCAACAAGCAACCCCCAGCACCATTTTGCAAACATCATAAGGGAAATATATATATATATATATATATATATATTGTAATACTTTATGGCAGGAACTAATTTCAAAACTAAGACATTTTCTCTTGCCTCATTATTATTACATACATATATGTTTTTAAAATTGCATAACTGATTTGGTAACTTCATATGAAAATGCATGCGAACTAGTTAGGCTGTTTTATTTTCAAACCTTCTATCTGTTATTATATGTCGTTTGTGTTAAACTCATATCTTTCATGAGTCTTATGATATAATTTAAATTACTATAGTTTATAAATAATTATGGTCTAATTCTGTTTTCATGTCATTTAAATCTTTAAATGACCAGTTATAGAGTTTGTGTGCATTTTCAAGATGTAATTATTAAATGAACCAACCTCAAGCTTGAAAACAACGCTAAGTTGGACTCATTTAAAGGAATGAATAATACATTTATAGGTTCCTTTGAATTTATTAATATGACTTTAATGGTTTATATTCATATATTGGGAGGGATAAGAATAATATAGGAAGAGGAGTGTGCTATGTCTCGTGCACATGTAACTCAAAGTTAATATGACCTCTAAGTGACTTAAAAAAAAAATAAAGATATTAGTAGACAAGTTACGACCAATTTACTCTCTTTAGTCTCCATATTTAATTTTTTCTCCATATATTCCCAATTTGACAAACTTAATATTAACTATTTGTTTTGAAAGCCTAGAGTTAAAAGCAATCGAATTAAGGAACATTGAGATGACAACATATTTAAGTACATGTATGTGGCAAAATAAATAAATTCAAGACTAATGTTTTTGAATTCAACTAAATCTTGAAGGTTTTTTTTTTTTTTCACTAACCTTGAAGTATTTTGTTTAAAATGGTCCAAATGAATTTTAATTAATGGGATTAAAATTGAAGTGTACACATGATTGATAATATAAAATGACATTTGAACTTGATCATCCTATTTTTTTTCTTTTTGATCGATGTCAAAAGGGGGAGAAAAGTTTAGCAAATATATATATCAAAAGGATAAGAAGTACTTGAACTTGAATGTTGTTAAAGTGATGCTTATTGAAAGGGGGGGTCTTTTTTAAAACTCACTCCAATTTTATTTTTGCTTCTTATTTGTCATCATCAAAAAGGGGGAGATTGTTGACCTTACAAGGCTTAATATCCTATTTTGATGCTAACAAATAAGTATAACTTAATATATTTGATTAAGTGTTGTTATTTTCAAGACTAAGTGAAGAATGCATGGATAAAGAGTTCATGAGAGCTTGTACTTCATTAAAGGATAATTATATCAAGCTTGAGGCATGGATTCAAGAATAAAAAGCCAAAATTCAACATAGTAAGCTCAAAGTTCCAATGAAGATCAAATTTCAAATACTATATCTTGAAAGCTCACAAGGATCAAGGAATATGAAAGCCTTATATAAATGCAAGTGATCCAAATTGAAAGCTCAGAGAAGTCTGCAAGATTAGAAGTTCAGCAAAGAAGATCAAGAGACCTTAAAGCCAAGAAAATGTCAAAACAGCTTAGGTCCAAATCTTTGTAAGTACTTCTAAAGTTTATTCAAATATGAAGTTTTCATTTTGAAACTCTTTAGGCAAAGAGACTTAGAGACCTTAAAATAAAACTTGGAACAAATATTTCAAAGTCAAACAAATTCATATTCCAAGATTAATTGATCAAAGAAAAGAGAATTTAAAAATCAGGTTGAAATGCAAAAATATCAGTTGAACAGACGACTGTTTGTTAATGGACAAACAACTAGCCAATTTAGTGAAACTTAACTGAAGACAGAAGCTTGATAGATGACTGTCAAGGTTCTGATAGACGACTGTCAGTGCCAAGTGAGAAGTCTGTGAGTGTTATGCTAGACGGCTGTCCACCACTCTGTGTATATTAAAAAATTTGAAGTGTTCATGGACAGACGATTGTCACCATATGGATAGACGACTGCCACCTCACTAAGTTGTATTATAACTACATTATATAGGTGACAGACGACTACCACTCAAGGGACAGACGACTGCCACTTCTCTGTCTATGTTTTTTCAGTTATAACATATGGATAGACGACTTCTAGGACTTCGCAGTCATCTACCTCGTGGCATTTTTCAAACTTCCAACAGATATAATTTTTGAAATTCAAATTTTTGGAAACCTAAATAATTTTAATATTTGAAAACAACTCTAAGTTTCTTGGGGAACAAGCAAGGAAGTTTTCTACCTCTATAAATACCCTCAAGGATCATTGTTTTAAACACCAAGAAATTAATTCAGCTCTCATTCTCTCTCAAAGCCTACTGAAATTCTGAAAGTGTGTTATTGCTCTCATCACTCACAAAATTTTTTGAAAGCTTTGCTGAAGTTTCTCACTGAGTTGGGCATCAAGTTGTTGATTCTTTCATCCATTGAAAGATATCTACGGTGATAAGTTTCTAAGAGCTTCATTTTGAAATTCATGTTCTGAATTTACTGAAGTACATAAGTGTTTCTAATTTGTACTAATCAGCTCTCTGAGGAGCAAGTTCTTGTATGTCTTGTTTTCTATCTTTGTAACAGGATTAGTTAACGGTTCGAGTATTGAATCATTGGACCAAACAAGGAGATATTTTTTGGAGAAAGCGTGCTTTAGCCTTACCTAGGGAGTGCGTGTAACTGTTCTTGTTCTTCCAGGTAAAGGAACGATAATAGCAAATCCTTTGGTGGTTTTTCCAAGGGCGAGGACGTAGGCTGTGTTGAAGCCGAACCTCGTAAAAATCTCTGTGTTCTTCTTTCTCTACTCTACTCATTATTTTTCTTTTTACAAAAGATATAATTTGTGTGGATGCTTTAAATTTCAATTCTGAATGTTTGGTTGTTAAATAGACCGTAAGGTAATTCGTTTTGGATAAATTAGCATTGATTGTGGAAACCAAAAGGGACTACGTTAGTTGATTATCCTTGACCTATTAATCTGAAAGTTTATTTAGAAACTAAACATTAGGAAGAAGAAAATTTGTGATGACAGGGCTTATAATGAGTTCAGCAAATTTTCACATATATACAGGGTTATTGTTACATAAATTGAGCAATTGATCTTGCTGTGTTAATTGTGATTGTATCTAAGTTTTGATTGTTATTATAACTCAAAAGAACTAAGACTAAAGGGAATAAATTATTTTTAAAACCCAATTCACCCCCCTCTAGGAGGCTATTCCAATTTCAATTGGTATCTGAGCCTAGTTATAGTAATTCCTAACAAGAAACTATAAAAAGATCAAATGGCAAATATAGGAGTAGCACCTTTTGGTGAAGGCCAATCCTCAACCCGTCCACCAATTTTTTGTGGATATAATTATACATTTTGGAAAAAGAGAATGCAAATCTATCTCCAACACATGGATTGGAAAGCATGGGAAGTAGTTATGGATGGAGACCTTATTCCCACTAAAATAGTAGATGGAAAACAGATTCTAGAAGAAAAAAAGGATATGAGCGATTCAGACTATAAAATGCCTTCAAATCAAGTCAAGCACTATAAATGCTTTATACTGTGCCTTAGATGCTAACGAAT
The DNA here is from genome assembly GCF_029873635.1 of Malania oleifera. Classification (NCBI taxonomy): domain Eukaryota; kingdom Viridiplantae; phylum Streptophyta; class Magnoliopsida; order Santalales; family Ximeniaceae; genus Malania; species Malania oleifera. Next base: position 86,312,687 of record NC_080426.1, on the reverse strand, counting down.
TTAATAGGGTCATAGCATGAAAGGCGACTAAATAAATATGGGACAAATTAGAAGTGACATATGAAGGAACTACTGATGTTAGAGACAATAGGATAGACATGTTAACTAGCAAATATGAAGCATTCAAGATGAATTCTGATGAAACAATATCAAGTATGTACACCAGATTTACCCACATAATAAATTCCTTAAGTGCCTTAGGGAAAACTTATACTACCTACAAAATGATCAAAAAAATCCTAGAAGGCCTTCCCTCAATATGGGAACCAAAGGCTACAACTATCATTGAAGGTAGAAACCTTAAGACAACCTCTTTAGATGAACTCATAGGTTCACTTCTTACCTATGAAATGGCCTTAAAAGAAAGGAATCCTGAACCAAAGGATAAAAGATCCATTGCACTAAAAGCATCTAGCCACAGCCCTAGTGAAGAGGAAAGTGAAACAAGTGACTTAGATCAAGATGAATTAGTATTCATCACTAAGAGATTAGGTAAGTTCTATAGAAGAAATAAAAGATTTCCTAGGAAGTTCAATAAAAAGAAACCTAAAAAAGAAGAGACAAGTAGGAAAGAAAATAAAAGTAATAATGAACCTCCAATATGTTAACACTGCAAGAAACCAGAGCATATGAAACTGGACTATCTGTTGCTCAAGAAAGACAAAAAGAAAAAAAAAAAAAAAAGGAAGCTATGAAAGCTACGTGGGATGATTCAAGCTCCAGCGAGATAGAAAACGAATCAAGCGAACAAGAAATGGCAAATATATGCTTCATGGAGAATGAAGAAGAAGTAAACTCCTACTATTCCTCTACAGAATCTTACAATGAGTCGTGTGATGAGTCACATGACAGCATGCCTTCCTATAAGGAATTGCAAGCTGAGTTATTTTCTTTGCATAAGAGATTCATAAAAATTTCCAAGAGAAATATAACTTTGAAAGATCAAAATAAAGAACTATTAAAGCAACTTGAATCATTCAAAATCATTGAAAAAGAAAAAGACACTTGTATTGAGAAGTTAGAAGAGGAAGTAAATAAAGTAACTCAATAATTAGGCAAAACTCATAAAGATAGTTTGAATAAAAAGGATTTAGAAGTAAATGAACTTAAGAAATTAGTAAAGGATAAGGAGAAAATTATATATAATTTTACCAAAGGTAAAAATAATTTTGAAAAATTGATTGGACAGCAAAGGCTACATGGAAATAAAGAATGGATAGGTTATAATGGTAAGACAAATAAAAAGAATAAGAAATTATACATGGGATACTTCGTCAAGGAAGTCAAGCACTATGCTAGTACTTTCTCAAACAACAAACATGAACACACCACTTGCTATATGTGTAAGACTAAAGGTCACGTAATGTTCAATTGCCCACTAAAAAGAAAGTATGTTAAAATGCAAGGAGAATGAAAAGTCAATAATGAAACTAACAACAAAATAAAGAAAATTAAAAGAATTTGGGTTCCAAAGACTAACACAAAAAAATCCTCCATTGTAGGTATGTTTTAAAACAACACCATCAACGGATAAGTGGTACTTGGATAGCGATTGTTTAAGGCACATGACCAGTAATAAGACCAAGTTTACCTCTCTAAGACAAAAGGATGGAGGATATGTCACCTTCGGCGACAATGCCAAAAGTAAAATTATCGGCATTGGAAAAATAGGTAAGGAACCTTCTCTTGCTATTAACAATGTGCTCTTAGTAGAAGGATTGAAACACATCCTTTTAAGCATTAAACAATTATGTGACAAAGGGTTTGAAATAACCTTTAAGAAAGAAAAATACGTTATCCAAAATACTAAGAACAATGAAACCTTGTTTATAGCTCATAGGATAAATAATATTTATTGCATAAATTTTGAGAACTTAGTAAATCAAAACGTAACTTGTTTGGCAGCAATGAATGAAATAAGTTGGCTATGACATAGGAAATTAGGATATGCGAGCATGGACCTATTATCCAAATTATCAAAGAAAAATCTTGTCAAAAGACTACCTAATACCAAATTCATAAAAGGCTAGATATGTGATGCATGTTAAAAGGAAAAGCAAGTTAAAACAAGTTTCAAAAATAAAAAATACATATCTACAAAAAGACCCCTAGAATTGCTGCACCTAGACTTATTTGGTCCAACTAGAACCTTAAGCCTAGGAGGTAAACAATATGCTTTTGTAATAGTGGATGATTATTCAAGATTCACTTGGGTATTATTCTTAGCAAACAAAGATGAAACCTGTGACATGCTAATCACATTATGTAAGAAATTACAAAATGAAAAGGGCTATAATATAACAAACTTTAGAAGTGATCAAAGTAAGGAATTTAAAAACAAAAATGTTGAAAAATTCTGTAATGAATATGGAATAAATCATAATTTTTCAGCACCTAGGACTCCACAACAAAATGAAGTTGTTGAAAGAAAAAATAGAACCTTACAAGAAATGGCAAGAACCATGCTAAACGAAAATGGTTTACCTAAATATTTTTTAGCAGAAGCAGTAAATAAAAACTGTTACATTATAAATAGAGTATCCATACGATCTAGTATAGACAAAACACCATATGAATTATGGAAAGGAAGAAAATCCAATATTTCTTACTTTCATGTATTCGGTTGCAAATGCTTTATCCTCAATACTAAAGATGATCTAGGAAAATTCAATGCAAAATCTGATAAAGGAACTTTCTTAGGTTACTCAACAAATAGTAAAACTTATAGGGTTTACAATAAAAGAACTCTTACAATTATTGAATCAATACACATAACGTTTGATGAATCAAATGATCATGTTAACAAAATTAAGATTGATGAAAAAGAAGAAGATATTGAAATAAAAGAAGAAAATAATAATGAAGCCTTAAAAGAAAACAAAATTTAAAATCTAGAACTACCTAAAGAATGGAGATATGCTAAAAGTCACCCAAAAGACCAAATTCTTGAAGAACCATCAAAAGGAATAACCACTAGAGCCTCATTAAAAAACACCTGTAACAATTATGCTTTCTTGTCTCAAGATGAACCCAAGAATATAGAAGAAGCCTTAAAAGATGACTCTTGGATCATAGCTATGTAGGAGGAACTAAATCAATTTGAAAGAAGTCAAGTATGGGAACTCATACCTAAACCCAAAGATAAGTCAATCATAGGAACTAAATGGGTGTTTAAAAATAAAAAGGATGAAACTGGGGTAGTTGTAAGAAATAAAGTTAGGCTTGTAGCACAAGGTTACAATCAAGAAGAAGGTATTGATTTTGAAGAACCCTTTGGTCCTGTAGCAAGAATGGAAGCAATAAGGATGCTTTTTGCCTATGTAGCCTATAAAGACTTCAAATTATACCAAATGGATGTAAAAAGTGCGTTCCTAAATGGCTATATTAATGAAGAAGTTTACGTCAAACAACCTCTAGGTTTTGAAGACTCTAAAAATCCCAATCATATATTTAAGCTAACTAAAGCCCTATATGGATTGAAACAAGCTCCTAGAGCTTGGTACGATAGACTAAGCAAATTCCTACTCCAAAATAATTTTTCAAGAGGAAAGATAGATAGCACTTTATTTATAAAAACCAAAGATAATAATATGCTTATAGTACAAATTTATGTTGATGATATTATGTTTGGAGTAACTCATGAAGACTTCTGTAATGAATTTTCTATAACTATGCAGAGAGAGTTTGAAATGAGCATGATGGGAGAATTAAATTACTTTCTAGGATTGCAAATCAAACAAGCTAAAAATGGAACTTTCATAAATCAAATTAAGTATATTAAAGACATGTTAAAGAAGTTTGGTATGGAATAAAGTAAACCTATAGGAACTCCCATGAGCACCTCAACAAGTCTAGACAAGGATGAAAAAAGGAAACAAGTTGATACCAAGCATTACCGAGGCATGATAGGAAGCTTACTTTACTTAACAGTAAGTAGACCAGATATAATGTTCAGTGTGTGCATGTGTGCTAAGTTCCAATCAAATCCTAAGGAATCACATCAAACAACAGTGAAACGGATCCTTAGATATTTGCTAAGCACACTAGATTTAGGTTTATGGTATACAAAAGGAACTGATTTCGAATGATGAGTTATTCAGATGCAGATTATGCGGGATGCAAAATAGATAGAAAAAGCACAAGTGGGACTTGCCACTTCTTAGGACACTCACTAGTTTCTTGGTTTTCAAAGAAACAAAATTCCGTAGTATTATCTACAGCTAAAGCAGAATACATAGCAGTTGGGAGCTGTTGTGCTCAAACTTCATACATGAAACAACAATTAAGGGACTTCAAACTTCAATACCAAAAAATCCCCATAAAATGTGATAATACAAGTGCGATAAATATTTCAAAGAATCCGGTATCACATTCAAGAACTAAACATATTGATATACGTCATTATTTCTTAAGAGAAAATGTAAACAAGAAAGAAATAGTACTTGAATTTGTTAATACTCATGATCAATTAGTTGATATATTTACCAAACCATTAGTTGAGGATCAATTTTTATTCATACGATGAGAATTAGGCATGTTACATATAAGAGAAGCTAACTAAAAGAGAAGGAGAACAATTGGTCAAGGCAAACGACTGCCAGAGATCTAGCAGGCAACTGGCAGGCTACTGTCTGTGTAAAAGACAGTGGACAAACGACTGTCTTGCGGCGGGTGGTGTTCATTTCACTTAAAAACATGATTTTTAAACTCCACAGACGTCTATCCATTCGTCTTCAATTCTCTAAATCATCTTCTCTTCCTTTTCTTCAAAGTTCTTTCTCTCCTAAACTACTCCCAACGATCATCCATCACAACCCTAATCCATATACATCTAGGGTTTCAAAACTTCAACTGGTTCAAAATGGTTTGTACCAAAACCATAGGAAGAAAGGAAAATGCCTCCTCATCTTCTTCAAAGCCTACAAGCAACGATGACATAGAAAAATGGCTGGTTTCATCGCATACAAAAGCAATATATCAAAATCACATTCTAGAAATTGACCCAATGTTCTGCAAGGTATTAGATATCACTTTCTTTGAAGAAGATTTTCCTGAAATTATTGAGATGTTCAAAACTATAGGATGGTACAAGTTCATTCTTCACCAAGTGAAAGGGTATTATCCAAATCAGATTAAGATTTTTTATTCAAACTTGGTTAAGAAAGAAGTTGGAATTGCTACTGAAATTTATGGTCAAAAGATTACTTTTACCCCACACCCTCTAAGGAAAATTCTTAACATCAAGCATGGAAGTTTTGAGTGTACTCCAGTTGAAAAGCAATGGACTATGGAACAGGGTTTCTCTCCACAAGAATTTTTGCCTCTTGTGATAAACAATGTACCTATTTATTTTGGACATCCTCCACCATATAAACAACTCAATCTTCAAGCACAAATCCTGCATAAGATCATTGCGTACAATATAATTCCAAGGTCTGGATCCTTTGATCATGTATCGTTCTTTGATTGTTTTATTATGTGGTGCTTACTAAAAGGGAAAAAATTAGACTTATCCAGCATTATACTAAAATGGATGATGATGAAGCTCGAATCTCCTAGTATTGGGCTTCTATATGGTGGCATTATTTCCTTGATCTTTACCCATTTTCAAGTCCTCTCTCCAGCTTCAAAAATAGTGAAACGAACCCATTACCATGTTTTCTCATCTACTACACTAAAACGAATGGGTTACAAAAAGTATATCGAGGGTTGGATGTTTCGGGGCAATCGACTGGCAAGACCTGCACAAGAAGAAAGTAATCCAGCTCCTGAAGAAGTTGATATGCCACCTTGGTTTGTTCCGTTTTATCATAATTATACTAGTTTTAGTTTTGAAATGCGAGAAAATTTTGCTTCTCTTCAGGATGAAATCTCAACCATTGATGACAAGTATACCTTGTTAGGTAATCGCATTGCTAAGATAGAGCATCATGTCATTAAACATGACATTGATTCAAATAACGAGGGTAATGAAAATACTGATGAGGAAGAAGCTGAAAATGAAGGAGAAGAAGAAGAAGAAGAAGAAGCTGAAGAAGAAGGGGAAGCTGAAGGAGAAGATGAAGAAACCACTGATGAAGAAGAATCCAAAGGAAAAGGAATTGTTGAAGATAGTGACACTAATTCTGATACATAGACTTTTGATGTTGTTTTTTTGCCACTTTGTATGCTACATGTGCTCCAAATCTAGATGTATTTTGCCTTTTTGTTAATGTAAAAAGGGGGAATATGTGTGAGCAAAGTATATGCGTCTTTGTATGTATTTGTTTCTAGTTTTGAAACTATGGACCTACGCAATGTTTTGTTAAACAGTTTGATTTACTATAAGTTCTAATGTTAATGTTCAATTTGAAACTTTGAATCTTTTGAACTATTGAGTATGCTGATTGACAAGGAGAGTGTTATAACTTATCACGTGTATATGCTCATTTTCCAATTAGTCAATTGATACCATGAGTCATATCTTAAATTGGATTATAACAAAGGAAGAAAAAGATGTTAGTAAAGACATGCCTGTTAACACACACATGCTATATTGAAAAAAAAATTGAGGTGTACACATGATTGATAGTATCATATGACATTTGAACTTGATCATCTTATTTTTTTTCTTTTTGATCGATGTCAAAAGGGGGAGAAGTTTTAGCAAAATATATATATATATATATATATATATATATATCAAAAGGAGGAGAAGTACTTGAAATTGAATGTTGTTAAAATGATGCTTATTGAAAGAGGGAGTCTTATTTAAAGCTCACACCAATTTTATTTTTGCTTCTTCTTTGTCATCATCAAAAAGGGAGAGATTGTTGACTTTACCAGGCTTAATATCCTATTTTTATGCCAACAAACAAGTATAACTTAACATATTTGGTTAAGTGTTGTTATTTTTAGGACTAAATGAAGAATGCAAGGATAAAGAGTTTATGAGAGCTTGTACTTCAGAAAAGGATAATTATATCAAGCTTGAGGCATGAATTCAAGAATAAAAAGCCAAAATTCAATATGGTAAGCTCAAAGTTCAAATGAAGATCAAATTTAAAATTCTATATCTTGAAAGCTCATAAGGATCAAGGAACATGAAAGCCTTATATAAATGCAAGTGATCCAATGAAAGCTTAGAGAAGTCTGCAAGATCAGAAGTTCAGCAAAGAAGATCAAGAGACCTTAAAGCCAAGAAAATGTCAAAACAGCTTAGGTCCAAGTCTTTGTAAGTACTTCTAAAGTTTATTCAAATATGAAGTTTTCATTTTGAAGCTCTTTAGGCAATGAGACTTAGAGACCTTAAAATAAAACTTGGAACAAATATTTCAAAGTCAAACAAATTCATATTACAAGATTAATTGATCAAAGAAAATAGAATTTAAAAATCTGGTTGGAATGCAAAAATATCAGTTGAATAGACGACTGTCTATTAATGGACAGACGACTGGCCAAGGTTTTGACAGACGATGACTATCAAGGTTTTGACAAACTACTACCAGTGCCAAGTGAGAAGTCTGTGAGTGTTCTTCCAGATGACTATCCACCACTCAATGTATATTGAAAAATTTGAAGTGTTCATGGACAGACGACTGTCACCATATGGATAGACGACTGCCACCTCACTGAGTTGTATTATAACTACATTATACAGGTGATAGACGACTGCCACTCAAAGGACAAACGACTGTCACTTCTCTGTCTATGTTTTTTCAATTATAACATATGGACAGACGACTGCGAGGACTTCACAGTCGTCTGCCTCGCGGCATTTTTCAAACTTCCAACGAATATAATTTTTGAAATTCAAATTTTTGGAAACAACTCTAAGTATTCTTGGGGAACAAGCAAGGAAGTTTTCTACCTCTATAAATACCCTCAAGGATCATTGTTTTAGACACAAAGAAATAAATTCAGCTCTTATTCTCTCTCAAAGCCTATTGAAACTTTAAAAGTGTGTTATTGCTCTCATCACTCATGAAATTTTTTGAAAGCTTTTCTGAAGTTTCTCACTGAGTTGGGCATCAAGTTGTTGATTATTTCATCCATTGAAAGATATCAACGGTGACAAGTTTCTAAGAGCTTCATTCAAAAATTCATGTTCTAAATTTACTGAAGTACATAAGTGTTTCAAATTTGTATTAATCAGCTCTTTGAGAAGCAAGTTCTTGTACATCTTGTTTTCTATCTTTGTAACAAGATTAGTTGACGGTTCGAGTATTGAATCATTGGACCAAACAAGGGGATATTGTTTGGAGAAGGCGGGCTCTAGACTTACCCAAGGAGTGCTTGTAACTGGTCTTGTTCCGCCTGGTAAAGGAACGATAATAGTAAATCCTTTGGTGGTTTTGCCAAGGGCGAGGATGTAGGTTGTGTTGAAGCTGAACCTCATAAAAATCTCTGTGTTCTTCTTTCTCTACTCTACTAATTATTTTTCTTTTTACAAAAGATATAATCTGTGTGGATGCTTTAAATTTCAATTCTGAATGTTTGGTTGTTAAATAGACCGGAAGGTAATTTGTTTTGGATAAATCAGCATTGATTGCTGAAACCAAAAGGTACTACGTTGGTTGATTATCCTTGACCTATTAATCTGAAATTTTATTTAGAAACTGAACATTATGAAGAAGAATAATTGTGATACAGGGCTTATAACGAGTTCAGCAAATTTTCACATATATACAGGGTTATTGTTACATAAATTGAGTAATTGATCTTGCTGTGTTAATTGTGATTGTATCTAAGTTTTGATTGTTATTATAACTCAAAAGAATTAAGACTAAAGGGAATAAATTTTTTTTAAAATCCAATTCACCCCTTCTCTTGGGAGGCTATTCCAATTTCACATGTTTTTTATATATATTGCTTGATTGATAATCATCTTTATGTTTTATGTCTTGATCATACTGGACTGTTTGGGTTAAGTAGTTGTGACTAAACTGTTAATTTTAAAACTCCAAACAAGTCATTTATATACAGGTATTTTTGGGAAAATGTCCTATTTTCAAATAGCATACTACCGAAATTTTTAAAATTTCTCAAACTTATCTTGTGTATAGATGTATTATACCTAATGCCTATGGCTATTTATTTTATAGCCCTTTTTGTTGTTGCCAAAAGGGGGAGATGGAGATGAAAGACAAAAATTGGGTAGTAAAAATTGTTTGCATTGATAAATCTTTTACATAATGCACATTTTTAAGGGGAGCCTTCTAAGGCTATACCCACTTTTTGCATAGTGTATTTGTCATCATCAAAAAGGGGGAGAATGTTGACCTTATAGGTCACACCCAGTTTTGATAATGACAAATACTCTAGTATTTAATGGTTGTCAAGTTTGTGTGCAGGTTCTTATTGGCAAATACTCATATAATGGCATGTGACAACCTAAAGTGAAGCTTAAAGACCCTGAAGATTCTATTTCATATTGTAAAGTCAATTAATGTAATATGGGTCTGTAATAGTAACTAAGAATATGGTCTGTAATAATCTCTGCATGTCTTGCATATAGGTTTGTAAGCTCAAAAATGTCATAGACTGAACATAGGGACCGAATTTTTGTGACTATCTCAAAATGGCCTCAGTAAGACCTTGGTATGACTCTAGGTCCCAACACTCATGCACATATATTATACAGAATTCAAGAGTGTTAAAAATGCATTTAATTGAATATTATTAGGGATTTTGAGAGAGCTCGAGCGACCAAACCACAAGAGTTCAAAACTCCTCGGCGCCCAAACTGTTGAGAAGTCAACAGTTGACATGGGCTCTCAGGCAACCGAACAATTTTGTGCATACCGTCCACGGGTGCACAAACCACTTGAAAAATACCCCTCAACAACTTGGGCTACCAAGGAATTTAGATCAAATTGAGCCCCGGGCAACCGAACACATGAGTTCAAGCTACCAAACCTAGGATCAGGCACCTGAAAATCCGAAGAAATGTTTCTAACTTTGATTTGGGCCACTGGATTGGAACTCAAGCTGGCGAACTAATTTAAAGGACATTTATAACTGTGTCTGTTCGGGCGATCGAACCACGGTTCAGCTACCTAAACCCCGCCAGTTTAAAATTATTTTAACTGTGGTAAAATTGGGTTAATGAGGGTTAATACTTCCTAAGCATTTTAGAACTTTTCTAATAATACCCAATAGGTCCCAAACGGTTATGTTTTTTACCTTGTCTATAAATATGGGTTCATTTGTGAGGATTAGGATGAGATTAGCCAAAATAATTAGGAAAAATTCTCTCTATCTCAAAATCTCCTTTTGCCCAAAATACTCTCAAATATTTATTCCCTTGATAGATCTTGACTTCGTGAGAGGTTATTGTTTGTTCTTGTGTTTATTATATAGTGCTAATACTCTCATTTGTTTGGTTGATTTTTTTATTCTTTTTTGGAAGTTTAGTTAATTTTATCCCATAGATTTTATATTATAAATCTTGTGTTGGGATAAACTAGTAAGCTTAGGATATTTGCATTGTTATTGCAAGTGTCCCATAGCTTTGATTTTGGTGTGCAAAATATTTTTCTACAAGTTAAAATATTTTCAAACTACTCTTGTGCTCATTACATTGAAGGAAAATCTTTTGAGTTACGTTTGAATATTTGATTAACATCTTTGAAACCTTGATCTACTATTGAGATTTCATTTAGCTTGTTTCAAAGATACAACTTGCTTAAAACACTTTTGAACATTATTGTGATTATATCTTGTTAAATGTTATTTGCACATATATTCACATCACTAAGCTTTCATTACCTATATTATTGATGTGTATGTGATTGCGTGTATTGGGTACATATCTATTTTACTTGAGAAGCATAATCAATGTACCTGTTTTTTTGTGAAGAATATTGTTGTATTTCCAGGCGTGGCCTGAGGGGGCTTAATCTTGCTCAAAAGGATCAAGTTGGGATTAGCCTTGTGAATTTGCCCTAGGGCCTTCTTCGTCCTGCAAGGAGACTTTGTAAATGTTGAGGTTAGCCCTGTTCTAATTGACCTGGTTGTAATCGGTGTCGCTCCACCCGTTAAGTGAGCATTAGTGGAATCCTCAGGCTTGCGTGCTAGAGGTGGGGATGTAGGCACAGTTGGCCGAACCTCAATAACATATTTGGTATTGATTTTATTTTTCGAAATTTACTTTCTGCATCTGTATGTTTATGTTTATTGTTCAAATATTTGATTGAGATTATGAATACATAGAAAGACCCTAGGTTTATGAAATACTGCTTACTAGATTAGCTGAACATAGAGGATAAATTTTTAAATACCCAATTCAACCCCCCCCCCCTCTTGGGAATACACCAAAGCTAACCATATTTTTTGAGGTTTTCAAAATTTGGTCTCTAAGTCAATAATGAAACCTAAGAGTTTCATTCATTCATATTGAAATATTTGAAGTACTTGCATGAGACTTCTTAAAAGCTATGAATCTTCTAATCTTTAAGTCTTCATGTATAGTTTCCATTCTTCATACTTTAAGCTTCATCTTTAACTTCATAAAATTTTGTGTCATTAAGCTTATTCTTTTAACAGACTTTGTCAAGCACTTCGATACTAGTCACTTGGATTACTCGAGCTTAATGCTTGAGTTACCTGAAACATCATTACTTAACCAAACATGTTAGGTTTCCTTGATTAGTTATTATCAAAATAAGATTTGTAAACCTTGTTAGGCCAACAATCTCCCCCTTTTTGATGATGATAAATAAGGAGTAAAAGTGAGTGAACCTTAATAAGGTTCTCCCTTACAATAAGCATACTCTTAACAATATTTGAAAAATGAAATATCATATGTTATCAAAATCAGTTTAAATTCATATTTCTAGATCAATATATCAACCACGTATATAAGCATTCATGAATATTAGCAATATACATATCTTAGTTTTAATCTCAGAATTATACTTTGTCAATTTCAGATGTAATACTCAGGTATATATTTCTCAATTAAATTCAAAACCAATTCAATATCATCATTTCGTAGTCATGACTAATTCAATGTCATCATTTCATAGTCATATCTCAAGTTTTTCTTTTCATCTTATATCTCAATTTTACTCTCAAAGCTCCCTCCCCCTTTTGACATCAATCAAAAAGAGAAGAATAACAAAGAAAAGTCTAATGAAGACACAGAATAGCACAAAAAATAGAGAATTATATTCATTCAGAGTTGAGTATACACAATGTAAAAACTGTTGGCCTAACATGGCTTTCGGATCTTGTTTTGATGATAACAAATAAATGTTAATTTAACATTTTTTTTGTTTAAGTGATGATATTTCAGGAAACCTTGTATGACAAAGTTTAAAAGGATCAAAGAAATGAAAGTTCAAGATCACAAGTACCATAAAACCATACTCCATCAACAAAGTGATCAAAAGAAAGCTCAAATGGACTAAGATGTTCAAAACATATGGAAGCTTAAAGAATATTGAAGCTTAAGTCTAAGAGGATTCAAAGCAAAGATATATGAAGACTTCAAGCTTAGAGAATTGTTATGTCTTTAGGATGACTTATGTAAGTACTTCATTATAAATATCATTTTGAAATGCTTTGAAGCTTATTAGGGGTTAATATGGACTTAGAGACCTTATTTTGAAAATCTCAGAAAATGCTTTTTAAAAGAAACAAAGCAAGATGGCTAAGAGTTTGAAACTAACCTGAAAAAAATAGTATTTATAACTGTTCAGGTGAGTGAACTTTAAACCTCAGGTGCCTAAAGATCTTTCTTGAATTATTTTTGAAGAAGCAGTGAAGGCTCAGGTGACTAACCCCTGAAACCTCAGGCGCTTGACCCAATTTTAAAACTGAAATTTTACAGTTTTTAGAAACTTCAAGCGACTAACCCTGAAGCTTCAGGCACCTGACCCTCGTTAACGGCTATTATTTTTAAAGCGTTTAAAATTCAAATGTGAGTTGCTTGTGCCCCAAATTTCGTATAAACTTGGGAAACACTCCAAGTAACTTAGGCAACACAAATTAAACACTTTTTGAGCCTATAAATACAAGATTTATCAAATCAAATTTGTACCAAGAATTGAAAATCTATTTTCAAGTCATATTGCTCTTTCTCTCTCAAAGCTCTCTTGCTTACACATTCATACTAAGAATTGCTAAGATATATTGAGTCTCTAATCACTTTTATCTTAGCTCAATCCTCAAAGTTACTAATTCATATCAAGAGAAGAATTCCGATGATACATTTTTGAGCTTCAATTCAATTTCTCTTTGATATTTAATTTGAAGTATATTAGCTTAGCTATAATTGTACTAGCCAACTCTATTTGAGAGCATCTCTTGTACAAAATAAATCTTTCTTGTTTCCTTATTTTCTTTGATGGTTCGGGCTTATTGGATCATTGTACCAATCGCTTGGAGAGGGGGCTCCAGCCTAAAGGAGGGATTGTAAATGGTTTGTTCCACCCGCAAAGGAACGTTTTAGTAGAATCCTTAGGTGGTCTTGCCTAAGGCGAGGACATGGGCTAGGTATAAACCAAATCTCATAAAAAAACTTAATCTCACTCTATATCCTTACTTTTTAAATTTTCAGCATCTATAAATTATGCGTTTGTGTTTCTAAGTGCAGGTAGCTGAAAATTTAAGACTAAAAAAACTTTTAATTTAAGAAAGTACATTGATTAATCTTTTACAAAAACCTTAAAGGGAGTACGTTAATTAATCGTTTACGAAAATCTTGGTTAAAAAGAAGTGCACCAATATTCGTATATATAGGGCTTTATTTAAACTTTAAGCTAAGTTTTGCAAACGCTGAATCAAGGAAGTGTTGCAGCTCATATAATTGGTTAAGTATCGAATGATTGGTTGATTGGTCGATTGTTATTGTTAAAGGTATTTGGCTTGTGTTGATATTGAGTGTGGATTGTGGTTGCTTTAATTGAGAATTTAAAATCAAAACATGCTTGTATGTTTTCTAAGTATACAAAAGGTTGTGAATTTGTAAAAAGACTTAGAAGAATTTTATAAACTCAATTCACACCCCCTCTTGGGACTACACCGTAGTTTTCTATTGGTATTAGAGCTAAGTTATAGAAAATCTTAATTAGAAGCTATATAAAGGTCTTAATGGCACATGTAGGTGTATTCCCTTTTGCTGAAGGCCAATCCTCAGCTAGACCGCCTATTTTTTGTGGTTTAAACTACATTTTTTTTAAACAAAGAATGACAATATATATTCAAACTATGGATTGGAAAGCATGGAAAGTTGTCACACATGGTGACTACATTCCTACTAAATTAGTAGATGGTAAAGAAGTTCCTAAAGAAGAACGAGACTTGACCGATAATGACTATACAATGATGTAAGTAAACTCAAGTGTCATGAATGCACTATATTGTGCTTTAGACGTTAATGAATTCAATAGGGTCATGGCATGTAAGTCAGCTAAAGAAATATGGGATAAGCTAGAGGTAACCTATGAAGGAACGGTAGATGTTAGAGATAGTAGAATCGACATGCTCACTAGTGAGTATGAAGCCTTTAAGATGAATTTTGATGAAACTATCACTAACATGTATATTAGGTTTACTCACATAACAAATTCCTTAAATGCTTTAGGGAAAAATTATTCAACATATGAAATGATTCTAAAAATCCTTAGAGGACTTCCTCCGATATGGGAACCTAAGGCCATAGCAATCACGGAAGGAAGAAACCTAAAAAATACCTCCCTTGGTGAGTTAATCGGATCCATTCTCACATATGAGATGGCAATGAACAAATGAATTTTAGAGAACAATAATAAAAATAAGATTTCAATAGCTCTTAAGGCTAGCAAAGAAAGTTCTAGTGATGAAGATGAAAATAATGAATTAGATGATGAAAAACTAGCCTTTATCACTAAAAGACATGGAAATTTTTTTAAAAAAAAAATAGGAAATTCCCTCGGAAGTTTAAAGGATCAAAAACTAACAAAGGAGAAACAAACACAACAGAAACTAAGAATGAACCACCTACATGCTATAACTGCAAGAAGGTTGGACACATTAAACCTGACTGTCCACAGTTGAAGAAAGACAAGAAGAAGAAAAAGAAGACTATTATTGGCCTTGGTGTATTCCTAAGAGGGGGTGAATAAGTTATTTAAAATTTCTTCCTAGGTATGTTCAAATAAGTAGAAGTAATACTCAACCTAGGGTCTGTCTATATACTCATAAACCCAAATGCGCAAATAAATAAAATGTGCAGAAATTAAATCGTGCACATCATTCACAGAATAACATGCATGTGTAGGAATGTAAATTGCAAAAATATAAATAGTGCACACATGATATGTTATTGGGGTTCAACCAATACTGCCTACGTTCCTGCCTTGGCTCACCAACACAAGGATTCCACTACGACTCACTTAATGGGTGAAGTGACACTTAATACAACCATGTAAATTCATGAGGCTAACCTCAACCTACAATCGCACCTTACCAAGATGGTGCACCTAACTTTCCTAACCAGGTCTAAACCAATCCAGGACTATTCAACAAGGCTAGTCCCCTTCTTCAGGCCCATGCCTAGGATCCAACAATGAAATACAATTTTTCTATCAAATTAGTGTTTCAAATATGCTAACAATAATATTTAAACGAAATCAAAAATATTTTCTCAATTGTATCAAGCACAACAGTTGTTTGAAAATCAAACTTTGTAAAATATTTTGCACACAAAAGAATACTTAACGAATCTTGCAATGTCAATGCAAATACCCTAAAGCAAATGAGTTTTCCCACACAAGATTTATTTATTTAAATCAGTGGGAAGAACTCTAGCCAAAACTCTCAATAAAAATCAAGCAATACAAATTTCAAGTGAGCTATACTATTTAGAATAATGCACAACTAATTTAAAGTCCCTCTCTAGGCTTGAATAATCTAGAAAAAAGAAGTATGAGAGTGTTTAGGAGTATTTGAGAGTAGTTTGGAAAATATACGCTTTTGAATTTTTCAGAGGATTTCTCACTAATCAATTCGCTAATTATTGGCTAATCCTTGCAAACGAACTTGTATATATAGGCATTGGAAAAATTATAGTCGTTGGGGACATATAGGGCATTCTTAAATTTGTTTTAAAACGGTTTAGCAAAAATAACCCTATTTAACCGTCTTAAATGTGGTAAAAATATAAGACAACCCCAGAGTTTTGGGTGGCTAAAACTAAAAAAGCTATTTTTTGAAGTTCGGTCGCCTAACTATGAGTTCAGTCTGCTGAACCAAGGCGATTCCCACACCGTCTGAGATTCAGGTGCTTGATCCTGAGTTCGGTCTACCGAATCCATGTGTTCGGTAGCCCGAGTCAATTTTGAACGTGAAGTTCGGGTTGCCGAGTTGGTGGAAAAAGTTAAAAATAAGGTTCGGTCACCCATGGACGATACATTCAAAATGGTTCGGTCACTCGAAACTCAAGTCAACAGTTGACTCGACAAAGGTGCAATCGCCCAAGGTGTTTTGAACACCAGGGATTCGGTGGCCCGAGTCTCGCAACTTTTACCTATAAGTCCATTTTCACTTTGATTAATTTCACTGATATTATAAGTTATTTTGGGGACATCTTATGTGATTGTGCATGGACCTAAGGTCTTTCTAAGGTCTTTTTGAACTTATTACAACTTACATGCATGATATACAGAGATTATTACAGACTTTTTTCCTATGTTACTATTACAGACACGAATTAATATAGATTACAATAAAAAAAAAAATTTCTAGGTCTTTAGACTTGGAGTCTACATATGCCATCAAGTGATATGCTCATATGGACCTGCACACAAACTTGATAGACATTAAAATTCCTGAGTATTTGTCATTATCAAAACCGAGTATGACCTATAAGGTCAATATTCACCCCCTTTTTGATGATGACAAATACACCATGCAAAAGTGGGTACAGCCATGAAAGGCTTCCCCTTACAATATGCATAATGTCAAAGATTTAACAGTGCAAACATTTTTCAAACATTTTCAAATACCCAATTTTGCCCTCTTCTCCCCCTTTTAGAAACAGCAAACAGGGCTATGATATATATAAAGTCAGAGGCAAATAAGAGGAAAATATCATTTATATACAAGATACGATTTGGAAATTTTTTAAA
Source organism: Malania oleifera (assembly GCF_029873635.1). NCBI lineage: Eukaryota > Viridiplantae > Streptophyta > Magnoliopsida > Santalales > Ximeniaceae > Malania > Malania oleifera. The sequence goes on along the minus strand of NC_080426.1, from coordinate 86,295,594 downwards.
AAAATTTGGTAGTATGCCGTTTGAAACTGGAACATTTCCCAAAAACATGTTTGTATAGAAATGACTTGATTGAGTTCAAATTTAAAATATCCAAAATAACTAACTCAAACAATCCATTATAATCAATAAACATAAGTATAATCTTTCGACAGTCAAGAGATATAATAATCATGCAGGGCAAAATGAGTAACACAAACAATCTTACAAAGCATGGAGTATAGGAATTAAGCACACAAACAGTATAACTGGTCATTTAACGATTTAATTGACCTGAAAATGGAATTATACCATAAATATGCACAAACCATTGCAATTGAAACATATCATAAAACCCGTAAAAGAACGGCATTTAAAACACACGGCATATGATAATAAATAATTGGTTTGAACACAAACACAATCTAACTAATTCGCATGCATTTTCATATGAAGTTACCGAACCAGTTATGCAATTTAAAATATATATATATATATATATATATGTATAATAATAATAATAATAATAATAATAATAATAATAATAATAATAATAATAATAATAATAATAATAATAATAATAATAAGGCAAGAGATAAAGAGTTTTTGATTTGAAATAATTTCTTGCCAAATAATAAAAATATATGTAAATATATATATATATATATATATGTGTGTGTGTGTGTGTGTGTGTGTGTGTGTGTGTGTGTGTGTGTGAATATATATCCCCCTTTGATGTTTGCAAAAAGTACTGGGGGTTGCTTGCTGAAAAAAAAAACTTTAATTTAAAGCACATGCAAGCATAATTTTTCTAGTGAATATTTAAGCATAAAACATCTCATGACCAGAAAAATACAACCATGTAAATCCTAAAAATATAGCAAATTCAAAATAGGGATCATATGGCAAAATAGATGACTATGGCAAAAATAAAAATCATGCTTCAAAAATAATGTCATTTTATTCAAGCACAAGTCACACTTGATTCAAAACAGATTTAAGCTAAAAGTATTTGAGAGCATAACAAGATGAATATTTAATTTTAGATGCTCCCCTTATCGTTTGGAATCCTATCTTAGATGCAATAAACTGCTTATACTAGATAGAGAATTGTTTCATTATGCCTAGTAGTATAAGCCATTCATTTTAAATCCTTAAAAATCAACTATACTGAGTATTTATCAATTGCATTTGTCACTTGATCAGTATAGTTGTCCCTATAGACCATAGATGCATCAAAGAATGTATATTAAGGCATACAATAATATCCATAACTGAGAACAATCCATATATGTTCATTGAGTTTTTAAGAGCTGTATATGATGTTTCGGATTTTCAAAAGAGCCTTAATATTTCAAAAAGCGAAGTGATGCATTTGAGTCTTTTATGTTCTGTCTGTAGGAATGGAGCTGAGCTCATCTAAATATTCTCGATGATTATGCGAGGATGAAATTTAATTATTCAATTGATTTTCACTCATCCTTTCAAAAATGTTTTATCATTTATTATATCATAATCATCTATAAGTAAGGTTTATTTTGGGAAAATTTTTGAAATTTCGCCAGGATGCCGTCTATAAATTGGACATTTTCTCATAAAACCTGTACCTAATAGATTCAAGCAAGCAATATATAATTCAATTTAAGCATGCAAGAACCTATAATCCACTACCAGCATGCAATTCACATCAACTACATCCACTATGCAGGAGGCATTCTAGACTAAGCATACATTCCAGTAGCATAATCAATTCAAGATATTCAATATAGCTCAATAGTGGTTCGTGCTAAAAAAATACATAAACTATCCATCAAAAAAATGTTAACCATTTATTGAATTATGGATAGTGCTGCAATGCTATACACATATAGGCATAAAGACATAAACGATATATAAGAATATGGGAGCATTTTAATTTATATAGATAGGAAGGATGAATGCTCCCCCTCAATTATGTACTCTACTCATTTTATTCCATCATATGCTTTAAATTTCTTGGCCAAGTGACTTAAGGGTATTTAATGATATAAACTTGGCATTTTGATTATAGGCTTATCGGACGAAAAAGTCACAATGAATATCTTTTCTATGTGCTAAGCCTATTTTGCCTCTTTTCTTATGAATCTCATTGCATGAGAGGCATGAGTTAGAATGATTTTTAAATTTAAATGAGCATGCATAGGTTTCTTTCAAACTTCATTTCATAATCTAAATTTGAAACCTAGTGCAAATAATTTTAGCCATTCAACATCATTTTGATAAGGTGGAGCTCTAAATGATTTGATTTAATGTTAGAGAGCTCATGAAGTGAAAAAGAATAAATATTTTAACGATTAAATTATCATTAAGTTCATAAGAGTATTTAGAATGAGTGGACATTTTCCAAAATATTTTCATGATGGTAATCATGTCCAGGCTTGGGCAAAAAGTATACAAGATATGTGAATGTTGTGAATAATGCTTTTTAGTGATTGGGAAGTATCCTTTAGATATTATCACAATTTGGAACAAGGATATAAACCAAGGAAAGGTATAATCTTTACCAAATATGATCATGGTTTGGTAAAGAGTCCTATGGATGGGATGGTGAACAAAAATAGAGGATTTCTATATCTTAAGCTCAGGGAATATTTTGATTTACTTTGATGAGGAGCTTGATTCTCTTAGTGGATGCCTCTAATTTTGATTACGAGGAGGATGTCTTTTAATTTGCACTTGTATAATAGGCTTTTATGGTCATTAGTGCTTAACCCAGGAGTGATGACTGAATTTTGATCAAGGCTTTTATGAAAATCAAGTAAGTTTAGGATTAAATGGTATATAGTGAAAGATGGATCCCCTAAACTGCAAACTTGTTTGATAGACAAAATGTGCTTAACTAAAGATGTTCATAATAAAATGTGGGTTAAGCATTTAGAATTAATTACCTAAAAAGATGTCATGTCCAATTGGAAGTGTATACAGATACTAGGTTTATATATTTTAACCCCGAACCACTCCCAAAGCCTATAGTCATCACACCCCTAAACCTAGAAACTAATGAAAGTTTAACTAGAAGATAATTTCAATTTGAATCCATTTTTCCTTAAGTCCTACGGGGTTTGCCTTCATGATTAGCTATATCATTTTCATATCCAAGCCACAAGCATCTCCAGATGGACAGTTATGTTTAGTGTGCCCATTTCTTTTGCAGTGTAAGCAAGTTATATATGTGCGTGACAGAGTATGCTTTCTGATTTCATGTTTGCACGAAGAGGCATGATTGTGGGATTTATAATATAAAACCTTTTTGAAAAATTTATTTCGTTTGAATCATAAGGGTTTATTATGATTAATCTTTCCATATTCTACTTTGGGTGAAACTCTAGAATAATCACTTACTTCCTTCCTTAAGCAAATAATTTTCAATATCTTTTCAATCTTTTTCTTTTCTAAGGCAGCATGATAATATTTTAGATTTTTAATTGTTTTGCCAACCTTTTGTTTTTATTCTTTAGAAAATTTTTATGATAAGACATTCTAACTAGAAACTTATGAATTTTAGATGAATCCTTTTCTAGTTGTCTACTCAATGACATGCTTTTATCATAAACTCATTACATGATTCAATACATGATTTATCTCTGTAAATATCATATGAGTCAATGCATACAATATCATCATCAGAAAAACAATTGATGATTCATCATAAGATACATCACAAAATTTTTCATAAGAATCATCGCATGCATTATTAACAAAACTATCTAAATATTCAGTAGATGATTCAACATATAATGCAAGGCAGTTTTCAACATACGAATCATCAAGTGCATCAATAACAGGATTAACACAATACTCAATAGATGATTTAGCATATGTAGCAACACAGCATTCAATACATGAATCATTAATCAAGGTAGAGTAAGAATCATATACTTCATGTTCTGTTAATGCACTAACCATGTGATTTACCACTTCCTAATCATTTGAGTTTGACGCTTCCGAAGTGGTGGTCTCCTTTTCCTCAGTCTCTCCATACTTCTTTTCAAGCTCAACCCAAATCTCCTATGCACTTCTATATGCCATGATCTCAAGCAAAATATTAGAATCTAAAGTGCAATATAGTAAATCCATGGCATGTGAATTTGCATGCATCAAATTAATATCATTTACTACTGGTATACAAATTCCTTTATTAATCACCTGTCAGACCCTCTAATTCATAGAATTTATAAATACGCTCATTCTAAGTTTCCAAGCGGTGTAATCAATACCACAAAATAATGGAGGACTGGAAGGTGATCGGAGAGTCATTGCGATCTTTTACAAAAGTTGTTAAGCCTAATGCAATGAAGCTCTGATACCAAATGTTGGCCTTGGTGTATTCCCAAGAGGGGGGTGAATTGGGTATTTAAAATTTCTTCCTAGGTATGTTCAAATAAGCAGCAGTAATACTCAACCTAGGGTCTGTCTATATACTCATAAACCCGAATACGTAGATAAATAAAATGTGTGAAAATTATATCATGTGCAAAATTCACAAATTAACATTTCCTGTGTCGGCTCTCTCTTTCCCTATACTCTTTATATTTCTGAAATTTAATTTATGCACATGTATGTCTATATTTGAATAGTTATATGAATGTTGTGCATGCTTTAAATACTGTGAATGATTTGGAAATACTGAGTCTGCTACATTTGTTTTATATATCTGCTCAGTATTATTCTGTTGGGGTATTGGTATGTGCTTAGATAGACCCTAGGTTGGGAATTACTGATTGTGAAATTGAAATCAACCTACGAAGAATTTTTAATTACCCAATTCTCCCTCTATTGGGAATACACCAAATTTAATAGCAATGAAAGCTACGTGGGACGATACAAGCTCAAACGAATCGGAGAATGAATCAAGTGAACAAGAAGTAGCCAACATGTGCTTTATGACGCACAATGTTGAGGTAAACTCTTACAATAGTTCATCGGAAGAATCTAGTGGAGAGTCTTGTAATGATTCATGTGATAGTGTGCCTTCATACAAGGAAATCCAAGCTGAATTATTCACCTCACACAATAGGTTCATTAAAGTGTCTAAAAGGAACATAGCCTTGAAAGAACAAATGAAAATCTTAAGAATCAATTAGAAAGTTCTAAAATGGCTGAAAAAGAAAAAGAAAAAGAATCACATATTGATGATCTAATGAAGAAAATTAACAACATGTCTTAAGAGTTAGTAAAACTACAAGAAAATGGTGAAAGCAAGAAAGACTTACAAATAAGTGAACTTAAAAGTAAAATTGACGATAAAGATAAGATCATTTATAATTTTACTAGAGGAAAAGAGAATTTTGAAAAGATGGTTGGACAACAAAGGATGATTAGTAACAAAGAAGGAATTGGTTACAATGGAATTGAAAACAAAAAGAAGAAAAGCTTATTTATGGGATATTTTGTAAAAGAAGCAAAATACTATGCTAGTACATCATCTACAAATATTCATGAACACACTACTTGCTTCTTGTGTAGTTATAAGGGACACATAAAGTTTAATTATCCACTTAAAAAGAAGTATGTCAAAATAAAAAATGAATGCAAAGTGAACACTAAAAATATATATGACTTAAAAAGAATTAAGAAGGTTTGGGTTCCAAAAATAACACCGTAAATCCTTCCTTGTAGGTATGCTTTAGGATCACTCCATCAAAGGAAAAATGGTACTTGGACAACGGGTGTTCATGACATATGACCGGGGATAGAACAAAGTTCACCACCCTAGTTCAAAAAAATGGAGGGTATGTGACCTTCGGTGACAATGCTAAAGGTAAAATCGTTGGGATTGGTAAAATAGGTAAAGAATCCTCCCTTACAATTGATGATGTTTTGTTAGTTGATGGTTTAAAGAATAACCTTTTAAGGATAAGTCAACTTAGTGATAAAGGGTTTGACATAATCTTTAAGCAAGATAAGTGTATAGTTCAGAAACCAAGAAAACATGAAATTCTATTCACAACTCATAAAGTAAATAATGTATATTGTATAAATCTTGAAAACTTAATCTCTCAAGATGTAACATGCTTAGCTACTATAAACAAAGCTAGTTGGCTTTGGCATAGAAGACTAGGGCATCCAAGCATGGATCTATTATCAAAGTTATCTAGAAAGAAGTTAGTCAAAGGTTTACCAAATACAAAATTCATAAAAGATAAAATTTGTGATGTTTGCCAACTTGGAAAGCAAATTAAGACAAGTTTTAAAAAGAATAAACATATTTCTACTAGTAGACCCTTAGAACTTAGTCATTTAGATTTGTTTGGTCCTACTAGAACTCAAAGCATAGGAGGTAAGCAATATGCCTTTGTCATAGTTGATGATTACTCTAGGTTTACTTGGGTACTATTTTTAGCCTCCAAAGATGAAGCTTGTAACATGTTAATAAATTTATGCAAGAAACTTCAAAATGAAAAAGGATATAGTGTTTCAAATATAAGGAGTGATCAAGGAAGAGAAATTAACAACAAATAATTTGAAAAATTTTGCAATGAATATGGAATTAATCATAATTTTTCAACACTTAGAACTACACGACAAAATGGAGTTGTTGAAATAAAGAATATAACTCTTCAAGAAATGGCAAGAATAATGTTAAATGAACATAATCTACCAACATATTTTTGGGCTAAAACGGTAAATACTGCATGTTATGTGATAAATAAAGTTTATATAAGATCAAGTTTAAATAAAACTCCCAATGAACTTTGGAAAGGTAGAAGGCCAAACATTTCTTATTTTCATGTTTTTAGATGCAAATGTTTTGTATTAAATGATAAAGATGATTTAGGTAAATTTGATGCAAAAGCTAATGAAGGTATATTCTTAGGGTATGCATTAAAAAGCAAAGCTTTTAGAATATACAATAAAAGAACTCTTACAATTTTGGAATCAATTCATGTACCATTTGATGAAGAAATTCCATTCAATAAAACAATAAAAGGTGAAAAAGTTCAAACTACTCAAAAACCAGGAGACTTAGACATAGTAGAAGCAAAAGAAGAAGAAAATGAAGCAAAATCAAAAATTGATGTTGTAGAAAATAATGAATTACCCAAAGAATGGAAATATGTATGAAATCATCTGAAAGATCAAATAATAGGAGAACCATCACGAGGAATAACCACGAGATCTTCTTTGAGAATAACCACGAGATCTTCTTTGAAAAATCTATGTAATCATTATGCTTTCTTATCTCAAGATGAACCAAAGAATGTTGAAGAAGCTCTAAGTGATGACTCGTGGATAATAGCCATGTAAGAATAATTAAATCAATTTGAAAGAAATAAAATATGGAAATTGGTTGTCAAACCTGATAACCACTCAATCATTGGAAATAAGTGGGTATTTAGAAATAAAAAGGATGAAAATGGAATTGTGGTAAAAAATAAAGATAGACTTGTAGCTCAAGGATACAACCAAGAAGAATGAATAGATTTTAATGAGACATTTATTCCCTTAGCTAGAATGGAAGCAACAAGAATGCTTTTAGCTTATGCATCTCATAAGGAATTCAAATTGTATCAAATGGATATAAAAAGTGCCTCTTTAAATGGTTTTATAAATGAAGAGGCATATGTAGTACAACCACCGGGCTTTGAGGACATTCATAAACCTAATTATGCGTATAAGTTAACTAAGGCTTTATATGGTTTGAAACAAGCCCATAGGGCTTGGTATGAAATACTTAGTAGATTTTTACTAGAAAAGGGGTTTTCTAGAGGAAAGGTTGATAGTACCTTATTTATTAAAACTAAGAAAGATGACATGCTCATAATCCAAACTTATGTAGATGATATCATATTCGGTGCAACTAATGATGACCTATGTAAAAATTTGCTAAATGTATGCAAGAGGAATTTGAAATGAGCATGATGGGAGAGTTGAACTACTTCTAGGATTACAAATCAAACAAGCAAAGAATGGAACTTTTATAAATCAATCTAAATATATAAAAGATATGCTTAAGAAATTCGACATGAAAATTGGTAAGCCAATAGGTACCCCCATGAGTACTTCCATAAGCCTCGATAAAAATGAAAAAGGGAAACCAATAGATATGAAATATTATAGAGGTATGATAGGAAGTTTGTCATACCTAATTGCTAGTACGCCAGATATAATGTTTAGTGTATGCATGTGTGCACGGTTTCAATCAACACCTAAAGAATCACATCAAATAGCTATGAAAAAGAATCCTAAGGTACTTAATAGGTACAATTGATTTAGAACTTTGGTATCCTAAGGACACCAAATTCAAAATGATTAGTTATTCGGATGTCGATTATGCAGGTTGTAAGATTGATAAAAAAAAAAGTACAAACGGGACTCGGGACTTGTCACTTTCTAGGACGGTCTCTTGTCTCTTGGTTTTCCAAGAAACAAAATTCTATAACTTTATCAACCGTTGAGGTTGAGTATGTGGCAGCCAGAAGTTGCTGTACACAAACCTTGTACATGAAACAACAATTCAAGGACTATAATCTAGAATATTTAGTCATACCAATCTAGTGTGATAACACTAGTGCAATAAACATCTCTAAAAATTCAATATCACACTTAAGAACTAAACACATTGACATAAGACACAATTTTGTAAGAGATCATGTACAAAAAGAAGACATATTAATTGAATTTATAAATACAAATGACCAATGGGCGGACATTTTCACAAAACCCCTTCCCAAAAAGAGATTTATATCCATAAGAAGAGAACTAGGTTTGTAACATAGTAGGGAAGTTGTTTAAGAAGAGTTAATGTTAAGTAAAAAGAGAAATTTTAAAATATTCAGAGAGTCAGGCGACTGAGCTTGGAAGCTCAAGCGACTGAACAGTGCAAATTGAAGGCTCAGGTGCCTGAGCCATCAAGCCTTAGGCGAATGAGGTGCTACTACCTGCTGAGAATTTAATTTCATAAATCATCAAGTGACTGAGCCAAATATTTTGGTGCCTGAACCACGGGTTCTATATATTTTTAAGTGTGAAAACCCTAACTCTTCAAACTCCAGGCTACTGAACCTTGCTCCATCACTCACCCGAAGCTCCAACTCTTGGTCTCCCTTGATTCCTAGCTCCAAATCCCTCAAATCAAAGCCTCCTAATCACTTTCCTACACCTTTTCCCACGGTTTCCAGGGTTTCACATTGGTTTTTCGGTTGATTCCTCCAAAATCAAAGATGCCTCGCACCAAAACTACAGCAAACCGAGGACCTTCTTCCAGAGAGAGATGATAATAACATAGAACAATGACTTGTAACTCCTCAATCAAGCATCGATACCACTCTCATCTTTGTTCTACGGATCCAATTTTTGGTAAGGTCATAGATACCTCCTTCTTTGATTTAGAATTTCTAGAAATCCTACCTCTGTTTAGGAATATCAGTTGGAAGAATTTTGTAATTTATCAAAAGTATTGTATCCCAACTTAGTAAAAAAAATTTATGCAAATATGATCCATGGAGAAAATGTCCTTACCACTGAGGTTAGAGGAAAGAAGATCATCGTAACTCCACAAACCTTGGCTCCTATTTTGCCTCCAATCACTTTAGGAGAACGTATCCTCCCTCCACACTACCTGCTTTTCTCTTGACCAGTGCCTTACTTGCATAGAGCATTATAGGGCTAGCTCATCTCGTAGTGTTGATCCCATGGATACCAGTTCTACCCCTCCGAGTGATGCTTCATCTGATGAAGAATCTGAGGAAGGCAGTAAGGAGGGTGATGAAGAGAAAGCTAAAGCTGATGATGACGCTGATGCTTGATCTATTTTGTGTTGTATGAAAGTCTTATCTATGTATTGGCTTAGTCTTTCTGTTGTTTTGTTTACTTGTTTTGTTCTTTTAGTTTGGCTTGTAACTCCCTTACTTATGACTTTGAGTAATTTTTAATGACTATATGACTACGCTTTTTATGTGCTATCTTAAGACTCTTTGTAACTATGCTCCTCATTTCTTTTTGATTAATGTCAAAGGGGGAGAGATATTTTAGAGAGAAAACATGAGAAGAAAGTATCTTAGAGAGCAATCATGAGAACATGATAGCATGGAAAATATGTAAAACACTTAATCTTGGCATAAGATATAGCATGGGGGAGTAAAAGCAAAAATGAGCATAATAAGAAAAATAAGAACATAAGAAGAATGAGACCATAAGCATATATTTTGACATAAGCTATAATGCATTTAAAAATAATATATTTGATTGTGACTTATTAAGTTTTGAACTTACTTATATTTGAAATCATCATTTTTCATAATTGTTAAAAGGCATGCTTATTGTAAGGGGAAACCTTATCAAGGTTCTCTCATCTTTGCTCCTTATTTGTCATCATAAAAAAGGGGGAGATTGTTGGCCTAACATAACTTTCGAATCTTATTTTGATGATAACAGATAAATGTTAATTTAACATGTTTTTGTTTAAGTGATGATATTTTAGGAAACCTTGCATGACAAAGTTCAAAAGGATCAAAATGAAAGTTCAAGATCGTATTTTCCTGCGTAATTGCTCCGTATCTCCTTTCAAGTTCCTCCCATATCTCCTTAGCACTGTTACATGTCATAACCTCACAAAGAACATTAGAATCTAAAGCATGCAGTAAGGTATTCATGGCATCAAAATTTACCTACACTAAGTTGCTATCATGATCATTCAGTTCACACTCAGATTTAGGAACATTAGTACACCCAGTAGATTTCATAGGCATGCAATCACCCTGATCAATGACTTTCCAAAATTTTCAATTTAAGGATTTCACATACATAATCATTCTAAATTTCCATATAGCATAGTTATCACCACAGAATACTAGTGGGAGTGTGACCAATCTTCCCTCAGATGAAGGGGATGCACTAATAGGGGCCATCATGATCTTTTACTAAATGATGTTTAAGTCTAAGTTACGAGGCTCTGATACCAATTGTTAGCTTTGGTGCAATTCCAAGAGGGTGGTGAATTGGGTATTTAAAAATTATGGCCTAGATCAATTGGTTTAACAACAATATTGCACAACCTAGGGTTAGTCTATGCAATCAATAAATAAACATGTGCAGTAAAGTAAAGTGCGGAAAAAGTAAATGACACACGCAATATGTTATCGAGGTTCGGCCAAAGTGCCTACGTCCCCACCTTAGCTAACAAGCACAAGGATTACCACTATAGGCTCACTTAACGGGTGGAGCGGCACCTAAACAACCAGGTCAATTAGCACAGGGCTAATCTCAACCTTTACAACTAGGTCAATTAACACAGGGCTGACCTCAACCTATATAATCCTTCCAGGCTGGATTACCGCCCCCTCAGGCCATGCCTGGAATACAATAGATTTCTCAATAAAATTTGTGTACAACAACTGTGCTTCTCAACTAAGCAGATATGTACTATAATACGCACAGTATAATTAATGCACTACCAAAAGATAGGATTTGATAAGTTCAGTGTAGTCTAAGTGTCTAGTGTCTACTCTCAAAAATTTATGCAAATATTTCAATCAGTGCGTGAGAGTGTAAATGATATGATCTTTGTGTCAAATAATGATTTCAATCACAATGCATAAACAAAGATCACAAGCACACTTCAAATATCTCAACAAATATTTTTCTCAAAATAAATCACAAGAGATATTCAAAAATGGTTTGTAAAAATTTATTTGATCTTTGTATTAAAATGATAATATCAATCAAAAGGAACAATAATAAAGTCTTCACAAGAAAATATCCCAAAAGTATTTTTCTCAAAAATAAGCATAGTAGATATTTGAAAACGATTTGTAAAAATTTATTTCACAAACAAAAAGTAATACGAACTCTTGAGTATTGCAATGATGATGCAAAACTCACAAGCTCTATGAAGTTTTCCTACGAAAGACTTATTAATGAAGTCTCCTAGAAAAACTCAAACTTACTCTTAGATAAAAAAATATATATATATCAATCAACTAGAACTAACGAGAGTGTAAGATTAACTAGAAACTCACAATAGCACTCTTACTTAGCAAGATTTGTAAGGAGGATGAGTAAGAATGAAGAAATGAAGCTTGAATGTGAGAAATGAAGCTTTTGAAAATCAGAGAAAATTTGTTAATTGTTTTACTAATCTCGTGATAATTTTTGCAAATGAAGGGGTATATATAGAGTTCCCCAAAAATATAACCGTTCAGGACATGTAGGGTATTATTAGGATTGTTTTAAAACGTTTTAGCACAAATAACCTCATTTAAAAATTTTAATAACGGTAAAAAATAATGTCTAAGCCGAGAGCACCGGTCGATCAGATGCGAGGTTCGGTTGACCAAGTGATAGAGTTCGGTCGATCGGGCAAAATTTGAACTGAAAGTTCGATTGAACATACTTAATGTCCTAAGGGCGATTTTTCATTTACGCGCGGTTCGGTTGACCAGGTGATTTTGAACTATGAAGTTCGGTCGACCAGGGCATTGGATTTTCCCATGTGTGGGTTCGGTCAACCAGGGCGTTGCCCATTTAAATTTGGTCAATCGACCGAAGAGTCAAAGGTTGACTTGGTGGGAGTTCGGTCGATCAAGTCATATGAACTTGGTACAGTACAGTCGACCGAGCTATGGTCAAAATGTTGACCACTTGACATGTTCAGTTGACCGAAAAATTTACACTATGAAGGTTCGGTCGACCGAACATGCATTTTTAATGCATTTCAGTTCCAACTCCCTTATACATTCACTCTATTCATATAAGCATATATGTTTATGCATGCATGTGGATATTGGGGTCATTCTAGGTCTTTTTGAGGACACCGAAAAAATCCAATGTATCCCTAAGGTCTATCTATGGCCATGAGTTTATCAATCCTACCATGCAGGTAAACATTAATTATTAGAGACCATTTTCCTATGTTATTATTACAGACCCAAAATGATAAATATAAATTATAATGAATAAACATTTTGAGTCTTCGTCTTCTTTAAGCTCATGTGCTTGCATCATATGATGCTTCTGATTGGTCCTGCACACAAACTCATCAACCATTAAATACCAAAGTATTTGTCATAATCAAAACAAGATATGACTAATAAGATCAACATTAATTAATTGACATATTAATTCCCTAAGACCTTCCACTTAACTTATTTCATGTGTCGAATTCAAAATCCACCTACAGGGTTTGACACAATCAAAACTTATAAGCTTCCTCAATGGGGTATCATCAATCCTGATACCGAGACGTGGATTCCATCAATAATTAATGTTCACCATACACATAATGTCATCACCCAACTCATTGAATTTTTTCACCCATAAAGAATCTCACTCTTCTATGAATCAAAGTAATAAACACTATATGCATGTGTCCAATAATCATGTCATGATTAAGAGCATAAGCACTCATAATAACCATAAGATATTAATTATTTTATATATCAGTATAAAAACAATTACCCCAAGACGATCATATTCAATACACACAAAGTGTACTAGTACAAGGAGTTGGAACTATACCATTCCCAATAGTCAAGACAAACCTATTAAAACCTTGTGCTACAGTCCTACCAATTGTGTGTCCAATTTCATTTAAGGCTGAGAACAATAAACTTATATTCTATAAGAACTGATGATCTAATCTTCTATGTTTAAGTTGTACACTATGCGCTAAATCACTTACTATATAGAATAAAAGACACACATGTATAATCATTAAATAAATAATGTCAGGAAAACATTACTCACAAAGATGCTCATTAAAATGGAATAACTGAAGTTATTAATAAATACTAAAACCGATTACATAAAACATGTCCTTCAGTATAAATCCCTAACAGAAATCCTGGCATGTACATGTGCGAGGGAAATATGGGATGAGCTAGAAAAGAGATATGGAGGAACCATAGAAAAGGAGACCCCCACTCTTGAAGAATCATGCTCAAACGATCCAAAAGTTGTGAACCATGGGCAAAGTACATTAGTCGAGGAGGAGGTATACGTATCTCAATCTCCTTTATCAAATCATTCATATGATGCTTATTGTGATGATTCTTGTGCTGAATCCTGTGATATACCATGTAATGAATCATCAGATATATCTTGTGATAATACTGTTAATGATTCATGCACTGATTCATGTGATGTTTCTTGTGATAAATCTTATGATGAATCGTGTATTAAATTAAATGTTAAAAGCATGCCTTTTTGCAAACAACTAGAAAATGCTTTATCTGAAATGCATAAGCTTCTAGTTAATATTCCTAAGAAGAAAAGGTTCTTGAAATATGAAAGTAAGAGGTTGGAAGCACATTTAGAAAATCTAAAAGGATATTATGCCATCCTTAAAAGGAAAAAGATTGAAAAGATATTGGAAATTATCTACTTGGAAAGAAAATTAAAAGATTATTCTAGATTAACATCCAAAGCCGAAAATGAAAAGAATAATCATGTTAAACCCCTAGGAGTTAAAGAAATAATACATTAAAAAAGGGGACATCTTATAAATCTCATAACCATTTTTATGCCTCGCCAAGCAAAAACAGAATATATAAGCAAAATCATTCACCTGCACATAAAGTTTGCTTATATTATAAAAGAAAAGGGCACGTCTAGTTTACTTGTCTATGTAGAAATGCTAGAGGCATGGATAAAAAGATGTTTGGGTTGTCATGAAAGTAAACACCAGTGAACCAAAGGAAGAGTGGATCCCCATTGGAATTACATGATCATATAATTCTTCCTTAGAATTTAGGGTTAGTTAGAATAAGGGGTTGTGATGACTATAGGCTCGGGAAGTGGTGCATGCTTAAAACGTAAATCTTAGTACATGCATTCACTATACACTATTCTATTATACTAGGAATCTTAGAGTATCAAGCCAATACGAAAAATTCAAATAATATCCAATCTAAACTTAAAGCATATATATCATAATGATTGGTTAAAATATGAAAATATTGGTTATATCATGCTTCCTTTGAACTGAAAAGGAATGTGTCTCAACTTGAATGGGACATTAGTCTCTACATAATTCATACCATTCCTTCAAAGTGTTCAAAGTAAAAGGTTAAGAGTTTAACTGACTATATTATCTGGAACTTTATAATTCTAAGATGATTAACCTAAATCATCATATCTTGTATAATATCTCATAAGCATGCTCATGTAAAATCCATTTCCAAATGGACAAAGGTATCTTTACCTGATAAATATTTCATAATTCTTAATTCATACCTAAATATGAAAATCTTAAGTTAAGCATCTCTTGTCCACAGCACAAAGTTGAGCTTTAGGGATCCATCTCATACTATACATCATTTTACCCTAAACTCATTTTTGAATATAAAATCCTAAATCAAAATTTAGTCATGACTCGGGTCATAAGCACTAATGATAATGAAGTCCTAATATTCCAAGTGCTTATCATAGGGCTTTCCTTTATAATCAAATTAGGGGGCATCCACTAAGGGAATCGAGTTTCTCAAAATATTCCCTTCGTACTTTAACTGTAACAAATCTCTAATCTTGGTTCATCTCCTCCATAGGAAATATTTACCTTACCATGATCACATTTGGTAAAGACTCTCCTATTCCTTGGTTCGTATCCTTACTCTAAATTGTAATCATATCTAAAGGATACCTTCCAATAAGATAAAATCAGAATTCACCAAAGAACAATGTTCAGATATTCATATCGTTCTAATTGCACTTTGCCTGATCCGTTTGAACATACTAGCTAGCATGAAAATATTTTGAACATTGTCCTCTCATGTTCATTTCAAAATACTCTTCCAAACTCATTAGTGGCTTATTATTTAAGAGTTTTTATTCTATACTTCTCACACAGGCACTCAAAGGTTAATCAAATCCTTTAGAGCTTCGTATCCCTATAATAAAGTTAAATGGCTAAGATGATTGCACTATCAATTAAAAGAAAGTTTAAATGTCTAAGAAACCTATTCACGAGCAGTTAAAATTAAAGACCGTTCAAGCTTAAGCCTCTCACCTATCAAAATTCATAAGAATAGAGGCAAATTTGCTTAGTACACTTAAAAAGATATTCATTGTGACTTTTTGGTCCTCTAAGCCAAAGCATGTAAAGCCAAGTTTTAAATCATAGAAAATATAAAGCACTTGGCTAAGAAATTAAAAATAATAAAGGCATATGAAGATAAGAGTGCATAACTGAGGGGGAGCATTTCTTTTTCACGGCTATATAATTTAAATGCTCTCATAATATTTTCTTGATTATGCTTCTATGCTTATATAAGAACAGCACTATAGCTTACTATCCATAATGCATTAAATGATTAAATCTCTTTAATTGATAGATTTATATGAACTATTGATTTAACTACTGGAATGCATGCTTGTGTGGAACGCCAACTGCATAGCTGATGCAGTATTGTGTATTGCATGCTAGTAGTAGATCTAGGGGTGCATGCTGATTGAACTGAATGTCACTTGCATGGCTGATGCAGTGACTTGTGAATTGCATGTTGTAGAAACTCTTAGGATATCTGGTTCATATGTTTTTGATATACAGGTTTGGGAAAATGTTCTATTTAAAAACGGCATGCTGCCGAAATTTTGTTAGATCTTTCCCAGAATAATGAAAATTCATAGACCATGCACTTAAATGATTACGATTTGGTGCATGCGTGTGTAAACTACATGATTATTACATAATTATCTGAGTATAGCCTTGTTGGCTATCAAGTGCTATATAGAATGCAATATTCAGTAACCATGTACCGAACAATCATAATATGTTAAATGCTAGACTTTATTTTAAAAGATGACTGTATATTAAATGAATAAATGATCTTCATCCTTATCTGAAAATGCATGTATGAAAACATATATAGGGGATGCGAGCTCCATCCCTAGAAAAGGTATAAATTTAGAGGACTCATATGCATCATGATTTGCTTTTTGAATATTGAGACTTGTTTGAAAAACCCTGAATATCATATCTAGCACTTAAAACTCTATGGACATATATGGATTGTTCTAAGTTATGAGCATTATATCTTGCCTTAATATCTATCACTAATGCATTTGTGGCCTATAGGGACGACTATACTAAGCAGCATATGGTTGATAAATATTCAGTATAGTTGGTTTAAGAAAATTAAAATGTTTGCTTATAATGCTTGGTGTGCTTAATGAAATTAATCTTTGATTAGTATAAGCAATTGTTTTCACCAAAGCTATATTCAAATCCAAAGGGGGAGCTTTCAAAATTAAAATCTTTATCTTATTGTGCTCACCCATTATTAAGCTTAGATCTGCTTTTGAATTCATTGTGGCTTATGTACTTAAATATGATGATTATATTGAAAACCTTAAATGGAAATATCTTGCTTAGCCATAATATTTTCAAAATCTACCATATGATTCCTATTTTAAATTTTATGATATCCTTGGAATTTATGTAGTTGCTTTTTCTGGTCATATCATGAGTTGCTCTTAAATGTTAAACTAGAAAAATATTGCTTGCTTGAGCTTTATATTAAAGTTTCTTTTTTAGCAAGAATCACCCCCAGTATTTTTAAAGGGGAAAATTTTTTTCAAATGAAATGTTTTTGGGCAAGAAATGTTTCTTAATGCATATATCTTATCTCTTGCTCGTATGATTAATGGCGTTCATGACATATGTTTTTAATGTTATAAAATTCATATTTTTGTCATGAAATTTATTTTATTTATTTTATTATTTATTTAATTTTCTTTAAAAAGGGCATTGCATGACTGGGTCATTGATTATATATATATATATATATATATATATATATATATATATATATATATATAAATACAAGCTAACTAGTTAGACCGGTCTTATGATCAAACCTACACTTGCTATCATATGTCGTATGTTTTAAACTCCAATCTTTTACAGGTCTTATGTAGTGTTTAAATTGCATTGGTTTGAAGATATCTCTGGTCTAACCATGTTTAACATGTCTTTTTAATCTTTTATTTTGTGTGCAAAACTCTATGCCTAGTATTTGTATTAAATAGGGGGAATTCTCTTTTAAGCTATTTTTTAATGCTCAAATTTTTTTTACACTTAACTTAGCCCTTTTGCTGATGCTAAAAGGGGGAGAATTTTTTTAGCAAAATAATAAATGATTTTATGCCAAAAGGGGGAGAATTTTTTATAATGCAAATAATTTTAAATGGGGCAAATATCTGAACTATAATGCCTCATGTTTAATTTTTGATAAGGCAAATAATTTTAAATGGGGTAAATATCTAAGCTATAATGCTTCATGTCTATACATGTTTGTGTCTTAATACTAAAACTAGAAGCATGATTAACTTGAAATGTCTTCTTTCATTAATATTCTTGAACTATATTGACTTATTTTTAAAGTCTGCATATAGGTAGAACCCATTTTACTCGTGTGTTTTTGTCATCATCAAAAAGGGGGAAATTGTTGACGTTTTGAGTTTGATGTCTGTTTTGATGTTGACAAAGCTCCTGCATCTTATGTGTGTACTTAGTGCTTGAACATGTCTTATATTTTGGCACGCACATAAGACAAAGGGAAAATAGAAGCCTAAAGGACTTGAAGCCTATACGGTCTGACGTATTTCATGGAGACTGAAGAGCAAAAGAAAAGAAGATATATTTTTTTTAATTGTAAATTGCATTTAATTTTTGGTCTATAATAATGCGCGTCATGCATGATGTGATTGAAAACTCAAATGACCATAGACAGACCTTAGGAGACCCAACCTTTCATCAAAAAAATATTTTCTAAAAGGCTAAAATCTCACAAATAAGATTTTTAAAATACTTTTGGGTCAAAATAAGGCTATAACTTAGGTTTTTAAATGACATTAGTCAGCCGACCATTTCATAGTTATATTCACCTCAGTCGACCAACCATTCCTAAAGGCCAAAAACGTATTTTAACTAAACTCAACCAACCAGCCATTTTTAAGCATAAAAGCCTCGGTCGACCAACCTTGCTTATAGGCCAGACTTGTATGTGCCCAGCCAACCAACCTGCCGAAAGGCTTTTAAGCCAACTGACCGGCCATATCTTTTAGGCCTGAAATTCAAAGCCCAGCTGACCAACCATTCAGTTTTAAAAATGCCTAGCTGACCGATCGGCTCTTGAGGCCAGCCGACTAAACCTTCAAAGGTTTGGGAAATCACCAAGGTTAGCCAACCGTCCCCTTCCTCGGCCAACCAAACCCAACATAAATTTGAATTTTTGCCTAAAGTTAGCCGACCAACAAAGCCCTCGGTCGACTGAACCTCTCGGGTTTGACTATTTTTCAGCACTAAAACATGTTTAATATTTAACTAAACAAATTTAAAACACCCTTTGTGTCCCTGACGGTCATTTCTCTTGGAAAGTCTATATAAACCCCTTTCATAAACATAATTAGCAACAAGATTAGCCTAAAAATTGTCTCAATTTTTTTTAGCTTTATTTTACTCTATTTCCCATGATTCTTTGAAAAATCATTCTTGAAAGAGAGTTTTGATTCACTCTCTTCATTTGCAAATTTATTCCACTTGAAGATTGTTGAACATTCGTCCTGGGGGGCATTTAATTTACTCTCACTCATCTTCTTATTTTGAAAATTATATTTGAGAGTAAGCTTGAGGTTTCTCCATATATTTATTCTTGATAAATATTTTTGGAGAAACTTATTTAAGCTTGTGAATATTTTTCCACTCTATTTTTAAACCAAAGATCATACATATTCTTTTGTGGAAAAATCCCTTTAAGAGCAAACCCTAGGTTCTCCTGCACTTTTATTGAAAAATATTTTTAGAGAAATATTTGTTTGGGTTTAAATCTTTGAAGAGCTTGTTATATATATTTTATTCAAAGATTGCAAAAATCATTTTGAAAAAAAAATACACATTCTCTACTAAACTTATTTTATATCATGTGAGAGTGCATTTTAAAGTTTCAATTTGTACACATTTGCATTTGTAGAAGCATTCATATTTGTACGCAAAATTTCATTTCTTTGTATTTCAGGCATGGCCTGAAGAGGAAGTGCACAATCCTGTAAGAAGTACTGATTTGGTTCAAGCCCGGTTAAGTGAGCTAAGGAGACTCCGCCTCGTGAGGAGAACCGATTTGACTCAGCCTGGTGAATTTAGCTAAGGAGACTCCACCTTATAAGGAGAACTAGTTTGACTTTGCTCATAAGTGAGCTGAGGAGACTCCGCCTCATAAGGAGTAATGTAAATGGCGTTGCTTCGCCTGGTTAAGTGTGCATATAGTGGAATCCTCTAACTTGTTGGCTTAAGGCGGGGATGTAGACAATATTAGCCGAACCTCGATAAAAATATTATATCTGCTATTCTTTCCCTACGCTATTTAATTTCCGCACTGGTATGCTTAAATTAAATTTGTTGTGATTGTTATATTTATTTCAAATATTTGCATAAGTTTATTTTTTGTGGTATTAGTGTTTGCATAGAAAGATCCTAGGTTGTGTAATATTGGCTGTGATTTAAAATGGAACACACTTAACCAGTAACTTGTTTGGTTAACATTTATAAAACCAATACAAATTAAAAGCCAAATTAAAAAATTATCATTTTCATCTATAAATCAAAATATTATAAAATATGATTAAAATAATAAAATTATAAATAATAAACATTTAAAAATTACTACAATAAAACAAAATTTATTATGATTATTTTACTTAGTTGTTCTACTTTCAAATTTTAATTTATAATAAGAATTTTATTAGACATGACAATTGAAAAATAGTAAAAGTATTTTTTTTAATTAACTTTAATATTATTTTTAAAATTTATGCATATTTTTATTTTAATTATATTTAAATTCTTATGATCATTTAATTTAAATTTAAATTTTAAAGTGTATAAAATAAATAAATTAATTCAAAAAACTATTTCTGGATATTAAGGAACCATTTGGTATCACTGTCAAAAATTAGAGAAACGAAAATTTAAAACTAGAAATAAAAGCTAAAAACTAGAAACCAACCACTAGTTTGGTTAATATTTATAAAACTAATACAAATTAAAAACTTAATTAAAAAAATGCTCATTTTCATCTTTAAAATAAATAATATTATAAAAATATAATTAAAATAATTAAATTATAAATAATACACATTAAAAAATTACTATAATAAAAATAAATTTATATAATTATTTTATTTAATTGTTCTACTTTCAAATTTTACTTTAAAATAAAAATTTAATTGGACATTACAATTGAAAAATAGTAAAAATTATTTCATAATTGGCTTTATTATTATTTTTTGAAATTTATATATATATTTATTTTAATTATATTTAAATTCATATGATCATTTAATTTTTATTTTAACTTAAAAGTGTATAAAATGAATAATTTAATCCAAAAAAACTTTATCTGCATATTAAAATTTTTTTGCAGCAAAACGGTTCAACGGGCTGGGTTCGGGCAGGTCATTAATGGGTCGAGGTTAAACAAGTTCGGATTCAGATTGATTCATTTATTAACGGGTGACTAATAGGTAAACTCAAACCCGTCTGCTTAATAAATGGATCATAAACGAATCAATCGTTTAAAAATATAATTTATTTATTTTAAAAAAAAGGAATGAGTTTTTTTCCCCATAACAAAAAAGCACAAGAAAACAAATCACCTATTTGGCCATTCCTTGTTCATACACAGAGTTCACGAAAAACATGCTAAGTTAACACAGGAAAATGAATAAAAACTTGGTCAATCTCGTTCCACCATCTGAACTCAGCTTGAATCTTGTTATGAAACACATTACACAAAAGGGTTGGCTAGAGCAAGGTCCGAGCTCCCGCTCCAACTAATGCCCCCTTTACATCAACTCGGACCATTTTTTTCCATGCTCGCATAACACACTATCTCTTTCAACATCCTCCACTTCTTTGATCCACGCATTCACCACAAACGAAACCCTAGAACAGTGGAGCTGCTGTAGATTTGAAATTTTTTACCTGAAGAGGCAAAAATTGGATCAATTGAGTGGGTGAAAGTTGGATTCTCGCATGCCTGAACAAGGTATTTGGTGTCTTCTACAATATACTTTGAAAATGGGTAAGTTTAGATGATATTCGCCATGTCTGAGACTCGAATTCAATCATGCATCGAATACGAGAGAGAGAGACAGAGATAGAGAGTAGTAAGGGGACAGAGTACCTAACTTCCCTCCTTTTTAGCCGTATGTGAGGTCATGCATGAGGCGGTGAGGCTGAGGGAGAATCGGGGATTTGGGAGATGGGCACTCAAGATAAGGACCTAGGGTTTCATTTCATTGTAAATATAATAAGTTAAACGGGTCACCCGACGAGTACACAATCCAAACCTGCCTAACCCGTTTGATAAACAGATCGAATTCGGGTTGACCCCATTTATAAATAGGTAAGCTTGTATTAAACCCAAAGTAGGTTTAAACAGGTGGGTCACTGGTCATCCGTCGGGTTTCAACCTGTTTTGCTACCCCTAACTAGCAATATAAATAAATGCGTTTTTATAATATGTTTATTCACTGTAGAAAAATAGAATACAAAACATAAAACAACAACGATACCAAGTAGATCCTAAAATTTCTGACAATAAGTTTTCAAAATAATTGAAAATCATAAAATTTGGTTTTCAATTTTTTGGAAACTAGTTGAAAATTGATCATAGAAATAGAGAACTAACAATAGAAATAAACTTGTTTTTTAAATATATTTTTTTATTGTAAAGAAATAAAAATAGAAAATAGAAAACAACAACGATAACAAAGTGATCCTTAATTTTTATTTTTTGTAAGTAATATATTTATTTAGATATTGAAGCTGAGCCCGTTAGGGACCACTTTGAATTTAGTAATTAAGTCAGTGAGAAATTTACCCCGAAGGCACTGTTCACTGTTTAGATTTAGATATTGAAACTTGAAAACTCCTCAAATTAACCAGTCGTTCTCCCTACAATGTTAGGTCCAACCCATATAAGAAAAAAAGGGGGGGGGGGAGCCCATGTTAAGAAGCCCATTAGGTCAAATTAAAGGGGGCGACAAGGAGCTGCGCCTCATAGAAAAAGAAAAGGAAAAAAAAAAAAAAAAGGCTGCTACAACAATCGTCTCCTCCACACGCCTCGTCTTTATCAACTTGACGATCAGAAGGTTTTTTGTGATCCGATTTTGCTAAAATTTAGAGAGCACGTTCAGGATTTGTCAACCTTTGATCTGGATGGTGGAGATTTGTTTTAGAGCTTTGGAGGACCTGATTTTGTAGTAATGACAGTAACAGCGTTCGGGTGACTTCTTTCCTCTTATTCTTATTTTATTACGATTCTTTTGGGAATCCTTTTTACTATAAGTTTGTGAGCATTTTTGGTGATTGTATTGCTGTAATTTTTGTCTCTATTATTATGGAAATTTTATTGGGTCTCATAGGCCTCATGGTTTTTACCCTTCACATTGGAAGGGTTTTTCATGTTAAAAATTGTGGTTTTCCTATTGTGGTGTGTGATTTATTATTATTGTTGGTTGGTTATTTTGCTCATCATAGATTTATTTTTGGAAAAGATTTATCCGATGTACTAGGTATCTTGTTACTTTCCCAACAAGTGGTATCAGAGATTGGTTCATATAAAACATGGAAGACAATGTAGGTACTATGTGCAAGCTCACAATTTCAAATTATTTAATTTGGAAACCAAAGATGGAGGATATTCTTTATTGTAAGGACTTATTTGATCCGATTGAGTTAGGTAGCGATAAGCCAAAAAAACAAACTAAAACTGACTGGAAGAAAATGCATAGAAAACCAGTTGGAAAAATTAGACAGTGGGTGGATAATAGTGTTTTTCATCATGTGGCTCAAGAGACAGATGCCCAAATACTTTGGAAGAAGTTGGAGTCTTTATAAGAGAAAAACTGCTCACAACAAAGCTTTTGCAATTAGAAAGCTTGTAAATTTGAAGCTTAGAGAAGGAAAATCTGTTATTGAGCATTTGAGCGATTTCTAGAATTTGGTAAACTAGTTAACCAACATGAAGAAAATTTTAGAAGACGAAGTACAAGTTTTGTTGCTATTAAGTTCTTTACCAGATAGTTGGAAGACTTTTGTAGTATCTTTTAGCAACTTAGCCCCAAACGGTGTGTTGACCCTGTCGTTTGTTAAAGATAACTTATTTAATGAAGAGACTAGAAGGAAAGAAATGGGTACAGATAATACCCAGGTACTTGTTATAGAAGATAAGGGGAGAAGCAGATACAAAAATGAAAGGGGTAGAAGTAAAATTAAAAGCAAATCAAGGTCAAGATTTAAAAATCTTGAGTGTCATTATTGAAATAAAAATGGTCATATCAAGAAGTACTGTTATGAGAGGAAGGGGGGAAATAAAAGTAATAGGGACAAGCAAGAAAAGAAGGATCAGGATAATAATGATCGTGTTGCCACTACTGTTGCAGATGATTTGGTTCTTGCTTATGATGATAATGTAATTAGTGTTGCCTGTAATGAAATTAGTTGGGTGGTTGACAGCGGTGCCTCTTTTCATGTGACATCAAGGAAGGATTTCTTCAGTTCATACACTTGTGGTGACTTTGGAGTCTTGAAGATGGAACCGTTGGCCTAACAAGGCTTACGAATCTTGTTTTGATGATAACAAAGCAAAAGATCTTAACATGTTTTGCTAAGACATGTTTCCGGGCTCAAAATTTTTCATAAAAAGATATCAAGTTCAAAAGTTTTTATAACAGATCAAGTCTCTAAAGGATCAAGTTTAACTATTCACATGAAGATTATGCTTGGCCCATGATGAAACAAAAGAAAATTGAAGAAAGAAAAGCTTGGATTCAAAGATAGAAAAATCTGATGAAGCTTGAAGACAAGATGGACTCAAAGAAAGACAAGCATGAAGACTTAAGTACTTAGAATGTCAAAGTCTTAAGTCTTTATGTAAGTATGTTGACCTTATAGGTCACGCCCGATTTTAATTATGACAAATACTCATAATATCTAATGGGTACTTGAGATTTTGTGCAGGAACCTAAATTGTCAAGATCATAATGCACATGCACATGGAGCAAATGAAGATTGAAGACCAATTTATATTCAGTGCTGTAATATATATTTCATTCGCAAAATTGGTCTGTAATAGCTAATTAGGGTCTTTGGTTTGTAATAAGCACACACAAATCACATGCATGATATAATACGTAAGTTCAAACCAAATACAATCTAAAGTGACCTTAGATAGACCTTAGGGTTTACCCTTCGGTCGACCGAAGGTTGACCGACATCAGATTTTTTCGGTATCTTTAATTGGACATAAATGACCCTAGGATACTCACCATTGCACCTAAGAATGTTAGGCACTTGAATAAGGTTTGTATGATTCAAAATAGGACCGAAATGCACACTTTGTGCACTTTCGGTCGACCGGCCAAGGCAGGTAATTCTGCTCCGGTCAACTGAACAAGTCTAGGTCAACCAGTTGACCATAGCCTGGTCGACCGAATTAGGTTAGTTCAAAACACCCGGTCAACTGAACCTCTTAGGGTCAACATTTTGACCACCTAGTCGACTGAGCCAAATTTGTATTGCAACTGTCTAGTCGACCGAGGGTCCTCGGGAGAAGTCCCAACTGTCTAGTCAACCAAACCATTCAGTTCAAAAATGGTCTAGTCGATCGAACCTTGGGAAAATGGAAAATCGCCCTTCAAACATTCACTTTCGGTCGACTGAGTCCCAAGTTCCAAATTGTCCTAGTCGACCGAACCATATGAACTTTGGTTGATCGAAATGGTTTCTAGTTAACTGGACCTCTCGGGTTGCCCTGATTTTTTACCGTGATTAAAATGTTTTAAACAGGGTTAAATTAATTAAAATGTCATTAATCTTTTCTAATAATACCGGCTATGTCCCCAATGGTCATAATTCATGGGGTGTCTATATATACCCCTTCATTTGGGAAAATTAGCAACTTGATTAGCAAACAAAAATCTAAAATTCTCTCTCAAACAATATATATTCTACTACTCATACTCTTTCTAAAAATCACTCAAACTTACCTTCTCTAGCTCGTAAATCCTTTGTAAGTTTCTTGAGTGTTTTTGTAATTAAGTTTGTTCTCTCATTGCTTGTGATTGATTTGATTTTTCATTGAGAGCTAAACCTAAGTGTTCTTAGGGGGCTT
Source organism: Malania oleifera (assembly GCF_029873635.1). NCBI lineage: Eukaryota > Viridiplantae > Streptophyta > Magnoliopsida > Santalales > Ximeniaceae > Malania > Malania oleifera. The sequence goes on along the minus strand of NC_080426.1, from coordinate 86,269,465 downwards.
TGCTCGTAAGCCTATCCTAAGAAGACTTACCTAAGCTTCTGAGTGTTGCATTCGTATTGCAATATCTTAGGAAGCTTGTATTTGTTTTTGGCTTGCAAAAATATTTTCAAACTTACTCAAATATCTTGTGGAATCTATATTGATATATTTGTGAAAAGATATTTGTGTTTGTTATATTAATCTTTGTGGCAATATTTATTCAAGTATATATCATTTTCTGAATACAAAGATTGCATAGCTTTTGCTAACCAAACATATACACTATATTCGTGATTGAGACATCCTACTGATTGACATACTTAAAACTCACTTGATATTTTGTGTGAACACATTTGATTGAATATTTTGAGATACACAGATTGTTGTTGACACTCTCACATATTCACTACACTGATAGAAAATACATTTGAGAGTTGAACTATTGGACCACACTGAGCTTACATAATAAATCATTTGTGGTGTATGTGATTGAATGCATTTGGGTACAAATCTGCTTTACGTGAAAGTACTTTTATATTGTACCATTTGATTGTAAATCTGAGTGATTCCAGGCGTGGCCTGAGGGGGCGGAAATCTAGCCCGGTAAGGATTGTTGTAAAGGTTGAGATCAGCCCTGTGCTAATTGACCTGGTTTGTATAGGTGCTGCTCCACCCGGTTAAGTGAGCAAGTGATAGTGGTAATCCTTGTGCTTGTTAGCCAAGGCGGGGACGTAGGCAATTGACTGAACCTCAATAACATTTTTGTGTGTCACTCTTACTTTATTGTTTTTTCTAGTGCATGTGTTGTTAATTAAATTGCTTCATTTAATTTCTGATATATTTATATTACTCGCACTAGATTGACCATAGGGTTGTGAATATACTGCTGTTAGGAGGAATACCTAGGGGTTAAATTTTAAAAATACCAATTCACCCCCCTATTGGGATCACGGTAAAGCTAACAAAGTATTTTAAACAATTTCAATATGGATACATGAAACTCTTAGGTTAATTTCATAGACCTAGATACCTAAAATACTTGGAAAATATTTTTTATAAGGTTAAAATTATTTTTGGAATGAAAAGCACCAAAACAAGATTTTCCAAATTCTGTTCTTTTTTCTACATCTGTATTGATGAGCATTTTTCTCTATCAAAACCTCTTTATCTTAAAAAGTGTTCAAGATGAAAGTTGTGGGATTTATCTTAGCTCTCTGTTGATACCCAGATCATCTTATTTGGAGTAGTATAAAAAGAGTTATGACCAAAATACTGAAGAGTGGTCAAAGTTGTTAGGCGACTGAATAGCAAACAAAACATGTCCAAGCAACTGACCCAATACCCCAGTCGATTGAACTTCGTTTTTCAAATTTAAAACAGCATGGGAAACTTTCCAAAAATATTTTCTTGGCCACCAAACTTTGTGAAAACTTGGGGAATACTCCAAGCAACTTGGGCAACACAAAAAATAATTTTTAAACTCTATAAATACATGCTAAACCCAAAGAATATATATACACCAACAATTATGCAAATAAGATATTATTCAAATTCTTCCACATTCAAAGAGTTTTTTCTAGGCATTATTTGCTAAAAAATATTGCTATTAATTTGCTGAATTAAAGTTTGAGGTTCTTGTGCTCTAACTAAGATTTCTTCAAATCTAAAGAACCCTGATGAAATATACTTGAGCTTCAACTTTTTATATTGTTATTTGATTTAAGTATATTGTGCTAATCAATTGTACTAATCAGCTCTTTTAAGAGTATCTTTGTACACCAAATTTGTTTCTTATTTTCTTGACAGTTCAAGATTATTGAATCGTTGTACCGAGTGTGGGGTATCGCTTGGAGAGGGGGCTCCACCCTAGTTGAAGGAGTGTACCGAGCGTGGGGTATTGCTTGGAGAGGAGTGCTCTATCCTATTGAAGGATTTTTGTAAAGCTTTGCTCCGCTTGTAAAGGAGTGGTATAGTGGAATCCTTGGGCGTGTTGCCTAAGGCAAAGACGTAGGCGGGTATAGTCGAGCCTTGCAAAAATCCCGATGTCTCTCTCTTTCCCTAAATCTCTTTAATTTCCTGTGCATATATAAATTGTGTGGATGAATGTTTAATTTGATAAAATTAACTTGTGATTGGGAATTGTAACGGGAGTACATTGATTAATCTTTGTAGAAACCAAAAAGGGAGTACATTGATTGATCTTTGCGGAAACCAGATTTAAAAGCTTGCTAAAATTTCTGATTTGTTTCATATTGTAAAATCAAGCTTATCTTGTTAATTGGATCGACATATTCAAGAAGTAATTCTCTGATTTTGAATATCACAGCTGAAAGGAATTTGGACAAACTGATACTGTTCATCCATACAAGATTAAATTTGATTGAGACATTACCTAATCATATAAAGGATAGTTGGTTGTACTTGTGGAGTTGTGGAGTTTAATCTTGTAAAGTAAGTTACTCTATTAAAGCTAGTTTGTTGAGATCTTGAGTGACTTTCAAATATATTGACTTGATAACATCATATTAATTGTTGGGTAATATAAATAAGGTGGTTGATAATAATTATATCAATATCAAGTTAAATTGAGTTGTGATCGTAATTAACTTAAAAGGGTTATACTATGTTGACTTTTTGGTCAATTCCCTGTTTTGATTATGACAAATCACTGTATCTTATCTATGTGCTTTGAGTGTATAAATAGGATTACTTATCTAAGCACAGATGACATATGAAAGATAAAAGCTGAGACACACTTAAACGCGCACATTTTTCAATGTATTTCATAGATTTGCAAAGGAGCAGTGTATGAAGATCAATGTCTATTTCTAGTTGTATCTTTATATTTTATTTTACATTTGGGTCTGTAATAATTTATATCGGTCCGTAATAATCTCTGCATGTCATGCATGTAGGTTTTGTAAGCTCAAAATGATCGTAGATTGACCATAGGGACCGAATGACTTTAGGGCACCCTTCGGTCGACCGACGCAGAATTTTTGGGACTATCTCAAAACGGCCTCAGTAAGACCCTAGTATGACTCTAGGTCCCAACACGCATGCACATATATCATACAAATTGAGGAGTGTTAAAAACGAATAAAATTGAATAATATAGGGAAAATTGAGAGAGCTTGGGAGACTGAACCCGAGGGGTTCATTTCACCTTGGGCGCCTGAACTGTTGAGAAGTCAACAATTTGACTGTCACACCCCGAACCCGAAAATGGGACCCAAGGGTGAATTAGTAACCTAACCTATCCTTGTGTCATACAATCATCAATGACACAGCACACTAAATAAGGGTCCGACCCCGTGGGGTTCCCATACACCCTATACACATTCATATACATTACAGATACACAGCGGAAAAAGGTCTGTCTATACATATTATGTACCATACCAGAGTTTATACAAAAAGGAATACATGTTCCATAATACAAAACATAAACCTAGGTGTCAGCCAAAACCACAAAAGACAGCCCAATACAGTCCTAGTACTTACCCAAGTACCTCTCGCAATAACCGACCACTACACTCCCAACACAAGGACGCTAGTTCCGGTTACTCGAAAGACCTAAAACATATGTACGTACAGCAGGGGTGAGACACCTCTCAGTAAGATAGATCCAGGTTATATCGGTCTGTGGCATTTGAGTGTTATCATGACACAAAACATACACAGTTCAATGCAATTCTAGTATTTTCACAAAATAGTTCCACTACAGTGCATTCACGCACACACACATGATCAAGTAACCCGATGTCATCACACCTTCGGCCCAAAGCCGGCTCGCATTACATGGCGTCCCCGACACATGGCATAACCCCAATCTCCTATGGCATCATACCGGTACAACTGGTGGATCCACATCCTTCGGTGATCAGCCGGTAAGGCTCACGCCCTCGGATATAGAGTCGGACACTCTTGCCACACATGGCAAGTGATATTTCATGCCCTTGGATATAGAGTCGGACACTCTTTCAAGATCTAGAACAATTCGGAACACAGTTCCTATTGCATTTCAACAAAACACAACCATGCATGCTCATATAACCAAACAAACCACACCCATTTGGTAATCTAAAATCATGATTTTCCAAACATATACAGTTTAAACAAGTCAAGGCACGGCGGTCCCTATAACACAATATATATCATAATATATTTACTATTTTCTAACAAAACCAGGGATGTCACCCAATGCCCCTTTTTTTCCAAAACTGTAACATGAAAAACCTATAGTTTTACCCATTAGATTTCCCTAAATGAGTAACCAAAACACACACAGGACCTTAAACCACAATTCGAATGAGTCTGATTTCAAAAATAACCGACATAAATGGAATTCCATTACCTTTCCATGAAAATCCAATCTCGAACTCTATGGCCCCTATAAACACAATACAGAATATATTCACAATTCTACTCTCCACATAACTACCGAATTAGAATTAAAAACCGAGCCTTACCTCGATTCCGAGCCAAAACCCAAAAATGCCCAAAACAAAAATTCGATCTACAAATCTTGCAGAGAATCCTTCACTGATCCTCGTAGTAACGTTGGGTCTACGATTCCAATAACGTATGGCAAAGAAATCTAGAGAGAGAGAGAGAGAGAGAGAGAGAGAGTCTTTTGAGTTCTTAGAGAGAGAGAGACTCTTTCGAGTTCTTAGAGAGAGAGAGAGAGAGAGAGAAAGAGAGAGAGAGAGAGAGAGAGAGAGAGAGAGAGAGAGAGAGAGAGAGAGAGAGAGAATATTTGATTTCTTAGTGATTAAGCAACCCAAATGGATATTTATAGCCATTTGACTCGACCAACCTCATCGACGAGATGGTGTCTTCATCGATGAGTCACTGAAGATAGTTCATTGACAAGATGGTGGCCTCATCAACGAGCCTGAGATTTCTAGTTTCTCGAAACCTCTTAACTTCTCCTCATTGATGAGCCTCTAAAATTCATCGCTTAGTAACAGAAAGCCTTCATCAATGAACACTGGCTTCGTCGATGAAGCTTGCTTAATTACCATTTTACCCTTCTCTTTATTAATTTATTCCATATATCACGGTTCGGGTTCTTACAACCTCCTCTCCTTACAAAAATTTTATCCTTGAAATTTGTAATCTCTTATTCACAAACTCATTCCCACAATCAAACACACACTTGACTCTAGAAAGAACCGGCGACCACTACAACGCAACCCCATCACAATATATACATACCTTCACTTATGACGGAAGAACACCGTGGTTATATACATAAACTGTCTTAAGAGTTCACAATACACACACTCCCCAGAACTAACCATCTTTTCCAATACAAAGTAGGGTAATGCACACACACACTCAAAACAACTGTGGATACTTCCAGCATATCTCTGCTTCCAATTCCCAAGAAGCTTCTTCAACCTCATGATTCTGCCACAATACCTTCACTAATAGTATATCATTGGTATGTAGCTTCTGAACTTTACAGTCCGAATCTGAACAGGTATTTCTTCGTACGCTAAAGTATCCCCAATCTCCAAGTCCTCGTAACTAATAACATGTGAAAGATCTAACACATACCTCCTCAACATGGATACGTGAAACACATCATGGATCCTCGAAAGTGCTGGGGGTAGTGCAATCCAGTAGGCTACTAGACCCACTCGCTGAAGAACCTCGAATGATTCGATATACCTTAGACTCAACTTGCCCTTCTTCCTAAATTTCATCACCCCTTTCATTAGAGTGATTCTCAGAAATACCTTACCCCCCATTTCGAATTCCAACTCAGAATGTCGAACATCTGCGTAACTCTTCTACCGACTCTGAGCTGATTTAATCTTATCCCGTATCAAACCCACCTTCTCAGACATCTGCTGCACAAGTTCAGGTCCTAACACCTGACGTTCACCAACCTCATCCCAATATAAAGGAGATCGACACCTTCGACCATACAGAGCCTCAAATGGTGTCATTTTGATACTCGCCTAGAAGCTATTGTTATAGGTGAACTTTACCAGTGGCATAAACTGTCCACCAACTACCACTGAAGTCTAACACATAAGCCCGTAACATATCCTCCAAGATCTATATTGTTCTCTCTGACTGTCCATCAGTCTGGGGGTGGAACGCTATACTAAAAGTAAGCTTCGTCCCTAGTTCTTCCTACAAGCTCTTCCAAAAATGAGAGCTAAACCTCAGCTCTCGATCTGACACAATGGACACTGGTGCCCCGTGCATTCTAACTATCTTATGCACATACATATATGCTAGCCTACTCAAAGGATAGCTAACCATCATTGATAAAAAGTGAGCAGATTTCATCAATCTGTCCATGATCACCTAGATAGCATTATGCCCATGAAGTGCTGGCAACAATTCGGTCACAAAATCCATGGAAATATGCTCCCATTTCCACTCCGGAATAGCTAAGGGCTATAACGGCCCTACCGGCCTCTAATGTTTAGCTTTCACCTGCTGACACGTCAGACACTGCTCCACGAACTGAGCAATCTGCCTTTTCATACCACTCCACTAGGAGGTCTCGCGCGAATCCCGATACATCTTCATGCTACCAGGATATACTGTACATAACGAACGATGCGCTTCTTCTAGAATTGTTCTTCTAATATTGTTGTCGTTCGGAACACATAGCCTAGTCCCAAACTTCAACACACCTCCCTTGGAGAGGTTAAATTCCATAGCCAACCCCTGTTGTACTTTCTCCACTATCTCAACTAACTCCACATCACTAGTCTGTGCAACTTTAATATGCTCAAATAAAGTCGGCTGGATCACCAAACTAGTAATGAAAGCCTGATGATCATCAAACACCAACTCTATACCAAGGCTTTCTAGATCCCGTCAGATATGATGCTGAGCTATAACTGACAATACTGCTGCATGCTCTAACTTCTGACTCAAGGCATCAGCTACCACATTAGCTTTCCCTAGGTGAAAACTGATGGTGCAATCATAGTCCTTGATCAACTCAAGACATCGTCTCTACCTCATATTCATTTCCTTCTGTGTGAAAAAGTACCTGAGGCTTTTGTGGTCAATGAAAATCTCACACTGTACACCATATAAATAGTGTCGTTAGATCTTCAGTGCATAAATAACAGCAATTAAATCCAGATCATGCGTATGGCAATTCTTCTCGAATTCTTTCAGTTGCCGAGAAGCATACGCTATTACCTTACCCTGCTGCATAAGCACACATCGTAGACCCCTCAAAGGTGCGTCGCTATAAATCACAAAACTGTCATCCCCATAAGTAATGGTCAAAACCGGAGCAGTAACTAGCTGGTGCTTCAACTCCTGAAAGTACTGCTTGCAATCACTGGTCCATTCAAACTTCACCCCCTTCTTGGTCAATCGAGTCAAAGGCCTAGACAACTTAGAGAACCCCTCCACGAACCGATGATAGTAACCCGCCATTCCTAGATAACTTTGAACCTCCTACATGTTCTTTGGCCTCACCCAGTCGACCACATCTTCGATCTTGCTAATATCAACTGAGATGCCGCCTTTAGACACCACATGGCCTAAAAATGCAACCTAATTCAACCAAGACTCACACTGCTTCAACTTGGCATACAACTTCTTCTCCCGCAGAACCTGTAGCACCAACCTCAGATGGCTTTCATGTTCTTATGAATTCCTCGAGCATACCAGATTATCATCAATAAACACCACTACAAACACTCCAGGTACTCATGGAAAACCCTGTTCATAAGATCCATTAACACTGCTGGAGCATTCGTCAACCCAAAAGGCATGACTAAAAACTCATAGTAGCCATATCTGGTTTGAAAAGCAGTTTTCACAACATCTTTACATCGAACCCTTAACTGATGATACCCTAACCGTAGATCGATCTTCAAAAAGACCTGCGTCCCTTACAGATGGTCAAAGAGACAATCAATACGAGACAAAGGATAATGATTCTTCACAGTCACCTTATTGATCTCACGGTAAATAATGCACATATGAATCGACCCATCCTTCTTCTTTATAAACAAAATTGGAGCTCCCCAGGGTGAAACACTGGGTTGAATGAAGCCCCTATCTAGTAATTCCTACAACTGCTCCTTCAACTCTTGAAGTTTTGCTGGAGTCATTCGGTACGGAGCTTTAGAGATTGGTGCCTTGCCAGGCAACAACTCTATCGCGAACTCCACCTCACGATCCGGAGGTAAACCGGGTAAGTCTTCTAAAAACACATCCGAGAACTCGCTGACTACTTGAGTATCCTCGAGCCTCAACTCATCCAGTGGCGGTTCCCTCACATAAGCTAAGTACCCCTGACATCCGTCCAAGAGTAACCTCTTCGCATGTAGTGCCGATAAAACCTGTGGTGTCGAATGCACACACGATCCTACAAACTCATACTCCTGTTCCCCAGGAGGTTTGAAAACCACTATCTTTCCACGATAGTCGATCACAACATAACTAGAGAATAACCATCCATCCCTAGTATGACGTCGAACCCAGATATGTCATATACCACCTGATTCGCCTGTAGCAGTCTTCCCTGAACAACTACTAGGCAGTCTTCTAACATCCTCCTACAGAACGTTACACTTCCAGATGTTGTAGCTACAGACAACCCTTCTTTCATAACTTGGGTCTCCACCCCACACTGTTTCACAAAATTAACAGATATAAAGGAGTGGGTTGCACCCGAATCAAATAAAACCATAGCTCTATTTAAAAAGTAACATCATAGTACCTGTCACCACATTCCCTGCATGTTCAGCATCTGCTGGAGTAAGCAAGTATACCCTTACCGGAGCTGTGTTCACCTGATAAGTCCCACGAGATACCTGATTACTCCCCTAATTTTGACTCGAAGAAGGCGTACCCCTCTTTGGTGTGTGACAATCTCGTGCCATGTGTCCTGACTGGCCACAGTCGTAGCAATTACCCCCAAATGACTGGCATTCACCGCTATGCCATCTATGGCACCTGGTACAACAATCACCTTACTGGCTCATTAGAGAACCCTGATGCTTGGTATTTTGGCAATAACTCGAGTCCCTGCTCCTCTTATTCCATGATCTCTGGTGAGATATAGACTAATAACCAAAAGTTGTTGGCCTCTTCTTCGGTTCCTAATCCACCTTATCCTCCCGGATGCCGTCTCGATCACAATGGCCTTATCCATCAAGATTGAAAACTCACAGATTTGCAGCATTCCCATTAATCTGCGGATGTCCTTCCTTAGGCCCTTCTCGAACCTTTGAGTCTTCTCTTACTCATTCGAGATCAAACACGGTGCAAAACGAGATAGCTCTATATACCGAGCATTGTACTCCTGCACCATCATATTTCCCTGAGTCAGAGCAGAAAATTCATCCGCCTTAGCGTCGCGTGTGGAGGCGTGGAAGTATCTTTCAAAGAACACCTCCTTGAAACGGCTCCATGTCATCTCTATAGGACCGGCTCTCTACTTCTTCAGCAGACTCACCGCAGTCCACCATCGCCCTGCCTCCCCAGACAGTTGGAAGGTAGCATAGAGGACCCTCTACTTATCTGTGCAGTGAAAAACCTCCATAATCCTCTTGGTCTTCTCAACCTAGTCCTTAGCTATCATTGGGTTAGGTGCTCCTGCGAACGTCGGATGGTGCATATGTGTGAACCTCTCAATAGTGCACCCCACAGCAGTAGGAGAGTGTTCGCGTCTCCTAACACTCTGCCCAATCTCCCGCATAACCTGCCTCATCAAGCCTTGAGGCACGGAAGGAGACTCATCACTCACAGTCTCCTTAGAGCCACTTCCCAGGTTGTTATCCTTGGGCTCCATTCTGAAAAACGACAAGAACCTATTAGTATTCCTACAACACGTATAGTTAACACAATTATCTATAACTAATCATGTTAACTACCACCTAACGGGTCTAGGTTTTTCCTATCACACAGACATGAAAATCATCAATGGTTTGCCCTGATTTTACTAAAATCGTCATTCTAGGAAAAACACAAAACACCGCCGATGAGTCCCTGTCTAGCAACAAAATAACCCTCGACTTACTCTACCCATTTCCAACATCTTACACTCTGGTATGTACACATAGCTATGCTTAACCAAGTTTACAAGATCTAACAACCTGGTTAGCTCTGATACCAAGTTGTCACGCCCCGAACCCAAAAATGGGACCCAGTGGTGAATTAGTAACCTAACCTGTCCCTGTATCATACAATCATCAATGACACAGCACACTACATAAGGGTCCAACCCCGTGGGGTTCCCGTACACCCTATACACATTCATATACATTACAAATACACAACGGAAAAAGGTCTTTCTATACATATTCTGTACCATACCAGAGTCTATACAAAAACGAATCTAGGTTCCATAATACAAAACATAAACCCAGGTGTTAGCCAAAACCACAAAAGACAACTCGAAACAGTCCTAGTACTTACCCAAATACCTCTCGCAGTACACCGACCACTACGCTCCCAACACAAAGACGCTGGTTCCAGTTACTCGAAGGACCTGAAAAATATGTACGTATAGCAGGGGTGAGGCACCTGTCAGTAAGGCAGATCCAGGTTATATCAGGTTGTGGCATTTGAGTTTTATCATGACACAAAACATACACAATTCAATGCAATTCCAATATTTTCACAAAATAGTTCCAATACAGTGCATTCACGCACACACCCATGATCAAGTAACCCGATGTCATCACACCCTTTGGCCCGAAGCCAGCCCGCATTACACAGTGTCCCCGGCACATGGTGTAGCCCCAGGCTCCCATGGCATCGTACCGGTACAACTGGTGGATCCACACCCTTCGGTGATCAGCTGGTAAGGCTCACGTCCTCGGATATTGAGCCGAACACTCTTGTCACACATGGCATGTGATATTTCACGTCCTCGGATATAGAGTCGGACACTCTTTTAGTACTTGGAACAATTTTCAACAAAACACAACCATGCATGCTCATATAATCAAACAAACCACACCCATTTGGTAATCTAAAATCATGATTTTCCAAGCATATACAATTTAAACAAGTCAAGGCACGATCATCCCTATAGCACAATATACATCACAATATATTTACGATTTTCCAACAAAGCCAGGGATGTCACCCAATGCCCCCTTTTTCCTAAAATTGTAACATGAAAACCCATAATTTTACCTGTTAGATTTTCCCAAATGAGTAACCAAAACACACACAAAATCGTGAATCACAGTTCTACCGAGTCTGATTTTGAAAGTAATCGACATGAATAAAATCCCCTTACGTTTCCTCAAAAATCCAATCTCGAACTCTATGGCCCCTAAATAGCGAACTGAGTTCCCAAAACTTATAATACATAGTACAGAATATACTCACGATTCTACTCTCTACATAACTACCGGATCAAAATTAAAAACCGAGCCTTACCTCGATTTCGCGGCAAAACCCGAAAATGCCCGGAACGAAAATCTGATCTGCAAATCTTATAGAGAATCCTTCACTGATCCTCATGGTAACTTCGTATCTACAATTCCAGCAATGTACAACGAAGAAATTTAGAGAGAGAGAGAGAGAGAGAGAGAGAGAGAGAAAGTCTTTCGAGTTCTTAGAGAGAGAGAGAGAGAGAGGATATTTGATTTCTTAGTGATTAAGCAACCCAAATGGATATTTATAGCCCTTTGACTTGTCCAACCTCGTCAACGAGATGGCATCTTCGTCGACGAGTCACTGAAGACAGTTCGTCGACGAGATGGTGGCCTTGTCAATAAGCTTGAGATTCCCGGTTTCTCGAAACCTCTCAGCTTCTCCTCGTCAACGAGCCTCTAAAATTTGTCGCTGAGTAATAAAAAGCCTTCGTCGACGAACACTGGCTTCATTGATGAAGCTTGCTTAATTACCATTTTACCCTTCTCCTTATTAATTTATTCCATATATCATAGTTTGGGTTCTTACATTGACCATGCTTTGGGCGACTAAACACATTTTGACCATATCTTCCCCGAGTGACCGAACCCCTAGATGTGACGTTTTCACCAACTCGAACTGCCGAGAAATTTAGTTCAAAATAGGCCTCGGGTGACCAAACACGTGTGTTCGGGCTACTGAACCTAGGACTAGGCTCCCAAAATTCCGTACAAATGTTTCTGACATTTATTCGGGATACCAAACCTTCACTCAGGTTGTCGAACTATTTTTAAGGGTTTTTTAAAAATGTGTCTGTTCAGGCGATTGAACCTCGATTCAGTCACCCGAACCCTGCTGAGTTAAAATTATTTTAACTGAGGTAAACACGAGTTAATGAGGGATAATACTTCCTAAACATTTTAGACTTTTCTACGAATACCCAATAGGTCTCAAACGATTATATTTTTGACCTTGTCCATGTTGACTTTATAAGTTAAGCCCGATTTTGATTATGATAAATACTCGTTATTTCTAATGGGTGTTTGAGGTTATGTGCAGGAACTTAAATTGAAAGATCTTAATGCACATGGAAGAGAGATTGAAGTTGAAGACCCAATTTCTGTTGTATTGTATTTCATTTTTATGCAAATGGTCTGTAATAGTAAATAGGGATTGGTTTGTAATAATCACACACACATCACATGCAAGATCTAATAAGTAAGCTCAAACCAAACTCAAACTAAAAAGGATAAGCTCAAGACTGTAGTTGGACCTTAGGGAACCGAAACCGAATTTTTTCGATGTCCTAAAGAAGGCCTAGAAATGACCTTAGGACACTCACTCACTCACTTGTATGTGTTAGTCACTTGAATAGGGTGATTGTTGGATGAAACGGGACCGAAATGCACAAAATGTGCACCTTCGATCGATCGAAACCTCATGTATATTTTGCCCCCGGTCGACCGAACCTGGTATGGGTCAACAAGTTGACCACAGCTCAGTCGATCAACCTATGTAGTTCATTCTAGCCCCGGTCAACCGAACTTGGTCCGGGTTAACAAGTTGACCACAGCCTAGTCGACCGACCTATGTAGTTCATTTGACCGTAGTTGACCGAACCTCTTAGGAAGTCAACATTTTGACCTTCTAGTCAACCGAGAGAAAATGTATACCACCAACCTAGTCGATCGAGTTCCCACGTGTGGGAACCCAACAGTCTGGTCAATCGACCAGTTTAGTTTAAATTGACCTTGGTCGACCGAACCTCAAAAATATTGAAAAATTAACTTGGACATACATGTCCAGTCGACCGAATGGGCAGTTCATTTTTGGCCCAGTCGACCGAACCCCAAGAACTTGGATCAACCGAACTTGTCCTGGTCGACCGGTGCTCTCAGGTTGGACTTATTTTTTTACCGTGGTTAACTCGGTAAAACAGGTTTAAAATAATTAAATAATGTTAAAACTTTTCTAATTATTCCAACCATGTCCCTAACGGTTATAATTCCGGGGAAGTTTATATATACCCCTTCATTTGGAATGATTAGCAACTTAATTAGCCAGCTTGATAAAAAATTCTCTCTCAAGCTCAAAATTCCTACTACTCATTTTTTCACTCCATTCACTTATACTTACCTTCTCGCATTGCCTAAACTCTTTGTAAGTTTTGAGTGATTATTAAAAAGGTTTGCTCTCCTTGATTTGCTTGTGTGATACGATTTTCTTGAGAGCCAAACCTAAGTGTTCTTAGGGGACTTTGTTAATAAGTCTCTCCTAAGAAGACTTGTATTAAATTTCTGAGTATTGCATATTCATTACAATATCTTGAGAAGTTTGTATTTGTTTTTGGATTGCAAAAACTTTCTCAAAATATTTTCAAATATCTTGGGTGATTTATCTTGACACACTTTTGAAAGGATATTTGTTTATGTGATATTAATCTTTGTTGCAATATTCATTGACTTACATATCATTTGCTGAATACAAAGATTAAATATCTTTTGCAAACCAAGCATATACATTGTCTGATATTTACACGATTGAGATATTCTGCTTGATTGACATCTTTGGTTGAGCACGTTGATTGAATATCTTGTGATACAAAGATTATACTAGTTTCCACTCTTATGCACTGATTACATTGATAGCAAATATATACTTAAGAGTTGATATATTAAACCACACTGAGCTTACATATTAAATCATTTTGTGGTGTATGTGATTGAGCGTATCTGGGTACATATCTGCTTTACACGAAAGCACAATCACTCTACCAATATTCTTTGATTGTAAAATCTGAGTGTTTCCAAGCGTGGCCTAAGGGGGTGGTAAACCAGTCCGGTAAGGATTGGTTGTAAAGGTTAAGGCCAGTCCTGTGCTAATTGACCTAATTTGTTAGGTGCCACTCCACCTGCTTAAGTAAGCAAATTATAGTGGTAATCTTTGTGTTTGTTAGCCAAGGCGAGGACGTAGGCAATTGGTCGAACCTCGATAACATTTTTGCGTGTCACCTTTACTTTATGGCTTTCTGGTGCATGTGTTCTTAATTAAACTGCTTTATTTAATTTCTTGTATATATTTGTATTACTTGCATTAGATTGACCATAGGGTTGTGAATATACTGTTGTTAGGATACTTACCTAGGGATTAAATTTTAAAAATACTAATTCACCCCCCTCTTGGGATCACGGTAAAACTAACTGTCTATAAATATGGGTTCATTTGTGAAGATTAAAGAGAGATTATCCAAAATAATTAGCAAAAATATTCTCTATTTCAAAATCTCATTTTGCCCAAAATACTCTCAAATATTTATTCCCTTGATACATGTTGATATTGTGAGAGTTTATTGATTGTTCTTGTGTTTATTAGATAATGCTAATACTCCCATTTGTTTGGTTGATTGTTTGATTCATTTTTTGGAGTTTAGTTAAGTTTATCCCATAAATTTCAATATTATAAATCTTGTGTTGGGATAAACTAGCAAGCTTAGGATATTTTCATTGTTACTGCAAGTGTCTCATAGCTTTGATTTTGTAGTGCAAAATATTTTTTGCAAGCTAAAATATTTTTCAAACTTCTCGTGTGCTTATTTCATTGAAGGAAATCTTTTGATCTAGTTTGAATATTTAACTAGCATCTTTAAAACTCTGATTGAACATTGAGATTTGATATAAACCTGTTTCAAAGATACAACTTGTTTAGAACACTCTTGAACATTATTGTGATCATATCTTGTTGAGTGTTATTTGCACATATATTCACATCACTGAGCTTACATTACCTATATTGTTGATGTGCATGTGATAGATTACATTGGGCACATATCTGCTTTACTTGAGAAGTATAATCATTGTACTAGTTATTTTGTGAAAAATATTGTTGTATTCCAAGCATGGCCTGAGGGGGAGGTAATCCAGTCCATAAGGTTTGTAAAGGCCTTCTCCGCACCATAAGGAGAATTTATAAAGGTTGAGGTCAACCCTATGCTAATTAATTTGGTTGTATTGGGTGCCGCTCCACTTGTTAAGTGAGCATTAGTGGAATCCTCGGACTTGCGAGTTAGAGGCGGGGACGTAGGCACAGTTGACCAAACCCTGATAACATATCGTGCGTGTTCTTTACATTTTCGCAATTTATTTACTGCACGTGTATGTTTTATTGTGAATGAATGGGTTTATTTTTGCGTAGACAGACCCTAGGTTTATGTAATGCTGCTATTAGATTGGTTAACCTAGGGACAAATTTTTTTAAATACCCAATTCACCCCTATTGGGAATACACCAAAACTAACATACTAGATTAAAGTTTCTAAAGAAATTTTTAAATCCCAATTCACCCCCTCTTGAGAGTACACCTTACTTTTTAGAAACGGTGTTGTGATACCAATAGTTGGCACTAGAACTGTTTGCTTAAAAACCAAAAATGAAACATAATTGGTACTCAATAATGTCAGGCATGCTCTTGGTGTTCGTCTGCATTTGATCTTAGTTGGAAGACTTGATGATGATGGATATTGCAACTTCTTTGGTAATGGACAATTGGGACTTACCAGAGGAAATTCAATTGTGGCCCAAGGTAACAAATTTTCTAATTTATATTTTATGAATGCTTCTATTTGCTTGAATTCTATGAATGCAGTTGATAACGATATCACATCAGAGTTATGACACAAGCGACTCAGTCACATAAGTGAGAAAGGACTCGATTGCTTGGTCAAGAAGAATTTGCTATTAGGCTTAAATGGTGCAAAACTAAAAAGAGGTGTTCATTGTTTGGTTGGGAAGCAGAAAATGGTTTCATTTAAGAGTCATGCTCCTTCCAAAAAAAAAAACAGAGTTACTTGAGTTGATTCATTCAGATGTTTGTGGTTCAATGAAGGTAAGGATACTTTGTGGTGCACTTTATTTTGTTACTTTTATTGATGATTATTCAAGAAAGCTTTAGGTTTAAGCTTTGAATTCCAAATATTAGGTACTTGATATGTTTAAAGATTTTCAGGCTTTAGTTGAGCAAGAAATAGGAAAGAAGATAAAATGTATTCGCGCTGATAATGGAGGCGAGTATTGTGGTCCATTTGATGTGTACTGTAGACAACAAGGCATCCAACATCATCCTAAGACTCCTCATTTGAATGGTTTGGCAGAAAGGATGAATAGAACACTAGTAGAGAGAGTCAAGGGTTCGCTTTCAGAAGTAAAACTACCTGGATCATTTTGGGGTGAGGCATTATATACCGTTGTTTATGTAATTAACTTGTCTCCTACTATTGCGCTGCAGACTAATGTCCCTAACAGAATCTGGTATAGGAAGGATGTTTCCTATGACCATCTACGTGTGTTTAGCTATAAAGCCTTTATTCATGTGCTTAAAGATGAAAGGTCCAAATTAGATGTCAAAGCAAGGTGGTGCATTTTTATTGGGTATGGTCAGGATGAGTTTGACTATAGGTTTTATGATCTAGTGGAAAAGAAACTTGTGAGAAGCCGTGATGTAGTATTCATGGAGGATCAAACCATTGAAGACATTGGCAAGATAGAAAATTCTTAGTTTCAGGATAGTGATGGCTTAGTTAACTTGGATCCGATTCCTTCTAAAAATTTTCTTGATACAATTGAGATTGGCAATTAGTATGATACAGAGGTAGATGTTCAGAATGATCATGTGGTGGAAGATCACGAAAATGTTGATGAGGAAGGTACTTCGAATATTGAACCACCTACAACTTCACTCGGGAGGTCTACCAGAGACCAACAACCCTTCACGAGATATCCTATAGATGAGTATGTTCTTCTAGTTGATGAGGGAGAACTAGAGTGCTATGAAGAAGCCATTGAAAGTGAGCAAAAGTAACAATGGTTTAGTGCAATGGAAGATGAAATGAAATCTCTACATGACAACCACACTTTTGAGTTGGTAAAATTACCTAAAGGTAAGGGAGCTTTGAAAAATCGGTGGGTCTATAAATTAAAATAGGAAGAGAATTCTTCACTTCCACGATACAAAACTAGATTAGTTGTCAAAGGCTTCAGTCATAAAAAGGGGATTGATTTTGGGGAAATTTTCTCACTGGTAGTGAAAATGTTGTCAATTCATGTTGTTTTGGGCTTGACAGCTAGTCTTGATTTGGAGGTGGAGTAGATGGATGTGAAAACTGCTTTCCTCCATGGCGATTTCAAGGAAGAAATTTATATAAGCCATCTTAAGGGTTTTTTGGTGAAAGGTAAGAATAATTATGTTTGCAGATTAAAGCAGAGCTTGTATGGCCTGAAACAAGCTCCTAGATAGTGGTATAAGAAGTTCGAGTTTGTCATGGTTCAACAAAGCTACAAGAAGACGACTTCAGACCGTTGTGTATTTGTTTAAAAATTCTCAAATGATGATTTCATTATTTTTGTTACTTTATGTTGATGACATGCTCATAATTAGTCATAATGCTTCTAGAATTAACAAGTTAAAGCACATGTTGAGTAAATCTTTGCCATGAAAGACTTGGGACCAACGAAATAGATTCTTGGCATGAGAATCTCATGTGACAAAAGTGCTATGAAGTTATGGTTATCTCAGAAAAAGTATATTGAGAAGGTACTTCTACCGTTTCACATGGAGAAAGCCAAAGTGGTAAGTACTCCTCTTGCTACACATTTCAAGTTAAGTAGCAATCAGTTTCCTTCTAATGATTAAGAAAAGAGAGACATGGAAAGAGTTTCATATGCATTTGCAGTTGGTAGCTTAATGTATGCCATGGTTTGCGTAAGGCCAGATTTAGCTCATGTAGTTGGTGTAGTTAGTAGATTTCTCTCTAATCCAAGTAGAGAGCATTGGAATGCTATGAAATGGATTATGAGGTATCTCAGTGGTACAACTGATTTAAGACTCTTTTTTGTTCTGAAAAACCTATTCGGGTTAGCTATACAGATTAAGACATAGCTGGAGATTCGAACTCGAGGAAATCTACTTCAAGTTATTTGATTACCTTTGTAGGGGGAGCTATGTCTTGGCAATCTAGGTTAGAGATTTGTGTTGCTTGTCCACTACAGAAGTTGAGTTCATTGTAGCTACTGAGGCATGTAAAGAGTTATTATGGACGAAGAAATTGGTTCATGAACTTAGATTCACTCAAAAAAGTTATGTGTTATTTTGTGAACCAAAGTGCTATTCATCTCAGTAGGAATTAACCTCTCATGGTAAATCAAAGCATATTGATGTGAGATATCATTGGATTCGAGATGTTTTGGATTCTAAGTTGCTTGAACTTCAAAAGATTCACACTAATAAGAATGCTGCTGATATGATGACAAAAGTGGTGCCTCGTGCGAAGCTTAAGTTGTGTGCTGAGGCAGCTGGTATAAAATTTTTTGATAATTTTAATGAATGTCTCCTTCCTCTTATGGGCTGGAGGGGGAGATTTGTTGGGTCCAACCCACATAAGAAAAAAAAAAGGTAGGGGTGGGGGGGGAGGGGGAGCCTATGTGAAGAAGCCTATTAGGGAAAATCAAAGGAGGCAACAGGAAGCTGCGCCGCATAGTAGAAGAAAAAAAAGAAAAAAAGAAGGCTGCTACAGCAGTCGTCTCCTCGACACCTCTCAACTTTATCAACTTGATGATCGAAAAGTCTTTTGTGATCTAATTTTGCTGAAATTTGGAGAGCACATTTGAGATTTGTCAACCTTCGATCTGAATGGTAGAGATCTGTTTCAGAGTTTTGGAGGACCTGATTTTGTAGTACTAACGATAACTGTGTTTGGGTGACTTCTTTCCGCTCATTCTCATTTTATCGTGATTCTTTTGGGAATCTTTTTTGCTCTACGTTTGTGAGCATTTTTGGTGATTTGTACTGTTATAATTTTTGCCTCTATTATAGTGTAAATTTATTGGGTCTCATATGCCTTATGGTTTTTACCCTTCACATTGGAGGGGTTTTCCATGTTAAAAATCGTGGTGCTCTTATTGTGGTGTGTGATTTATTATTATTGTTGGTTGGTTATTTTTGCTCATCACAGATTTATTGTTGGGAAAGATTTATCCGCTGTGCTAGTTATTTTTTTACTTTCCTAACAAGTGGTATTAGAGCTGACGGTTTGTAACTCTGGGTGAGCGACATCGTATAAATCGATACGTGAAACTAATTCTCCTGACGTGCTAATAGTTGGAGGACCAAGTGTGTAATCGAGACCAATAAGGATCATTCAAGTTTCGAATAGGGACAAGACGTGGGAGGTAAGATTGGTTTAGAGGCACGTGAATGTAATCTAATGCACGTGCGACGCCAGTGGTAAGGTCCGTTTGAACAACTATTGGAGAATTGGGCTTACACCCATAAATGAGAGGTTTCGTTCAAGGGGGAGGAATTGAGACTCATAAGTGAGAGAAAATTTATTGAGAATTCTATTTGTAAGTTTGTCTAACATTAAAAAATTTAAATAAATAAATATATTTGGCCCAAAACTTAATATAATTAAACTTTTGGATAGTTAGTATCGGCTCCTCTTTCCTAACATACAAAGCCAAGCAACTAAAACTATTAAGGTTTTCGCAGGCGGTGTCTTTTCCAGGAAGAAGGATCGGTGGCCATATCTTTTCCTCCTCCTCCCCCTCTTCAGGTTCATCGTCTTCCCGAACTCTCCGAGAAATTTGCATAGTTTCTCACATTCATCTCATCAGCAATGTCATATCAGCCCCTAATAATCTCAACTACTTTCTTCCTAAAATGAGAATGGAACGTTCTTTAGCAGTCTGATCCATCCATTTTAGCCGTTCACCCGTCGGCTTCTATAATTGCTGGTACGCTGAGTTTGCCGGCGGGTAGAGAATCTGAGCTCGTCATTGCGGGAGAAACTCATGATTACTGCTCATTCACCAAATGATCGATGTTTAATTTGGTTCTTTTCAGGAAGATCTCCTTTGCCATATATCATCTTAACTCATTAAGTGGCCTATGTTCTGTTCTACCCAGGCGCACATACTAAGCAGAGGTAAGGTTGTTGAAGGAACAAATGGCTCTGAAGAATACCTCCACTACCACATCGCAATGCTCCATTTCTTCTCTCTTTCTTCTATTCACTCTCATCTGCATTCTTTCACTCTCTCTCCTCCTCATCTTTAACGCAACCCAACAACCCTCGTCATCCGCTTCTTCAGTTTCCAAGAACAGTCCTCAATTTCTCAGCCATCACATCAAAGTCTACGTAGCAGACCTCCCCAGATCGCTTAACTATGGCTTGCTCGACAAGTATTGGTCTTTAAATGGAGATTTGAGGCTGGGAAG
Source organism: Malania oleifera (assembly GCF_029873635.1). Lineage (NCBI taxonomy): Eukaryota > Viridiplantae > Streptophyta > Magnoliopsida > Santalales > Ximeniaceae > Malania > Malania oleifera. The sequence continues at coordinate 86,248,849 of NC_080426.1, read as the reverse complement.
CGATGAAGACCAGGAAATTCGATCGACCCTTTTGTCTAAAAAGCTCCAATTCCCACCATATCCTGAGAATCCTTTGATCAAGCAATACAGTGCCGAATACTGGATCATGGGTGACCTTATGACTCCTGAGAAATTACGAACTGGATCGTTTGCCAGGCGAGTTTTTGATGTCAATGAAGCTGATGCTGTTTTTGTGCCGTTCTTTGCTACACTTAGTGCTGAAATGCAGTTGGGTGTGGCTAAAGGGGTGTTCAGGAAGAAAGTGGGCAATGAGGACTATGAGAGGCAGAGGGAGGTCGTGGATTTTGTGAAGGGGACTGAGGCTTGGAAGCGGTCAGGTGGGCGGAATCATGTCTTTGTTGTCACAGGTTTGTTGACGTTTATTATTATATGGGGCTTATTTCTTTAAGGATCATCAGTATTTTTATGAAATTGTGTAATTTTTGACAAACCATGTCCAAAATAAGTTCATTTTGTTGTAGAAATATAATGCTCAAATATTTGATTTTATGCTTGCTCTAGTGGATTTTATTTTGTGTTTGATTAAATGGGAGGGTAGATACATCGGATGATACTTAAGGTTGTCCTTCTAATCGTAAATCTGAGTAGTAATCAGACCAAGTGAAGTTGCATTGGTTTGGGTTTATGTGATGGAGGGGTGGGATAGTAAACTGGTAAACTGGAAGACAGTTTTTCATTTCTTTTTTATTTATACTTTTTATTTCATTTTTTTTGGCTGGGGGTGGGGGTTCAAAATGAGAGATGCTGAAACTGCAAGTAGACTCGCTGTTCCAGCAAAGCTATAATCTCCTTTTAAGTTTGCAGATTTATATCAGTATCTTTTGCAGATTTCAAGGCTGTTTTGTTGTTATTTGGGGTGATATGAAGGAATTGCTTGTGAAAATTTTGAGGCTCTTTAGGATAGAAATTAAATTATTTTTTACTGCAAAGGAATTATATTGCACTGGTGGAGCATTAAAGCATGGTCAGCTTCTCTGCCTTTGCCTTGCAGTGAGGCTTTCATGGTTGAAATGGCTTTAGAGGATTTTTACCAAAAGAAAGAGAAAGAAATGGCTTTGGAGCTTTGATGAAGAGCAGTCTTGAATGATCCATGTACTCTCTAAGTATGTCATCCCTGAACAGTGGGTAGGGTATAGGGACTAGAGAGGATAATTCATCACAAAGTTGCACCAGTGGGAATAGTATCTTGAGATTGAAGACAACTTTGAGTTGTAGTAACAGATTTATTGTTGAGATTAATAAGACCTTAGGGTTTTATCATGGGGAAATTGTGGAAATTGGAAGGACAGAAAGTAAAAAGAGAAAACAGGGTTGATCACTTTGAAGAAATTTGCCTCCAAATTACTTAAAGGCTTTGAATTATATTGTTTTTTGGATTCAAAAGTCCCATAAGGTATGCTGGGAGTCCTACTCCTAGCAAGACTATAAAAAGATTAAATATAAGTCCTAATCCAAGTCCTTAATGGACTCCTATAACTACTAAAATAACGAGCGAAATAAGGAAAAGTCAATATAACATAGAATTCTTAATTGATTTGGGAATCCTAAAGTTGACATAACATTAAATAGAGATCCTAATTGATTTGGGAATCCTAACACATTAAATAGAAATGCTAATTGATTTGGGATCTTAACATTTTCGCCTCCTTCAAAATCAGCCTTGTTCTCAAGACTGAGTGGCAATAAACTGCAAGAATCTCTCCTCCAAGGATTGATAAGTTTTTAAGTTGCTTCTTCAGCTAGTAAGTGAGACTTGTAAACTAAAACTTCTGTGATTTCTCCACTTCTATACTTGAATACTCAGTAATCCAGAATTGCTTGTGGCTGCACTTGAACCTCACTAGTAGATGCAGTATCAAGAGAGTGGTGCTGCACGATTGCTCACTCCCCTAATTTCTAAAGGCAAGAGCCATGAAAAACTGGATGTACCTTAGAACCTGATGGTAAGTCAAGGCAATATACAATAGGGCCTTTAAGTTCTAGGATCTTATGAGGTCCATAGAATTGGGGAGACAACTTCTTTGAAGAATGAACAATCACAGATATCTGCCCATGGGGTGGTAGCCTAAGCTCAATCTTCTGCTGAGAATTCCTTTTCATTATGATGCTTATTAGCTTGCTGTGTTATATGAGCTTGAGTTGAGACAAGGTTGTCCTTAAGGAGCTGATGCTTATTAGCTTGCTGTGTTATATGAGCTTGAGTTGAAACAAGGTTGTCCTTAAGGAGCTGAAGCACTTTTTCTCATTCATGTTAACTCCATGTCAACTTGATCAATTCTGGAGGATCCATCTAAAGATCTAGCAAGGATAGGAGGAGCTCAATCATAGACAACCTCGAATGGAGTCAACTTGATGGAGGCCACCATTTTGCCCATGGAAGCCATCACATCCAATCATTTGACTTGTCACTAGCGAAGCAATGAAGATAAGTCTCCAAGCACCTGTTAACAACTAAAGTCTACCCATCTGATTGTGGATGATATAATACTCATTTTCAATTTTGGTCCTCGCAAATAGAAAAGACCCTTCCAAAATTTTCTGGTAATGATTTTGTCACTGTCACTGACAATAGATTGAGGAATTCCATGCAACTTGGCAGGGTCTTAACAAAAGTATGAGCATCCCTTGTAGAGCAACCCTTGTAGTAGTATAAGAGTGAATTATAGTAAATTTACCATGAGAAGATGACTTAATGAAATCCATGGAGATATCAACCCAATCTTCTTCTAGAATAGGAAGAAGTTACAGAAGGCCTTGACTAGCCATTGCTTCATCCTTCTGTTGTTGACAAATGTTACAATTTGCCACAAACTTTTTGATTTCACCTGTCATTCCCTTCCAGTAAAACTCCTGAGAAATGCGCTTGTAGGTTTTAAGAAATCCGGAGTGACTTGCAATTGGTGATGCGTGTAATTCTTGTAGTATGGTTTTCTTGTGGCCTGAATTAGGCATTAATAAAATCCTTCCCTTATATAGTAAGTTTAGCGACTCCCAAATTAAGTAAGGATTGCAGTTGGTCCTTCTTGTAGCCTTTGCCATCATTCCTTCCTGATTTGGTCAAGAGTAGTACATATAGGTACATAAATAGCTAGAAGCTCAACTTGCTCAAGAAGTCATGAGAGTGCGTATGCACTGGCCCTTTCTTTTTTTTGGTAAATACTCATAGTCATAGACCAATAACTTAGTGACCCACTTTTGTTGTTCCATGGACGAAACTTGTTGCTCCAAAATATTCTTTAGGCTCTTTTGATTAGTTCAGATTTGGAAATGTTGGCCAATTAAATATGGTCTTCACTTTGTAATTGCATGCACAATGGCTAGCATCATAAAAAGACATGCTGATGTCAGATGGAGAAAAAGCCTCGTTGGTAATTAAAATTTCATCAATGACCCAATGATCATGTTGTTGAAATATGGCAAGGCAAGAAATGGCATAGTGGATATTGCATTTCTCTTGCTATTTGTAAAAAAACATTGCATGCTTAAGCTTGATAGAGGCTTGTTTAGCTTCCTCACTCCATTTGAATGCATCCTTTCTCAGTAGAATGGTTAGTGGAGTTCTAATCTTCCCATAATCCTTGACAAACTTGTGGTCATAACCAGCCAACCCCAAAAATCCTTGCAACATCTTGATTGTTTGTGGAATAGGCCAGTTTGTCATCGATTGTATCTTAGAAGGATCAATTGAAACACCTTGGGAAACAAGGTGTCAAAGCTTTTCCACTTGCGGTTGTGCAATGCTGCATTTAGGTTTCTTGGCAAATAGATGATGATTGTAATGGTGAGTACAGTTCACGAATGACATAAATGATCTTTGAAATATTAGCTATATATTAGGATATCATCAAAAAATATTAGAACAAACTACATAGGTAAGGTTGGAAAATGTCATTCATGAGACTCTGAGAGGTGGAAGGTGCATTGGTTAACCCAAAAGGCATAACCAGGAACTCATAATGGCCATCATGAGTTTTAATGTAGTTGGTACGCTCGCCAAGGCTTGGGTCCTTAACTACCAAAAATAATATTTATAAAACCTAACTATTCCCAAGTTCAGTAGAAAGTGGGGAAGTCGGGTATCGATCCAAGGGGATTAGAGTGCAGTTATCAACCACTTCCAGATTAGTTTATTAAGGCTTTGTATACAAAGAAGTGAAAATATGGGATTTTTGAAGATGTTTTCTAACAACTACTTGAAAGCATGTAAATTTAAATTAACTATACCCCTACAAAGCAATGCTCAATCATGAATCTGACCTAAGATGTCGTATGCGTAATATATGTTCGGTCAATTATCTGTAACAGGGTTACACGGTGAAAGGAGTCATTCGATGGCATAGGGTAGCAAGGGTACACCAACCATCCAGAGCATGGTCGGGAACTAGAGTATACCATATCACAACGACCACGAGAACCTTTTTAGATCTGCAGCCTATTACGTATACTTGACTAAAACTATAGAAGTGTTATCTTATCTCTCAGAGCATCAACACAATCAAAGCAATAAATCAAAGTAGTAAATTAAAGTATGTAAAGAAAGAAATAAAGGAAAGCTATAAATGGAAAGCATGTAAAATGATCAATCCTTTTGCAACTGAGTGTTTGTCACTAACACGAAAGAATACAATCGAATGATCTTCTAATCTACGAGGAAAGCATGTAAAAATGGCTTCTTATTGCAAACGAATCGTCTGTCACTAACGATCAAAAGTACATAGGAAAACCAAGACAGGAATGTAAAGGAAAACAATTAAATCTACTCTAAGGTTGGCTCTCAATGGCATTTTAGGTCTGTCACTAACCCAAAATTGGCCAAAGAGGAACCCAGAGAACATGTTTGTAGTTATTATTTATATCCGTTAGGGTTTACAAAGTTTGAAATTTGAATTAGGAAACTTTGCAGCAAATCTCGCGCGGAAGATCGTCATTATTGACCAAGTCCCTCCTATGCTTCCCTTGATCGCGCCTTGATCGAGACTCGCGGGAAATCAGGAATTCAAATCTTCAGTGTCGTTGACTATGTCGCGCCAAAGGGTCTTGCTGGTTGAGTTGATGGTCGAGACTTGCAGGATCTCAAACTTCAAGAAATCTCAGGAACTCGACATGGTCGCCCTTTAGAATCTCCCAGGTTGAGCATTTGGTCGAGACTCTCAGTATCTCGAGCTCAGTATTCTTCAGGTCACTCGACTCGGTCGCCCGGGAGGGTCACTTGGTCGGACTCTTGGTCGAATCTTGCAGCAAATCATCTTCAGTCTGAACTTTCGAGTCTGCAATTGATGACTTAGTCGCCCCATGTGTTGGTTGGTCGCTCCACATGGTCGAGCCTAGTCTTCTTTTCCTTTGATGATCCGAGGCTTTTGGAAGTTGGTTGAACATTTGATTTTGGCTTTGAGTTTCCCAAATACTCCCCTGGCTTCTCGTAATGCCTAACTCCTTGGTTTTAACCTATATTTTCTACAACACGAACATACCTTGCATAACTCCGAACTATGTTAACAAAGGGTTACATACAAGATAAAAGAGGATAAACAAAGGTAATTGAGGGCCTAAAATCATGCATTTTAGGGACTCATTAGTAGTCTTGAGAATGTCATCCTTATGTGCCCAAATTTGGTGATAGCCTGATCTCAAGTTGAGTTTGGTGAACTGTTGGGTACCTCTCAACTCATCAAACAATTCATCCACAACAAGGATTGGATATTTATCCTTCACATTGCTTTTGTTCAGTGCTTGATAATTAACAAACACCCGCCAAGAACCATCTTCCTTCTTTACCAAGAAGATAGGAGAAGAATATGGACTGACACTTGAACTAATTTTGCCAACATCTAACATCTCTTTCACTATCTTTTCCATTTCTACTTTATGAAAATTATAGTTGTCAAATTGAGATTTTAATCGGGAATTGAAATTCCAATTTTGAGAATCAAGTTGTAACATTTCGTACAATTTTCCAAAATCAATTATAAACGACATGCATATATTGGCATACAAACAAAAAATGTTTGTAGGCTCTCTCTAGATGTTTGCATGCTCTATTATAGGAATTTCGAATTAGCTTCCCATCTTTTTATGCATTGTGACTTGATTTGGAATTAATTGTTTGGTATTATGGAAGAGAGTTGGGTTTTCCCCTATTCGGTGGAAGACCTGCTAGTCATCTCGTTCACTGGCTTTGGAAGAAGGAAGGATAGGGCAGCTTTGTGGAGTGCAGCAAGTATGCAATTTTATGGGGTTTATGTTGGAATGCAACACACAGATTTTTTTCTGGGAAGGAGTTGAATTCGTCTTTGGTTTGGGGAAAGATTCAGTTTTTGACTTCTTTATGGGATGTTGGGTTTGGAATTTTTAGGGAAGCTAGTTTCAGGATTTAAATAGGGACTGGAGGAACTAGTTGGCTTGATTTTTGTTGTTTTAGTATTAGTTTTTTTTCTTGGTTTGTACCAAATTTTTTTAGGTAGATGTCTTATTCTCCCTCCTTGTAAATTATTTCCTTATTAATGAAATTTATTATACTATAAAAAAATATTGATATACAAACAACAAGAAAAATGGTAAAATACATTTAAATTTTACCAATAAAAAAACCATATTTCATTTGTATGCTTTCCCTAAGCAAATGAAAACTAAGAGAACGAATTAGGAAATATTAATAAAAAAATGAACTTTATTTTGTTTAAGGGAAGGAATCAAGAAAAAGTAACAAAAATTGAACTTTTGGTGTTTATCAACAGTTAAAAAAAAAAATTTCATGCATATTCTTTTTTGTTCTAAATAGAAAAATATTATTAACCTAAAAAAATGATAATAATTAAACAAAATTACTACAAAGCCAACTTTTTAATCTTAACAAAAAAATGAAAAATGAGTACCCCCTTAGGTGGTGACTGTTCTATCCCTTCTCCTTAATTGCAGAACAATATACTTCTAGAGTGAAGAATGGTTTTGTAACGGCAACATAAGACGTAAAGTTTTATTTTTTTCTCTTTTTTAGCAGAAAACTAACATAGACAAGGAATGGAAGGTAATCGTGTAAAAATAAAAGCAATAAAAAGAGAAAGAAATGTTATTTTTAGGGTTTTAAACTAGTCAGATTTGTTAGGATATGATAAGTCCAAAATCGTGTGAATCGATAGATTCATTAGATTCACGAGGTGAATCGATAGACTTGACAACAATTAAATAATTTTTAGACTTGTTAATAGGATGTGAATTGATTTGGTGTGGTGTTGGTACGAGTCGTATGAATTGAATTGTGAATCATAAGATTCTAACTATGCTGAAAATAAGGATAGTGATAAGGATGAACATTAATGGGGACACTACATGGCAATAAAGGAATGTGGTGATCATGTGTTCATTGAGGTGGTAGTTTCTGGGGCTCCACAAACATTTTAGGAAATTCTGAAATAAGAGATTTTAGCCCTTTATCCTGGCTAGATTGATTCTGTAACTGCTTTGGTCCTTGAAGCTGTACTAGGTAACCATGTCGCTCCTATTTAAGAAGCTTCTCCATATGATGGATTGAAACTATAATGACATTACCACAACATTTAAGTGTCACTCTTTGGCCGTTCATAATGAACTTCATAACCTGTTTAGAAAAATTCCAAGCTATATCACTCAAAGTTTGTAACCATTCAATGCCCAAAAGTACTTCATAGTTTTATAGTGGCAGCAAAAGAAATCATCATACAACTCATGATTCTGCAGAGCAAGTTTTTTTTAACCTTTGGACACCTAACATGTCAAGGTCCTTCCATCTGCAACCATTCCATCTGTTAGCTTTGGTGCAATCCCAAGAGAGGGGGGTGAATTGGTATTTTAAAAATTAATCCCTTAGGTCAATCCATTAGCAGCAGTATTACACAAGCCTAAGGTCAATCTAGTGCGTATAAAATAAGTTAGTATATATATTCAGTAGAAATTAAACTGTACAAGAAATTTAATTAAGCATGCACGATAAAGCAATAAATAGAGACGACAAATGTTATTAAGGTTCGGCAAACTGCGTACGTCCCCGCCTTGGCTCACCAACACAAGGATTACACTATGGGCTCACTTAACGGATGAAGCGACACCTAAAAACAATCAGGTCAGTGAGCACAGGGCTGACCTCAACCTTTACAACCAGGTCAAATTAACACAGGGTTGACCTCAACCTTTTACAACCAATCCTTTCGGGTTGGATTACCGCCCCATCAGGCCATGCCTGGAATACAACCAATATTCAATTCAAGATGCTTACAAGTGAAATGCTTCTCAATCAAGCAGATTTGTACCAGTAATAATCAACGCACTATCGAATGATAAGATATGATAAGCTCAATGTAGTTTTGATGTCAACTCTAAAAAATAATGCAAGTAGCAATCAGAATGTGAGAGTGTGTATGTGAGGATCTTTGTATCAGGATAATAGTATCAATCACAATGTAGCAACAAAGATCTGAAGCACACTTCAAATATCTTCAACAAATTTTTTTCTTAAAATAAACCCCAAGAGATATTTGAAGATCGGTTTGTAAAAATATCATTTCACAAACAAAATGCAATACGAACTCTTGAGTATTGCAATGATTATGCAAAACCCACAAGCTCAAAGAAGTTTTGCTACGGAAGGCTTATTTACGAAGTCTCCTAGAAAAACTTAAAGCTTACTCTTAAATAAAAATATCTCAATCAACAAGAATAAATGAGAGTGTAAGCTTAGTGGGAGATTTACAAGAACACTCTTACTAGATGATTTCAGCAATAAGAATAAGTAAGAATGAATGTAGGGAGCTTGAATATGAGAAATGAAGCTTTTGGAATTCAGAGAAAAAAATCACTAATCATTTTTGCTAATCTCTGCCTAATCTTTGCAAAATGAGGGGGTATATATAGACACCCCTGAATTTTTAACCGTTTGGGACCTATTTGTCATTTTTGGAAAAGTTTAAATGAGGTTAATAAAAAATAACAGCGTTTTAACCTCAGTAAAATCTGAGCAACCTGAGAGGGTCGGTTGACCAGTTTCATGGTTCGGTCGACCAGGGTGCTCAGTTCAGTCGACCAGGAAGAATTTGAACTATGAGTTCGGTATAAGGCGATTTCTGAACATCCGAGGTTCGATTGACCGTTTTGGGTTCGGTTGACGGAACTTGGGTGTTCGGTTGACCAGGCAAAATTTCTTCTGAGAGTTCGGTCGACCGGGAGGTTGGGATCTCCCATGTGTCAGTTTGGTCGACCAGAGCGTTGCAGCTCATTTTAGGTTCAGTTGACCGAAGGGTCAAACTGTTGATCCGGTTGAGGTTCGGTCGACCGAAAGGCCCTGAGTATTAGGGTTCGGTCGATCGAACATGCCAATTTTGGCATTTCGGTCCTTTTCTTCTTATAAGATTATCCCTATTTATATGATGATTAACTTTAAGACAATGAGGAACTTTTTCATGCAGAATTATGGGTCCTATGGTCGATCTAAGGCCTTTTGAGCTTATCTATCCTATCATGCATGCAGTGCATTAATTTTTACAGACCATTGAACTTTAATTATTATAGACCCCGAATAGTAAGATGTTCATAACCTAGAACAATTCATATCAATTCATAGAGCTTTAAGAGCTGGATATGATGTTCCAAGTTTTTCAAAAGAGCCTCAATATACGAAAAGCAAAACACTGATGCATATGAGTCTTTTACGTTCCTTTTCTAAGGATGGTGCTCAGCTCCCCTAAGTGTGTAATTATGCTTGCACTTTCATATAAGGATTCACACGTCCTTTTAAGAACATTTTAGCATGCATTTTATCCTTATCATATTGGCACATGGTTTTAATTTGGGAAAATCCTAATGAAATTTTGGCAGCATGCCGACTGTAAATTGAACATTTCCCAAATTTTCATGTACCAACACCTGATAGATTCAAGCAACAACTTCCAATTTTAAGCATGCAAGAACCTATATCCACTACCAGCATGCAATTCACATCAATTGCATCCACCATGTAGGAGGCATTCTAGACTACGCATGCAATCAGGTAGCAATCATCAAATCATAAATAATAATCTATCCATCAAGGAATGTAAACACTAAAGAACAGTGGATGGATTTGAGTCCAATGCAGTTCTTATGAAGGCATATAGACATAAATGTTATAAAATAATGAGAGCATTTTAATTTATATGACCATGAAAAGTATATGCTCCCCCTGAGTTATGCACTTAATCATTTTATGTCTTTTCGAAATTTTCAAATTCTTAGCGAAGTGTTGTTAAGATTTTCAATGACTTGAACTTGGCTTTGGAAGCTTGGGCTAAGAGGACCAAAAAGTCATAAACAATATTTCTTGGGGTTATAAGCCAGCTTTTGTCTCTTTTTTGATGAACTCTAATACGTGAGAGGCATGGGTTCAAATGGCTTTTAGATTTAACTGCTCGTGCGCAGGTTTCTTTTGAAATATGAATTTTCTTTAAATTTGAAACATAGTGCAATTAATTTAGCCATTGAACTTCATTTAAGATATGAAAAAGCTCTAAAGAATTTGTCTTGAGGTTTGAGAGCTTGTGAAAGAAGTATAGTATAAATACTTTTAAAGATTAAATTTCTATTTTGTTAAAAGGAGTATTCTAATAAAGCAGGACATTTTTCAAAATAATTTCTTGCTAGGGATCATGTCCAAGCTAAGCAAAGAGCATCAAGGAGAATATGAATATTTTTGAACAATGCTCTTAGGAGAATGGCAAGTACCCTTTGGATATGATCATGATTTCTGTCAGGATACAAGCCGATGGATGGAAGGAACATTATCAGATGTGATTGTGGTTTGGCAAGGAGTTCCTATGGAGGAGATGGTGAACCAAGATTAGAGGACTTTTATATTTAAGATCAAAGGGAACATTTTGATTAATCTGTGAAACAAGAATCCCTTTAGTGGTTGCCTCTAATTTTGATTATGAGGTATGTCTTGTTAATTAGCAGTAGTAGATATGAAATTTATTATCATTGGTACTTATACCTAGAGTGATGACCGGATTTTGATTAATGAAATTACGGTTAAAGATATATAGAATAGGACTAAAGCTCATCTCTGTGTAATGGACAACAGTTGCTTGACTTAAGATGTTTTATCTTTAAGCATGAGTTAAGCAATTAGAATTGGTTACTTGGCAGATATGCTTTGTCCATTTGGAAGTGGAGTTTACTTTAGCTAGCAATAGCCAATATATTTTTATATTTTACTTCATCATTATGATATATATGAATTAAATTTAGATTGGATAAAGCACTTAAATTTTTCATATTGGCTTGCTTCTCTGTGGTTCTTAGTATAATAATAGTAGTGAGTGCATATACTAAGATTTGACATTTGAAGCCCAAACCACTTCCCAAGCCTGTAGTCACCACTATCCCTTATAGCTAATCCTAAATGCTAAGGAAGAATTGTGTGGTCAAGTAATTCCTATTTGAGTAAATTCTTCCTTGAATTTCAAGGGATTTGCTTTCTTAACAACCCATACCATTTTTCTGTTTTTGATTCTCGAAGGGTTAGGAGTCGGTGATTCTTTGACTTTCCATACTTGTTTGGGTTTCACACCTTTTCTTTTAAATGGGCAATCAAATTTTATGTGCCCCTTTTTTTTACATAATGCGCAGTAAGTGTGGGTATAAGGACTGGAGGAGGTACCACCATAATATTTGGATTCTCTCAAGAAGTACCCCATGTACAAATTCTTCCTTTTTCTATTTCTAACTCCATTATATCCTATACCTTCCTTATCTAAGGTCATCTTTTGTGAACCTAACAACTTATTAAAGTTGTTCTCGCCTCTAGTGAATATATAGATGATCTTTGCTTGATCTTCTATTTTCTTTTCTAGATCTTGCATTTTTGAATCTTTCAAGTTTTTGCACAAACACCTTGTAATTTTATGAATTCATTGGACATTGTGTTTGCTTTACACTCAAGTTCTGCAATAAGAAGATCTTTATTATTATCATTTGAAGTTTGAGATCTTACTGCATTCAATTCTTTTTCTAATTTTTCATTCTTGTTTACTAACTGTTTGATTTTTAAATCATTTTCCCTCTCAACAAGAACTTTTGATTCACATTCTTTCAAAGATGCCTCATACTTGTTTTTCAAAGTAGTATATCTTTTGTTAACTTTAACAAGTGACTTATGAATTCTAACATATTCAATTTGCAATTCTTCATAAGTAGGCATGCTCTCACTATCAGAACTATCACATTATTTAGTATCAGATGCATCATTCAAATCATCACATGAATCATTACCAAGGTTATCTAATAACGTAGGAGGAGACGAGTTTACCTCATCGTTGGTTAGAGCTATGTAGCACTATTTACCTCCTTCAAGATTTGTAGAGCTTGAGTTACAAGGAGTGATCACCTTTTCCTACGTAGTTACTCCATATTTCCTTTCAAGTTCGTCCCATATCTCTTTAGCACTGTTACATGTCATAACCTCACAGAGAACATTAGAATCTAAAGCATGCTGCAAGGTGTTCATGGCATCAAAATTTACTTGCGTTAAGTTCCTATCATTATCATTCAGCTCAAATTGAGATTTAGGAACATCAACACAATCAATGACTTTCATAGGTATATTATCTCCCCGAGCAATGACGTTCCAGAACCTCCATTTCAAGGATTTAACAAATATAGTCATTCTAAATTTTCATACAACAAAGTTTTCACCACAAAACACTGGATTGTTTGTAACTAACTTTCCCTTACATGAAGGGGATGCACCAACACGAGCTATCATGATCTTTTTACTAATTAACTGTTAAGTCTAAGTAACAGGGCTCTGATACCAATTGTTAGCTTTGGTGCAATCCCAAGAGGGGGCGTGAATTGGTATTTTAAAAATTAATCTCTTAGGTCAATCCACTAGCAGCAGTATTACACAAGCTTAAGGTCAATCTAGTGCATATAAAATAAGTTAGTATATATATTGAGTAGAAATTAAACTGTACAAGAAATTTAATTAAGCATGCACGATAAAACAGTAAATAGAGACGACTCCAGAAATGTTATTGAGGTTTGGCAAACTGCCTATGTCCCCGCCTTGGCTCACCAGCACGAGGATTACACTATGGACTCACTTAACGGGTGGAGCGGCACCTAAATACAACCAGGTCAATGAGCACAGGGCTGACCTCAACCTTTACAACCAGGTCAAATTAACACAGGGCTGACTTCAACCTTTTACAACCAATCCTTCCGGGTTGGATTACCGCCCCCTCAGGCCATGCCTGGAATACAACCAATATTCAATTCAAGATGCTTACAAGTGAAATGCTTCTTAATCAAGCAGATTTGTACCAGTAATAATCAACACACTATCGAATGATAAGATATGATAAACTCAATGTAGTTTTGATGTCAACTCTAAAAAATAATGCAAGTAGCAATCAGAATGTGAATGTATGTGAGGATCTTTGTATCAAGATAATAGTATCAATCACAATGTAGCAACAAAGATCTCAATCACACTTCAAATATCTTCAACAAATATTTTTTTTAAAATAAACCACAAGAGATATTTGAAAATTGGTTTGTTAAAATATTATTTCACAAACAAATTGCAATACGAACTCTTGAGTATTGCAATGATTTTGCAAAGCCCACAAGCTCAAAGAAGTTTTCCTACGGAAGGCTTATTTACGAAGTCTCCTAGAAAAACTTAAAGCTTACTTTCAAATAAAAATATCTCAATCAACAAGAATAAATGAGTGTAAGCTTAGTGAGAGATTTACAAGAACACTCTTACTAGATGATTTCAACCATAAGAATAAGTAAGAATGAATGTAGGGAGCTTGAATATAAGAAATGAAACTTTTGGAATTCAGAGAAAAAAATCACTAATCATTTTTGCTAATCTTTGCCTAATCTTTGCAAATGAGGGGGTATATATAGACACCCTTGAATTTTTAACCGTTTGGGACCTATTTGTCATTTTTGGAAAAGTTTAAATGAGGTTAATAAAAAATAACAGCGTTTTAACCTCGGTAAAATCCGAGCAACCTGAGAGGGTCGGTCGACCAGGAAGAATTTGAACTTTGAGCTCGGTCGACCATTCATAAGGCGATTTCTGAACTTTCGAGGTTCGGTTGACCGTTTTTGGTTCGGTTGACAAAACTTGGGTGTTCCGTCAACCAGGCAAAATTTCTTCTGAGAGTTCGGTCGATCGGGAGGTTGGGATCTCCCATGTGTCAGTTTGGTCAACCAGAGCGTTGCAGCTCATTTTAGGTTCGGTCGACCGAAAGGTCAAACTATTGATCCGGTTGAGGTTCAGTCGACCGAAGGGCCCTGAGTATTAGGGTTCGGTCGATCGAACATGCCAATTTTGGCATTTTGGTCCTTTTCTTCTTATAAGATTATCCCTATTCATATGATGATTAACTTTAAGACAATGGGGAACTTTTTCATGCAGAATTATGGGTCCTATGGTCGATCTAAGGGCTTTTGAGCTTATCTATCCTATCATGTATGCAGTGCATTAATTATTACAGATCATTGAACTTTAATTATTATAGACCCCAAATAGTATGAAATATAAATTACAAGATAAACACTTTGGGTCTCAATTTCTTTTAAGTTCATGTGTGTGCACCATAAGAAACTTCTAATTGATCCTGCACACAAACTCAATATCAGAGTATTTGTCATAATCAAAACGGGATATTATTTATAAGGTCAACACCATCAAACTTTTCACATTGCTCCAGAAGATAGGCTAGCTGTTTAGCAATTTTAGTATTTATGAAATTTTTGGTGTTACCTATATCAATTAAGAAAGTGGCAGGCTGGATTTTAGGGAGCTATTAATTTTCATGCTTTTTTGATTAGCATACCCAACTAAAGCCTGAACTGAAGAAGTGATTGATTCATCATTATCATTAGATTTCATACCTTCTTGATATGAATGAGCACAGTCATCCTCAACCCTTCTGGCTCCTCCACTTGTTCGATCATCAAGAGTTGCCCCAGATTGCAACTGTGTCCCTTATGCCAGTTCTCATTACAATGCCAGCGCAAACCCTTTGTCATTCACTCCTTAAGTTCTTCTTGAGTTAAACGTTTGGTTGCTGCTGACAATCTGCTTGCAAATGGTCTTTTGGAGTGATGTCGTTAAAGGAAATTGCAGCGGTCAAAGCCCATAGTCAATGCACTTTGACCTCACACCAAATGTCAGGTAGGACACCTTCAATAAAAGTGCTGACGAGTTGGCTTTTAGTCCAATCTTTAGTTCTATTAGATAGCCGCTCAAATTGTGCGTGGTACTCCAAGACTAATGCTAGTTTGGCATATTTTGGCGAGCTCTCCATCAATATTTTTATATCCAATGGGCTCAAGTCAGACAAGTAATCCAGAAACTAATTGTCCTCATTATTTATAATGAGCTTCAAGCGAAGATATAACATCAACTTTAGATGTTTCTGCAGCATGGTGAAAGCGAAATTTTTTTTCAGCCCTAGAAACCCAACTAGCGAGGTCGTCACTGCCCCACTGAGGAAATTCCACCTTCATATGAGAAAGATCATGATCACGCTCTCCTTGGTAACCTCCTTCACACATATTTGGCTGCTCCCTACAATTAGCTGATGTAGAGATGTCATCTTCTCTCTCTTTCTGGGAAGATGCAGTGAGTAATTTAGAGAGGGATGCTTGGGTCTCTTCAAATTGAGGGTTGAACATATATTTAGTTCAGCCTTTAGCCTAGCTTTTATTTGAGACTTTTGAATTTTCTGAGGCTGTTGCATATGAGTGTACACAAAAAATTCCATGATCTTGCTTTTGCAGGCGAGTTAACTAGATCCACAAGAACATTGGCTTTGGTACCAAATGATAAGGCCCTTGGGTTTAATCATAGGGGAATTGGGGAAATTGGAATGATGGAAAATAAAAAGAGAAAATAGGATTGATCACTTATAGGGGATTTGCTTCCAAATTATCCAAAGGCTCTGCATTTTATTATTGCTTGAATGAAAAAGGCCCCATAAGGTTACATATATAGGTTAGTGAATCCTACTCCTTGTAGGACTATAAAAAATTAAATATAAATCCCAATCCAAATCTTTAATGAACTCCAATGAATAAAATAACGAGGAAAATAAGGAAAAGTCAGCGTAACATAGAAATCCTAATTGATTTGGGAATCCTAGTAGAGACATGTGAGTAAAGATTTTGGATGAATTACAACCCTTGGAAGCCTCTTGGATTATGTTTCCTTGAATTTAATTTGCTGTCAAGGAAGAGTGGCATTTTCATGACTCGTAACAAGGATAGGAATTGGGAGGACACATTGTCTTCTATATTCAAGATTAAAAATTAACATGTTGCTTATTGTCTTGGAATTCTTTAGTGACAAATGCACTGTTGTATCTCGAATATTTGATCCAATATTGGAGTCTTCAAGTTCATTGTTGGCAAAGTAATTGATTTGTGGAGTTGCTAATGTTGAATCTTCACTTATCAAAATCATTTGGAGCTTTTTATTTTCACTCTGAATGATAGATCTTGACATTATTTTAATATATGTCATGGTCCCACATCAAATGTCTAATAGGACTTATAAGGATGATTTGGGATCTAACTATGCAAGGCGCCTTTTATAGGCCAAAATCGTGAGGTTAGTGGGCCAAAGCAGACAATACCTCACCGGACTTGGGCCCAAGACCTTGACATCTGGTATCAGAACCACCTTGAGAGTACCATCATATGGGACCCTGCACAGAGGTACTTTGACGAGGACGTCAAAAATCAGATGGGAGAAAATGTTAATTCATCAAGTTGATGATAAAATACATGGGCGTTTCGGCAGACATTACGCAAGTCCCACATTGGATGTGTACTAGGCCTTATAAGGATGGTTTGTGCTCCAACTATGAGAGGTGCCTTTTATAGGACAAAACCCTGAGCTCAGTGGACCAAACAAACAATACATCATTGGAGTTGGGCCCAAGATTGTGATAGTAGAGCACTTTATGTTGGAAGTATAAAAGTTAATGCATTTTGTATAAATAGAAACTAGGGGAGTGATTTTCCTATTGCTTAATTGTGTTCTGTCTAAGGCTATCATTATCCTATGTCAATGAACCTATATTTCTCCCTCTTGAAATTTTTAATTTTCTAGAAAGAGAGTATTTATCTCTCTAGTTTCAAGAATGTGTGCTCCTCTTCTATCTCTAGTTGGGGGTTGTGTGAGTTGGTGGTGGATTCTAGGGAGCTGTAAAGGATGGAATTTTAAAATCATTGATGAGCATTTATAGCTTTTAAAATTCATGAAAAAGATTATCTAGTACCCCCGCCCATCCTCCACTCCACTCCCCCCCCGCCTGGAAGTTTTCTACTGTTTTTTGTGCTTTGCTCTTGGGAAAAGCAGTGCTGTATCCTCTGTAATTTCCTATAGTCTAGGAATTTTGGTATTCTCTAATCTTGTGCATGTGAAATCACTTAATTCGTCATTAAAGCTTCTTTGTTATTTTGAGTTCCCAATGGTTTGGTATTCTTAATCATTAGAATCTTAAGGCTTATTTTGGCCCATTGTGGTTGATAAAATGAACTCTTAAAGAGGAAATGATGAAGAATAGTTGATTTAGGTGGTTGCGAAAATTGTTTGGTCTTGTGAAATAGGAGCTCTTAGAAAGAAAAAAGTTGATCCTTGGTAAATGTTAGATATCACTTTACCTAAAAGCTTAAGCTGTTAGGTTGTTGGCCAGTAATGTATATCAAGGTTTAACACTCCCTCACACATCACAACGTGTGGAGAGATAATTATTGGAATATAATAATTTTTTAAACACCACATAGTAAACGTTGGAAACAAGACTAGAATCCAGGACCTATTGGTTATCAGCACTGATACCATGTTAGGTTACCACTTTACCTAAAAACTTAAGCTATTAGGTTATGGGCCAACAATGAATATCAAGCTTTAACATTAAAAAAGTTGTAAGGTGCCTAAAATGTTTAAAATAAATAAATGGATGTCATATTAAAAGGCATAACTAATGTGTAGATAATTTTGTTATGTTTTCAAAAAACTAAGTATGCCCATGGAATAGAATAATTTCTTTGACAAAAAGCTAGCTTTTGGCTTTAAAACATTCCAAATTTGTACCTTTTAAAAATTCTCTAGAAAAGCAAGGGCCCATTTAACTGCGTAAAGCAGTTTCCATATTCTATTTTTAGTTTTTCCAAAGAATTACGAAAAATTCAGCTTATTTTTTAGTTTTCCAAAATTTGAATTAAAAAGTTTAAAAATAATTTTTTAGTTGTGCAAAGTAATTTTCATTTTTTATTTCTAGATCTCAAAATAATTACAAAAAAGACAACTAGTTTTTCAAATTTCTAAAAATTATATAAGGTAGTGTTTGGGTGCATTAATTTTGGGGCTTAGATTTGGTTTAGCGTGGAATTGGAAGAAAATTTCAATATAATTTAATAACATATTTCTACAAAAATTCAAATCAAAGATTTGAATTTCATGCTCCCAAACACAAGGTAAGAAATCCGAAATATAGAAAATAATCAAAAGATGTTTTCAAAGTTTTCTATATAAATGTAGAAAATTGGGAAACATGATGTCATTTTTGTAATTATTGGAAAATTTTGAAATGGAAAATTAGACTATTTCTACATGGAAATTGTGTGAAATTTTTTTATTGATTTTCAATATTTTTATACAAATAATTTAAAACTGGAAAATTACCTAAGCTTTTTGTAATTCTTTGGGAAACTAAAAATGGAAAATGAAAATTGTTTTCTGCAATGAAATGGGCACTAAAAGTTGGCTAAAAAGCCAGAAGACTTGTTTACTATATGTGTTATACCTAGCTTTAACTTTTTAAATGGAGAAGCTCATCTTAGAAAGGGGGCCAAACTCATCCTATGTGACAAGAAGTTTTTTTTTTTCAGAGCATGATATTTTAGTGCCCATTTGGTCATTTCTTAGTTGCATTTGATTAGGGATATTTGCAAAACTATTAAGGATTGTATCTGAACACAATCCCAATTTTTTGGATTCTATAAAATGGTGTTTTCTGTGAATTTGAATACAACTAAAACTCCCAGCCCATTCTTACCCATCACTCTCATGTTCCCCCACCCACCACTGACTGCCATCAGCGCTTATCATCGCCACCCACCGCTGCCAACTGCTAGTAACCACTGCCATTGATCACCACCACACACTGCTCACCACCACCTGCTACTGCCAACTACCACCGACCACCATCACTAAGTCGTTGACTGCCACCACCACCACTACCAAATGTGGAACAGTGGCCGCCCATAAAAGAAGAATAAGAAGAAAAGGTTATTTTTAGATTATGCAAACACATTGGCTGTTTTTAATTTCAGAACTAAATTTGAATTCAATTCCAAACTGTTCTCTGAATGCAAAATATGCATATTATAACTTTCTGTTTTCATTTTCAAAAACAAGAATATGGCTGCAAGTTTTTGGGTGCTTAACTAATCCAGCTTGGTCTAGTTTATTGTCTTTATTCTGTTTGAATTTCCTTACTTTGATGCTACATCAATTTGGCAAGTAATGTGAGGGATCTTATCAGAACAAAATGTGGTTTTTTAATAGAAGGAAGCTGTCTCCAAATTTGCTTTGTGAAAGGATTTGGTACTTGGCATCTCTTTGGGATTTTAGTCAGGCTGTGTTATGGGTATATTTTTAAGGATGTTGGGCGGGACTGAAGGCTTTATTGTTTTGATTGTTTTCTTTGAGGATTTCTTATCTTCCTCTTTGTATATTGTTCTTCTATATTTAATAAATTTATTTTTTCTATATTTTTTTTGGAAAGAGAAAGAGGAAGAGGGGGAAGAGATTAATTGAGCCATGTGTCTGAAAATTCCTGGGTATTTCAAGATGCTATTTTATTTGCTCTGTTATTTCATCCCTTTTCATTTATGCAGTGTTTGATAAGAAGTATCAATTTCTTTTGGATGAAGTGCCTTCAATTTTTTCTAAGTTATTCTTTTGCGAACCTTGATGAATTTTACTTCCAGTTGTATTACGTTGCTCAAATTTCTTGAATTTCACATACACACCAATTCTTTTAAATAAAGGTTTTTTTTTTTGGAGGTTTAACCTTCACTGAGGTTCAAATTTTAAAAATAAAGTTAAAATGACATGTTTTAGAAGCTTATGATTTAGTCTCTCGGGCATGTTAAAACTTGACGCATTCTTTGGCAGACCCAGTTGCAATGTGGCATTTCAGGGCTGAGATATCCTCAGCCATTCTCCTGGTAGTTGATTTCGGTGGGTGGTATCGGCTCGACACAAAAGCTTCAAAGAGTAGCACATCAGATGTGATACAGCACACCCAAGTTTCATTACTTAAAGATGTAATTGTGCCGTATACCCATCTTCTCCCTCAGTTGCAGTTATCAGAAAACAAAAAACGGCAGAATCTTCTTTACTTCAAAGGGGCTAAACACAGGCACCGGGTCTGTATTAAATTTCTAAACCTTTTCAATGGACTAGCAGCTGAGCATCAGTATTTTTTTTCATTCTAACATCTAACATACTCAGATATATATTTTTTTTCAGATAATTTTTGTGGGTAGCTAGTTTTCATGTGTGGGCTGTGTTAATTGTAGCTCGATAATCTTCTGTAATATCTTTTTCATACAACTTGCACACTTATTTGAACTTTCTGCAAGGGAGCATGTGATTCATTGCCAGTCATCCATTCTATATTTGTTTCTTGTTTCAAATATATTTTTGGGTGTAATTCATATCAAATACAACTTTTTCTTTTCTTACATCCTTTGCCTACAGAATAAAGTATATTAAAAAACTCTTGTTCTGAAAAACTAAGAGGTTGTCCTGTATTTCTTTTTTTGTTTTTGTTATAGTATAGGAAAGAAACAAGCGGTGATGACACATTTGTTTTCAAAGCTAGTTTTCAGTTTTTAATGTCGATTATCATTTTGTTACAAGGGCCGTTTGGTATCACTGTAAAAAATTATGGAAATGAAAACTAGAAACGAAAACTAAAAACCAGAAACAGAAAGTGAAAACTGGAAACAAGAATCCTATTTGGTTAATATTTCTAAAACTAAAACAAACTAAAAAACTGATTAAACAAATGCTCATTTTTGTCCTTGAATCAAATAACAATTAAAAAAATATGATTAAAATAATAAATTATGACATGGTCAATTTGGGGTTTTCTTTTTTGGAGAAAGTTGTGCAGAAAAAAAGTTCTGGATATTTTTTGTGAAAGTGGATAAGAGGGTGATAAGAGGGTGTCTCAGCTCTGTTAATATGTCAATGATTGTCAATGGGCAGCCCAGGAATTGGTTTGGTGTTTCAAGATGTTTAAGGCAAGGAGACCCTTTATCTTGATCCCCCGTTCTTGTTTACTTTGGTTATAGATGTTCTTGGTAGGATGATTTCTCGTGCCTAAGACCTGAGTGTTATTAATGGATCGTCTATAGGAGGGGAGAGGGTGGAGGTGTCTCATCTTCAGTTTGTTGACGATACTATCTTTTTCCTCCAGAATAATGCTGTGAAATTCTAGAAGGTTCGGACACTTCGCTTTGAATTTTTCAGAAAATATTAGGGCTGAAGATAAATTTTTCTAAGAGTGGTATAACTGGCATTAATTTGAGAAGTAGAGAGCTTGAGATTTTTAGATCCTTAGCAGGGTGTGAGTCTTGGCTTGGCCTTTGTCTTATCTTGGTCTTCCATTAGGGGGTAACCCTTTATTAGATGTTTTCTGGGACCCAGTGATTGAGAGAGTGGGAAAAATATTAGAGGGGTGGAAGAAGGCTTGTCTGTCACTAGGGGATAAAACTCTTATTAGTGCCTCTTTAGCTAATATTCCTATTTATTTTCTATCCCTTCTCAAAATTCCATCTATTGGAAAGTTGGGAAGATTATGAGAGATTTTCTATAGTTGGGTGTTAGTGAGAATAAAAGGGACCATTTAGTTAGTTGGGATGCTGTTAAGTGGCCTAATTCGGAGGGGGCTTTGGGGCTTCATAATGTGGTTTCTAAGAACATATCCTTAATAGGGAAATGGTTATGGAAGTTTCCCTTAGAATCTAATTCCCTTTGGCACAACATTATAAAGAGTAAATACAGAATACATAAATATAGATGGGATTCCAAAGCGAGTGGTCATGTGAGTCTCTGGAAATTTTTGTCCCAGGTTGCTAGTCTCTTCTTTCCTCTTACTCATTTTGGGGCTAAATTTCAATTATGGGAGGACATTTGGGTTCAGTAGTCTTTGTTGGAGCTGTTGGTGCCATGTTTGTTTAGACTCACCTCTGTTCACAATGCACCAATTTCAGCTTTTTATTCTTTTGAAAAAGGGGAGGGGGTTTTCAAATTCAGTGATCCAAAGAAATGGATTCATGCAGAGTCCAAAGAAAAGAAATTTGAAATAAATAAAGGTCCATGGTTCCAATTTCATCTTTGTCAAATTTTAATATAAGAATAATCTTGCAGCTGCTGCTTTTTAGGGATCAAGGAGACGAAGGTTGAATTGATTCTAGTCATGAGTCTACCAGACCTGTGGAAGTCCTTGAAACCACGAATGATGTCATGTTTGAGGATGTCCCCATACTTCTGGAGGAAAGCCATGTTGAAATTATCAAGGCTAGGATCTTTGTCCCCAATACAACTCCTAAGGGTTTGAAGAATCTCCTCTTCCTCAAATGTTGCTTGAGCCACTGAGGTGTGGAAAATATAAGATTTCTGTAAGTAATGCCATCAACCTTTGGTCTCCAGGACCCTCACTTAGAATACAGGTTCTCGTGGAAGGTATTGAGTCCCCTTTTGATACCCCTTTCCGCCACTAAAATCTCTCCTTCCACTTCGATTCTTGTTAGCACATTAGATCCATGATAAGCATTAGCAGCTCAATAGAAAGGCTAGTGTCCCTGTCTCCCTGCTTCAACCACAAGGATCTAGATTTTTGTCTCCAAGCAATTTCCTCTGAAGTGATGACTTCAGCAAGGTCTTCTTTGAGAACAATCCTTTCTGGATCTATGCTCGGCACTAAGGCCCTCCCTAAGCTCCTAATCATCTAACTCCTTAATATCTCTAAGAATTGCTTTCTTCCTTATGGTGATGTTGCCAAAAATATTCTCGTTCCACCATTTCAATTCAACTTTTTTAGTTTTGAGGCAACCACGAAGCTTGCCTTCCTTTCCGCCTATTGCCCAAGCTACCAATTTTTGTCCAAATCATCAAACCCTTCAGGGTCATTTGGTTTGTGGTATCAAAAGTATTCCCATGGAATGAATTCTTGGGAATAGGATGCCTGCCTCATGGGAATATTTTTGTTTGGTTTGCATTGTAGGATTCTCGAGAATGTACACAGGATTCCAATGCCAATGTTTAGTTGAAGATGGGAATCCTAGTAGGTATTTTAAGAAGATGATCATTATACCCTCGACATGTGTAACGAATATATGAAGAACAATGGTATTTTTCAACACACAACCTACTAAGAATATGTACTTAATCTAATCTATAATTTACAACAATTATAAATTTGAAACATTTAACACAATCAATTAGTTGGAGTACTTGAGAGTAATATAGTATCTAAATATTAACTATTATATTAAATTTTATAAAACAATAGCAATATTATTACTTTTATTTAATAAATTACAAATGTCAATTAAAATGTTAATTACATAAATATTAAAATTTTAATAGAAATATTTTCTAATTAAAAAGTTAGTTAAAAATTAACCAAATTTTAACTAAAATATTAATAGATATTATGTTGATTAATATTTTTGATTACCATTTTAATATTTTCTAATTAAATTTTTAATTACTTCCTAATTATTAATATTTTAATTAAAATTATATATTTTCTAATTAAAACAGTTAATATTTATGCTAATTAATTTTTTTTAGTTTATTAATAATTTATTATTTTAAATATAATAATATAGTGTGATTATATTATATTATAAGGGAATTCTTGTCCAAAGCCAAAATAGCGGTGGGGCAATTTGGTCCAAAAAGTAGGATTTCCATGGGAATAGGATTCCCATGAAACTTACCCATGGGGGGAGAAGGGAATAGGATGCCCATGTTTCATTGGAATCCTTGCATTCCTAGGAATGTGAACATACTTGCTACATCAAATTGACATGCTCAAACAAGCATGGGAATGAGATGCCATGGGCATCACGATTCCCGTGAATCTTGAAAGATGTGATGAAACAAATGCCCGCTTCATGTTTGAGCCGCATATCCTCAAAACGGGAGTTAGTTGGCCCGCACTTGATTCCTTTTGTGTCAAGCAAGATGGGAAAATGATGCAAAATGGGTTGAGGGTGTAAAGACTGGGTAGTTTTTGGGCTGTGTTCCTCCCAACTAGAGGAAATGAGGAATCTGTTATTTCTTGAGTGCGAGAGAGTCTCCTTTGATATGAGAGGAAGCTTGATGAGAGCATAATTGTTCACAAAATCATGAAACTCCTGCCTGGTAGAAGACTCGGAGGAACTCCTGCTCCTTTCATAAGGATATAAGACGATTAAAACTACACCCAGTGACTTAAGGGGCATCCCATTTCTCTCAGACCTCCATGAGTTCATTCCACAAGAGGTGTCGGGAAGGGCATTCTCCTGGCCCGTAAAGTTGTAAACCCCAGAGAGAAACCATGTAAGATTGTCCTCCAAACCCTTTGAACAAGCTGGACACTGAGAAGGCATTTATGGAGTCATCTAGCATGTCCACTTCCAGTTCATTCCACATAATGAGAATACTCTGCTGCAGAGCCTGCAGCATCCAAAGCAATTCATTTGCAGCTTTTAATCCCCCATAAACTGTCAACCCAATCAGTTGTTTAAAGACTCAACCATGATTTCCTGATGACAGATAATATCTCCTTTCCACTTATTGAGAAACAACCTTATAATTGACCCTTTGGTTTTATCTTCAGTCTCCTCATATTCCACCAGATTAGTTTCTGTAACATAGATGAAATTCTCCAATCCCACCACTTCCAGCCTCTCCCATATCTGTACACCCTCCTGACTTATCATAGTTAACTGAGCATTCCAATCTCTTTAGCTCCCTGCTCGTGCCTTTTCTCTGGCTGTTGCCATGGGGTTTTTTCTCTGGGGTTTTTCCTTCTTCTCTTCTCAATTTCCTCGAAAAGACACATTGCTTTTTCTTCAAAGACTTCAAAAGACACCCCAATAGTTATTCTAACCAGGTTCATTTTGCAGGGGACCCAATCTGACACCTGCATTTTAATGCTTTCACTGTTAAAGTTCAGCCTATTAACCTTCTTCAGGGACGAATAGGGAGGCAGATCTTTGTGATTGACAAGTCTGAATTTTTAGCAGGGATTACTGGCAAGTTTTCCTCCGAGCTCATGGGCTTCAAGGAATCCCCATTTGGATGCTCTTTGTTCATGTTAAAGGCAGCTTGTTCACCATTTGCTTGCTGTGAATCAGGAGCAGTAACAGGAGCAGAATCCTGAATACCGAACCTAACATGAGAGTCCACAAAATGTAAAGGGCCTGAGTTGGGAGAGAGTGGGGTAATTGCCACTGGGTTAATGTTTGAAAGAATAGAGGAAGTCCAAGTGTTTGTGAGTGCAAAAGTGAAGGAGCAAGGGTTGGATTTTGAGGAGTGTGTGGACATAAAAGGTCCAAACTCTCTGAAGCTGGCAAAAGAATTGGCTTGCAGGGGGCCTGGCCCTGAAAATTTGAAAAAACAATCAGTGGAAAAGCTGCGAGACATGCCAGCTTCTTGGACTACCCCTGCAAAGGAGTGCCTGTCAACACTTGCTAGATCCTTCAATTGGAGCTTCTCAATGATGATGGGATGCCGCCTGGGCAATGGGACATACACAGTTCCCCTTAGGATTTGGAGCCTGCAAAGCGACCATGGGCTGGATTTCCTATTGATGGGGCTTGATCAAAGGCTTCATCTTCAAAGAGTAAAGCTGCTTGAACACTTTCCCTCCCGGCTCAAATGTGGGGTTGAAGATTTTAGAGCTACCCTTTGAGTCGAAGTCCTTTGTGAAATGGTCCCCCACCACCAGTGTTTGTCTTCGTTAGGTCAAAGAATCTGTCGAATTTGTTCTCATGAAATTGAAGTGCTAGAATCTTCTCCTTTGACCTCCTATGGCTCATTCAGAAGGGGGAAATACGCTTGTGCTTGAGATTTCGCTAGAAATCGTTGTTTGTTGCTGGGAGCTGCTCGATTTCCTCTGTGTCAAGGAAGG
Organism: Malania oleifera; assembly: GCF_029873635.1. Classification (NCBI taxonomy): domain Eukaryota; kingdom Viridiplantae; phylum Streptophyta; class Magnoliopsida; order Santalales; family Ximeniaceae; genus Malania; species Malania oleifera. The sequence goes on along the minus strand of NC_080426.1, from coordinate 86,222,591 downwards.
TGGAGGTTCTCCTTCCCTTCGATTTTTAGTGATTCTAATAAGATCCACCTTCTCGCCATTGAGTGCAATGTCAATGTATTTCCGCTCAATGAAAATAGAGGTCGTGCTATCATGACGCACGACACTTCACATTGAGCAAAGACCCAAATACTTAGTCTTCAAGAGAGAACTCAAAGAAGAGATTTGGTTTGACCCTTCGACAGAGAGTAGGATACTTTGAGATATAAGATGCTTCGAGCCTAGCCAAGATTGTCGTCGAGCAAACTTGAGATGTCTGGTTAAGAAGGCGAAAGGGTTGGGAGCTGGGAATGAGATTCAATGGGGGTCACGAGTCCTGTTAGGGATCTGATGAAGACCTATCAATTCGAGCATGATTGGCTGCTGAAAAGTTTTTGTTAAAGTGAGAGAAGGTGGGCTCAAGAAAAAAAATGAGCATAGGAAAAAGTTAAATCATTCCAATTAGGGTTTGTCATCATAGGCCTTTTTCTTGTTGGTCTTTTAGGCCGCAAGCTTGGAGACTTTCCTATTACTTACATTGGTATCCTACTAGGAGCTGAATTCAAAGATGAGAGTTTGAGACCTTATAATTGGAAGATTTGAAAGGAAGCTAGTTAGTTGGAAACTTGTCAAAGGGGGCAGACTCTCACTCATTAAAAGCACTCTTTCCAATCTTCCGATCTACTTCATGTCCCTTTTTTCTCATTCTCAGTGCTGTAACCAAAATATTGGAAAGCATTTAAAGAAGATTCTTTGGGGAATGCAGGTGAGGACTCTAAATATCATCTCGTTAGATGTGGGGTTGTAGAAAAACCTATTTAGGCCTCTGATACTTTCTTACCTTTGATAAGGCTCTTTGGTGGAAGTGGCTTTGGAGATTCATGATTGAGAAGGAGCATTTTTGGAGAGAAGTCATTGCCAATAATTACGACTTTCATCACAATGGCTGGATTTCAAAAGTGAACCCTAAGACACAGGGGTTTGATACATTAGGAGAGGATAGAGTAACTTCTTCCCTTTTTTTAATTTTAGGTGGGAAATAAGGAGGATGTGTATTTTTGGCATGACATTTGGTCTGGAAAATCCTAGCTTAGTACTAAATACCCCTCTATCTTCAAGCTAGTTTGCAACAAAGATGCCGTCTCATTGGCCAACACCTAGAGGCCTCTAGTCAAAGGATGATATAGAATATTCCTTTGATTAGGAATGCTTTTGATGGGTAGATGAATATTCTAATAGAATTCTTCTGTTGTTTTTATAAATTTTAGTGTCAGGAAATCTCCAATAAGCCCGAGTGGTCCTTGAACAAAGATGGCATTTTCACATCACAATCACTTTTTACTTCAATCACCTCATCTCCCTAGGCAGTTTGTAGCTTTCAAACTCACTTGGGTTCTTATTTGGAAAACACCAACCCACCCTCAAAGGTTGCTTTTTCACATGGGAGGTAACTCTTGGTAAGATCCTTACCATTGACAACCTTAATAAAAGGGGTTAATTGCTCATGAATAAGTGTTTTCTATGCTTTGAGCAAGCTGAATTGGTTGAGCACATCCTTCTGCATGGTTCTTGGACCAAAAACCTTTGGGGCTTGGCCATTGCCATGTTCAAGTTGAGGAGGGTCACTGCAATTTTGGTAGAGGGTGAGTTATGGGCTTTGGTTGGGAGCTGAGCAAATAAGGTTAGAAGAAATCCCTTTCCCTCGTTCCCTTTGCTGTTTTCTTGATTGTCTAGAGGGAAAAGAACAAAAGATCTTTTGAGGGAACAATTTCTTCTTTGCACGTTGTCAAAGATTGTTGGTGAGCTATGATTTCTAATTGGCATAGTAGGACTATTGGGAGGGACATGTATAGTTCTTGATTTTCTTGACACCTTACATTAATTTTTGTAATGTTTTCATTTTCTCTGTTGTACTTGGATGGCATGCCCTCATGATTTCTTTTCCCTTATTAATAAATTGTCCCATTGCCAAGCAAAAGAAAGTTGCTGAAATGAGATTGCTAAGGTGGATGGGTGGTATTGAAAGATAAATTAAGAAATGAACATATTCCCAGTAAGTTAGGCATAGCTCCTATAGAATATGATAAGGGAGGGGGCGACTCAAATGGTTTGGGCATCTGTGACGTAGGCTAAATGGTGCACTAATTAGGAGGAGTGAGCTAGTTCTTGTGAGGGGCAGTAGAAAGGGTAGGAGTAGACCTAAAATAATTTTGAATAAGATAGTAAGGACTTAATAACCCATAATTTGTTGGTGAAAATTGCCCAAGATTGTGTCAATTGGCAAAAAATATTTATGTAGCCAACCCCACCTAGTGGGACTTAGGCTTGGTTTGTTATTGTTATTGTTGTTGTATTATATTCAAAATTAACATTACAAGAACAATTTTATTGTACATGACAATCGAAAAGTAGTAAAAATATTTTATAAATGAATTTTGATTTTTTTTTTGAAATTATATGGGCAATTATATTTTAATTATATTTCATATGGTCATTTTGTTTTAATTTTAATTAATAAGTATGTATCAAATGAATGATTTAATTAAAAAAAAGTTAATTTTGGATGTTGAAATATTTTGGCAATAGGTTGCCAAAATAACTGAAAACCATAAAATTTGGTTTTTAGTTTTTCACAAACATTTAAAAATCGACAATAGAAATTGAAAACTAGCCACATAAACAAATGCATTTTCATAATTTGTCAAAAATGAAAACAAAAAACAAAAAAGGTACCAAACAAACCCTTATTAGGTTTTTAATATCCATTGTTCACTTTAATATCTAGCATTCATTTTTATGAGTGAAATCATTGTGTACGCAAATTTAATGAAAAATTTAAAATAAAATTGCCATGTGAATTTAAAACTAATTAAAATAAAATATCCTTAACATTTCTAAAATTCTGAAAAAATTATAAAACGATCCAAAAAATATTTTCACAATTTTCAACCTTCATATGCATTGGATTGTTTGGAGTACTAAAAAAAATGAGTTAAAAAATGTAATAATTAAGTAAAAGATTTGATTATTTTATCAATTAAAGAAGATGACATGAAGGTCGTGACGAAGATACTTCGATAAGTCATTTAATGAAAACCAAATTGAAAGCTTGAACTTAGAATTGAACTATGAGAAAAAAACTAAAAACATGAAATTTATCCATAAATCATAGTTAGTGAAGTAAAGATAGCGTTAAAAAATATGAAAAAAGTGGGAAATCTATAGGACTAGATAACATCCCAATTGAAGTTTGGAAGTGTCTAGGGGATATTGGAAGTGTATGGTTAACCAATCTTTTCAACATTGTATTAATAACTAATAGAATGCTAGAGGAGTGGAGGAAAAGCACAATAACACCTTTATACAAAAACAAAGGTGATATCCAAAATTGCAATAACTACTGCAGAATTAAACTTATGAGTCATATGGTGAAATTGTGAGAAAGGATAATTGAACAAAGAATAAGGTTAGAAATGAGGGTCTTGGAGAATCAATTTGGTTTTATGTTTGGGAGGTCAACAATAGAAGCTATCCATCTTCTAAGAAGGTTGATGGAAAAGTTTAGGGAAAAGAAAAGGGATTTACATATGTTTTTTATTGACCTAGAGAAAGCATATGATAGAGTACTTAGGGAAATCCTTTGGTGGGCTTTGGAAAAGAAGGGAGTATGCAGTAGATATACTAATGTCATCAAGGATATGTACGATAGAGTAATGAATAGTGTTAGGATTGAAGGAGGAGAGTTTAAAGAATTTCCAATCATAATAGGGGTACATCAAGGTTCTACTTTGAGTCTGTATTTTTTTTGCTTTAGTGATTCATGAACTCACTTGGAATATCCAAAATGAGATCCCTTGGTGATTTTTTGCAGATGATATTGTTCCAATTGATGAAAGTAGAACTGGAGTAGAATATAAGTTAGAAATTTGGGGAAAAACTTTAGAGTCTAGAAGCTTTAGAATAAGTATAAATTAGGCATAATTTTATGACATGTAACTTTTTCGTCCAATGGGGAATATTGGAGATAGGATAAAAATTGATAATCAAGAAATTAATAACATTAGTAGATTTCAGCATCTTGGATCTATCATGCAAGCGGAGGGAGAGATTGAAGAGGATGTAATACATAGGGTTAATGCTAGTTGGCTAAAATGGAGGAGTACTTCAGGCGTGCTATGTGATCATAGAATACACTTAAAATTAAATGGAAAGTTCTATAGGAAGGCTATAAGACCAGCCAAGCTATCTGGATTTTATGTTGGATGACTAAGAAGCAACATATTCAAAAAGTAAAAGTTGCAGAAATGTAGATGCTAAGGTGGATGAATGGTGTAACTTTAAAGGATAAATTACGGATTGAACATATTTGCAATAAGGTAGGCATAGCTCTAGTAGAAGATTAGATAAGAGAAGGGCGATTTAAATGGTTTGGGCTTTTGAAGCATAGGCCAAGTAGTGCTCCAATGGGGAGAAGTGAGTTAGTTATTGTTAGTAGTTGTAGAAGGGGCAGAGGTAGACCTAAAATAGCCTGGAACGAGGTAGTGAGAAAGGATCTTTTAGCCCTTAAGCTGGCGGAGGAAAGTACCTTGGATCGAGTGAATTGGCGGAAAGGATTCATATAGCCAACCCCACCTCGTGGGACTTAAGGCTTCTTCTTCTTGTTGTTATAAGACTGTTACTGAATTGGAAAATCTGATCGCAGTGATAAGTCTCCCTCTCTATTTATTTTATGTCATGCACATCACAATGACCGTTTGTTTTTTTGGATAGAAAGAGTGAGATGTCATTGAAGAGGAAAGAATGTACAAAGAGGAGAATAAGACAACCTCCTATGGACAAAAGAAGCCATGAAAGAAGAAACTACAATCAAAATAGAATTGCCTTCCCATGAAAAGGGCTCTCCTTTAAAACAGCCTTGTGTGAAGGAGCAAAATGTACTAAATTATTTCCCATATCTACGTATAGGCATTCTTCTTCCCTACAAAAATATGAGCTTTCCTTTCCATCCAAATCCTGTAAAACTACAGAGACCTACAGGTCCACTAAACTGAATCATCTCCACTCTTCCCAAAACCTTTAAATGATATATGCAATACATCCTCCAATCTTGGACAAACCCAATCCCCCCAAAAACTCCAAACAACTTATTCCAAATCCCCTGAGAGAAAGAGCAATGCAGAAAAGGATCTGAGGCAAATTTGAGCTATCCACACACAAGAAACAAATATCGAGAGATAACACCTTCCAAGGCCTCCGACTTTGCAACAGATTGTTGGTGTTAATGCTATTAAGAACAATGAATGAATAATTGCTTTTATTTTAGTGGGAACTTTAGCTTTCTAGATAGAGCAATGTAGAGGAAAGGGCTTAAAATTCTAGTCAAAAGCTCAAACAAAGATCTAGAAAAAAAGAACTCCCGAAGAATTCAAATCCCATACACAAATCACGATGACCATCACACCCTTAATAATTCATGCTCACTAACTCTTAGCTGTAATACTGAAGAACTGACACTAAATAATCAGTAATCTGTAATGATTATTTTTTTAAATTTTCATTATAATCTCTGTTTTTTTTAATAGTATCTTTTGATTTGTATTCTTTTGCATTTTGATTACTTTGATAATATTTATTAATTGTTCAATTTGCTGTGTAAATCTCTTCATCTCTTTCAGTGTATTGTTGTATTACTGTCAAGATGGACCCATACTGTTAGACAGTTCTGGATAGCAGTGTTTGAGTTAGCATTCATTGCCTAATGCTCTCCCAAAGTGGAAGAAGTGGAAAGAGGGGCAGGGTGGGCTCTCCACTAATAATGCATTTGGAAATTGGGAATGTCCTTTTTATTTCCACTGGTTTTTACTTTGTAGTAAAGGTGATAATGACTTACAGCCTAATAGAAGGGTGTCTAAATCAGCTGCTATTTTTGGTTGTTGGGGAAGTATTCCATGCGGTACCCTTCAACACATAGTTTATTAAAATGCGCTGATTGTTGCTCAACTTGTAACCTCATTAACTTTTCCTGCTAACAGGGAGGCCTAGTTCGTGAAAAGTTATGGAACTTGTTGGTCAATGAACCAGGAGTTACCATGGAGGAAGGCTTCCCTAATGCTACTGGACGAGAGCAATCAATAAAAGGGATGAGAACATCTGAGTTCTGCTTGCACCCAGCTGGTGATACCCCCACTTCATGCCGTCTTTTTGATGCCATTCAAAGTCTCTGTATACCTGTTATTGTTAGCGACAACATTGAGCTTCCATTTGAAGGAATGGTGGATTATTCCGGATTTTCAGTTTTTATAGCAGTTAGTGAAGCATTACAGCCAAACAAACTTGTAACTCTTCTTAGAAGCTTTTCTAAAGAGCAGAGGGATGGATTCCGCCGAAATATGGCAGAAGTTCAGGCCATTTTTGAGTATGATTATGGTCATCTAGGTGGCATTGGGCCCATTGCTCCAGATGGGGCTGTGAATCACATATGGAAAAAGGTTCACCAAAAATTGCCCATGATTAATGAAGCTATTGTTCGAGAGAGGAGAAAACCACTGGGTGCATCAGTGCCATTTCGTTGCCATTGCGTGTGAAATTATAAGGTCTTTGTACTTGTATTTCTTTTATTTTTTTTTATAGTGAAATAGAACTTTTTGTAGTGGATGATTTACTCTAGGGACTGCAATGAAATGAGTTTGTTTAAAAAGATTTCTCTTTGTTTTGTTTATTCAAAATTCAAATAGTGTATTAAATGATGTTGTCTTTCTGCAAATGCTGTTGACTTGATAAGGGCATTCTCTCACTCACCCCTCTTTTATTTTCAATGTTCTTCTTATCACACACATCCTGACAGTTGTCCGCTAGGGTCAGGAGATCCAGGGTGTAGGTTTCCTTAAGAATTTACCCATTCATTGAATTCCAATCAGGTTTTAGACCAAGAAATTTGGAATCATTATGAATATTTCTGCATCATAGTTTGAAGCTCCTAAAAATTTCAAGACTTGCACAAAAGTAATGTCATCTGTTAGAACATATATCGAGTCCTAAGGGTTTGATCTATGAACAGTGTTGGCTGAAAACAACATTCTCTGGGTAATTTCTACATGCAGGAAATGGAATTTGTCATCTGGAGTACAGTGCATCCTTATGCAGTGAGCAAAGGATACCCAATTCCCCTTCTTTTGGAAGGAAACACCACAAACAGAACACTATCACAAACCTTACCACCAAGGGAGTGGTGTTGTTTATCTCTCTCAACATTGGCAGATGATAGCACCCTTGAACTTCATTATGTGAGCCTGTAAATGTGAGAAACACTAAAAGAAACTGATGGCATGGGAGAGGTCAACCTATCTCTCCCTATAATTGGATGTCATGGATTGTTTCTTCTGCCCTCAGCTGAAAGCTCATATTCCCCTAATTGTTGCCAAGCCATAATCCAATCTTCTTGTTACTGTTCAGAAGCCATCTGTAGTGAAAAATATGCAAGACACTAGACCCAGGAATAAATCCCTCTGCCAGTGATGTATTGGGTAAAAATTGTGGGGGCATGACTGGTGGCAGTGGGGCTTGTTCTCTTTCAAGTTGCCAAATGTGCTGCCTTTCTTGATTTCTGTTCTGGGATCTGCTGATTTCCATTGGAAATTCTTGTTTGATCTTCAATTGTTCTCTGAATTGGTGGCTATGGATTGTGATTTTATATCACAATGGTTCTATTTTCTTGTAATTCTATTCAAGATATTGAAATCAACACGTTGTAATGTTGGTGATCTGCTCTTCAGTTGTGATAAAGAAAAACCTTTGGGATTGGGTCAGTTACAAAAATAAATGCTGATCACAAAGGAGAGTCTTCTGAGGGTAACACTTTCATGGAATTGTCTGTTTGGTAATCCGACCGCTGCAAACTCAGATCTGCAGTATTTTGAACCTATTTGACCTCCTAGAAGATTTTATAAATAGGTGCTGAGAAATGGAAGGATGCTGTGATGGACCAATTTCTTGGCAAACCTCCTCCATATTTGTATGTCAAAACAACAATTGAAAAAAATTATAAATGAGCAGGTATAGTTGATATTTTCTCTCTCAAGTGGATATTTATCTTTCAATTCAGAAGCATTGATGATAGAGATCATATTATGGATAACGGACTTTCGTTCATGGGCAACTCACCTATTTTCTATCTCATTAGTCCTCCTTGGCTGAAAAGGAAAAACTGCAGCTGGACAGGTTCCAGTTTGGGTGAAATTCTACAGCATACCCTCAGTTTACTAGACAACTGTAGGACTTAGTCTCTATCAAGTTTGGTTGATAAACTTCTATATTTGGACTCCCTACAAAGCAAGTGAAGAATTTGTCATGTGCCAGAATTTGTGGAAATTGATTTTGACATGGATCTGCTAGTTCAAATTGAGGTTGTGACAGCGGGAGAATTTATGGTTATTGATTTGGAATTTTGCTTGGATGCCAGCAACATGTTTGGGCATGTAGAGAATTGCATGTCAAAGAAGCAACGGATGAAGAAAAGGTGCATTTTAACCTGTTGAGACTCTTATCTCAAATGCATTCTTGATTTTAAATGAAATTGATGAAGATTAGAATTAAATGGACAGAGTGCTTCCCAGCTTGCGAAAGATGCTACGAATGAGAATGTTGGTGATGATTGTGAAATAAGTGATAGACATGCTTCTCAGATTGTAGATGAAAATATCAATGAGAATGTTGAAGATGTTGAGGTGGTTAATGTTGCTGTTGATGCTGCCACCTCATCTTAATGGACGAATTTTTTATAAAACCTAATGCTGCACCAGCTGTTTTAGCTAACCAAGCTTGTTCTGATGTTTCGAGTCCAACTAGGGAAAAGACTCCTGAACCAAACTCTAAGGCCATGGATAAGGAACTAGGGAAAAGACTCCTGAACCAAACTTAAGGCCATGGATAAGGAAAGGCCAAGTCTCAACTCCGCGACAGTCATTTGATCACATGAAAAATGTGTTGCAATCAAGGATAAGCCAAGCCCAGTCACATGATACAGACTCCACCTCCCTTGTGTAGGTAAAGCAGTGGCTTCTTCTGTTATAAAGGGAAAGAATAAGGACCTCCTGTTGTCCAAGCTAAACTCAGAGATTAAAGATCATACTCAATCCCAAGAGATTAGACATTGCTTTTGGCATATTGGAGGCATTAATGATCCTTACAAGCAGAAAGAAGCTTAAGGGCTTATCAAATCCAAAGGTTTGCACATGTTTGAGCTATATAAGACCAAAGTGAAACTTTTAAATTTTTCAAAAATTTCCTCAACCATACATAAAGAGTGGGCTTTTATTCATAATTATGGACGTGAAGCTACTCATCAGCAGTAGAGAATTCTCTGTAGAAATCTATTTGACCTCTAGAATTGATAAAGGTCTTTAGTTTGTTTTGGATGATTTTGACACAATTAAAAGCATATCAGAAAGCTCAAGGATAATTTCTCCTAATTTGGCTAGTACAGAAGAGGTCAGATACTGTTATTCATTTCCAGGCTAGATGCCTCCCCTTTACTGGTCCTCTATTTTCTGAGTCCAATAGAAGGGAAGAAAGCTTTATCTAACCAAAGTTATATAGAATCCTTGCTTTCTATAATTGGTCTCATGCTTTTCTCAGACTTTTGGTTGATTTCCTTCTCCTTCAGTCTCTGACCACTGTCCAGCCCTTTTATACTTCTATTGATCTAAAAGGGGTGGGGGTGAAGGGGGAGGGGGGGGAGGTCCAACTTTCCTTCCAAATTGTTAAATCACTAGACTCAGCACCCAGAAATTTTTTTTATTTTTTTTATTTTTCCGAATATTGTAAGGAACTCTTAGCTTTCCTTTGCCTTCATTGGTGTTCCTATGTTCATTTTTTTCCAGAAGCTCAAAGCTCCCAAGAAGGTTCTTGGGAACTTTCATGAGGATAATTTCTCCAACATTAGGCCTAGGGTAAAAGATGCTAAAGAAGACCTTGAAAAAGCCAAAGAAAAGATTGGACTTATTGAACTTAAAAGAAGCAAAGGCAAAGCAGGAAGAGAATCTTCCGAGGTAGAGAGCTTGAGTTGCTTGGAATAAGCTTGGAGATAAGAATAATAAGGGCTCGTTTAGCTATGGAATGCAATTTTCATTTTCCATTTTAGTTTTACAAAGAATTACAAAAAAGTAGCTAATTTTTTAGTTTTACAACATTTGGATAAAATAAATAAACAAAAATAAAAAGTTTTGTCACTATTTATTTGTGGAAGTAGTTTTATTTTTGATTTCTAATTTTTCAAATAATTACGAAAATGCCACATTGTTTTCCAAAATTTTCTAAATTTATATAGAAAAGCTGGAAAACATATTTTTATTATTCTCTATATTTCTGACTTCCTACTTTGCATATGGGAGAATGGAATGCACATCTTGGACTTTGATCTGTGTGGATTATGTATTGACTTTCTTCTAAATCCTCACAAATCCAAATCCAAGCTCCAAAATCCCTGATCCCAAATTCTACCTTATATAATTTTTTAAAAATTGAAAAACAAGTTGTCTGTTTTGTAATACTTTAAAATCCAGAAATAAGAAATGAAAAACTGTTTTGCGCAACTAAACAAACTCTTTATTTTCTATCCTTTTAATGCAAACCTTGGAAAACTAAAAAAAAAAGAAAAAAAATTATAATTCTTTTGGAAAACTAGAAAATGGAAAATATTTTCCACAACTAAATGGATCATAATTTTTTTTATTTACCAGTAAATGCCAAAAGAACAAAAATTCAAATCAAAGCCTCATGAAACTAGGTGGGATTAAGATGGACTCATTTGTGATTATTAAGGATGAACTTTTTGACTTTTATACTCAGGTCTTGGGTTCTAAGAGTGTTGATATTAATTCCATGTGATGTTGATTGTCTAACGAGAAAAGGATTCTTGCTCAGCCTTTTTGATAAAGATGATATAAAGAAAATTCTCTTCTCCTTTCCAGATTACAAATCTCAAGGTTCAGATGGCTCTAATGCTAAGGTTTACAATTCCTATTGGAGCATTATAAAAACTTACCTTGTGGCTGCACTCTCTCTCTCTCTGTTTCTCTCTCACTCCTCAAGACAAGAGGCTTTTGAAACAAGTTAACTCTACTCTGTTAGTTCTTGTTCCCAAGATGAAAAGATCCCTCTCCTGCACTAGATTATAGATGTCTGGCTTGCTATAACATACTATACAAGTGGAGCTGCAAACAACCCGAGTTGAGCTGTGTTCAAGCTCCACTCAATAGACTAAAGGCTCCGCTTGGGCTCAGGCTTGGATCGGAGTGAGCTAAAAAACATGGGTCGAGCTGAGCTCGTAAATAAAACTACACGCTCGGGCCCGACTTATTTCACCTTCCCATGAGCTTGATTTTTATGGTTCGGTTTGGTTTTTTAAACAGTTGCAAAAAATGTTCATCTATAATATCTAAAATATAATTGGGCCACGGATCAAAGTACAAAGTGGACTCCAACAGCAAGCCCATTTTACTAGAGTAGATGCAGTCCAAGCCATGAATATCATGACAGTATGAAGTGGATTCCAAGAGAAATTCCGTGAATATGATCATTCAATAGTGCAAAGCGGCATTTTATAAGGAGGAATGTGATCTCAAATTTCTATTGTACTCGATGTGGGACAAATAGGGCCACAGAGGGGACTCAGGGGAGTGCATGCCTTGTAAAGAAACTAGATTCCAAATCTTCTCCTTTGTCGTACATTGTTTGGGCAGAAGGGAATAGCACGTTTATAAAAAACTTCCATCCCTATCTGAATCAATTTTTCAAGGTTGCTCTTGGTTTATAAAGCTTTAAATAATTTAATAACTAATCTAAACAAGCCATCACCCTTGCACATAATTTAAGCCTATTAAATGAGTCCATGCACAAGCCTAATCTGAGCCTTTAACCAAGTTGCTCATGAGCCAAAATGAGCTGATCCTGTATGTGTTTAGGCTCATCATTGTTTGTTAAATGAGCTTGAAAACTGGGCTTGGGCATCACTCATTTATATAATAGACAAGCCCGAATGAGCTCTTGTTGAGCCAAACTCTTAGGCAACTCACAAGTGACTTGGTTTGTTTGCAGACACACAGCCAAGGTCTTAAATTTCAATTTCAATTTCAATTAAACTTTTGAGGCTACAAAAATATAAAAATTTTGATGGAAATTTTGATATCCATGTCGGTTTCAATTGAAATTTTAGAAAAATGATGGAAATTACTAGTAAAGCATGGAATTCTTTTATCAAAGTCCAGAAATTTCAATAAATATACCAATGATCATAATACCCTTACTAACTCACCCTTGCTAACATAACAAACACACTAATAATGCTAAATGACCAAATAACCATTAGCACTCCCCCTTAAGCTGGAGCATATATATCATATGCTCCTAGCTTGTTACAAATGAATTTCACATGAGCACCTCCCAAGGCTTTATTGAACAAATCAGTAAGCTGAAAATCAAACTTCAAATGAGTTGTTGTAATGAGCTTCTATACAAGTTTCTCCCGCACAAAGTGGCAATCAACTTCATTGTTCTTTATCCGCTCATGGAAAGTAGATTGGAGGCAATATGGATAGCATCTCAATTATCACATCAACTCCGTAGGCTAAGAATGTGGAAAACTGAGTTTTTCCAACATGTTCTTCAATCAAACAAGTTCACATGTAGTGTGAGCCGTAGCCATATACTCTGACTAAGCACTCGACCTAGCCACCACAATTTGCTTCTTACTTTTTCAAGAAACCAAATTATCACCAACAAAGATACAATACTCGATTGTGGATCTTCAGTCATAAGGTAATCCGACCCAATCTACATTGGTATATCCCTAAATATGAGTGTGTCCTCAATTTCTAATATAAGAGACCCCTCTTTGGTGCACTTTTGAGATATCTCAAAATGTGAATTACTGCATCCCAGTGACTTGTTATTAGAGAATCGAGAAACTGACTCATAACACTTGTTGCAAAAGATATATCTGTCCAGTGATAGTGAGATGATTCAACTTTCCAACAAGTCTCTGGTGTCTTCTTGGGTTAGGCAACAAATCGCTGATGTCATGAACTAACTTACTATTGGGATTAATGGGTGTATCAACAGGTTTGGATCCTAACAACCTAGTCTAATCTAAAAGATCAAGAACATACTTTCTTCGTGACAAGATTGTTCCCATACGAGTTCTTGATACTTATATACCCAAGAAGTATTTAAAGGTCCCAAATTTTTGGTTTGAAATTTAGTCTATAGGAAAAGCTTTAGATCTTGGATGCCTTGATCATCAACTCCAATAATCACAATATCATCCATGTACACAATAAGTAAAATCCTACTAGATGGAGTATGACGATAAAATATAGAGTGATCCACTACATGCCATTGGAGGCCAAACTTAAGTACAACAACATTGAATCGACCAAACCATGCCCTCAAAGATTGTTTTAAACTGTATAATGATTTCTTGACCTGACACACTGACCTTGACTCCCCCTAAGCAACAAACCCTGGTGGTTCCTCCATATAGATCTCTTGAAGATCACCATGTAGGAAAGCATTCTTTGCATCTAATTGATGTAGAGACTACTGACAACTAGTGGCTAAGGAGATGAATAAAAGTATTGAAGCAAGTTTAGCAACCAAAGAGAATGTGTATGAATAATTTTGTTCAATAATTGGGTAAAATGGAGGACCTAATCATAATGATAGGTCTCTCCCTCTATTTAGAATATATGTCAACGTGCATTCAATGACCATAACACCCTTACTAACTCTCACTTGTTAACATAACACTTACACACTAACAATGCTAAATGAGTAAGATAACCATCAACACTTCCCTTCAAGGTAGGAGCATATGAGCATATATATATCATATGCTCCTACCTTGTTACAAATGAATTTAACATGAGCACCCTCAAAGCTTTAGTAAATAAATCAGCTGGTTGCGAACAAGATTTCACATGACTTGTGGTAATGAGCTCGTGCACAAGTTTCTTCGGAACAAAGTGGCAATCAATTTCAATATGTTTTATTTGCTCATGGAAGATTGGGTTAAAGGCAATATGAATGGCAACTTGATTATCACACGTTAACTCCATAGACTGAGAATGTAGAAAACCTAATTCTTCCAACATGTTCTTCAGCCAAACAAGTTCACATGTAGTGTGAGCCATGGCCTTATACTCACACTCATCACTTGGCTTGGCCACCATAGTTTGTTTCTTACTCCAAGAAGCCAAATTTCCACAAACAAAGATGAAGTACCTGGTTTTGGATCCTTTGTCGGAAGGTGATCCGACACAATCTACATCGGTACATCCCTGAATATAAGTGTGACCTTGATCTTGATATAAGAGACATCTCCCTGTTGCACCTTGAGATATCCCAAGATGCAAATTACTGCATCTTGATAACTTTTTTTTTTCTCAGAGCATCAAGAAATTAACTGACAACTCTTGTTGCAAAAGAAATATCTAGCTGAGTGACCGTGAGATAATTAAGCTTTCCAACAAGTCTTCAATATTGTCTTGGGTTGGGCAACAAATCACCTATATCTGGCACTAACTTACCATTAGGATCCATAGGTGTATCAGAAGGTTTGGATCCCAACAGTCTAATCTTATCTAAAAGATCAAGAACATACTTCCTTTGTGACAGGATGGTTGTGGCAGGAGAACTCGATACTTTATATAGAAGTACTTCAATGGTACCAAATCCACTATCTAAAACTTAGTCTATAGGAAATGCTTTAGGCTCTGAATACCTTGATCATCATCACCAATGATCACAATATCATCCACATATGCAATAAGAAAAATCCTTCCAGATGGAGTATAATGATAAAATACAGAATAATCTACTGCATAGCATTGAAGGCCAAACTCAAGTACCATAGCATTGAAGCGACCAAACCATGCCCTCAAAGATTGTTTTAATCCATATGGTGACTACTTGAGCCGACACACTAAGCATGACCCCTCTTGAGCAACAAACCCAGGTGGTTGCTCCATATAGACCTCCTCCAGATGATCACCATGTAGGAAAGCATTTTTGACATCTAACTAGTGTAGAGGCCAGTGATAGGTGGTGGCTAAGGAGATGAACAAACATACTGAGGCAAGTTTGGGTACAGGAGGGAATGTGTCTGGATAGTCCAAGCCATATGCCTAAGTATATCCCTTTGCAACAAGGGAGGCCTTCAATTGAGCCGTGGACCCATTTGGATTGACCTTCATAGTATACTCCCAACGACAACCAACCACAAACTTATTAATTGGAATACGTACCAATTCCCAAGTATCATTATCCAGTACAACATGCATTTTTTCTATCATTGCATTCCTCCACCTAAAATGGGATAGAGCTTCAGAAATAGACTTGGGAAGAGCAACAGAAGATAGGGTACTAACAAAACAGTAGTATGAGGGTGACAACAAATCATAAGAAACAAAGTTAGAGATTGGGTGTTGTGTTACAAGTGCATTTACCTTTTCGAAATGCAATATGAGGATCAATCACTTGGGGAAGTGGATCATGTGACAAGGGAACTAGAGTCATAGAAGCAGAAGCAGGAGGAGGCTCTCCTCCCTTGGATTGCCTTGTGTACGCTTGTAGATTAAGATGATCCAAGTGATGAGAAGGACAATTCAAACTGAATGAAGATGTTGGAAGACTGTACGAAGGAAATAAGTTAGGATTGGGAAGGCTAGGTAGAGAAAGGGACTCATCAAGGTTAACAAACTCAAGGAATTAGAATAGTACAAAAAGGTGACATCAGCAGAGACATAATCGATGTAAAGTGGGATTATAACATCAATATCCTTTTTGAGTATAGGAATAACTTAGAAAAATATATTTGGTAGCATGAGGATCCAATTTGTTCCTTCCTAGATTTAACTGATGAACGAAGGACACACAACCAAATACACGAGGAGGATGGGAGAACAAAGGAGTCTTAGGGAGGATAATTGAATATCGGATTTTACCACCAAGGACAGAATATGGCATTTTATTGATAAAAGAGCTAGCGGTAAGCACAACATCACTCTAAAAAACTTTGGGGACATTCATTTGATACAAAAGTGTTAGTGACCTCAAGAATATGTTTGTTTTTTTGCTCCACGACTCCATTTTGTTGTGGAGTGTGGGCACAAAATGACTGATCCATGGATCATGCCAAAGTTTGTCATATAGGTAGTTAATTGAGTATTGAAGTACTCTTTAGCATTATCACTACAAAGTATCCTAGCTGACATTTCAAATTGAGTCCTTATTTGAGAACAAAAGGCAAAAAGATGTTAAACAACTCAGAATGATCTTTAGTTAATATAACCGAGCCATTTTGAAGTAGTCATCGACAAAAAGTAACGAAGTATCGCAACCCCAACTTTGGCATGATAGGTGTAGGACCCCAAACATTGGAATGGAATAACATAAAAGGGCTGACGACTCTTCTATTGACTTGAGAGGCAAAGGGAACACAATGATGCTTTCCTAATTGACAAGACTCACAGTCAAGGTTAGAAACGGAACTCAAAGTAGGAACTAGCTGTTTTAGCTTGTCCAAAGAAGGATGACCAACACAACAATGGATTTGATGTGGTTTGGCAGTGACACTATAGGAAATAAGAGAAGAGAGCGACTTAAAGTAGTGAAGTCCACCAAACTCACATCTTGTGCCAATTGTCTTCCTCGTCTTTAGATCTTGAATAAGAATAGAATCAGGAAAGAAGGTTACAGAGCAGTGACTTTATAATTTTACTAATAGACATGAGATTAAAGGGGGATTTAGGAATGTGAAGAATAGAAGAAAGAGAGATGGAGGGAGCAATATTTACTATTCCTAAGTAGTAGTGGACCCATCAACAAGAGTAATTTGAGGTAGATTTTTAGAATACTAGAGAGTAGGAAAGAAGCTAGTGACACCTGTCATATGGTTAGTAGCAGCAAAGTCGATAACCTAGGGACTATTGGGAGAGATACTGGATGGCATACAGACGATATGGTTACTTTTCTGAGCAAAAGATGCAATGTGATGAGATGCTTGTTGGGATGCCCGATAATGCAGGAACATTGAATACTCCTCTGAGGCAACTATAGTTTGCTGTTCATCAATCAAGTAACTAACGAGGGAGACACACTTTTGGGATTTGGGAAGTCCATCCCAACACACATACAACCTCAATAGTGCAACAGATAAAAAATACACAACGGACGACATGTTTTTCGAATTCACCAACTCAATCCCAACATACACAACCTTTGATAACCGATGCAAACCACAAGCCCACAACGTACAAATCAAAATCACAGCAAACACCACTGATTCAAGCCCAATAAACTCAATAAACATTGACAAACAACTTCAAGAAGCATCAAACAACCATTCCTCAGATGTTGTAAATGAACAACTAAAAAAGGTGAGGTCTTTGGACAAAAACCATCATGAAAAACTTCAATAATATGTTTATAGAGGGATTCGAGCACTGTTGGAAGAATTCAAGCCAGGAAAATGCTTGAAATTGGTTTCACGTGCTCCTGCATGGGAATGACCCTATTAGGCTTTGACTAATGCATGAGGGTGCGTGGGGAAGCTTCCTAGAGATGGGATTTCAGTGGGGGGCAGATCGCCAGGGTCTGTGGGAGACTATAGCGTTGTTTTTGCAAAATCTATAATGGATTTTGTGTTCTTGAATTGGTAGTGTCGCCCAAGAATTTTCTGGCAACTGCTTTACATGGTTTTAAACTGCAGTAGTAGGTATGCCGATCTGCCCCCCACTGAAATCCCATCTCTAGGAAGCTTCCCGACGCACCCTCATGCATCAGTCAAAGCCTAATAGGGTCATCCCCATGCAGGAGCACGTGAAGCCAATTTCAAGCATTTTCATGGCTTAAATTCTTCCAGCAGTGCTCGATTTCCTTTATAAACATATTATTGAAGTTTTTCATGATGGTTTTTGTCCAAAGATCTCACCTTTTTTAGTTGTTCATTTGCAACATCTGAGGAATGGTTGTTTGATGCTTCTTGAAGTTGTTTGTCAATGTTTATTGAATTTATTGGGCTTGAATCAGTGGTATTTGCTGTGTTTTTTATTTGTATGTTGTGGGCTTGTGGTTTGCATCAGTTATCAAAGTTTGTGTATGTTGGGATTGAGTTGGTGAATTCGAAAAACATGTTGCCCGTTGTGTATTTTTTATCTGTTGCACTATCAAGGTTGTATGTGTGTTGGGATGGACTTCCCAAATCCAAAAAGTGTGTCTCCCTCGTTAGTTACTTAATTGATGAACAGCAAACTATAGTTGTCTCAGAGGAGTATTCAATGTTCCTGCAGTATCGGGCATCCCAACAAGCATCTCATCACATTGCATCTTTTGCTCAGAAAAGTAACCATAAGCCCACAACGTACAAATCAAAAACACAGCAAATACCACTGATTCAGGCCCAATAAACATTGACAAACAACTTCAAGAAGCATCAAACAACCATTCCTCAGATGTTGTAAATGAACAACTAAAAAAGGTGAGATCTTTGGACAAAAACCATCATGAAGAACTTCAATAATATGTTTATAAAGGAAATCAAGCACTGTTGGAAGAATTCAGGCCAGGAAAATGCTTGAAATTGGCTTCATGTGCTCCTGCATGGGGATGACCCTATTAGGCTTTGACTGATGCATGAGGGTGCGTGGGGATGCTTCCTAGAGATGGGATTTCAGTGGGGGGCATATTGGCAGGGTCTGTGGGAGACTATAGCGTTGTTTTTGCAAAATCTATAATGGATTTTGTGTTCTTGAATTGACAGTGTCGCCCAGGAATTTTATGGCAACTGCTTTACATGGTTTTAAACTGTGGTAGTAGGTAGTGTAACATGGTAATGGGTGTAACATGAAGCAAGAGTAGCGGATGTTACATAATGGGAAGTGGGTGTAACGGTCGTGAATATTTTCCAAGCATGCACGAACTTTTGCATATTAGTGTATTTGCATGTTTTAAGCTTTTGAAGGGATTTCTTAATAGTAAATGAGGGGTCTTAGAGAAGAGATTGATTGCCCCGAAGCACGTAATTGAACGGGTAAGGGAAATGTGTAATTGAGACATCTTGCCCATGGGGAAGGCAAGGAAATGAAATTGTTCTACCTCTTTAAGAAAGATCAAAGGGATGCCTCGCAAAGACTACTCAGAGCAGGTTTAGTGTTCAAGACGAGACTCTTCATCGAAGTCAATAAATAGGGCAGCTTCTTAGAAAGAGTTTTAGTGTGTTTTGGATCCTTTAGTTCAACTAAGTTGTTTGGTAAAGGTAAGAAATTTACGTTTGTTTTACCATCATTGATATAAAAATTATGTGTGTGTGTGTGTGTATATGTGTTTATACTTTCTCATTATTCTTATTTGTGATAAATTGTTATTGTGAATAAACTTATTTATAAAACAAAATTCTTTATGCACTCCATTAATCTATTAGACACATGAAACACACAAATAATACAAATATACATTAACTAGAAAAGAACAGAAAGTTGAAATTGAAAAAATATAGAACATAAATATAAAATTTCTATATTATCAAAGTAAAATATTTTCCTAGAAAATTAGTTTTTTCAAATTGTTAATTAACGCATCTCTTGTGAGTATTGAAAAAAATAGTAAATTTTGTATCATTATCATCCTTATTATATTATTTTCCCCCTCTCGCCACATAGCATATTGGGAATGATTTATGAAAGGGGGAAACAAAATGAGAAGAAAAAGTCAAAAATAAAATAATTTGTTTGCCGAAATAGTCCTGTAGCGGTTACATAATGGCTATAGCGGCCTTTACGTAATGGTCACAGTCCGTAATGGCCACTATGACCATGATTTTCTTCCCACGATTTTGCAGTGGGTAATGAAAAACCGTTACGTAACAATGTTATGTAACAGTTGCGGCCGTTAAATAAAACCATGCTGCTCTAGCTTCTGGCAGCTGTTAGCTGTTTTTTTAGGGCTATACTATTGCTGGAAATTCTTCTATGATGGTATACATGCAGCGGATTTTGGGTTTTAGGCTCCTATTCTGATGGTGTCTGTGACAATTAGGGTTTAGGTCTCAGAATCATGCTCTAATACCATGTTGAATAATTGGGTAAAATGGAATACCTAATCACAATGATAGATCTCTCCTTTTTATAATAAATGTTAATGTAAATACCAATGATCATAATGCTGTTACCAACTCTCTCTTGTTAACTTAACACACACACTAACAATGCTAAATTACTAAAATAACCATCAACAAATCCAAACCATACACTTGAGTGCATCCCTTAGCAACAAGGTGCCTTCAATCAAGCCACAAAACCATCTGAATTGACCTTCATAGCATACACCCAACGACAACTAACCATAGACTTATTAGGAGGTAGAGGTACTAAATTCGTAGTATCACTATCCTATAGTGCATGCATCTCTTCAATCATTGCACTCCACCACCCAAAATAGGACAATGCTTTAGAAATAGCTTTTAGGAGAGCAACCGAAGACAAAGTACTAACAAAATAGTAATATAAGGGTGACATAAAATCATAACAGACAAAATTGGAGATTGGATGTTGGGTACAACTATGTTTGCCTTTCGAATAGCAATAGGAGGATCAACATCCTAGGAAATAGGATCATCTGACGAGGGAATTAAAGGGGTAGAAATGGACTCTAGAAGAGGCTCTCCTTCTTTAAGTTGTCGTGTGTATGCCTGTAAATTGGGATGAAAGGTCTCAAACTAGATGAAGATGTAGGGGGATTGGGTACATATATTAGGTTAGGATCTAGAAGGCAAAGCAAAGGAAGGGACTCATTAAGGTCAACAGAACTCAAGGAACCGGAGTAGTATGGTGTAAACTCACAATATCCCTTTTGTGTATAGAATACCTATAAAAATACACTTGATAGCGTGAGGATCCAATTTATCTATCCTTGAAGTTAATTGATGGACAAAAGAGACAACCAAATATATGAGCAGGAAGGGAGAAAGGAGCCTTAGGAAAGATAATTGAATATGAGATTTTACCACCAAGGACAGAGGATGACATATTTTATTAATGAGAGATCAAGTAGTGAGCATGATATCACTCCAATTGGGGCATTCATTTGATACAATAGGGTACGAGTGACTTCGTGAATATCTCTGTTTTCTGTTTTCCTACTCCATTTTGTTTGGAGTGTGGGCACAAGATGACTGATGGATCATATCAAAATTAGTCATATAGGTTTCGAATTGTGTACTCCTTAGCATTATCACTACAAAGCATCTTGGTCGACATATTAAACTGAGTCTTTATTTGAGAACAAAAGGCACAAAATATATTCGACAACTCAGATTGATCTTTCATTAAGTATAACCTAGTCATCCTATAGTAGTCGTTGACAAATGTAACAAAACACCGAAAGCCCAATTTTGACGCGACACAACTAGGACCCCAAACATCATAATGGATGAGCATGAAAGGATTATTTGCCCTTTTTTTGACCAAGCTAGTAAAGGGAATACAATGATGTTTTCCCAACTAACAAGACTCAAACTCAAGACTAGACATAGAACTCAAGGTAGGAACTAGCTGTTTCAATTTGTCCAATGACGGATGACCATGGCAACAATGAATTTGAAGCAGTGTAGCAGCAACTGTGCAGGCAATGGGAGAAGAGAGCAACTCAAAACAATAAAGTCCATAAGCCTCACGTCTTGTGCCAATTGTCTTCCTCGTCTTTAGATCCTGAATAACCACAGAATCAAGAAAGAAGGTTTCATAACAGTTTAGTGCCTTTGAAAGCTTGCTAACTGCCATGAGATTGAAAGGGGACTTAGGACTGTACAAAGCAGAAGAAAGAGAGATGGAGGGAGTAGGATTTACTGTTCCTATCCCTTTTTGTAGTTTTGGACCCATCTGCAAGGGTAACTTGAGGTAGATTTTTAGGATACTGGAGGGCAGAAAAGAAGTTGGTTAAAAACCTGTCATATGACAGTAGCAACATTGTCGATAATCCAAATTACCCTTCTGAGCAAAAGATGCAATGTTATGAGATGCTTGTTGGGATGCTTAATACTGTAGGAACCTTGAATACTCTTCCTTCGAGACAGTTAATAGTATGTTGTTCACCTAACAAATGCTTGACAGTGGAAAGACACTTTGGGATTTGAGAACGCCATCCCAACACACACACAATCTCGATACTGCAGAAACTCAAATACACAGCGAACAAAATGATCTTGAGATTCCAAAACTGAACTTCTAGACCAACTGAAACAACTACAAGTGAAACCAAAGAAGCAAACACAAATGAGTCAACCGCTGATTCAACCACGAACGAGTCACCAACTAGACATAACATTGCCACAGCCCTATAAAATAAATGTATAAATGCTGCCACTGCTCCAAGAGACTTAGACACAGCCTCAAGAAACCAACACGCAGCTCTAACAGTGCCAAACAGCGTCTGTACAGTAGCAAATCAGAAATACACGGCGAACAACATCCTCTTGGAATTAATGGACACCATCCCAACACACAATGTTTGAAAACTGGAGCAAACCACAAGCACACAAGAGTCAAGAACACAGCAATACCTCTTTTTTAGAGGCCTCAATGAACTCAATAAACATTGACCAACAGATTTGGGCATTAGCTAACAATCATTCCTGGAATGCCGTAGAGGAGCAACAAAAGAAGGTGATATATTTGGACAAAAAAGATGACAAACAACTTTGTCTTATGGTGTGAGGAAGGATTCATGACATTTGGGAGGAAGTCGGAACAAAATGGCTGCTCAAAAGTATCTCATGCGCTGGCGTGAGGTTGGCACGTTTGGTTTTCAGATGGTGCTTGGCAGCGTGTGGACGCTCCTCTAGCTGTGAATCTAGTGGGCTGGCAGATCTGCAGATTCTGTGGCTTGCTATGTGGTTAGTTTTGCAAAATGTGAGGTATTTCTTGAGGTTTTGAAGAGGACAGCAACATCCAGGAATTTTCTGGAGACCTGCAGTTTTTTCGGCAACTCCTAACCTTCTTCCAGACTATAGTGATGCTAATGATCCTTCTACAGCAACAGGTTATGTGGTATTATGATGTATAGGGCTTGATTTAGTGGCAGTCATGCAATTAGGGTTTAGGTTGGATCTTGCTCTAATACCATGTTGAATAATTCAGTAAAATGGAAGACCTAACCTCAATGATAGGTCTCTCCCTCTATTTTATATGTCAAATACAATTTCAATGACCAGTCTTGCTCTAATACCATGTTGAATAATTCAGTAAAATGGAAGACCTAACCTTAATGATAGGTCTCTCCATCTATTTATATGTCAAATACAATCCCAATGACCATAATACCCTTACACTAACATAACTCTTGACACATACTAATAATGCTAAATGACCAAATAACCATTAATAATATTCAGTTAAAGTAAATGGAATCCATAAATTAGTTAAATATTATTTATTATACGAATACCAATAACTTAAATGTAATTGACCTAATAAAATGCTGTCGCTTGTATATAACTTTAATTTTTGTACAATTTTGAAAGTATAAAAGCTGTCATTCACATCCTTCTTGCAAGAATCTTTAGCTTCAATCAAAAAATAAAATTAATTAAGAGATAAATTTCTATTTGGGTTTCAAGTCTCAGATTTTAAGTTCGAGGAAATTTTATTTTATAGTTAAGATTTCGCCAAATTTCGGAAATTTTGAGATTTCGATAAATTTTGGATGATTCTGGGAAATTTTGATAGAAATTTTGCATGATGGAAATTGACTGCCATTTTTATTTCGAGGGTGGTGGAAAGCGGATATTTCCAAAACTTTTGACAATTTCGTGGAAGTTTAAGACCATGTACACAAAATTGCAAAAATGCTTGCAAATAGTCTCCAATTATGTTTGGCTTTGCTTAATTAGTTTCAACACTCAACTAGACAACTTTTGCAAAGGGTTGGTATATTTGAGACAATTTGCTACTTGGACAAGAATTACGTTCTTCAGCTACGGATACTTGGTCTTGGGTTTTGGATCATTTGGGAGTATGTTCTTGTAAATCTTTTTTTGATATTTTGACTCGTTCTAATTCTTGTTTTCCCTTATATTCATCTATTTGGAAGGCAAAAGCTCCCCCCAAAAATTAAGGGTTTGTTTGGTAACGTTGCTGTTTTCTATTTCTGTTTCTCCATAGTGAAAAAACATATTATAAAAACGTGTTTGTTCTTGTTGTTAGTTTTCTGTTTCTGTTGCTGGTTTTCAACTGTTTAAAAAACTGAAAACTAGATTTTATGGTTTTCAATTGTTTTGGCAACCTATTGTTAGAAACTTTAATATCCAGAAATAGTTTTTTTGGATTAAATTGTTCATTTTATACACATTTAAATTAAAATCGAAATTAAATAATCATATGAACTTATATATAATTAAAAGAAATATATATGAATTTCAAAAAATAATAATAAAACTAATTACTAAATACTTTTACGATTTTTCAATTGTAGCAAGTTAGGAAACCTTTGAACTTGAAGGCCTTATCTTTGGATGTATGCATGTTATTCTATTTGAATTCTGAGACAACACTCATTTATTTTTTACATTGTGACTTGCTTGGAGAATGTGTAATAATTTATTTGGCATGATGGGAGAATTTTGGGTCTGTCTAGTGTCGGTGGAGGAAGTTTTGCCTATTTCTTTTGAGGGAATTGGTAGATGGAGAGGATGACACTATGGAAATGTGATATTTTTGCAGTATTGTGCGGATTATGTTTGGAGTGTAATGCACGTATTTTTTGAGGGAGAAAATTGAAATGGCAGCTGGTTTGGCAGAAGATTCATTAGCTGGCCTCTTCATGGTGGAAGTTAGTTTTTTCAAATATTTGTTATTTATTTATTTATTTTTGCCAGAATTTTGACAGCAGAAGTCTTTTTCATTTTTGTAAATTCTCCTTTTGTCAATGAAATCTCATCTTTTCTTATTAAAAAAAAACTATAACTTTAACCTTGGATCTCCAAGATTCGCCCTTAGGGTGGACTTGAAGAGATCTTTGGACTTATTACACTTGGATGTTTATTACCAAGATTCGTGAAGCTATTTGTTCGCCTCCCCTTTTCTTTTTGTGGGTAAAGGAGTGTACTTTAACCCCTTCCTTTTCTCTTTCAATTAGTGGTTCTGTGGAGGGTTTTTCCAAAGGTGCTAACGGAGTTAGAGGGTCTCACGAGCCAAGCTTGTACAGGGCATTATGCTTGCCTGTGACCACTTGTCTTGTGTGCATAGGATGGGTTACCATCATATAAATAGTTGTATAGGTTTTGTTAATTGAGTGTCAATTCCTTAGTGTAGAATGGGAGTTTGACGACATTTTAATGTTTCCTAGTGCCAGAGCTAAATTAGCATATACATCTCTTTAGGGGAGAGTGAGTGTTCATCAATCTTGTAAAACCCACTAGCATTTTGCGAATGTGTTTAGTGTACTTATGTCCCTCACTAAATCCACGTTGCTTATGGAGGTGGTGTTAATGAATTATGCTGCTTCAATGTTTACTGTGTGCTTGTCATTTGCTTTCATGAATTGCTTACTGCTTCTGCTCACTTTTCATTCAACTGCTGTGAATGTTTTCTTGTGGTAAACCACCATATACTTTGCCTAATTAGTTAAGCAAGAATGCTTTAGCTAGTGCAGCACGACCCTTCACGAAGTGTGAAGTGTTAAGCCCGAGACACAGGGGTATCCAATCTCTGCTGGCTGTTTGTCTTGGTAATGGAAATCTTCACAAGGATTCTAGGAGAGCTGCTACTCCATGAGAGCTTAAATACCACAGCAAATTAATTAAGGTAGGCATCACAAACTTAGACTTTCCGGAGCCCTAATTTTCTCTCATGGAAATGTGAGCTTTGCTAGGAGTATTCAAAATGCTCTTGACCTATTCAATCTTCTTTTGGGGCTGCAACCTAATCCCTCCAAGTCTACTTTTTACTTCTAGCATTAATAAAGATGGGAAGCAGGAAATTATTCATACCCTTGGGGTGACAGAAGGTTCTTCCTATGAGATACCACCTTCCCTTGGTCAGAAAGAAAATTAGCAAACATGACTCCAGTCAAAATTCACAAATGTATGCTTACATGCGTCTTTTTCATTCAAGCTTGTCTTTCTAGTATCCCTCTGTATTTTTGGTCTATTTTTAAACTTCCTGTGGGGGTGGTTAGTAGGATTGCGAGAATCATGAGAAATTTCTGGTCAGGGGTGGGGGGTGTTACGGATCATTTGGTGAGTTGGGACATGGTTTATAAGCCTAAACTGGAGGGCGGCTTGGGTCTTGGTAATTTGGTGTCTAAAAACATGGCTCTCTTGGCCAAATGGTTTTGGTGGTTTCCTTTAGAGGTCTCTTCCTTGTGGCATAAAGTTATAAAAAGTAAATTTGGACTTGCTGGGAATGGGTGGGATGCCAATTCGGGTCTTAGATGTTCTTTGGGAAGTCTGTGGAAAGCCATCTCTCAGATTTATTCCCTCTTTATTCCCCATACTAAATTTATTTTGGGTAGGGGTTGCAATATTTGCTTTTGGAAAGATCTATTGTTGGGGAATGTTGTTTTGTCCACCTCTTTTCCTCTCCTACTTCACTTGAGCTCAGGACAGGAGGGATCAATTTCTTCTTTCATTATGGAGCCGGGTGGTCCTCCACCTTCTTGGGATTTTCACTTTAGGAGATCCTTGAATGATAGGGAAATGGAGCAACTATCCTCGTTAGTTTTGTTGAATAATTGTCGAGTCTCGTTGGAAGTTGATAGCTGTGGTCTTTGGATTCCTGAGGGATTTATTCCTGCAAATCTTTTGTGAGTTCTTGCCTAGCTCTGGCTTTTCTTTTCTTTATAAAACTATCTGGAAGGCCTAAAATCAAAGCTTTTGTCTGCTTGGTTGTGCTTAATAGGATCAACACCAATAACTTGTTACCAGTTAGATTACCGCTAAAGGCTCTCTCTCCAGACGTATGTGCTTTGTTTTAATTGCTCTGAAACTGCTCCACATCTTTTCCTACATTGTGATTTTTCCTGGAGGATTTGGAATGAGCTATTTAATTATTTTTGGCAATGCTGGGTTTGTACGAAGGTAATGGAGGAGTTCTTGGCAATACGTTTTGTTAGTTTTGGCAAGAAAAAGGAGGGTAAGGAGTTATGGAATTGTGGATGGAACAAAACACAGGCATTTTTTATGGGAAGAAGTCATCTCTTTTGCTGGTATGGGATAGGATTCACCATTTACTTCTTGCTGGTGTGTGGGTAATGGGAACTTCAGGGGGATGTATTTGTTTGGATATTCAGTGTGATTGGCTTTCCTTTTTTAATTGATAGGGCCTGCTGATTATTTTGGGTTGTTTCTAGTGTTCTTTTTGTTTTTTCATTTTAAATTTTTTTAGGGTAACCCAGAGTTTTGAAAGGAGATGCCTTATTCTTCTGCTTGTACATTCCTATTCTATCAATGAAATTCTTTTATTATAAAAAAAAAAAAGTATTATAATATCAATTTAGATGGAATACTAATCAAAATAAAAAAGTCAACTTTTCAATACATTAATTTTGGGAAAAAGATAACGATTTAGGGATCTAGTTTCATATAAGGAGTTTAGTCATAAAAATATCATATTAATATGGTGAAAATAGCGAAATATAGGATTCACCTCATATTAGAGCTTGTAACAAAATGAGTCAAAGATTTAAAAAATTTAATCAAAATTTCAGAAAATAATGAAAAAAAATATAATGTAAAGAGTTTTGCCATGAAATATGAACTTATTATGGAAAAAAAGAGTAATTGAGGGTTCCCCTCAAATTAGGGCTCATAATAAAATTACTAAAGGCTATCAATATTTTATGGAATTTTCATAAAATATTGAAAGAAATCTGGGAACTTGCTGGATTCAAGATGGAAGAGTCCGGTAGCTGCAACTGATGCTTGAGATTGGGGAGAGGGCGACTGGTGAGAGACACAGTGTGAGCTACAGAGCTGGTGTCCAGTGGAGCAGTGTGGGAGAGGGGCCGTCCTTCACTCAAATCGCTCAAATGTTCAAGTATTGAACTTCTGCCTCTCTCTCTCTCTCAATTAATTTTAAAATAGCTAATTTGGACTTAGACCCCATGCAGCAGCAAGATGAGTGGTTGCACCAAAAATACCTGTTGCTCTAAGCCTCTTACACATATAACATAACAAGTTTTTTGTAAATTGAGTGGGGGCTAAACATGGATGAGCCCCTGCATTCAGTGCTCTTAGATCTTGGTTTTTCTTCTTCCCATGTCTGTCATTATGACACTTGAGCAGAAGTTACTCGCATTTCTGAAGATGCCTGAGGTTGCAAGGTCAGATTGTCAACAGTCTGTAAACCTCATTCTGAAGGAGGCTTAGAGTTGAAAAGCTTATCTGAGTGGAATGAAATCTCTGCATTCAAACTCCTCTGGCATTTATGTGCTTCTAAATCTCTTTTGCGGGTTAAATGAGTTGATGCTTTGTAAGCTAAAAGACAATAGTATTTGGCTATCAAGCCTACTCCAAACTGCATGTAGACCTGGAAAAAGCTTCCCAAAATCAGACGTTCAGTATTTGACAGCTTTAGAAATTTTATTGGAAATGTGAAATCCATCTTGTTTTTTTTTGTTTTTTGTTTTTGTTTTTTTATGACACCCTTCCAGTCCCCGCTTGGAGAAATATGAGCCTTCTGTTGCGTCTGATCTTGCCCTACCTTTGACAGCAAAGCTGTCTAGCATTATCAAGGAGGGAAACTGGTTTTGGCCAAGAATTCAATCAAGAAGAGTTGCAGAAATCAGTTCAGCCCTTATGATAATCCTGATAAGGCCTGCATCGTTTGGAATCCTTCCACCATGGGCTCGTTTACTATCTGTTCAGCTTATCACTTGATTGGGGAGATAAACCCTGTTGCTTCTTGGGATTTGGTTACCTGGTTTAAAGAAAATATACTGAGACATGCTTTCATTGTTTGGTCCCTAAATTTTCTTGCTGAGATGAACTTCATGACCACTTTTGCGTGGGAATCGCTCCTCTGCTGTTATAAGTAAGCTCACCAGGGCTGCTTGCACATTTGGAAAGCCAGGGATTCAGTTGTTTACTTTTTTTTCAGAATTCTCACTTTGACCCTGATTCAGTCTTGAATTGCATTCTGTTTGGCTTTAGTGATTATTTTCTGGGTTTAAGCAGTTTAGTTTAATAAATTCTGTTAATTTTCTCTCTGGTCTGTCTAGTTTCTATTATTCTTGTTTTGTTGGTGCCAAGGTCTTAAATTTCAATTTTCTTCAGCTCCAAAAGGATGGAAATCAATTTCGATGTAAGTTTTGAGTTCAATCTGAAAAAACAATGGAAATTAGTAGTAAAGTATGAAATTATTTTATGAAAATTTTTAGAAATGGATAATAGACATAATAATGTAAGTTTTAGAACTAATATATTATAAATTAAATGCATATATATTGTGTGTGAGGTGCAATAGTTGTAATATAATATAAGTGATAACTATTGAAGACATTTGTAACATTTAAACATATTCGTTTAATATAAATGAAATACAAATAAAGATTAATAAAATGATTATTAGATATGAATGATTAAATGAAATGTTGTTGTAAGTTTAATTTATCATATAATTTCAAATGCCCCTGTAATATTCTTTTGTTTCAATAAAAAAATAAAATCAATTAAGAGAGAATTTCACTTTGTGTCTAGATCTCACATTTGAATTCCAAGGAAATTTCATCCTATAGTTAAAATTTCGACTAGTTTCATTGAAATATCAGGATTTTGATAAATTTCGGATGATTTGTTGAAATTTCAACGGAAATTATGTGAGATAGAAATCAATTGCCATTTCGATTTCAAGGATGATGGAAAGCAAACATTTCGATTGAAATTTTAACAAATTCGTGGAAATTTAAGACCATGGTGGTGCTCCCCGTATTTTTACCTGCACTTGTACTCCTTGCTCCTTTTTGAGCTAATGTATTCTCTCTTACTGTTTTCTAAGAAAAAAATGGTGGAAGTGGGTAAGAAAACATTAAGATGGGCAGTATGCTCTGGATAGCATTGAGAGTAGATATCCACCAGTATTCATTGCCAAATTCATCATAAATGTTAATAGATTATTCGTCATTTTTTCCTGCTCAGAGCTTTTAATCAGATCTTGACAGATGGAGTTGTTCATCCATTCTCTTGACATACTTGTGGAGAAAGCTTTATACTGTCTAGAGCATGGTTTGGTTGGAACTTGGAGGATGAGATATATTCTTTGTTGGGGGAAGGGTACAGGCGATTCTGTTCCTTTGCTTTTTGCCTTTCCTTCTGAATGGTTCTATTTGGAAGTGCTTCCCCTCCTGTGGCTTTTGGGTGTTTCTTTTGGGCATTTCCTTTTGGTTTGTGGGATTGGTAATGACATTCTATGTCCAGTTGTAGGATTCCTATGCATGATATTCCCCAAATCAAATGCCTACTTAGTGTATTATCAGTGGAGAAACAAGCACACGCATGTATCAGTTAGTTATTATCATAGACCCAGTTTTACATACATCATAAATTGTCGCTGAGTGCTTATTAACACAAATGAAAAACACCACATAAATTTCACCAGAATCTGGAGAGTATCTTTGAACATTAAGCTAACATTTGACTTTGGCAGTCAAGTAATAAAGGATTGATTGATTGATTTAATGTAGCTGGTAGCATGGTATTGAGATTAAAATATGCTTAGCCTTTATCACAGTGAAGCACAGTATTTTGTGTTTATAATAATTTGTTTACAAACAGGAGAACAATTTTGCACTCTGTCATGGATTCATTGAAATGATTGAAATGGCCATCCAAAATTCCAAATGTGGTTTTTACCGTAAGAAACTGTTTCTTGTGATGTGTTAGAATTTATTCTCGAAAAAGGAATGACACTACTGTTTCGTTTGAAGCTCCATGGCTTGGAAAGAGTTGCTCATTCTATGGGTTCCCCAGTTTTGTCCTTTGATACTTTGATGGGCCTCAAACTAAAACAATGTGAGTGATTCATCCCTGAAATTTTATTTTGGATTTCTCATGAGCAATCATTACAGACCTTTTCTTTGGAAAGCGCTTTCTTAACTTGATGGATAAATAGTTCTCATGATTTTGAAGTTGCAATAGTGAATTAAAGAATATTAAATGTGCAGTTTAGTGTGTGTTTGTCATGGCATACCATTCTCTTTTGCATACAGACTTCTTTCCCTGTTGATTAAGGAACAATCTCTCTGTGTTTTTGAGTTGCTTGTATTTTGTTTGCTATTTTTTATTTTTTATTTTTGCGGGTGTTCTTTTCCTTCATATTGTATATTTTTTCTTCTCTAAATATAATCTTTCTTTCAATGTTCTGTACAATTCCTTTTAATTGAGCAGAAAATATGTTACCAACTGATCAATAATCCTTATTTGTTGTTTGGCCCTATAAATTCAAGTGTTTCTTGTCTTGTGTATGCTGATATATCTGCTTTGTTAAGTACAATTGAAATTTGCATTTCAAATGGAGGGTCTGATCAGTTGAACTTGGTAGAGGAAGGCAGTTCAACATTGTTTCGTCATCTGTACAATCTAGTCATATTTTCTGGCTTACCATGCCTTCAAAAATCTTCGAAGAAAGTTATATGGTGAGCTTTTCTCTCTCTCTCTCTCTCTCTCTCTCTCTCTCTCTTTCCCCCCTTCAAAGCAGTCCCTGTTCCATACTTTGGCTTCTGTGGAACGGAACAAGATAGTCAGCTACAATTGATGCTCCAGTTTTAACGTCTCCAGTGACAGTTGATCATTGTGATGTGGGAACAAAGAGTAATTGTCATGAAGAGAAGTCAGATGATAGTGAGTTCCTGTCAGCAGTGAAGTTCCTGTGGACATAAGAAACACTGGTCTGCATAATGAAGACCAAATGCAAAATGAGGATGACATTGGCAGTGTGTTGGGTTCCCAGGGTATCTTGGTTCTGACATGTAGCCAGAATGCTTCAAGGGGCAGAAATAGAATTTGTGAGTAGATTGATTTTTTAATTTTATCGTATCATGTTTTACAAGAATTTTGGTGTTCCCCTGAAAAGTTTTTGCAAGATAATTTACTCTATCAGATTTCTGTAAGCTTTACCCATTAAGGCATTTTAAATTCTTTAACTTGGTGTCTAGCAGCATGTATTTGGAATTTTGGATTTGCAGTTGTGTAGATTTGGAAAATATTTGAAGCAAAGTGGTATTGAGTTTTGTCCAAGTTCAAGGTAGGAAATCCATGTGGCCAAATGTAGTATGACTATCACTCGGTATTTGCTTCTAGATAAACAATCATGTTGAGTTTCTGTGGTTAATTCACAAAATCGTTGAGAGAAATAAAATAATGTCTCATTACAGCAAGGAACTGAAGCTTCTTGTAGTAATTTCCATCAATAGGGGTGTTTTTCTAAATCATGTGAATGACTTGGACAACCCTCATGCATGATGTTGCAGGATATGATTGTTATTTGGAGATTATCTTCTTCTTCGTCTTCTTCTTGTTGCTGTGTAAAATGTAAACCATGCTTCTTGTTGTTGTGACCCAAGAATGGAATTTCAAAATCTACTAAAAGAGTTCTGATATCTTCTGCTGCCGGAGCTATTTGGAAAATTCTTGGAGCTGGGCGTCAAACTTGGTTCTTCATTTACAGCAATTGTGAGCATTCTCTGAACAGGAACTTTCTCTACTTCTTTGGGTATGGATCATTCTTAATAATGTCAATTCTTAGTCAATGGCCTTGTTGTCTATTATGATATATTTAATAAAAGAAATATATATATATATATATATATATATATTTTAAACCAAGGAATAGATTTCCCATTTTCTGAAGCTCAGATGGTGGGACAGGGGATGGACAAATTATGATCCGGCTTGGGGAGTTATTTCCAAGGTGGTGAGATATTTAGGCTTGTAAGTTGTATCCTATCAATTAATTTGAGAAATTTGGAATAAATGCACGTGGGTGCTCTTTAACACACTATATCAATTAGAATTGCAGGATGTGAATGAACATTGCTGGTTGCATTCGAGTCCTGGTTTGCTGGGGCCATATTATTCCTTAGACAGCTAGCGTATGGTTTTATGTGCCCTCTAATTCAGGCTATCTCCATGCAATGTGCAGGTTTGATGGTTGCAATGTTCAGATAATCTGTGGAACTTATTTCTTCTCCCTGCCAACTCTGAAACTGGAATTCAGCAACTCAATTAGAAGAGGGTAACTCAATTAGGAAATTTAAAATGCATCTATTTTCTCTGTTGCTTTTCTTTTTTCAATTCCATTTATTTCCTATAATTGGAATTTATATTTTTTATTTTTTATTTTAAAGGTGCATGAATTAAGGATATTTCTGTTCATGGAGATGGAAACCTCTCTGCCATAGTAATCTCGATTTGCTGGTTAGTCTGAACTGGTGATTCAGAAAATCTCTGATACTGAATATAAGGCACAGAGATCAGGGTTTGAGGTTAGTGTTGTTCTTAGGGTGTCTTGGGTACACAAACTGTCATCTTCTACCAGATGCCAATGTCTTCCTTTTTTTCAATTTTTTTTTCATGTTACAAAATCTAAGTTCCTTATTACACACTAATTTTCAGTTAAAATGGTTGGATAAACATCAATTACACATTTGGTATGTAGGAACGGAATGAAATTAAGGGGAATGAAATTGAATTTATTACTTGATTTCATCATACCCTCTGTCCAATTTTTAATTCTTTTCCTTTTTTGTCTCATTGCACTCCTTGAACAAACATGATGTAAGAATGTTAAGCATGGTTTCAAATAGTGTAGTGGGTAGCTTGGCGCAACAGTAACAAGTGCAGCAGGAAGTGGAGCAGCGGATGTTATGGGAAATGGGTGTAACAGTTGTGAATTTTTACAAGCACACACAATCTCATGTATATTGTTTACTTGCATTTTTAAAATATTAACCTTTCCTAAAAACTGTTAGTGCATATTGGATTCTTTATTTCAACTTACGATTGGTTTTTTGTAAGGGTAATAAATTTTATTGTTGTTTTAAACAACTATGTATATATTTCACTTTTGCTTTGATAATGTGTGATAAACTAATTAATAAAAAAAAATATATATATATACTTAATTAATCTATTTGGCACATAAGATATACAAATAATACAATAAATTAAATAAGTTCTAGTATTTATTTGTTAAAGTAATAAAAATATAAAAAATTTAGACAAAAAAAATTATATTGTATAGCTAAACCTAAGCTTTAAAAAATAATAGGTAATAATAAATTAGTCATTAAGTATATATTAGTAACTTGAACAGAACAAAAACTTGAAAGGAAAGAAGGTTTGAAACATAAAAAAAGGAATAGCAAATTACTAATATTGTCAAAATAATTTTTTTAACAAATTAGTGTTCATATCCAGTTGTTAATTAATGCATGTTGTGAATATTAATAGAAATGTTGTAAATGAAATAAAAAGAGGAATACAAAAAAACAGCTTGGAGCTATAGAAATTCACTAGTCTAACTTTTCAAGAACTAGATGTTACTAATCATCTTGTTATATTATTTTGTTATAAAGTATATCCTTATATAAGCAAATACATTTGCATCCCAAAGGTTAACCACATAATGAACAATTATGTGGGCATACCAAAGGTTGTAACCTATTATCTAGATAGTCATTCACATAAATATATATGTTTTACGACACTTCCCCTTGGATGACTATATATTATGAATATGCCTTGTTAAAACTTTCTCTAAGGAAAATTCTGTGGGACAAAACCTTAACGAAAGAAAAAGAGTACAATATTCATACTTTTCCTAAAAAATACAATCATTTAAGAAATGTCCTTAAGTTGTTGCATTCCAATGTTATGTACATGTTTCTTGAAAATTGAAGTTGGCAATACTTTTGTGAATAGATCTGTCAAGTTGTCACTTGAACGAATTTTGCAAATGTCAACATCTCCTTTCTTCAGAAGTTCATGAGTGTAAAAGAACTTTGGTGAAATATGTTTAGTTCTATCACTTTTTATGTACTCACCTTTGATTCGTACAATACATACTGCATTATCCTCGTACAATATTGTTGGTGTGTCATTCTCCAGTGATAATCCACTTGTCCTTTTAATGTGTTGGATTATAGTTCTTAATCATACACATTCACCACTTGTTTCATGAACTGCCAATATTTCTGAATGGTTTGAAGAGGTAGTGGTGATCGTTTACTTTACAGATCGCCATGAGATTGTAGTATCACCACATGTAAAGATATGTAGCTTGTTTGTGATTGAATTTTATGAGGATCAGAAAGATATCTAGCATCAGGATATCCTGTCAACTCTGACTTTATTCCCTTTGGGTAAAACAAACCCACATCATATGTGCCACAGAGATAACGAAGAACATGTTTTACTCCATTCCAATGTCTCCGAGTTGGTGTAGAACTAAACCTTACCAGCAAATTTACCGCAAAAACTATATCTGGTTTAATGCAATTTGCAAGATATAAGAGTGCTCCTATTGCAATAAGATAGGGTACTTCAGGGTCAAGGATTTCTTCATCATCTTCTCGAGGATGAAAAAGATCGTTTTTCAAATAAGTGAACGAACAACCATCAGGGAGCTTAATGGATAAGATTTATTCATATAAAATTGTTTCAAGATTTTTTTCTATGTAAGATGGTTGATGAATAAGAATTCCACTTGTTAAATGTTCAACTTGAAAACCAAGGCAAAATGTTATCTTCTCAAGATCCTTCACCTCAAATTCTTTCATTAAGTAGTCAATAGTTGTTGAGATCTCTTTTGGAGTTCCTACTATGTTTATATCATCAACGTAAGCTGCGATTATAGCAAATCCATAATTTATCTTCTTAATGAAAACACAAGGACAAATAAATTATTTTCATATCCAATTTTCAACAAATATTCACTTAGACGATTGTATCACATTTGTCCAGATTGCTTCAATCCATACAAGGATTTTTCTAATTTAATAGAATACATTTGCCGTTGTTTTGGATTATATGCTTCAGGTATTTTAAATCCTTCAGAGATTTTCATATATATGTCATTATTTAATGAGTCATACAAGTAAGTTGTTACTATATCCATGAGACATATGTCGAATCCTTCAAAGACCGTTAAACTAATAAAAAATCTAAAAGTAATTACATCCATAATAGGGAAATAGGTCTCATTAAAATTTATACTAGACCTTTGGGAGAAATCTTGTGCTACAAGACACGCCTTGTATCTAACAATTTCATTCATTTCATTTCTTTTACGTACAAAAACCTATTTATACTCAACTAGTTTGACATTCTCAGGTGTTTGGACTATTGGTCCAAATATCTTACATTTGGCTAATGAGTCTAACTCAGTCTGTATTGTTTCTTTCCATTTTGACCAATTATTTCGATATCGACATTCTTCTATAGTTTGAGGCTCAGACTCGTCATTAATAAATTCTAAAGTAATCACATATGCAAACACATAGTCAACAACATTTTCATTTCTTCTCCGCATATTTCCAAATTTTAATGAGATCTCATAATTTTCTAGTACTGAAACCACTTCTGGTGTTGCTTCTGTGCAAATATATGATTGTTGATCCATATTTCTTTAAACCTCTTCTTGAGTGTTAATGAACTCTTTTGGAGTGTCACTTTTATTCATTTATTTTTTCTTTCGAGGAACAATATCATTTGCACCAATTGGTCTACCACGTTTTTTGCGCACTTTAGATTCATTAACTGCTATTCCCATTGGGTGTTCTTCAGGAATAATCAATCTAGTAGGAATATTTGCAGCCAGAACATGTGATTGAGTGAGCCTTTTGGTGTCTGTAAAAACATCTAACAATTTATTTGCAGCATTTTGTAAATGAATTATTCTTTGAATTTCAAGTTCACATTGATTTATGCGTGTATCAAGAGTAGACAAAGTTGGTGTGTCACAAAAAATTTATTGTGTTAATAATCCTTTACCTTTTCCTTCTCCTAATGACGGAAAAACTGATTCATCAATTGACAATCTAAAAATTTTGCTCTAAAATGATCACCTGTTAATGGTTCAAGATATCTAATAATAGAAGGAGAATCAAAACCAACATAAATACCATGATGACATTGTGGTCCCATCTTACTTTGTTGTGTAGGTGCAATAGTATACAGTGCAATAAAAAATTATAAGATGAGATATATTAGGTTGGTAGTTAAAGACAAATTGTGAAGGTGAAAACTTGTGATGTGCAGTTGGTCTAATTCTAATCAAAGATGCAGCATGCACTATAGTATGACCTCAAGCAGATGCAAGAAGCTTTTATCACATAAGCATAGGTCAAGCAATAAATTGTAAACATTTAATGAAGGATTCCACTAAACCATTTTGTGTATGAACATGTGCAATAGAATATTCAACACTCATTCCTATTAATATGCAATAGTCAGAAAGTGTTTTTGAAGAAAATTCACCTGCATTATCTAAACCGATAGTCTGAATGTGATGATTAGGAAAACTTGATTTTAACTTTATTATTTGAGTAAGAAATTTAGTAAAAGCAACATTCCGAGTTGAAAGTAGACAAATATGTGACCATCAAGTGAAAGCATCAATTAAAACCATGAAATATCGAAATGGTCCGTAAGTTGGATGGATTGGGCCACAAATATCTCCTTGTATTCTTTGCAGAAAAGATGGAGACTCTAAAGATAATTTAGATGGAGAAAGTCTAACAAGTAGTTTTCCTTGAGCACAAGAAGTACAAAAATAATCACCAGGTAAAAGAACATTCTGATCCTTTAATGGATGTCCATGTGTATTTTCAATGATTTGTCGCATCATAGTTGAATCAGGATGGCCAAAACAATCATGCCAAAGTATAAAACTTCTAGGCTCAGAGCACTTTTGGTGCATAAAA
The DNA here is from genome assembly GCF_029873635.1 of Malania oleifera. Taxonomy (NCBI): domain Eukaryota; kingdom Viridiplantae; phylum Streptophyta; class Magnoliopsida; order Santalales; family Ximeniaceae; genus Malania; species Malania oleifera. Next base: position 86,184,629 of record NC_080426.1, on the reverse strand, counting down.
TTTGATTCAACCATCCTTATTTTTGTGAAATATAGGTCAGATGAAAAACTTAAAAATTTTTATAATATGATCTTCTAGTTTGAAACTGTAGAGGTCGTACCCAGTGCACAAGGCTCCCACTTTGAGTGGGGTCTGGGAGAGGTGGATGTCAGCAAGCCTTATCCCCATTTTTGGAGACGCCACTCCCAAGTCTCGAACCCGAGACCACCCGTACCAAGGCGGAGGCACCTAGTTTGAAACTATAGATGTAATAAAAAGATATTCCATATCTCATTCATTTTTGGTTTCAACATGATATCCATCGAGACATATATCTTTAAAACTTAATAGATTTTTTTGGGATCTACTAGAATACAACGCATCATCAATATACAATTTTGTCCCATTACAATCTAAAGTACTAAGAGATATCAGACTCTTTCTCAACTCAGGCATATGTCTTACATTACACAATGTTCTTACAGCACCATCAAATATTTTTATTTTTATACTTCCTATGCCAACGATCTTACGAGAAGCATCATTACCCATAAGAACTGATCCAGAATTTACTAACCTATAAGTGCTAAACCACTCCTTGTTTGGAGTCATATGATAAGAACATGCTGAGTCAAGTATCTAAGAGTTCATTAGATTATCAGACTTTGATGAAACTGATAGAACATCACCATCTACTGAATCTTCTCATTGAACAACATTTACAGATTTTGAAATCCTTTCATGCTTATTAGCATTTCCCTTTTTCCAATCTGGACACTCCGGTTTCACATGCCCCTTTTTACCGCATTTATAACACCGAATTTCCTTTTTCTTCTTCGATTGATTTCGAGATTTCTGATTAGACCCATTCTTAAACTTTCCTTTGCCTCGCTCATTACTACCTTTTATCACAAGTCCTTCTCCTTCATCACAAATCTTTAATCTTTAATGAAAATTCAACAAGACACTTTTACCTCTTCTAAATCAAGAGTTTCTTTTCCCCACGTAAGAATGGTCAAAAGATTTTCATAAGTATGAGTTGAGGGTAAGGAATTTAACAGCATCAAGGTCTTATCATTCTCATTAAACTTCACATCAACTCTCGTAAGATCACTTATGATTTGATTAAACGCATTGATGTATTGATCTAGACTAGATCCTTCTACCATCTTAAGCCAATATAAACGCTGCTTAAGAAAAAATTTTGTTATTGAAGGGATTTTGACATGTACTGACTTTCTAACTTTCGCTAGATAACCACTGGAAAATTCTCCTCCATCACCCGATAGAGAACTTCGTCAGTCAAACATAAGCGTATTGTAGACGCTACCTTTACTTTCAAATCTACCCATGTTGTCTCATCCATTCCTTCTAGTTGAGTATCAAGCAGAGCCTTAGTCATCCCTTGTTGCACAAGAATGTCCTTCACTCTCCTCTGCCATAAACCAAAGTTTCCGATTCCATCAAATTTAACGATGTCAAACCTTGCAAAAGACGATCGTGATGCCATAACAACCTCGCTCTGATACCAATTTGTTGTGAAAATGGTAGGATCAGATAATGAAGATGCACAGCAAAAATAAAACAACAAGTGAATAAAAATACACAACTAAAATCAACAACACAAACATTTAACATGGTTCGGTAAAGCCTACATCCACGAAAGAGATGGCACATATATTTTCACTAAGAAATCAAGATATGCACAATACACTTCTCAAAATGATCAACCTCTACCCTCATATATGCCCAGAATAACATATATAAAAGTTTCTCAGAGGTTTCTCCCCTATTTGCCCAACCACCCAACATTCAAAATTCAAAAATTCTAAAAAATTACTTGCAGCCCAGGCATCTCTCGTCAACGAATACAAGGCTTCGTTGACGAACCCAGAAATTTGAAAACACATGCTCTCGGTAATTACTCGTCGACGAACTTCAGAGCCTTCGTCGACGAGCCTCTGTCGTCTCCTCGTTAACGAACACAAGGCTTCGTCGACAAGCCTGTGCTGCTATGCTGTGATATCCAAGTATAAGAGCCACAAATAACACCTAGTAAAGACCATATGGAAGCAGTAATCCGAATCTTATGATACTTAAAATCATCTCTAGGAAAGGGATTGTTGTTCTAAAAACTAATCATCTCAAGATCAGTGGCTATACAGATGCCGACTAGGCAGGAAATGCTACAGATAGACAATTTACCTCAAGATACTTTACATTTGTTGGAAGAAATTTGGTCACTTGGAGAAAAAGCAAAAAGTGGTGGCACTATCAAGTGCCGAAGCGGAATCTCGTGGGATGTCAAAAGGGCTATGCGAACTTTTGTGGCTAAAAAGACTTATGTTTGAAAAAGGTTTCGCTCCTACCTCCAAGATGAATCTTTTGTGTGATAACAAATCTGCCATTGCTATTGTACATAATCTCATACAACATGATCGGACCAAACACGTGGAGATTGACAGACACTTTATTAAGGAAAACTTAGAGGCTAAAATAATTCAATTTCTATTTGTGAAGTCCGAAGACCAATTGATTGACATTCTGACAAAAGCAGCATCAAAAAAAGAGTTCTACAACTTACTAGACAAGTTGCACGTTGAAAATGTGTTTACTTGAGGGGGAGTGTTGGCGTGAGCTGTAAATTAGAAAAACAAATGAGAGAGATTATATATACAAATCCCTTTCAATTAAGGGTCAAAGAATCTCAGCCATAATCCCAACTTTAAGTTTTGTAAATTATGAAAATAGAGAGTCAAATATCTTTATCTATACTTGTAATATTTTGTGGTAAATAATAAGAAAAAAATGCCAATTTTGACAAAATTCACAAGTTCTCCAATAATCCCACGAGCACCGATCCCTGCAGAATTGCTGGTAAAACCTTCAAATATTATTTGAATAAACAACTCCCCCCACTTGAGAATTTTCCCAGAGACGGAGCAGGTGGGGTTACTATCCACCAAGAAGCGAACAATGAAACCCACATGGCCATATGAATTTGCATTTCAAGCAAGGTTGTGGTCTCCATCCACTCTGGTATTATGGATGTTTAATCTCCATGATACTCTTCACCATGGGAGCGTACAACTACACAAGGCCCGGTCTTCTGGCAACCTCCAACGGAGTTCTTCCTTCAGGCCCGCAGAGATTAAAGGAGCGTTGGCAATACTGCAGTCGCGGCGGAAGTCATCGATGGTTCAGTGTGCGTTTCAACTTGTGGGAGAAGCAGGCGATTTATCCTACAATTGAAAAATATATTAGTTAAATTTGAGATTCAAAATATTAGCGGGTGTTTTGAAAATGAAAATTGCAGACAGTAGTCATTTGGGCGCGCGGCTTTTCTTTTCAAGTGGGACCTACATCATCCAAACGGGATCATTTTGGCAGAAGCCCCGTGTGTGTTTCAAATTGATGGAGAAGCAAGCGATTTATCCTGCAATTAAAAAATAAATTAATTAAATTTGAGATTCAGAATATTAGTAGGCTTTTGAAAATGAAAATCGCAGAGTAGTTGTCATGTGGTGGGCAAAGACAATGACTGTTATCTAGGCTTCCTTATTGTTAGCAACTCGAACAGGGAGGAGGAAGATGTAATTTTTCTCGATTTCCTATTATATCCTTCGCACCCCTTCCCTTGAGTGCCATGCCATTAGTCTATTATATCCATCAATCCCGTGATAAGTCAACATCTTCCATCGCTCTCCAGTCAAGTCATAATTCTCTCCTTGAATCTTAACCTCAAATATATGGAAACAATCCTCATTTACGCTCCAATTATTGTGTGTATATCTCCAGCATTTATTTTCCCAGTACGTTGCAATTATTGTGTGTGTGTCTATATATATAGATATATATCTCCAGCAATCATTTCCTTTTATACCGTTGGTCATCACGTGTATAAAGTTGTGTATCATTTAGAATTGGAATATAAGATTAAGATTAAGATTAATTTCTTCTCTTTATGGTATCAGAGCCTCTTGGTCCATATCTTAGGTAAGAACAGAGAAGACGACACCAATGTTGATCTTGTTGGTTCTTGTCGTCTCAGCACTCTAAATCTTCCACAACAAAATAGTTGAATCCCTTCTCTTCAAACTCCCTTGATTTTCTTCATCCAAGCAGCAGTACTCTGTTCCAAGGTGCTCTACCTCCATGCACTGTTTGTCCACCATTCACTAAAATAACACCCAAATCCCTTATCTCCATGCACTGCATGTCCACCATTCTCTGAAATAACACCCAAATCCCTCACCTCCATAGCTAATATGCCACTTGCTAGTTGTGGTTGGTACCCATCGTTCTCATCTCGTACTAGTTTTTCGATCATAACTAAATCAAGTGAAGTCACGGTTATGTCCACTGGTGGAAATACTCATGTTGTCTCGATCAACATAACCACACTTATTCCTCATAAACTTTCCAAAGGAGGAAACTATTCAACGTGGAACTCACAGATGACAAATCTTCATCTTGGGTATGATCTCATGGGATTTTTAGATGGAACTCATCCATTCCCACCAGCCAAGGATCTAAAGTACAAAACTTGGATTCGTCAAGATCGACTACTACTTCTTGCTGTCCAAATAGTTGTCACTGGACTAATAGGACCAATTGTATCTCAATGTAAAAATGTTGAGGAAGCTTGGAACAAACTCAAAACTACTTATGCCAATAGATCTAATACTCTGATGGTTGGTCTCATTGACTCCCTCACTAAGGTCAGTCAAGAAGGTAAGAGCATTTCTGAATTTATGCAAATTGTTAAAACCATTATTGATTATCTTGCTATAATTGGGCATGATTTGAGTGATGGAGAAATAGTGGTTCATACGCTCAATGGTCTCACCAATGATTACAAAGAACTCAAAGCTGCCTTACGTGCAAGAGAATCACTTATCTCCTTTGAAGAATTAGTCGAAAAACTTATGGACTATGAAACGAGTCCCAAGCAATTAAACTCAACAAAAGAAGACCTTGTCATCATTGCCCAATAGTCACAAATGCAACATAGCAAGAAAGGCAAAAACAACAAATTCAATACCTTTCAAAAACAATCACGATTCGTAGGAAACAATAATGGCTACCTAGGGAACAACAACAATAAACTCCAACAAAATTCCTATGGAAACCGTGGCAATCAAAACTTTTCCAACTACTCAAATCAGAATTGGCGGCCTAACTTCAATGGGAATCAACCTCGAGGTGTCTGTCAATTGTGTGACAAGTCTGGTCATGTTGCCAAAGTATGCAAATCACATCCCTTACCTATCACTTGGCCGCAAGCCAACTTCACAGCTCATGAGACTCCGAGTAATCAATCGGGTTGGATAGTTGACTCCGAGGCATCTCATCACATCACCTCAGATTTGCAAAACCTTTCTATTCACTCTGAGTATGGTGGCAATGATGATATCATGGTTGGAAATGATAATAACGTTCCTATTACTTATATTAGATTTACCACTCTTAATTCCTATGATTCCACTTTCAAACTCAACAATGTTTTGTGTGCACCCAACATCAAGAAAAATCTTCTTTCCATCTCTTAATACATCTATTGAATTTTTTATTGATTTTTTTCTTGTGAAGGATCTAACCACGGGGGCATCCTTGGTGCGAGGCTGGAATAGAGAAAACATCTATGAGTGGCCGAATTCAATTAGCAAACCATCCTCTTCACCACAACACTTGGCTCTTACAACAACCTAGTCTAGACCTTCCCTCCCAACCATCAATCTCTAGCACAATCGTCTTAGTCATCAGTCCTCCAAAATTCTTCATCAAAGCATTGCATCTTATAAGCTACCTTTATCTAAGTCCAATTCCTTGTCTCATTCTTGTAATGCATGTTTATGTAATAAAAGCCACAAACTCCCTTTTGGTGTTTCGTCCTTAACTTATTCTAGACCTCTCGAAACTCTATTTATGGATGTTTGGAAATCTACTCATTTCCCCTCCTTTGATAACTTTCACTATTATGTTATCTTTGTGGGTTACTTTACCAAATATACTTAGCTTTATCTAATCAAGAATAAATTAGATGTTACTTCTGTATTTGAACGATTTAAATTTCTTGTTGAAAATTGTTTCTCTACAACGATTAAAACTATTTATACAGATGGAAGTGGCGAATGCACTAGTCTTAGACATTTTCTCTCTCGGGTTGGAATTCAACATCTCAAATCTCCTCCTCATTTCTTAGAACATTTTGGAACAACTAAGAATGAACATTACCATAATGTTGAAACTACACTAGCCTTACTACATCATGTGTTTGTTCCTCTCAAATAGTGGTCCTTAGCATTTCAAGCCACCGTTTACGTCATCAACTAAATGCCCTCTCTGGTAACATGTCACCAATCTCCCTTCTCTCATCTCTTTAAGCAGTCACCTAATTATTTATACTTAAAAACATTTGGTTGTCTATGTTATCCATGGTTTCGACCCTACACCTCTCACAGACTCCAACCATGATCCCATCCTTGTGTATTCGTTGGCTACTCAACTTCGGATTATGCCTCTATGTTCCTTGATCCCTCCACCAATAAATTCTACATCTCTAGACATGTCATGTTTTTGGAACACACATTTCCCTTCCAAGAATAACACATCTCATACCGCGTCGCCCTTAATCTTGCCTTCCTCCATTACTTGGTTATCCAGATCAACTCAAGTGTCCATCCCTATATCTTCTCCTAATCACTGCCATTTGCACATCACCTCTACCCTTTGAGTTGAACCTATATCTTATCCTCTTCTTTCTACTTCACATGGTGAGTCTTCTTCTTATAGGACTGAATCTCTACACTAGACCATCTCATTCTTGGGCCCCTCCTCCATGCCTCCATCGTTGGATGCATCCAATCCTTCTCAAGTAAGTACCTCATCTCTGATATCATCTCTCTCATCTACAATTCTAGCTGAACCTCACCCTTATAATACTAGGCTATGTAATAACATTACAAAGCCAAAACACATTCTTGACCTTCACACCACCACCATTGCTCACACTGCCAAACCTTCCACCTTCAAACAGAGCCAGCAACATCTCTCATGGCGAGCCATGAGCAAGGAATATAATGCTTTACTCTTTAATCACATATGGTCTATCGTTCCATGCAATCCTACACAAAATATTATTGGGTGTAGGTGGGTCTATAGGGTTAAGAGGAATCTTGATTGGTCCATAGCTCGTTATAAAGCTCGCTTAGTGGCCAAAGGTTTTCATCAATGACTTGGGATAGATTTTTCTAAAACCTACAGCCCAGTTGTCAAACCTGAAACTGTTCGCTTATTACTTACTCTTGCTGTGACTAACAGTTGGTCTCTTCGCCAACTAGATGTGAATAATGCGTTCTTGCGGGCTCTTTATCTGAGGCAGTTTTTATGGACCAACCCCTTAGCTTCACCCACTCTGATCTTTATGATCATGTTTGTTGCTTATGCAAGGCCATATACAACCTTCAAGAAGCACCTCGTGCATGGTACCATGAACTTCGCACCTTTCTTATCTCGGAAGACTTCACCAAATCTTAGTCGGATACCTCATTGTTTATGCTCCACTATTCCAAATTAGTTCTTTATCTATTTGTTTATGTTGATGACATCATCATCACTGGATCCTCCGCTGCTCATGTGACTGCCTTCATCACTGTTCTTGCCAAACGATTCTCTCTTAAAGATCTTGGTATTCTTTTATATTTTCTTGGGGTTGAAGCTCACTTTACCTCTAATGGGTTGTTTTTGTCTTAAAGGAAATATATAAAAGACCTCTTGCATCAAGTTAACATGGTCGATGCCAAGCTTGTCTATACCCTTATTGCAACTACTGAAGCTCTCATATTATTTGATAGCTCTCCACCAACTAATGCTACCTTGTATCGCCAAACTCTTGGGTCATTACAATACCTCTCCTTGACACGTACTGACGTGTCTTTTGCCATTAACAAGTTGTCTTAGTTCATGCATTCTCCTTCCACCCTTTATTGGTCTGCAGTTAAATGCTTGCTCCGCTATCTGGTTAGAACTCTTGACTACGACATCATGCTTCACACAAACTCACCTTGGACACTTCATGCATTTGCGGATGCAAATTGGGCTGGTGATCCTAATGATCGAACTTCAACCTCTGCCTATGTTCTTTTTCTTGGCGCCAATCCCATCTTTTGGAGTTCTAAAAATTAAAATATTGTCACTCGCTCCTCCACCGAGGCTGAATACCAAGTCATCACCTCTATTGCAGTTGAAGTAAATTGGGTAATGAATCTCCTTCAGTAGCTACGTGTGTAACGCCCCGAACCCTTAAACCCAGGTCCGGTGCGTTATACCTGATTATATCCTCATAAATCATATTCCATAACATACGCAGCGGAAAACATGATCATAATCTCCATATAACATAATACCAGAGTTTACTAATTCTAACTATAATCTATAATAAATCATCCAACACCTACATTTCCATAGTTACATATATCTCCAAAACATTTCAGTATGTTCACAACTTTCTTTTCTCCACAGACTTAAAATATAAGGACGTAAAACATAAATATTTGCATCCCATAATTAACATAGAAATATACCATTTTCTTTTACTATTTCCCAATAATGTTATCGAACTTCGAGCTCTCTAAGCTTGATCTCAATGAAATCCTGAAAAAAAGATAAATTTATATTCGGGTGAGACACATCTCAGTAAGGGAAGAAACCATATATTAAAGTAGTGTGTGGCTAACATGAGTCTATAATCAACATAATATTTAACATTTGAAAATTCTTAACATAATTTTCGAAATCATTCCCTAATCCTAATCAAACACATGCAAATATTTAACCCACGAGATTTCCCGAGGATGAGGTGATTACCCGCCCATACAAGTAGCATCCCTATGCTCTGATACTTAGGCAACCCAAAAGTCGCAGTTAAAGCATACCAGGGCACTCACCTTACTCAGTAAGCCCTCAAGTGATAAATTAATCTCGTACTCACGCCATTCAACAATAGCTTACTAGCAAAGACCCTAAGGATAGGAAAATCTACCCACCCATACAAGTAGGTTCCCTTTACCCTAGTACGTTATGCGGCTACTGCCACATCTGTAGCTACTAGTGCACTCGCCTTACTCAGCATGCCCTCAGGAGAAAGGTACGTCTTGCCCAATCGTAACATGTTCTATGTACATACATACTTCTAATATCATAATACATCATTCTTTCTATCATTATTTAATTATACACATCTGTTCATATTCATGGCTTAACATTGTATTATATTTCACTTTAAGTGACTCTTTCCCATTTTACATTGTTCACATTTCACATTTCATTTCCATTTCATTCATTTCCCTTTTCATTTCATTTCATTTCATACCCAGCATCTTTCAGCTGTTTTACCCAGCATCTTTCAGCTATTATACATTTACCCAGCCACTTTTAGCTGTTTCACATTTACCCAACCACTTTCAGCTGTGACACATTTACCCAATCACTTTCAGCTGCAACACATTTACCCAGCCACTTTCACCTGTGACACATTTACCCAGCCACTTTTAGTTGTTTTACCCAGCACCTTTCAACTGTTTACCCAGCATTTTTTAGCTGTTTACATGATTGCATTAACACACACAGGCAACATTGTCCATATCATATTTTATTTTCATGGTTTTACTTACTTAGCTTGCATCTCATACATTTAACATATATTTGCACAGACTCTCATGCCACACAATTTAACAGTAAAATTCATACACTACTTGTAAAATAAGCCAACCAATATTTAATGTTTATATATTAAAAATACTTTTCATGTCTTACATAAATATTCTGAAAATATTTTTCCACTTTTATCAGTTCATTTTCACACATACATATCTAATAAATAGCTCTAAACTCGAAAAAAAATATAATTTAAACAGTTGGCATTTACCCATACTGAAACATATACACATACATATAACACAGTTTATTTTTTCATTAAATTCATAAAAATTCTGATTTAATACATATTTTCCCCCTTACTTGGTTTCTTGAACTACGTAAACAGGGATTCCGAAAAATACCTGCGACACTCACCCGGACCCTGAAATTAAATTTATAGTTCTAATAAATTATTCCTGAATAAAATATTAATTTAATACTTCCTAGGCCTTTAAATACCCAATAAATAATTATCTCCTTAAATTTAGCCAAATTCTCCAATCACACTCTCGCTTTGGAGTAGGGACTAAAAAACCCCAATTGAAAAATTACCTACTCAAAATGATGATAACGATGACTAGGACCCCGTGGTGGTGTCCGTTCATCGATTTAACCACATATTAACGGCAAAATTGAGAAAATGGGGAAAAATTACCTTTCCCTAGGAGCAGTACCTAAGCCGTTCCCATGAAAGATCTACTCTAGTAGAAATGTCAGCAGCGGAACCAGGAATCCAAAGGCATCTTCTGTTTCCCGATCCGTCACAAACTCGCCGAGTAATTGAGAGAAGGAGAGAGACGAATACGGAGTGGCTGGCACGCAGAAAAAATATTTAGGGGTGGGGCGTGTCTGCTTCTTCTCCAGCTTCTTCTTTCTTCTTCTTTCTTCTTTCTTCTTTCTTCTTCTCTTCTTATCTCATTCTTTTACTTTACTTTATATATATATATATATATATTATAATAACTTACTTATATATATCATTTTAATTAATTTTAATAATTTTTTTTAAATCTAATGTGAAAATATTTAATTTAATAACTAATTATTTAATTATTTAATTTATCTTAATTTAATGTAATTTCTTTATTTTAATCTTTTTTTCTTTTCCCACGCCATTCCTTTTATTTATTTATCTGTTATTTTATTCATTTATTATTATTTTTTTTAAATTATTTTAATCCTTTTTAAATTTCTGAGTCTTTACAACGTGTGCTTGTATCCCCTACTCCAGTCATCTACTGTGACAACGTGAGTGCTATTTATGTCCGTGTCAATCCAGTCTTCCATTCTTGTATGAAACACATTGCCACTGACTTCCACTTTGTTCGTGATCAAGTTGCTACAGGTCGCCTACGTGTTTCTCATGTTCATACTTCTGATCAATTAGCTGACTCTCTTACCAAGTTGCTGCCTCGGTTTTCCTTTCTTACTCATCAAACCAAGATTGGTGTCCTCAACGGCTAGCCAATCTTGCTAGGGCATGCTAAGTCAACACCTTCCATCGCTCCTGCAGTCAAGCCATAATTCTCTCCTTGAATATTGGCTTCAAATATATGGAAACAATCCTCATTTATGCTGCAATTACTATGTGTATATCTCCAGCACTCATTTCCCTAGTATGCTGCAATTACTGTGTCTATATCTCCAGCAATTATTTCCTTTTATATGGTTGGTCCTCACGTGTATAAAGCCACGTATCATTTAGAATTGAAATATAAGATTAAGATTAATTTCTTCTCTTTAGGCACCTCTTAAACCCCTCATTTTTTTTCCCTCAAGGTACCATCCTTGGGACCTCTAGATGAGGTTCAACTACTCCAAAAATCTAGGGCGAGTTTAACTCTTTTTTTTTTTTTTTCTAATTTTTTATTTTTAAAAGTAAAAATTACGTTAGTAAATAGCTTTTTCAACTTTTAAAACATTAACTTTTAGGCTTAGTTTGTCCCCTCTTAAATTTTTAAAAGGACCTTTTAAAAAAGAGTTCATATCTAATTATAAGATATGGTTTCCAAACTTGGGGAAAACGGTAAGATTATTTCCTAAGCTATATAAGGTTTATTATTTGCGCATTAGGGCAACAAATACTTTTGAAATACATTCAGTACTCATTGATTCATACTCAAAAAACTGATGTGCTTATTCTTTGAGCCCTAAATTTGATTTATGATTCATACTACTCAAATTCTCATACTACAAATAAGAAAACCTTCAATTTCTTTGTGATATTCATTGCAAATTGCTATTAAGAGTGCATAATGTGTTTATCTTTGTACAAAATCTGCTCTGCTATGAGAGTAATCTACTTGCACAAACAATTGATTTGCTGTTTTGCAATATGACGACTCGGGGATAGAGTTGTTGCTTAGGGAGAGGGTGTTCTTGCTAGAGAGGGGTCCCCACCTTCCAACAGAGAAAGGCTACTCCACCTATTGAACGGAGTGGGAAAGGAAAATTCTCACAGCAAGTTACTTGGGGCAAGAACGTAGGCGGGAAGTCGAACTTTGAAAAAAAATCCATGTGTTCAATCTTCTTTCTCTAACTCTCTTTAATTTTTGCACTAATTAACTGCTGTATATGTTTTAAATTTATTGGGAAAATTGGTTGAATGCTAAATTTGGATTTGGATTACTTTGAATAATTAAATCAATTTGTTAATGTTTTGTATAGTTTAAATTTCCGTTTGAGAATCAAACGATTGCTAAAACTTTGAGTTAAGCTCAACTGCTGAGGTAAAGTTATCTTAGTTGGTTGATTGTTCAAGTATAATTAGGGTACTTGATTGAATTATATTGTTGAATCTTGTTTTAAATGAATACTTGCTCATTAATTAAATTCAGAGTTGGTATTTGAATTTGCTAAAGGGAAAGTTCAGATTATGTTTTTAAATTTCATATATATTTAGTATTGCTTATTGGTATACTCGTTCGGTAATTAGTAGTTGTGTGGTGATTGAGATTGTGATTGAAATTGTTAAAAAGGTTTAAAATAAATCAAGCTTCTGTGTAATAACATTTTAAATACCCAATTTACCCCCCTCTTAGGATTACACCGTACTTTCAGTTCGATGGAGTCGCCACTAATCTGTTAATTTTCTAGGTGTTGTTAGTTCACCTAATTACTACTTGTTAATTGGTCTCCAAACTAATCCAAAAGTTAAGGAACCAATAGTCTCAGCATTCTTTTATCAAAGTTGGGATCAAGAGTACAACAATGTGAGGGGAAGGTATACACACCCGTTCTATGAATGATACCTAATTAATTATAAATTAGCTCAAATTGAATCAGGTGGTCCTTAAATAACTTCTAAACAATCCTTGAATATTGAAATTTTCAAAAGAAAATGCAAAATCAAATACGATTTAGGAATGTCTAATAAGACCTCAAAAAGAGGGGATTTTATTAGATAAACTCCCTCTTAGAACTAATATAGGTGAAGTATGAAACACCTCTTTACTCTTTATTTTATCATCACACATACACGCACGCACACACACACAACATAATATATACAAACATTAAACTTCTAAATTGATCATGCTAGTGCATCAAATTCAAGAAAAAAGGATCTTCAAAATATTCAAAAATTTTCAAGAATTTTTTTACAATTTTTTAAAAATTTTTCTACAATTTTCTAGGATTTTAAAACAATTTTCTCCATTTTATTTATTTTTGGTATTTTATTTTTTTCACTTTTTATGGTTCCTCAAGTAAAAAATGACTCAAATATTTTTTATTTTATTTTTCCTAGGTTTTTCTTTTTTATTTTTTACTATTTTTTCCAAATTTTTGAATTAAAAAAATGATTTGAAAATAAATTAATAAAATTTCAAAAAAAAAGGGGCGGTCTTGGGATGGGGCTGGCACATGCCAACCATACAAGGCAGCACATGGCAGCAATCGTGCAATTCATTTTGTTTTTTTTTTTTTAATTAGGAGATAACACATGGCAGAGTGATGTCAACATGACATCACCCACCACATGGCAGAGGGCGATGGGTACAGGGAGTTGTAAACAGATTGCTAACGTGACAAGTGATCCAACTTTTCAAAAAAAACACAATTTAGACAACGTGCAGTCTTGATGATGCCACATGTCACCGTGTCTAACTTCTTTCTTTTTTTTTTAATGCTGATTTTGGATCAATTTAGGGGATTTTTTGAATTTTGGGATACTGTTTGGGAACGAGGGGAATTTTAAAATGAACTCTAATTAATCTAATCAAATGTTAATCCAAATTTAGAGAATTTGGAACAAGTACTTACCTCTAGTATGTTCCTTTTTGCTCCTAATTTATTGCTTCAGCTCAAGTCCTTTTTTTTTTTTTCAACTACTTATTATGCCTTTCTCCTCTCTAATTTCATTGCTGCTTCTCGATCTCTTCTTCTTGGTAAAGCCCTTCTTCTAATTTTTCTATCTCACTTTTATCTCTCTTCTCCACATCCATTTTCCTCTCCCGTCATTTCTTTGAAGTCTAGGGGGAGAACTAATCAATTTTTATTGATCATTCAATTTTAAAACTAATTAAAGTTTTGTTATATAAAGTCTTGGACAAAATGGACCGTCTATATATATATATATATATATATATATATATATAGTATTATTATTAATTTTTATTATAGTTTTATAAGTGTTTTGATAATCTTATTGAAATAGTACTAGAACTAGGGTTGATTCAACTAATTGAATATAAGTTTCAATTCACCAGAAAATGCGAATCGAGAATGAATTTTTTCAAACAATTAATCTAAATTAACCAATTTTTAATCAAACATCCAACATTTAACTAAATCGTACCATTAGATTTGATTTAAAATTTTAAAGTAGTTGCAAATTAATATATTTTTTTTCTTCCATCATAATTGATACATAAAAAATAAATAAATCAAACATTACAACTCAAGCATCAACAAGAAGTCAAATCGATTTATAAAATTTGAATTAGCATCCGATGTAAACTTGACTAAAGAGTAAGGTCAATGCAGAGGAGCCAAGGAAGGTGCGGTTGGCCCGATTAATTAAGCTTCAAGCTTTATGGATTGATTTAGGTTTGGCATTAAAATTTAAAGTGCTTCATTATTACTCAGTCGCTATTTGGGATTTGGTCAACTAGCCAAGTCATCATTATGCATGCACAGCCCAGGGTTTGCATGAGAAGTACTTGCTTCTCTTAAATTCCTGCAATGCACGGCCAATAAATATTATATAATTATATCTCCCATCCCATTATATCCAACAATAATTTTAAGTAAACATATTTAATTGCACAAAAATAGTGAAAATAACTGAAGATTTTAATTTTTTTAATCATGGGTTTAAATGTGGACGGGACTCTATAGCATAATAATGGCTTAAATATGACCTAACCATCTTTGTAATTTAAAATAATTGATGAAAATTTAACCATTGACATTTTTGTGCTTTACGCCGACGATTCTTGGTCATTTGTAGAACAGAATAAAATGCACATAGTTAAATTCTACACACACATATGTTATTTTATTAAATTATTCGCAAATTGAATTTTGACAAACTTCGTGGTACTTTGAAAAAAAAAAGTATACAACAATTTCATACTATTGATGAGTTATTATTATTATTATTATTATTATTATTATTATTATTATTATTATTGTCCCAACATCCTCGATAGAGGTCGATTCTCATGAAAGGGGGTCGCATATTTGAATTGTCTCGACTGAGTGGTGAACTCAAAATCATATGTACCTAGTGTGATATATTGAATGAGAAGTGGGCCAAATGTAAGTCAATGAAGTTGCCCCTAACTTATTTTATTTTAGTTTATTTTATTTTTTATCTATAGTGAGATTAGAACACTTATATAATATACTACTAGTTCATTGGCCTTTAAATTACACCTAAGTCCATGGAAACTAGCAGTCAATGGTCTGCATTATCAAGTTGGTTCGAGAGTACAGTTATGCAAAGGGAAGATACTAGCACCCCTTCACACCCGTCCAATGGACGGTACTTGATTAACCCTAAATTACCTTTAAAGTCAACCGATCAATACTCTAATCGTTTTATTTTATTTAATTACTTGATCATTAAATATTGAATAGTCTTGCGAAAGACATAGACTGTCCTCACCTCAAGATCCCCAAAGGTGTACGAATGAGACAACCCCCAACAATTTCTCACAAGGATTAATTACTTAGCGTGTTTTCCTCATTTTTATGGTGCAATTTCCAGTTCTCAAAGGCATGCAATGACATAATTCCCAAAACTAGAAGAAGGTTTATTATGGAAGTAATTTATTCATTTTACAACAATACACTAACACATATGAAGATAAGAGAGACATGTACTCAAGCAAACATAAGTATAGATAGGCATACAAACAATCATATAAGCAAACATTGATGCAAGACATACATAAGGTGTGCATTGAAATCAAAGAGTCTAACAAAACCACTAATGAGGAGACTCAAAGTGATCCTTTTAGAATCTTCTCCTCTCAGGAGATAATTTGAGGACTACATAACCCAATTTATTGAGTACTCCTTATAGATGGATGCACATGCACACAGGCACATCCACACATAAAGGAAAAAGACACACATTCAAGCATCATGCAAGATCACACAATGAGCAAGATCACACAATGAACAAGCCACGACACAAGAATATATACTATAAAATGACCAAAATCAAGGAAAAAAGGTCCTAGAATTTTTCCAAAATTTTCTCTATTTTTTTGGCAATTCTTAAAGATTTTAAGGAAAATATCCAAATTTTATTTATATTTTGTGATTTTTTAAATTTTTAATTGGTTTTCTTAGTCTAAATAATTCTAAAAATTTTTCCTAAATTTTTTTATTTTTTGTGATTTTTTTTTTTTGCAATTTTTTATTTTTTTTGAATTTTTGTGAATTAAAAATGAATTTAAAAATATTTTCATTTAAAATAAAAAGGAAAGGGATCAAGATCGGTTGAACTAGGTCAAATTGATTAATCGGTTTATCTAGTCAACAAAGGTGGGAATCAGGTTGACTCGAGTCAAACCGAGTTAACTCGGTGAAATGAGAAAGGGCCAAGAGAGAAGAACATGCAGACACATGGTAGTGATGATGTCATCATGACATCACCCATAGCTTCCGTCAGGCGCCACACAACGCCTTCCTATTGGCTGCCCCCACTTCACGCACACCTAGCTAGATGATAAGATCTGGACCGCCTAAAGAAACACAAGATCCATAGTTGAGGTTCTGTCACGTGTCACCACGAGTGGGTGACAAGTGGCTAAATTGTAAGAACCCAAACTGTGATATATGGGTTTATTATGTAAAAGAGGGGTAAGAATGAAAATTTTGCAAACTTCGTCTATGAAGCCATAATTTGTCGACGAAGATTGAAGGCTTTTCGTCGACGAAATTCAGTGGTTCGTCGATGAAGAAAAGCCGAGAGGCGGAAATTGGAAATATCAGGATTAGTCGACGAATTCTCCGATTCAGCGATGAAATCCTTGACATTTCATCGATGAAGGCACCATTTCGTCGACGAAATCCCCTCGGGTCAAAGGCTTATAAAAGGTGTTTTGGGGTTTGCTTTGGGGCTAAGTTTCCCCAATACTCTCTCTCTCTCTAAGAACTCTCCCTACACTCTCTGTCTCTAGTTTTGTTTTCCGATCGTTGCCTGGATCTTAAATCCAAAGTTACTGCGAGGATCAGTGAAGGATTCTTTACGTTTCTAGTGGATCGGAATCTAGTTTCGGAGGATTTCGGGTTTCGGGCTAAAATCGAGGTAAGGCTCAGTTTTCATTTCTGATTCGGTATATGTGTAGTAGTACGGATTGTAAGTATGTTTTGTACTATGGTTTGTAGGTTTCGGAGTCTCGATTCGTAGTTTTGAGGACCGTAGAGTTCGTAGTTGGTTTTCGGGTTAAGGTAAGGGGATTCTGTTTATATCAGTCCATTTTTGAAATCGGGATCGGTAAACTTGTAGGTTACGATCGTATGTATGTTTTGACTACTTATTTGGGGAAATCTATAGGGTAAAAATTCAAGATTTTCAGGTTACAGTTTTTTGAAAAAAATTGGGGATTTCGGGTATCATCTCTATTTTGTTTGGAAAACTGTTGGTTGTGTGAAAACTGTATTATTGAGGTGACCGTAATCCATATTTGCATAAACTGTATACTTGAAATTATAAATGATATGATTTGCCGTAAAACATATAAGTGTGGTATGTATGTTTGTATGTATGTATTTGTTCCAAGTATTTGTAAAGCAGCTATGTGGTGGCTAATTACCGTACGCTGAAATGTATAGGGATGTGAGTTCCAAAATGATTCCAGGTTTTGTGAAATCGGCTAGGGGCGGCTAATTATCGTATGCCGAGAGTGACCAACTCTATATCCGAGAGTGTGAAATATCACCAGTCTCATTCTGGTTGGTCACCGAAGTGGTGTGAGCTATATGCTACATCGTATGAAGCAATGGATTCACTATTGGGCCTAGGTCCTCGCAGCGTAGTTGTATATGTGGCAATGTAATCGGGGTGAGACTAGGTGACCTTGTGTAGTTGCGTATGTAGCAATGTAATCACTATTGGGCCTGAGTCGTAGATCTTCGTAGTTGCATGTGTAGTAACGTAATCGCTGTGAGACTAGGTGACCTTTGTGTAGTTGCGAATGGAGCAATGTAATCACTATTGGGCCTTGATCGTCACAGCGTAGTTGCGTATGTAGCAATGTAATCATTGTGAGACGAGGTGACCTTATGTAGTTGCGAACTAGTGTGACGACACTGACCGTATGTATGTATGTATGTATGTATGTATGTATGTATGTATGTTGGGTATCGTATGAACTGGAATGCTTTTTGTGGAAAATACTAAAACTGTATGTATCTGTATGAAACTGTACGAATTGTTTCAAACTGTATCGTATGTATAGTGTTATGAAGTATGTAAAAATGACACTGGTATGCCACACACTGATATAAACTGTTTTCTTCCTTACTGAGAGGTGTCTCACCCTGAATGTACGTACAATATTTTTCAGGTCCTTCTGGTAGCGGTAAGTAGCATCCTAGCGTTTGGGAGCAAGGGTGTCGTAGCTTCTGCTAGTACCTTTTAGGTACGAGTTTTGGTATCCAGGTTGTCGGGATAGGTTTGTAGACACCTGAGTATGTTTTGTATTATGGGATTGTGTATCCTAGCTTGTATAGCATAGACTCTGGTATGGTATCATTTATGTATAAAGACCGTTTTCCGCTACGTATGTTGGATGAGTATGGATGTATGTATGTATGTATGTGGGCATCCGTTCACCCCACGGGGTCGGACTCCCTTTGGTATTGTATCATGTATGGTTTAAATTGATACAGAGACAGGTTAGGTTACTTTATTCACACCTGGGACCCATTTCCGGGTTCGGGGCGTGACATAAATGGTTGAATTATTATTTTTTTAATATAAAAGCCTTGGTTTTGACACACGCTTGTCTCGTCTCCTACCACGTGGGATGATGCCACTAGTACAATTTGTGTCCTATAGATCGTTGATGTGGCAGTGATCCACTGTCCTTAGAAAGAACATATCAGACGGGTAGGAAAGCACCACGTCACCAGGTGATCACACCCACAACCCGCAACCTACATTCTCTCACATGTCACCACCCAATAGATGACACGTGGCCTACTAGGGATTTTTTTTCCTCCCCCCCCCCCCTTTTATAAACTTTTAAATTGTTTTTTATTTTTAATTCTTTTTTGTTTTATTTTGTTTCTTTTCAACTCTCCTCTCTTTCTCCTTTGAATGCTCTATGGAAGAGAACCCTTAGGGTCTTTGCCCTCCCTTTCTCTACTCTGCCATGGCCACTGCTGCAACTATACCTCCAGTAAACTTTGCTAGTGTTGGTGCCACCTCTAGGTAAGGCGTCTTTTTCAGTCTCTTTCTCCTTATTTATTCTTGTGGAGTAAAACTTATAAGAAATAAATAAATTAAATAAGAATTAAAGAAATAAATCAGTTGGTTAAAATATCATGATGATAACGTGTTATAAAAAATGCACGAAAATAAATAAAGATGAGACAAAAAATTTTACATGGTTCGGCTATGCCTACTCCACGGGCGGATGAGATAAAAAATTTAACTTTTTCAAGAGGAATTACAAGATGATTTGGAACCGATCCTTGTACAAAATAACTCCGGCCTTATACAAGATATCTCTCTTCTCTATATCTCTTGTAACACCTTGACCCTCTGGGTGGGCCCGAAGTGCCACTATACCTACATAACATGCATATCTCTGATACCATACATATACTACCCACCCAAATAAGGGAAACACGGGTGTTCCATACTGTTCTATATAACATACATAACGGAAATACATACATTGTCTAATAAAAACTTACCAGAGTTTCTAACTGTTCCTTACACACAGCCATACATAACAAAAACATAACCTAGCCAAAGCCTAGTACATATACAAAAACGTACATAAACTAAGCAAAAC
Source organism: Malania oleifera (assembly GCF_029873635.1). Classification (NCBI taxonomy): domain Eukaryota; kingdom Viridiplantae; phylum Streptophyta; class Magnoliopsida; order Santalales; family Ximeniaceae; genus Malania; species Malania oleifera. The sequence continues at coordinate 86,164,467 of NC_080426.1, read as the reverse complement.
CACTACGCTCCAGAATCCCTCTAGAACGCTAGAACCGGTTTCCTGTAGGACCTGAAATAAAATTTGTATATTGGGGTGAGACACTTCTCAGTAAGGTATATCATATTACATCAGTGTATGACCATATGAGTTTATTCCAATAGAAAGCAATTACACATTTAATTCATTCTCAACCTTGTAATATAGGGGAGATATATATATATATATATATATATATATATGTGTGTGTGTGTGTGTGTGTGTGTGTGTGTGTGTGTGTGTGTGTGTGTATTTCTTGTCAAAGATAGTTCGGCTCATTTTAAACGAGAGTTCCTGAGGTTAGGGCAAGGTACAGGCCCATACACTGTACGATCCCTCTACTAGGTACTCAACACCGTGACTTTGCCCATTTTATTTTTAAATCATATATATGCATCATGAATTCATCTCAGCTTTGAAACATCATATCAACACCATTTACTTCCCTCATGGTACGAGTTGTGCGATTATAATGCTCTGATCTAGTCCTGGGGTCACCAAGCTAGTCACGCTACTCTCTCCAATCCAACTTGGCCTACACCACCCTGGTTCGTAATCAACCAGTGGCCCTTTGTGCCAAATCGACTATCTAGATAGCCACACTCAAGAATAACATGTGGTTGCACTGTATCGCTCTTTCTTGTAACAGTAGCGTGCTCTCTTGGTAACAAGCTTTCTCAAGTGGTTCATATATCATATATACAATTTATATCAAAAGCACAGTAACCTGTTTTCAGTCATAAATCATTTAAGCAATTCCAGTACTTTTCACAATTCATTCATTCATTCATTCGTTGATATAAACCGGCACACACGGCTCTCGGTTTAACCTTGGTACATACATCTCTCGTTATTTAATTGGCATCTCTTACCTACATTTCCTGATAACAATTTGGAACTCCAGTTCCCATATCTCATACACATATTTCTAATGTTTAGTATATTTTCATTTAACATCTCATGCCATACTTATTTAGTTAATATGCATTAGTATAGTAAATAGTTCAGAAAATATCATTTAAATTGAAAGCAAAGGTTTCAAGCATCTCCTAGCTTAAGTTTAGTACAAATAAATGAGTTTTAAGAAAAACGGTGACCATACCCCAAAACCCTAAATTTTCTCAAAATCGTAAAATCAAAAAATCGGCAATTCCACCCAGTGAAATTTTCCAAATAAGCAGTCATATCATACATAATATCATAAACTACAGTTCTACCGGTTTAAATTTCAAAAATATTGATGTAAACAAATCCCCTTACCTATTTCCTAAAAAACACCCAAGACGCTCGAAAACCGAACCCTAGCTTTTTCCCAAAATCAAGAATCCACTTCACTAGATTTGTAGATATCCACTCCCTGATCCTCGTGGTAACCTTTGATCGTTGAAACGGGTAACGAATGGAGAAGGATCGAAAAGAGAGAGAGTGTGGGTGTTGGTTAGAGAGAGAGAGAGAAATTATGTTTCTTAATGAAAAAGCAAACAAAATTTCTCTTTATAAAAGCCCTTGACTCAATCAAATTCGTCGATGAAATGGCGCCTTCGTTGACAAGCCAGACAAGTTCGTTCGTCGACGAAGGAAGGACCTCGTAGATGAACCCTAAGCTTGATATTTTCCGAACATTCTAGATCTCTTCATCGATGAAGTTCTTAATTTCAGCGACAAATCTTAAAAGGGCCTTCATTGACAAGAACGTGAAGTTCGTCGACGAAGCTTGCTAAAAATCCCATTTTTCCTTTCTTATTTAATTTCCTTATTTTCTTGTTTCATGTCTCTACAATCTCCCCTCCTTATAAAAATTTTGTCCTTGAAATTTACTAACTGTTTTCTATCACATCATTTAAACCATCACTGCTCTGACTCTAGGAAAAGTCGGCGGCCACCCATATGACAGCCCCATCCCAAATTTATTTCCTGCCCTCTCTTAAGGCGGAGGAATACCATGGTTACACATAATGTCTCGGGAGTCTACAATATCTATACAAAACTCTCCCGTAAACCATACATACTCTAAATATGAATAAACCTACTCTATTAAACATATATACAAACCACTTACTTACCATTCTACTTACCTATCTAACTCTGAATATCTTTGAATAACTGAGGATACTTCTGATGTGACAACCCAAATAAAATGGAATTTCAATAATTAAGAGGGAGAGAAATAGAAATAGAAACAGAAGAAGGCCGTAAGCTTCGTCGACGAACGCGTAGCGTTCGTTGACGACATTACATTTGGGGGATAAAAAAATTTTAAGAGATTTACCAGAGGACTTGTCGACGAACACAGGGGAATCGTCGACAAGGGTACAAGAAAATTCGTCGACGAAGACTGAATCTTGTCGACGAAGAAATACCGAGAGAGGTTTTTTAGCCGCCTGAATTTCGTTGACAATGACTGAATTTCGTTGACGAAATTATGATGAATTTGTCAACGAATGACGTGGCTCGTCGACGAATCTGGTTATATATATATATATATGAAAAATCCGATTTTTAACTTCATTCTTAAGCCATCTTCGCTCTCTCTCTTTCCTCTTCAGCTCTCTCTCTCTCTCTCTCTCTCTCTCTCTCTCTCTCTCTCTCTCTCTCACATCAATTTTGGGCTTTTTTTACACCGGATCGACAATCCGAAGTCACCACGACGCTCCTGGGGAAGTTCTCTCCAAATTTGTTGGAGCAGATCGATGGTGGAAGCTAGTTGGAAATCATCCCTGAGTTGAGGTAAGACTTTTTAAGCCAAATTTGCTCTTGCAATAGTTATAGGAAATGATGTATGCATGAAAATACTGAGATTTAATACTGGGAATTTTCAATTTCAGGGTATTGATCAGGAAATCCTACGGGGGTCAGGCTAGGATATTTTAGGGGCTTTCTTAGTAGCCAGGTAAGGCAATAAACTAAAATAGTTATTTTCCATGCAATTTATTATTAATTATGAGTAAATTTATTTTCAGAAAAGCATATGTTATATTTGTTTATTACGAATGAAATGTACGATTGGGAAATACTGCTATGATGATAAAATATATATGTATGTACGAGACGCCAGAAAATCATGATTTTAGAATATAAAGTATGACTTTAAACAGCACATGTGTGGTATGAATATTATTTTACGTGAAATATATTATGATATGGAAGATTTTACGAGCAAAGCATGTTTTTCAGGTATTATGAAAAGATGAGTTATGTTGTGATGATTTTGACGAATATATGATAAATGATTTATTTTCAGAATGTATATACATAAAATGATTCTGGCGCAAGGCTATGTATTTATGTTATCGGCATGAGGCCGTATTTATGTTTTCGACACGAGGACGTATTTATGTTTTGGCGCGAGGCCATAATTATGATTTCGCCGCGAGGCCGTATTTATGAAAATGATCAGCACGAGGCGCTGTTATATCATGTATTATATGTTATCAAAACCCGGATGTTAGTTTAGTTTAGTTTCAGGAGCTCGGTACTGTAGCTATATGAAGATCAGATATCTATGTTCAGATTAGTGCTAACCATCCCACGAGGGGATGAGAGATGGATAGTCGATGTGGCAGTCAGTAGAGTGTGGACGTCCACCTGGCAATCCAGACCAGGGTGTGGTGGGCCCATCGTACTTACAGACATATTTGACTCGGCAGTGGTCGGCCAGCTATTGTCGGGTCCCGCCTTTGGGCTGCATAACCCGTCATGGGGGGTAATACATGACACCAACTAGCTATTCATCCTGGGTATATTTTCAGTATTATAGTTTTAGCAGATGTTTTATGTATGTTATGATGTATTAAAAAATATGAAATTATATGATTATCTAATATGACATGATGAATGTTTACAGAGTTATGAATTGTACTGTATACGTATAAGTGCCTTAATATTCATGTTGCCACACAGCCGTATTTAGTTTATTTTCCCTTACTGAGAAGTGTCTCACCCCCGAATATTAAATGATTTTCAGGAAACCAAGAAGGACCGGCTGGTCAGGGCCACCGTTAAGTGGGTTTAGCTTTCCTACTAGAAGGGTAAGCGTTGAACTAGGATTAGGAGATTTTGTTGTACGATCCTAGTTTAATTTTGACTTTTTGGAAAATTGTAAATAGATACAGTATTTTGGGAATGTAAATAACTCTGGTATTATGTTTCATGGTTGAATGATTGAGATTTTATTTTACTGCTGCTTAGGTTTCCGCTGTGATTGACAGGTGTCCCCGTTACCCACGGGTTCGAGTTGACTTTTTCATTTATCATGTTATATTTCTTATTTAGAAACTGAGGTCGCTACATTTGGTATTAGAGCCTAGGATTCTATGTTCTGTAGACTCCAAAGTGCAGCAGTAATAGTCCCAAAGTATAGGATAAGGGAATTTGAGGTCTGGTTTTGTAGTCTAGATGCAGGACTTCCATGGTGGTTTGTGTGATTTTCCTGGGGTGACGATTTCAGGAAATTCATTGTAAACTATCATCGGGTTGGGTATCTAGGTTTCAAGATTGAACCTTGAATTGAGATTAAGAGAGATAAGTTAATCAGGAGAATATACTATATAAGTTAAGTGACATGTATAGTGAAGGGGTTTTGAGTTAAGTTATCGTGTTTTTCAGGATGGACCTTGGTGGCAATAGTGCTCATGCCAGTGAGAGTGAGGGTGCTAGACCCTCTGGCGCTGCGGGTAGTGATTCAGATACCGTTTTACGCAGCGTGGCACAGCAAGTTATGGCGAAGATTGCCAGAAGTTTGAAGGAACAGGGTGGTCTACCAGCAGGCCACAGTAGTTCGATTGAGAAGTTTATTAAGATGAGTCCTCCAGCTTTCTCAGGAGGGACGAATCCTGCAGTCGCTGAGAATTGGGTGCAGGAGCTAGAGAAAATATTTGCAATACTACAGTGTTCAGAGGAGCAGAGAGTGCTGTTTGCCACCTATAGACTGACTGGGGAGGCTGAGAGGTGGTCGTCAGCAGTGAGATTGTTAGAGCAGCAGAGGGTTGTACCTGTGGAGATGACGTGGGAACAATTTAAAGAAATATTCTTCGATAGGTATTTTCCAGCCTCGTCCAGGGAGGCTAAGATTGCAGAGTTCGTGAATCTGAAGCAGGGATAGTTGTCAGTACAGTAGTACGCGGCGAGGTTCATCGAGCTATCTCGCTTCATCTCGTACATCATTCTAGATGAGGCGAAGAAGGTACGACAATTTGAAAGAGGCCCGAGGAGAGAAATTTATAAGTAGGTATCGATTTTGAAGTTATAAGATTTTGCTGAGCTAGTGGATAGAGCCACTATAGCAGAGATTGGAGAGCGGTTGGAGCCTGAGGAGCAGAGGCAGAAGAAGAGGTCTACACCTTATGGTTCCCAACAAGGATTCGGTCATGCTACGTGGAAGAGAGGTGGCTATTATAGAGACCGGAGATAGAAGACTAGGCATCGCGGTTTCCAGGGTGTGCAGACACCTCCAGCTTGCCCATCTTGTGGGAAAAGACACCTGGGGTAGTGTCGTGTCGGGCAAGGTGTCTGCTACAGGTACAAGGAACCAAGGCATATGATAAGGGAGTGTCCGACATAGACTGGTACTGCTCCTGCTCCTAGACCTACATGAGGAGGTTACCAGGCACCACGAGGAGGCCAGTAGAGGAATACGGCCCCAGCCAGAGTTTTTGCTTTGACGCCGAGCGACGCTAAGGCGGCCGGCGATGTGGTGACAGGTACTATTAGTATGTTTTCATTTAAAGTTATTGCACTTTTTGATTCTGGTGCCACACATTCGTTTGTGCCCTTGGGGTGTGTAAAATTATGTGGGGTAGAAACGCAATCATTAGATGTCGGGTTATTAATGGCTACACCGACCGAGTCAGCGGTGAGATGTAGTAGGGTACTCTATGGTTGTCCAGTTGATGTTCAGGGGAAGATTTTATCTGCTGATGTGGTGGTATTAGATATGCACGAGTTTGACATTATTTTCGGCATGGATTGGCTAGCAGTTAATTCTGCTATTATAGACTGCCGTGTTGGAGAAGTGATATTCAGACCTCCAGGGAAACCAGAATTTAGATTTACAGGGTCACGAGTGCAATTTTACCTCAGATGGTCTCAGCTGTTCAGGAGAGGAGACTGCTTCAGAATGGCTGTCTGGGTTTCGTGGCTTTTGTGAAGGAAATGTCAGAAAATGAATTGAAGCTTATCAATACGCCTGTAGTGAAAGAATTTACAGACGTGTTTCCAAATGAATTACCAGGTTTGCCGCCTGATCGTGAAGTAGATTTTTCCATTCATCTACTTCCAGGTATAGCGCCTATCTCTAAAGCACCGTACCGAATGGCGCCAACAGAGTTGGCAGAATTGAAAGACCAGTTGCAGGATTTGCTTGATAAGGGCTTCATACAATCCAGTATATCGTCGTGGGCAGCCCCAGTGCTTTTTGTGAAAAAGAAGGATGGGTCTATGAGGAAGTGCATATATTCTAGAGAGATTAATAAAGTGACCATCAAGAATAAATATCCTCTACCCCGTATCGACGATTTATTTGATCAGCTCCAGGCTACACGGGTATACTCTAAGATCGATCTCAGGTCAGGCTACCATTAGGTAAAGGTTAGAGCAGAAGATGTATCGAAGACGGCTTTCAGGACCAGGTATGGGCATTATGAGTTTCTTGTTATGCCATTTGGTCTGATGAATGCTTCTGTGGTATTTATGGACTTGATGAATAGAGTCTTCCACCAATACCTAGACCAATTCGTGGTTGTTTTTATTGATGATGTACTGGTCTATTCGAGGAGCTATGAGGAGCATGAGATACATTTGAGGTGGGTTTTATAGATGCTCAGGGAGAAGAAGTTGTATGCAAAATTCAATAAATGTGAGTTCTGGCTTGAGAAAGTTGTGTTTTTGGGACATGTTATCTAAGGAGATGGAATTTCTGTAGATCCCAGTAAGATTGAGGCGGTAGTAAATTAGGCTAGACCGAGGAACATCCAGGAGATCAGGAGTTTCTTGGGATTAGCCAGTTATTACCGTCGTTTCGTTGAGGAGTTCTCAGCTTTATCAGGGCCTCTGACATGACTGACGAAGAAGAGCACTAGATTTGAGTGGAACAACAGCTGTGAGCAGAGTTTTCAAGAACTGAAGCAGAAGCTAGTCACAGCGCCAGTACTGATCATCCCATCTGGGGGTGAGGGGTACACCATCTACAGTGATGCGTCCTTAAAGGGACTTGGTTGTGTATTAATATAGCATGGTAGGATAGTGGCATATGCATCTAGACAGTTAAAAGAATATGAAAAGAACTACCCTGGCCACGATCTTGAGTTGGTTGTAGCGGTACACGCGTTGAAAATTTGAAGGCATTACTTGTATGGCGAGCAGTGTGAGATTTTCTCCGACCACAAGAGTTTAAAATATTTCTTCACCTAGAAGGAATTGAATATGAGATAGAGAAGGTGGTTAGAGTTGATTAAAGATTTTGATTGCAAAATCAGTTACCACCCAGGGAAAGCAAACGTGGTAACTGATGCACTGAGTAGAAAATCTGGGGTATCAGCGTTGGTAGCTATGGAGATCCAGCTCCGATCATGATAGATCTAGAAAGACTCAACATTGAATTGATAGAGAGTAATACTCCAGTATGTGTCGCCAGCCTAGTGATACAGTCTACTCTGCAGGAAAGAATTAAAGCAGCCCAAAAGGAAGATCCAGAGTTAGTAGAGGTGATGGACAGAGTGCAGAGTGGTCAGGGGGAGGAATTTGGCATTTCAGATGACGGAGCTTTGCGTTTCCATTCCGACTTTGTGTTCCTGCTGATGCCGACATTAGGAAGACTATTCTAGATGAGGCTCACAGATCCTTGTATACGATTCAACCTGGTAGTACGAAAATGTACAGGGATCTACGGGAGTTTTACTGGTGGAGTGGAATGAAGAGGGAGATTGCTGAATATGTAGCTCAGTGCTTGACGTGCCAGCAGGTAAAGGTTGAGCACCAAAGGCCAGCGGGTCAGTTGCAACCGCTATTTATCCCAGAGTGGAAGTGGGATCATATATCCATAGACTTTGTTTTAGGACTGCCATCAACATCGCATGGTCAGAATGCGATTTGGGTGATAGTAGACCGGTTGACTAAGTCTGCCCATTTTCTTCCTATCAAGATTAGCTATTCCCTCAGGCGATTGGCATAGATTTACGTTCAGGAGATAGTTCGTTCTCATTGGGTTCTTGTATCTATTGTGTCAGATCGAGACCCACGATTCACGTCACGATTTTGGAGCAGCTTACAGGAGGCTTTAGGGACTCAGTTATCGTTTAGTACGGCATTCCATCCTCAGTCAGACAAACAGACTGAGAGGATGATACAAATATTAGAAGATATGCTCCGAGCATGTGTTTTAGATTTTGGGGGTAGCTGGACTCATTTTATGTCACTGGTAGAGTTCGTGTATAATAATAGCTACCAGTCCAGTATTGGCATGGCACCGTTTGAAGCCTTGTACGGTAGGAGATGTCGATCTCCTTTGTATTGGGATGAGATGGGTGAGCGGAGAGTTGTGGAACTAGAGTTGGTACAACAGACATATGATAAGGTTCAGCTTATCAAGGAAAGAATCAGTGCAGCTTAGAGCCGACAAAAGAGTTATGCCGACCATCACTGTAGGAATTTATAGTTTCACGTGGGTAATCACGTATTTTTGAAGATAGCTCCATTGAAAGGAGTTATGAGATTTGGCAGGAAAGGTAAACTTAGCCCTAGGTTTAACGGTCCGTTTGAGATTTTAGAGAAAATGGGACCGGTGGCCTACAGGTTAGCTTTGCCACCTTCATTATCTAGAATTCACGACATATTCCACGTATCGATGTTGAGAAAATACATCCTAGATCCTTCTCATATTATCAGTTATGGTGAGTTGGAGCTCAGTGACTCGCTAGTCTATGAGGAGATACAAGTGCAGATTTTGGATATGAGAGAACAGGAACTACGTAGTAAGAAGATTCCTCTGGTAAAAGTTTTATGGAGGAATCATGCAATAGGAGAGGCTTCTTGGGAGCTCGAAGAACAGATCAGACAGAAATATCCACAACTATTCCAAGAAGCTTAAATGTAATTAGAAATGTAAGTAAAATATGTAATGTTTTTGTTCAGGTACATGCAATGTTTTAAATAGCAAGAGATATTTTAGTTTTGGGAGAAATTTTCTTTTGATATATGTAATCTCCCAAAACTTGAATTGTAACCACGGTATTCCTCCGCCACAAGTGAGGGTAAGTAATAAAATAAGTAGACCATTGTGCCTAATAAGGGATGATGAATTACGTGAACAGTAAATTTCGAGGATGAAATTTTATAAGAAGGGGAGAATGTGACAACCCGAATAAAATGGAATTTGAATAATTAAAAGGGAGAGAAATAGAAATAGAAACAGAAGGAGGCCGTAAGCTTCGTCGAAGAATGCGTAGCGTTTGTTGATGACATTGCATTTGGGGGATAAAAATAATTTTAAGAGATTTACCAGAGGACTGAATTTCGACGAAGAAATTATGATGAATTCGTCGACGAGGGTAGAAGAAAATTCGTTGACGAAGACTGAATTTCATCGACAAAGAAATACAGAGAGAAGTTTTTGAGCCGCCTGAATTTCATCGACGAGGACTGAATTTCGTCGACGAAATTATGATGAATTCGTCGACGAATGACGTGGCTCGTCGACGAATCTGGTTCTATATATATATATATGAAAAATCCGATTTTTAACTTCATTCTTAAGCCATCTTCGCTCTCTCTCTTTCCTCTTCAGCTCTCTCTCTCTCTCTCTCTCTCTCTCTCTCTCTCTCTCTCTCTCTCACATCAATTTTGGGCTATTTTTACGCTGGATCGACAATCCAAAGTCACCACGATGCTCCTAGGGAAGTTCTCTCCAAATCTGTTGGAGCATATTGTTGGTGGAAGCTAGTTGGAAATCATCCCTGAGTTGAGGTAAGGTTTTTTGAGCCAAATTTGGTTTTGCGATAGTTATAGGAAATGATGTATACATATAAATACTGAGGTTTAATACTGGGAATTTTCAGTTTCAGGATATTGATCAGAAAATCCTACGGGGGTCAGGCTAGGATATTTTAGGGGCTTTCTTAGTAGTAAGGTAAAGGAATAAATTAAAGCAGTTATTTTCCATGCAATTTATTATTAATTATGAGTAAATTTATTTTCAGAAAAGCATATATTATATTTGTTTATTACGAATGAAATGTACGATTGGGAAATACTGCTATGATGATAAAATATATATGTATGTACGAGACGCCAGAAAATCACGATTTTATAATATAAAGTATGACTTTAAACAGCACATGTGTGGCATGAATATTATTTTACGTGAAATGTATTATGATATGGAAGATTTTACGAGCAAAGCATGTTTTTCAGGTATTATGAAAAGATGAGTTATGTTGTGATGATTTTGACGAATATATGATAAATGATTTATTTTCAGAATGTATATACCTAAATGATTTTGGCGCGAGGCCATGTAGTTATGTTATCGACACGAGACCGTATTTATGTTTTCGGCACAAGGCCGTATTTATGTTTTGGCGCGAGGCCATAATTATGATTTCGGTGCGAGGCCGTATTTATGAAAATGATCGGCATGAGGCCGCTATTATATCATGTATTATATGTTATCAGAACCCGAATGTTAGTTTAGTTCAGTTTCAGGAGCTTGGTACCGTAGCTATATGTAGATTAGATATCTACGTTCAGATTAGTGCTAACCATCCCACAAGGGGATGGGAGATGGATAGTCGATGTGGCTTTCAGTAGATTGTGGACGTCCACCTGGCAGTCCGGACCAAGGTGTGGCGGGCCCATCGTACTTACAGACATATTTGACTCGGCAGTGGTCGGCCAGCCATTGTCGGGTCCCGCCTTCGGGCTGCACAACCCGTCATGGGGGGTAATACATGACACCAACTAGCTATTCATCCTGGGTATATTTTCAGTATTACAGTTTTAGCAGAGGTTTTATGTATGTTATGATTTATTAACAAATATAAAATTATATGATTATCTAGTATGATATGATGAATGTTTACAGAGTTATGAAATGTACTGTATACGTATAAGTGCCTTAATATTCATGTTGCCACACAGCTGTATTTAGTTTATTTTCCCTTACTGAGAAGTGTCTCACTCCCGAATATTAAATGATTTTTAGGCCAGAGGGACCGGCGGGTCAGGGCCGCCGTTAAGTGGGTTTAGCTTTCCTACTATATGGGTAAGCGTTGAACTAGGATCAGGAGATTTTGTTGTACGATCCTAGTGTAATTTTGACTTTTTGGAAAATTGTAAATAGATACAGTATTTTGGGAATGTAAATAACTCTGGTATTATGTTTCATGGTTGAATGATTAAGATTTTATTTTACTGTTGCTTAGGTTTCTGCTGTGATTGATAGGTGTCCCCGTTACCCATGGGTTCAGGTTGACTTTTCCATTTATCATGTTATATTTATTATTTAGAAATTGAGGTCGCTACATCTGACATATCTCTAACTCTAACTCCCATCAAGCTTCCTCCACTGCAAGGTGTTACCCCAGCACTTTCACTAATGGTATTTCCTTAGTACGCAATTTCTATACCTTTCAATCCAGAATCTGAACTAGTACCTCCTCATATGCTAACGCATCCTTGGTCTCCAGAGGTTCATAACTTAGCAAGTGTGAAGGGTCTGGCACGTACTTCCTCAGCACTGATACATGAAACATGTCATGAACTCAGAATAGTGTTGGGGGTAATGCCACTCGATAAGCAACTGGACCTATCCTTTCCAGGATCTCAAATAGTCCAATGTACTGAGGGCTTAACTTCCCTTTTTTCCCAAACCTCATCACCCCTTTCATTGGGGCGATTTTCAAGAATGTCATATCCCCAACCTCGAACTCTAACTCCCATCGAAGAGTATCCACATAACTCTTCTGCCGACTCTGTGCTGTTCTGATCCTCTCCCTAATAAGCTCGACCTTTGCAGAAGTCTGCTAAATCAGTTTCGGTCCCAAAATCTGCCACTCACCTACCTCATCCCAGTACAACGACGATCGACACCTGCAACCATACAAAGCCTTATATGGTGTCATCTCTATACTATCGTAGTAACTTTAAATATATGCAAATTCCATGAGCAATAGATAACGAATCCAACTGTCCCCAAAATATAGCACACACACCCGTAGCATATCCTCTAAAGTATGAATAGTTCTCATGGATTGTCCATCCGTTTATGGGTGAAACGATGTACTAAATGTGAGCTGAGATCCCAAGGCATCCTGCAAACTCTTCCAGAAACGAGAGGTAAACCGTGGGTCTCGATCTGAAACGATAGAAACAGGGATGTCGTGGAGTCATACAATCTCCTATATATATAACTCTACCAGCCTAATCATGGAATAGATGACTCTGATGGGAATAAAGTGCGCATTCTTCATCAACCGATCCACTACAACCCAGATGACATTCTGCCCATGCACCGCTACAAGTAACCCCGATACAAAATCCATCGAGATATGCTCCCACTTTCACTTGGGAATGTCAAGTGGTTGAAGTGATTTTGCTAGCCTCTAGTGCTCTACCTTAACCTACTGACATGTCAAGCACTACTCTATGAAACGGGCGATCTCCCTTTTGATGTTAGATCACAAAAAAGATTCCCGCAAATCCATGTACATCTTTGTACTCCCTGGATGTACCGTGTAGAGCAAACGATGTGCCTTCTTTAGAATGACCCTTTTAATCTCAGCATCATTTGGTACGCAAATCTTGGTATGGAATCTCAATATCCCATCGTTTGAGATATTGAAATCCGGCTTTAAGCCATCCTGAACCCCTTCCATAACCTTTACCAGTTCTGCCTCTTCCTTTTGAGCAGCTTTGATTCTCTCCTGCAAAGTTACCTAAATAACTAAATCGACAATGAATAACTGTGGATCCTTGTCCACCAACTCCACTCCCAACCTCTCCAGATCCATCATGATCAGATGTTGTACAACAATTTTTGAAACAACACATCCACTGACTTCCGACTCAATGCATCAACTACCACATTAGCTTTTCTTAGGTGGTAACTAATAGTGCAGCCATAGTCTTTAATCAGCTCAACCCATCTGTGTTGTCTCATATTCAACTCCTTCTGGGTGAAGAAGTATTTCGGGCTCTAATGATCCGTAACGAACTCGCACCTTTCACCATATAGGTAGTGCCACCATATTTTTAATGCAAAAACAATAGCTGCTAGCTCCAAGTCATGCGTAGAGTAGTTCTTCTTGTACTCCTTGAGATGGCAAGAAGCATAAGCGATAACCTTTTCCCGTTGTATCAAGACACACCTAAGTCCCTTCTGGGATGCATCACTATAAATCACATAACCATCATCCCCTGATGAAATGGTCAACACTGGAGCAGTGACTAAATGTTGCTTCAGCTCCTGAAAACTTTGTTCACACTCCCCAAGTCCACTCAAACCTACTATTCTTCCTTGTAAGCTAAGGATCTAACAATTTATAAAAGCCCTCAATGAATCGATGATAATACCTAACCAAACCCAAGAAACTTCGAACCTTATGCACGTTCCTCGGTCTTGCCCAGTCAACTACTGCCTCTACCTTACTCGGATCTACTAATATTCCTTCCTTGGACACTACATACCCTAGAAATGCAACCTGTTCTAGCCAGAATTCACATTTCTTCAATTTAGCGAATAGCTTCTTCTCTCTGAGTACCTAAAGAACCAATCTCATATGAGTCTCATGCTCTGCTGGGCTCCTTGAATAGACCAGAATGTCATTGATGAACACCACCATGAGCCTATCTAAGTACTCGTGAAACACCCTGCTCATTAGGTCTATGAATGCAACATGAGCATTCGTCAAGCCGAACGGCATAACCAAAAATTTATAATGGCTATACCAGGTTTGGAAAGCTGTCTTCGGTACGTCCTCGGATTTCACCTTTAGCTGATGATAGCCGGATCAAAGATCTTAGAGAAGATCTGTGTGCCCTGTAGCTGGTTAAACAGATCGTCAATTCTAGGTAATGGGTATTTATTCTTTACTGTCACCTTATTGATCTCTCTTTAGTCGATGCACATCCTCATCAATTCATCCTTCTTCTTCACAAACAGTATCAGTGCTCCCCAGGATGAAACACTCGGTCGATTGTAACCCTTATCTAGTAGCTCTTGTAGCTGCTCCTTCAATTCCCTTAGTCCTGCTGGAGCCATTCAATATGGAGCTTTCGAAATTAGTGTCGTCTATGGAGTCAACTCTATAGCGAACTCCACCTCACTATCAGGAAGCAATCTCGAAAATTCCTCTAGAAACACATCTGGGAACTCACTTACTACGGGAATCTTCTCCAGCTTAAGTTCTTCTCTCAGCCTTTCTTTCACAAATGCTAGGTACCCCTGGCATCCCTCCAGAAGTGACTTCCTAGCCTGAATAGCTGAAAGGATCCGTGGTGCAGAATGGACACCCGACCCTACGAACTTGAATTCCTACTCCTCGGGAGGCTTGAATACAACCTTTCTCTTGTGGCAATCGATACTGGCATAAATGGCTGAAAGCCAGTCCATCCCCAGAATGATATCGAAGCCATGCATATCAAACATAATTAAGCTGATTGGTAATACTCTCCCCTGAATCTCTACCAAAAATCCTGAATCACCTTAGTGCATACAACTACTGACCCTGCCGATGTAGCCACTACTAACTCATCATCTAACGATTGTACCTCTAACCCACATAGTTTGATGAATCTCCAGGACGTAAAGGAATTTGTTGCTTCTTAATCAAAAAGCACTACAACTTTATTCAAAAGCATATAAATATTACCTATCACCACATCTCCAACATTCTCTACATCACCCGGAGTTAGGGAATACACCCTTGCTTGGGCTGTACCCCTCTGGTATCCACCACGTGGTGCCAAAGTTCCTCTTCTATATGGCTATTGTGGGGGTGCGTTACTCCCTAGCGTGCCAGAATCACACTCCATATGCCTTGGCTTACCACACCGGTAGCAAACACCTGAACCCATCAGGCACTTTCCTGCATGCCGCTTGCCACAAGTGGAACAAGATGAGGAAAATGATGTACCCTAAGGCGTACCTCCACTAGTCTCTCGCCGTTGGCCCTTGCTACCACTATATTTCTTCCAAGTGCCCTACCTCACAACTGAATAATAACTGGGAGGCACTGGCCTCTTCCTCAGGATCTGAACCTCTGTGTCCTCTTGAAGGCTCTCCTCTACCATAGTGGCTTTATCCACTAGAGTAGCAAAGTCCTGAATCTGAAGGATCTCCGTCTGCTTCTGGATCTTCTTCTTTAGACCCTTCTCAAACTTCCAAGCTTTCCTCGCCTCATCAAGTACCATAAAACGGTGCAAAGCGTGATAACTCCATGAATCGGGTGGCATACTGCTGAACTGTCAGCTACTCTTGAGTCGGGATCATAAAATCTTCCATCTTTGCGTTCATGATGATGGCTGAAAAGTACCGCTCAAAGAACACCTCTCCTAAATGGCCCCATGTCATCACCACTGGTACCGGTCGATGCTCCTCTAGCATCCTTTCCGATTCCCACCATCTCTCGACTTCTCCAGTAAATTTGAATGTTGCATAAGCCACCTTCTGCTCTTCCATACAACTCAAAACAACAAAGATCTTCTCTATCTTTTGAAACCAATTCTCTACTCGAATCGGGTCTGCACTCTCTGCGAAGCTAGAAGGCTTCAATCGGGTGAACTGGTCAATAGAACATCCTAGCTCAGTTGTGGGACGATCCTGCCCCCTAGAAATTCGCACAACTTTAGCCATAAGCTGCCGAGCGAAGTCCCACAATACTACTGTGGAGTCACTGCCAGCCTCATGACCAGCCCCTTTGCTGCTACTGCCCCCGACATTAGCTGTATTATCCCTGGACTCCATCTTGAAGAAACAATTAAGAAAATTTATTTAAAATCTTGTTTACACACATATCTGCTACAACCACAATACTATAAGACTCATTTCAATGAATTAACATTCCTAATAACGACATACTCTGCTAACTTGTTACGCTTATTCTAGCTCAAGTTCCACCCCTCCACTTGGAAACAAAATCGTCAAAGGATTGCTGTGATTTTTTGAACCCATTGAATGATCCAGAAAAACATAGAAGTTCGTCAATGAAATTTCTATCTCCAGGTCTAGGAAGCAAAACTCGAAAGTCCTATCCCCATCCTATACTCTAGTAAAGTCATCCAACCTAGTCTACAGAACCTAACTACCTAAGCTCAGAACATTTCCATAACCAGGCGATGTGAATCTCTTCATACTTACAGTTGGACATGTCTCTGATACCAACTGTAATGCCCCGACCCTCTGGGTGGCCCGGAGTGCCACTATACCAATATAACATGCATATCTCTGATACCATACATATACTACCCGCCCAAATAAGGGAAACACGAGTGTTCCATACTGTTCTGTATAACATACATAACGAAAATACATACATTGTCTAATAAAAACTTACCAGAGTTTCTAACTATTCCTCACACACAGGCATATATAACTAAAACATAACCTAGCTAAAGCCCAGTACATATACAAGAACGTACATAAACAAAGAAAAACCACTACGGTCCAGAATCTGTCTAGGACGCTAGAATCGGTTTCCTGTAGGACCTGAAATAAAATTCGTATATTGGGGTGAGACACTTCTCAGTAAGGTAGATCATATTACATTAGTGTGTGACCATATGAGTTTATTCCAATAGAAAGCAGTTACACATTTAATTCATTCTCAACCCTATAATATATATATATATATATATATGTGTGTGTGTGTGTGTGTGTGTGTGTGTGTGTGTGTGTGTGTGTGTATTTCTTGCAAAAGATAGTTCGGCTCATTACAAGTGAGAGTTGTCGAGGTTAGGGTAAGGTAGAGGCTCATACACTATACGATCCCTCTGTCGGTACTCAATGTCATGACTTTGCCCATTTTATTTTTAAATCATGTATATGCACCATGAACTCATCTCAGCTTTGAAACATCATATCAACACCATTTACTTCCCCTATGGTACGGGTTGTGCGATTATAATGCTCTGATCTAGTCCTAGGGTCACCAGGCTAGTCACGCTACTCTCTCCAATCCGACTTGGCTACACCACCCTGGTTCGTAATCAACCAGTGGCCCTTTGTGCCAAATCAACTATCTAGATACCCACACTCAAGAATAACGTGTGGTTGCACTGTATCTCTCTTTCTAGCAATGATACCGTGCTCTCTTGGTAACAAGCTTTCTCAAGTGGTTCACATATCATATATACAATTTATATCAAAAGCACAGTAACCT
Organism: Malania oleifera; assembly: GCF_029873635.1. Classification (NCBI taxonomy): domain Eukaryota; kingdom Viridiplantae; phylum Streptophyta; class Magnoliopsida; order Santalales; family Ximeniaceae; genus Malania; species Malania oleifera. Next base: position 86,147,080 of record NC_080426.1, on the reverse strand, counting down.
GTTTTCATTCATAAAGCATTTAAGCAATTCCAGTACTTTTCACAATTCATTCATTTATTCATTCGTTGTTATAAACTCGCACACATAGCTCTCGGTTTAACCTTGGTACATACATCTCTCGGTATTTAACCGGCATCTCTTTCCTACATTTCTTGATAATAATTTGGAATTCTAGTTCCCATATCTCATACCCATATTTCTAATGTTCAGTATATTTTCATTTAACATCTCATGCCACACTTATTTGGTTAATATGCATTAGTATAGTAAATGGTTCAGAAAATATCATTTAAATTGAAACTAAGGGTTTCAAGCATCTCCTACCTTAAGTTTAGTACATATAAATGAGTTTTAAGAAAAAACGAAGATCATACCCCAAAACCCTAGATTTTCCCAAAACTGTAGATTTTCCAAAAATCATAACACCGAAAAGTCGGTAACTCCACCCGGTGAAATTTTCCAAATAAGTAGTCATATCGTACATAATATCATAAACTATAGTTCTACCAGTTTAGATTTCAAAAATACCGATGTAAACAAATCCCCTTATCTATTTCCTGAAAAACACCCGATTTAACGACCTGTTTATTTTACAATTTTTTTTCTTTTCCATAATAATATTTTATATAATAACCCTAACAAATCATAATCAACCTAGTAAATCATAATCCATGTAACGACCTGCTTATTTTACCATTTTTTTTCCTTTTATGATAATAAAGACCGATATAATAAACCTAACAGATTATAATCAACCTGAACCCGTGGGTACCAGGGATACATTAGATATACATGGAAACCTAAGCAGTAAGAAACATAAAATCATATACATTTCATATTACCATTCAACACAATACCAAAGTTTACTATGACCATCATATACATCCCAAAACAATCAAAACCAGTCCTTGGGTCATCACCCAAAAATCCATCTAATCTTAGCAAAAGACTTACCCTTCAGATAGGGTAGGACTAACGAACTCTAGCGCTGTGGAGTTTTATCCGCTCTCCTATCAAGGGCTCTTGAAATGTTCATATAATTTGGGATGAGACACCTCTCAGTAAGGGAAATAAACTAATACCAGTGTATGGCAACATGAGTATTTCCATGTTATACATAAAATCATACGTAAACATATTTAGTAAAATTGTCTGTATCATATTTGGGAAAAACATGTATAATCATAGCATGACAGAACATACTGGATTTCCATAAGCATAATTCATCTCATAAAATAATAATACCAAAAACAACCCTGGAAGGTTAGCAGTCTGGTGTCATGTCTTACCCCCATATGACTGGGTTGTGTGGCCCGAAGGCGGGACCTAACAATGGCTGGCCTACCACTGCCAAGTCAAAGTAAATGTCTGTAAGTACGATGGGTTTGTCAAACCTAGTCTGTACACTAGGGGCGCCAACACTTCAGTAAACCACATCAACTATCCATCCTCACGCTGCCCCGTATGACAACGATAACACAATATCACAATGATCGTGATCACAAAGCTATGATACCATGCTCGTGTAAGCCTAAACCAAGCCAACTAGGTTATGATAACATATAATATATTTCAAATTGTGATACATTGCTATTCCATAATATTAATTGTCAATTCAATATCATCATATCACATTTCATATATAACATGAAAATCATCGGCCCTTACGCCGGCATTTCGTATTTTATCAGTCACGGCCCATACTGTTGACCTTATATGTCATGCCTGGTTTTGATTATGACAAATACTCATTATATCTAATGAGTTTTTGAGATTATGCGTAGGAACCTAAATTGTCAAGATCAAGATGCACATAGACAAAGTGAAGATTGAAAACCAAATCACCTTATAATTGTAATATATATTTCAGTTGTGTAATTGGTCTATAATAGTAATTAGGACTTTACTTGTAATAATCATCACACACATCACATGCATGGTCTAATAGGTAAGCTCAGACTCAAATTGAATCATAACTAAAATTGGACCTAGAAAAGACCTAAGACACTCACCATTGTACTTATATGTGTTAGGCACTTGAATAGGGTGATTGGGTTGATTTTTAACGAGAGCTAAACCTTAGTATTCTTAGGGGGAATTTCTAACAAGTCTCTCCTAAGAAGACTTGTATTGAACTTCTGAGTGTTGCATTTTCGTTGCAATAACTTAGGAAGTTTGTATTTGTTTTGGGTTGCAAAAACATTTTCAAAAACATTCTCAAATATCTTGGGTGATTTATTTCGATATACTTTTGAGAAGATGTTTGTGTTTGTGTTTGTGATATTGATCTTTGTTGCAATATTTATTTACATATCATTTTATGAATACAAAGATTATATATCTTTTGCAAACCAAGCATATATGTCATCTTATATTCACGTGCTTGAAATATTCTACTGATTAATACATTTGAAACTTGCTTGACATCCTTGTGTGAATCTATTGATTGAATATCTTGAGATACAAAGATTGCTTGTTGATCTCTCACGCACTCATTACATTGATAGAAAATATATTTGAGGGTTGAAATATTTGACCACACTGAGCTTACATATTAAATCATTTGTGGTGTATATGACTGATCGCATTTGGGTACATATTTTCTTTACACAAAAGCACAATAACTATACAGATAGTATTTGATTGTAAAATCTAAGTGTTTCTAGGCATGGCCTGAGGGGGCGGTAATCCAGCCTGGTAAGGATTGTTGTAAAGGTTGAGGTCAGCCCTATGCTAATTGACCTGGTTTGTTTAGGTGCCGCTCCACCCGTTTAAGTGAACAAGTTATAGTGGTAATCCTTATGCTTGTTAGCCAAGGCAGGGACGTAAGCAATTGGCCGAACCTCGATAACTTTTTTGTGTGTCACCCTTACTTTACTGCTTTCTGGTGCATGTGTGTTTGATTAAATTGCTTTATTTACTTTCTGGTAAACATTTACATTACTTGTACTAGATTGACCATAGGGTTGTGAATATACTGATGTTAGGAGATTGACCTACGACTTAAATTTTAAAAATACCAATTCACCCCCCCCCTCTTGGGATCATGGTAAAGTTAACAATTGGTATCGGAGCCACATAGCATAGACTAGTTGTTATTTTGCAAAAGATCACGTATGGCTCATAGCTCCGTGACCCCTTTCCCTGAGGGACCGTCTTCCACATAACCTCTTGTTTTCAATGGTGTTAATTACACCTTCTGGAAACAGAGGATGCGCATCTACCTTCATAATACTGATTGGAAGGTGTGGAGGATTATCTCTAAAGGAAACTATGTCCCTATGAAAACTGAGGGTGCAGCTAGGGTTCCTAAGACTGAGGATGAATATGATGATAATGATATGAAAGTTGTTAGTCTTAATGCCACTGCCATGAATATTTTATACTGTAGTCTTGATGTAAATGAATTTAACAGAATTATGGCATGTTCTACTGCAAAATAAATATGGGATAAGTTAGAGGTCACATATGAGGGTACTAGAGATGTGAAGGACAGTAGAATAGATATGTTAACCAGTGAGTATAAGACATTTAGGATGAATGTAGGTGAGTCCATTTAGAGCATGCACACTAGATTCGCACACATCATAAACTCACTGCATGCATTATGAAAGACCTATCCCACATATGAGATGATTAGGAAGATCCTTAGAGGCTTACCTCCTATTTGGGAAGCCAAGGCTACGGCCATTGCTGAGGGTAGAGACCTTAAGGCCATGACTCTAGATGAATTAATAGGTTCCTTGATCACTTATGAATTAGCCATTAATAAGAGACCTAGTAAGCATAATAGGGCAAAGAAAGTGACTACATTAAAAATCTCCATGAACACATCTAGTGAATGCAGTGATTCTGACACTGATGAGGATATGGCTATGCTAACCAAAAAATTTAGCAAATTTTTTAGGAAGAACAAGAAGCAATATAAAAAAATATAGGGAGTCTACAACTTAAAAGGGAGAGTCCAGTAAAAGAAAATAAAAATCAAATGCTCCTACATGCTATAACTGCAACAAGGTTGGGCACATCAAACCACACTGCCCACTGCTAAAAAAGGAGACTAAGAAAAAGAAGAAAGCCATGAAGGCTGGAACATCATGGGACAAACTTAGCAGTAGTGACTCATAATGAGACCACAGCGACTCAGAGGTCGCTAATTTGTGCTTGATGGCACACGAGGATGAGGTATGCCTAAGATCGTCCTCCTCCAAGGACCGGTGGTACTTAGATAGTGGATGCTCACAGCACATGACCGAAGACAAGGGAAAATTCACTTCCATTGTTCCCAAGGATGGAGGCAATGTAACATTTGGCGACAATGCAAAACATCACATCATTGGGGTAGGTAAAGTTGGTAAGGATTCATCTCTTACTATTGATAATGTTTTGTTGGTTGATGGGCTGAAGCATAATCTACTTAGCATAAGTCAGTTGTGTGACATAAGATATAAAGTATCTTTTGAAAATGACAAATGCATAATAGAAAATAAAATAGATCACAAAATACTTTTTACCGCCAATCGCCATGAAAATGTGTATACTACTTCTCTTGATATTTTAGCTTCATAACAAGTAACATGCTTTTTTGCTGTAAATGAAATTAGTTGGTTATGGCATAGACGGTTAGGACATGCAAGCATGGATTTATTGTCAAAACTTGTTAGAAAATAACTCGTAAAAGGCTTGCCTAAAATGTCTTTTGTAAAAGATAAAATTTGTGATGCATGTCAAATGGGTAAGCAAACAAAATCTAGTTTCAAGAAAAAGAAATTCATATCTACTACTAGACCACTTGAGATGCTCCATTTAGATTTGTTTGGTCCTAATTCTGTGCAAAGTCTTGGTGGTAAATCGTATGCTTTTGTAATTGTGGATTACTTTTCTAGATTCACATGGATATTATTTCTTGCACACAAAAATGAATCATGTGAACAATTTACCAAGCTTTGAAGGAGAATTCAGAATGAAAAAGGATACAAGATAACTCATATAAGAAGTGATAGAGGCACCAAATTCAAAAATGAAAGCATAGAAAAATATTGTGACTTAGAGGACATATCACATAACTTCTTTGCACCTAGGACACCTCAACAAAATGGTGTGGTATAAAGAAAGAATAGGTCACTACAAGAAATGGATAGAACTATGCTAAATGAACATAATTTACCTAAATATTTTTGGGCCGAGGCCATTAATACTGCATGTTATGTTATGAATAGGGTGTTGATTAGACCGTCAATTAATAAAACCCTTTATGAATTGTGGAACAACCATAAACCTAATATTTCCTATTTTCATGTATTTGGTTGTAAATTATTTGTGTTTAGGGATAATGAACACTTAGGAAAATTTTGACTCCAAATCCGATGAAGGCATTTTCCTAAGTTATGCACTTAATAGTAAAGCATATAGGGTTTTCAATAAAAGAACACTGACTGTCATTGAATCTATTCATGTTGTGTTTGATGAATCTAATCAATTTTCTAATAAAGATGATGAAGATGATATTGATATTAAAAAATGCTTGGAGAAAATGTTTATTGAAAACAATGGAAGTGAAAATCAAGAAGTAAATGAAAAATCATCTGAAGATAATGAAAATGAAAATCAGGAGTTCTCTGAAGATTGGAAATTCATTAGAAATCATCCTATAGATCAAATCATAGGTGAACCGTCCCATGGTGTAGCCACAAGATCCTCCTTGAGAAATCTAGTGAATCATTCTGCTTTCTTATCCCAAGAAGAACCTAAAAATATATAAGAAACCATAGAGGATGAGTCTTGGGTGATGTCCATGCAAGAAGAACTTAACCAATTTGAAAGAAGCAAAGTGTGGACTCTAGTTCCTAGGCCTAGTGATCATATTATCATTGGAACTAAATGGGTATATAAAAATAAGAAAGATGAGAATGGGGTAATAACTAGGAATAAAGTTAGACTAGTTACCCAAGAGTACAACCAAGAGGAAGGGATTGACTTTGATGAAACATATGCTCCTATTGCTAGGTTAGAAGCCATTCGTATGCTACTTGTCTTTGCTGCTTTTAAAATTTTTAAAGTGTTTCAAATGGATGTTAAAAGCGCTTTTCTAAATGGCTTTATTATTGAAGAAGTATATGTAGAACAACCACCATGTTTTGAAAATCATAAATATCTAAATCATGTTTACTGGTTGTCTAAGGCCTTATATGGATTGAAATAAGCACCTAAAGCTTGGTATGAGAGATTTAGTGGTTTTCTACTAGAAAATGGGTTTACCCGTGGCAAGATTGACGCTATATTTTTCATCAAATCCAAAAATGATGATATGTTGCTTGTTCAAATATACGTGGACGATATCATTTTTGGAGCAACTAATGATGAGTTGTGTAATAGTTTGCCAAATGCATGCAAAGTAAATTTGAAATGAGCATGATGGGTGAACTTAGTTTCTTCTTAGGACTACAAATTAAGCAAGCTACTCATGGAACTTTCATTTGCCAATCTAAATATATTAGGGACTTACTAAAGAATATGGAAGATTGAAAAATTCTTGGTACGTCTATGAGCTCTTCCATTAAGTTTGATAAAGATGAGCAAGGAATCCATGTTGACGTAAAATTGTATCGTGGCATGATTGGGAGTCTCCTATATCTCATTGCTAGTAGGCCTAATATTATGTTTAGTATGTGTATGTGTGCTAGGTTTCAGGTTACCCCTAAGGAATCTCACCTAAAAGCTGTTAAACGAATCCTTAGGTATCTAGTTGGGACTATAGAGTTAGGCGTGTGGTACCCTAAGCATACTACTTTTGAGATTGCTAGTTACACTGATGCTAACTTTGCCAGTAGTAAAGTTGATAAAAAAAGTACCAGCGGCACTTGTCATTATTTAGGACAATCTATTGTTTCTTGGTTCTCCAAGAAAAAAAACTCAATTGCCTTATCCACAACTAAAGCAAAATACATTGCGGCTAAAAGTTGTTGTATCCAAACTCTTTATATGAAATAACAACTTATGGATTTTGGATTGCATTATGAAACAATACCGATTAAATATGATAATACTAGTGCAATCAACATCTCTAAAAATCCTATCTCACATTCACGAACTAAACACATTGACATTAGACATCATTTCCTTCGTGATCATATGCAAAAAGGAGATGTGGCTCTTGAGTTTGTATGCACCAATGAACAGTGGGCAGATATATTCACTAAACCACTTCCCAAGAATAGGTTCATACAAATTAGACGTGAATTAGGCTTAATGTACAGTAGAGAAATTTCTTAGATGTTTCATAAATTGCATAAATTTAGGGGGAGCTTTCAAGTGAAATTTAACAAGTCTTAGCAACCAATATCATTGTTGATTTGTTTTCTTGCCTTAGACTTTGTGAATGCTGATTATTGCTTGTGTGCACATGTCTTATATCAATAGCATGATCATATTGGATGTAATGAATATTGATTATTACTTGTGATGTACCCTTCCTTTGTCCACTTCATGATGATATTGAAACTTTTATTTGATTGTTGGACCATACTGAATTGTTCGAATAGTTGTGGATAAACTGCTAGGATATATAAACTCAAACAGGTTACATTTTATACATAATTTATTTTGGAAATTCCGATTTACAAACGACACTCTGCCAAAATTTTTTAAAAAAAATCTTTCCAAAATTCATAATGTATAAATGTAATACTTACCCATTGCCTAGAGTGTTAACTCATGTGGCCCTTTTTGCTGCTGCCAAAAAGGGGAGATGGAAGAGAGGCAAAAATAATGGGTAAAGTAATTTGGTTAAAATAAGATGCATATTGATAGGGGGAGCCTTCTTAAAGTTAAACCCATATTTTTGCTGATCGTATTTGTCATCATCAAAAAAGGGGAGAATGTTGACCTTATAAGTCACGCTTGGTTTTGATTATGACAAATACTCATTATATCTAATGAGTGTTTGAGATTATGCACAGGAACCTAAATTGTCAAGATCCAGATGCACATAGACAAAGTGAAGATTGAAGACTAAATCACTTTATGATTGTAATATATATTTCAGTTGTGTAATTGGTCTGTAATAGTAATTAGGACTTTACCTGTAATAATCATCACACACATTACATGCATGGTCTAATAAGTAAGCTCAGACTCAAATTGAATCATAACTAAAATTGGACCCAGAAAAGACCTAAGACACTCACTATTGCACTTATATGTGTTAGGCACTTGAATAGGGCGATTATGAATTAAAATATGACTAAAATACACATTTTATGCACTTTCGGTTGACCGACACATGCAGTTCATTCTGCCCCTGGTCAACCGAACCCAATTTGGGTCAATCGAACCCGGTTTGGGTCAACCGGTTGACCACAGCCCGATCGACCAAGCCATGATAGTTCATTTGACCCCAGTCGATCGAAACCCCGTGAAGTCAACAGTTTGACTTCCTGGTCGACGGAGACATTTTTGTACTACACCAACCTAGTCGACCGAGTTTCCATGTGTGGGAACCCAACGGTCTAGTCGACCGACCCGTTAATTCATTTTCACCCTGGTCGACCGAACCGCGCTATTTGAAAAAATCACCTTCCCGGTTAACCGACCCTGAAGTTCAAAATTGGCTCGGTTGACCGAGCCATATGAACTTCGGTTGACCGATAGTCTTCTAGTCGACTGGTGCTCTCAGGTTGCCCTATATTTTTTACCATGGTTAAATATTTTTAACAGGGTTAAAATCACTAAAACGTCATTAATCTTTTCTAATAATACCAGTCTTGTCCCTAACGGTCATAATTCATGGGGTGTCCATAAATACCCCTTCATTTGGGAAAATTAAGGACAAGATTAGCAAATCAAATTAAAAATTCTCTCTCAAGCCAAATACTCTCTACTACTCATTCTCTTACTCTAATCACTCAAACTTACCCTTTTCGAGTTCTTAAATCCTCTGTAAGTGTCTTGAGTGTTTGTTGTTAATAAGTTTGCTCTCCCATTTGTGTGTGATTGAATCAATTTTTAATGAGAGCAAAACCTTAGTATTCTTAGGGGGCTTTCCTAATAAGTCTCTCCTAAGAAAACTTGTATTGAACTTCCGAGTGTTGCATTTTCGTTACAATAACTTAGGAAGTTTGTATTTTTTTTTTTTTGGGTTGTAAAAATATTTTCAAAAACATTCTCAAATATCTTGGGTAATTTATTTCGATATACTTTTGAGAAGATATTTGTGTTTGTGATATTGATCTTTAATATAATATTTATTTACATATCATTTGCTGAATACAAAGATTATATATCTTTTGCAAACCAAGCATATATGTCATCTTATATTCACGTGATTGAAATATTCTATTGATTGATACATTTGAAACTTGCTTGACATCCTTGTGTGAATCTATTGATTGAATATCTTGAGATACAAAGATTGCTTGTTGATACTCTCACGCACTCATTACGCTGATAGAAAATATATTTGAGAGTTCAAATATTTAACTACACTGAGCTTACATATAAAATCATTTGTGGTGTATGTGACTGAGCGCATTTGGGTACATATTTGCTTTACATGAAAGCACAATCATTGTATCGATAGTATTTGATTGTAAAATCTGAGTGTTTCCAGTGGTGGCCTGAGGCGGCGATAATCCAGCCCGATAAGGATTGTTGTAAAGGTTGAGGTCAGCCTTGTGCTAATTGACCTGGTTTGTTTAGGTGCCGCTCCACCCGTTTAAATGAGCAAGTTATAGTGGTAATCCTTGTTCTTGTTAGCCAAGGCGAGGACGTAGGCAATTGGCCGAACCTCGATAACATTTCTGTGTGTCACCCTTACTTTACTACTTTATGGTGCATGTGTGTTTGATTAAATTGATTTATTTACTTTCTGGTGAACATTTACATTACTTGCACTAGATTGACCATAAGGTTGTGAATATACTGATATTAGGAGATTGACCTACATCTTAAATTTTAAAAATACCAATTCACCCCCCCCCTCTTGGGATCACGATAAAGCTAACACGTATGTCGTATCACATATCAAATAAGAGGCTCAGCCCGTACGCCAGCATATCATATAAATGGCTCGGCCCGTACGCCAGTATATCATGTAAAAGGCTTAGCCCATACGCCGGCATATCATGTAAGAACATCCTCAGCCCGCACCCTAGTATATGATATAAAACTCTCGGCTCGTATGCCGATATGTCATTTAAAAACTCTTGGCTCGTACGCCAGTATATAATTGTAAAACTTTATATCATTAATATTTTCCCAAAAAACAGTAATTCATAATAAATTCTACTCATGCCACACAAATTGGGTATTACACATATATAAAACATATCATCATTTATAGCTGTATTTCCCAAACATAATGCTATTATATATTTATTTTTCTGAAATTAAATGCTGTAAGATTATACATATATTTTCATAAAACAACGAACTTAGTTTATCCCTTTACCTGATTCCTAAAAAATCCTTAAAATAATCAGTCTTGCACCCACAAGGTTCCCCGTTCAACACCTTTAAAATGATATCCCCCAGAACAAAACTTTAGTATTCTTCGACTACTACATTTTCCACAACTACAGGAAAGTCAAATACCAAATAAAAACCCTTACCCTAAATTTGGGATGAAATCTAAATTAACCCCACTGTCGATCCACTCCAGCATATTTGTAGAGAACTTCTCCAAGAGTGTCATGGTGGCTTCGGATCGTCGATTCAGTGAAGAACAGACCCAGAAATTAAGAGAGAAGGGTAGGGAACCAAAGAGGAGAGACAAAGGAAAGTCTGCGCATGAATTTTCAGGCAAAAATGAAGTTTAGGCATATTTATACACTGACCTTCGTCGACGAGCCACTTCACCTCATCGACAAGGTCAAGAAGGACGTTCGTCAACGAATGTTTGCTTCTCGTTGACAAAATTCAGATATGGGAAAATAGTCTCTCCGTATTTTCTCGTCGACGAACCCCTCATGTGTACTCGTCGATGAGGCCCTGATTAAGTATTTCAAATACAATTTCCTTTTCTCCTTCTTCCATTATTTAAATACCATAATTCCCTAGGTCACTACATTCTCCCCTCCTTATAAAAATTTCGTCCTCAAAATTTTCTATTCATATGATTCATCATCGCTTAAAGGTAAGATGGTCTACTTATTTTATTACTTACCCTCACTTATGGAGGAGGAATATTGTGGTTACATTTCATGTTCTGGGAGATTACATATATAAAATAAAATTCTCCCAAAACTAAAAGACTACTTATTAACTAAACCACTACATGTACTTGCAAAAGAAACATTACCTACTATTACACTTTCTAGAATAATTGTGGATATCTCTGCCTTATCTATTCCTCAAGCTCCCAAGAAACTTCTTCTATTGCATGATTTCTCCACATGACTTTCACCAATGGAATCTTCTTATTACATAATTCTTGTTCTTTCCTATCCAAAATCTGTACTGGCACCTCCTCATAAACTAGTGAATCACTGAGCTCTAATTCACCATAATTGATCACGTGAGAAGGGTTTGGGACGTATTTCCTCAACATGGAAACATGAAATACATCATGAATCTTAGACAACACAGGTGGCAAAGTTAGCCTGTAGGCAATCGGCCCCACTTTCTCTAAAATCTCAAACGGACCGATAAACTTAGGGCTAAGTTTACCCTTCTTCCCAAATCGCATAACCCCTTTTAACGGAGCTATTTTCAAAAATACATGATTACCAACATCAAACTCCAATTTCCTGCGGCAGGTATCAGGGTAACTCTTCTGTCAACTCTGAGCTGCACTGATTCTATACCTGATAAGCCAAACCTTGTCATACGCTTGCTGTACTAACTCCGGTCCCACAACACGCCGCTCACCCAGCCCATCCCAATATAAAGGAGAACGATATCTCCTACTGTAAAGCACCTCAAACGGTGTCATGACAATGCTAGTTTGATAACTATTATTGTATGCAAATTTCACCAGCGGCATAAATTGAGTCCAACTACCCCCAAAATCTAGCATGCACGCTCGAAGCATATCTTCCAATATCTAAATTGTCCTCTCAATCTGCCCATCTGACTAAGGATGGAACATCATGCTAAAAGATAACTGAGACCCCAGAGCCTCCTGCAAGCTCCTCCAAAATCGTGATGTGAAACATGGGTCTCTGTATGACACTATAGAAACTGGCACGCTATGGGAAAGGACTATCTCCTGAATATATATCTCTACCAGTCAGTCCATGGAGTAGCTGATCTTGATGAGAAGGAAATGGGCGGTCTTGGTCAAACGATGCACAATCACCCAAATTACATTCTGACCATGCAATGCCGACAGTAGCCCTGAAATAAAATCTATAGATATATGATCCCATTTCCACTCTAGAATAAAAAGTGACTGCAATTGGCCTGCTGGTCTCTGGTGCTCAGCTTTTATCTGCTGACATGTCAGACACTGGGCTACATACTCCACAATTTCCTTCTTCATACCACTCCACCAAAAAGACTCTCGCAGATCCCTATACATTTTCGTACTTCCAGGATGAACTATGTACAAAGATCTGTGAGCCTCCTCCAAGATGGTCTTCCTGATGTCAACATCGACAGGAACACATAATCTAGAATGGAATCGTAAAGTTCCATCATCTGCAACATTAAACTCCTCTCCCTAACCATTCTGTACTCTAACCATTACTTCTGCTAATTCTGGATCATCTCTCTGAGCAGCTTTAATCCTTTCCTGCAGAGTAGGCTGCACCAATAAACTAGCAATACAAGCCTAAGAACCACTCCTGACCAACTCTATGTCGAGTCTCTCCAGATCCATCATGATCTGATGCTGGATCTCCATAACTGTCAACGCTGGTCCCACCGACTTCCTACTCAAAGCATCAGCTACCATGTTCGCCTTCCTTGTGTGGTAACTGATAGTGCAGTCAAAATCTTTAGTAAGCTCAAACCACCTTCTCTGCCTCATATTCAGTTCCTTCTAAGTGAAAAAGTACTTTAAACTCTTGTGGTCGGAGAAGATTTCACACCGTTGACCATACAGGTAATGCCTCCAAATTTCCAATGCGTGTACTATTGCAGCCAATTCAAGATCATGGGTAGGGTAGTTCTTTTCATACTCTTTCAATTGCCTAGAAGCATACACTACCACTCTGCCATGCTGCATCAGTATACAACCAAGTCCCTTCAAGGACACATCACTGTAGATAACATAACCCTCACCCCCTGACGGGATGATCAACGCTGATGTTGTGACAAGTCTTTGCTTCAATTCCTAAAAACTCTGCTCACAGCTGTCGTCCCACTCAAACCTGGAATTCTTCCTAGTCAGTCATGTCAGAGGCGTTGATAATGGTGAGAATCCTTCAACGAAACGACGATAATACCCAGCTAGCCCCAAGAAACTCCTAATCTCCTAGAAGTTCTTCGGTCTCACCCAATTCACTACTGCATCAATCTTACTAGGATCCACAGATATACCATCTCCTGAAATGACATGCCCCACAATCTTCTTAAGCCAGAATTCACATTTACTGAACTTAGCGTACAACTTAATTTCCCGAAGCATCTATAGAATCTACCTCAAATGCGTCTCATGTTCCTCATAGCTCCTCGAATAGACCAGTACATCATCAATAAACACAACAACAAACTAGTCTAAATATTGGTGAAATACTCTATTCATCAAGTCCATAAATACCGCAGGAGCATTCGTTAGACCAAACGGTATAACGAGGACTTTATAATGCCCATATCTGGTCTTGAAGGCTGTCTTTGATACATCCTCTGCTTTCACTTTCACCTGATAATAGTTTGATCTGAGGTCAATCTTAGAATACACTCGTGTACCCTGGAGCTGGTCAAACAAATCATCTATACGGGGTAAAGGATACTTGTTCTTGACTATCACTTTGTTAATCTCCCTATAATCTATACACATCCTCATAGTCCCGTCTTTCTTCTACAAAAATAATAGTGGAGCTCCCCACAGAGATACACTAGGTCATATGATGCCCTTATCAAGCAAATCTTGCAACTGATTCTTCAATTTTGTCAACTCTGCTGGCGCCATTCGATAAGATACTTTAGAAATCGGCGCTATACCTGGAAGCAGATCAATAGAAAAATCTACCTCACGATCAAGTGGCAAGCCTGGTAACTCATCTGGAAAAACATCCGTAAACTCCTTTACTACTGGCGTACTAGAGAGTTTCAATTCATTCCCTGACATTTCCTTCACAAAGGCCACAAATCCCTAATAACCACTCAGTAGTAGTCTCCTCGCCTGAATAGCTGAAACTAACTGAGGCGAGGATGGCGCTCGCGACCCTACAAACTTGAATTCTGCTCTTCCTGAAGGTCTAAATATCACTTCTTGTGCATGACAATCTATACTGGCAAAATTAGCTGCTAGCCAATCCATACCAAGTATACATCATACCCATGCATGTCCAGCACTATTAAATCAGCAGACAAGACTTTCCCCTAGATATCAACTAGACAATCTCAGAGCACCCTACTACACCTCACTACTGACTCGGTCGGTGTAGATAACAACAGTTCAGTGTCTAACAACTGTGTTTCTGCCCCACATAGTCTAGTGCACTCCAAAGATACAAACGAGTGTGTGGCTCTTGAATCAAATAATACAATAATTTTAAAGGAAAGCATGCTAACCATACTTGTCACCACGTCGCCGGCTATCTCAGCATCACCCGGCGTCAAAGCAAAAACTCTGGCTGGAGCCATATTTCTCTGCTATCCTCCACGTGGCGCCTGATAGCCTCCCCGGTATGGTCTGGGAGAAGGAGCTTTATCTGGGGGTAAAGGGTAGTCTTGCACCAAATGTCCCCGTCTACCATAGCAATAGTAGATAGCTCGTCCCAGTCGACACTCTCCCCAGTACCTCCTCCCACGAGTATGATAGACAGGAGGATTCTGCACTGTCTGAACCTTATGATCCCTAGTTTCCTATCTCCACCCTCTACCATAGTTTCCTCTCCTCCACTGACCCTGCCTATAACCCTACTAGTAGCCTGAAGATGTAGATTTCTTCTTTTGTCCCTGTTCCTCTACATCCATACACTCATTGACCTCTACTAAGGCTGCTCTATCGACTAACTCAGCAAAATCCTGAATCTTTAGTACCACCACCTGCTTGTATATGCCTCTCCTCAATCCTCTTTCAAACTATCTCGCCTTTTTTATCTCATTAGGAACAATATACGAAGCGAAGCAAGAGAATTCTATAAACCACGCTGCATACTGCTGGACTGACAACTGTCCCTGCTTTAAACTTAGGAACTCTTCCACTTTAGCCTCCCTGACAGTAGTTGGAAAATATCTGTCAAAGAATAATTCTTTAAATCGGTCCTATGACATTGCTATCAGCGTCGTCTTTTGCTGCTCCAGAAGTCTCACAGTAGTCCACCACCTCTCGGCCTCTCCTGTTAGTTTATAGGTGGCAAAGAGGACCCTCTGTTCCTCTATACACTATAACACCGTCAAGACTTTCTTAATCTTCCGCATCCAATTTTCAGCAGCGGCAAGATCAACCCCTCCTGAAAACGATGGAGGATTCATCTTAGTAAACTTCTTTATAGTGCATCCATGGCCTGCAGATGGACCTCCCTACTCTCTAGAGCTCCAAGCGATCTTAGCCATAATCTGTCGAGCCACACTGCGTAGTACTGCATCAGAATCGGTCCCCCCTGCACTTGAGGGCCCTGCTCCATCACTGCCACTCGCATGGCCACTACCTCCTCCTGTATCCATCCTAAAAAACAATACACATAATTTAGAAACCCTATACTTATAGCTTACACACCTAACATAGTTCCTTATCCTAACTTCCTTAACTTATCCCTAACTCTAGTCCTACATTCTAGGAACACAACCCAACAATAGTTTCCTATGGTTTTCTTGAAATCGTTACCCTAAGAAAAACACAAAAACCACCATGAAAGTTCTGCCTCTAGACTGTAGAACCAAACCTTAAATCATTTTCCCAAACTGTGGTATCATTTTCGCTGCACTCTAAAGTTTACAAAACCTAACAACCTAGACTCTAATACCAAAACTGTAACGACCTGCTTATTTTATCATTTTTTTCCTTCCATGATAATAAAGATCAATATAATAAACCTAGCAGATCATAATCAACCTGAACCCATAGGTATTAGGGATACATCAGATATACAACATGGAAGCCTAAGCAGCATGAAACATAAAAATCACATACATTTCATAATACCATTCCAACACAATACTAGAGTTTATTACGACCATCATATACATCCCAAAACAATCAAAACCAATCCTAGGGTCATCACCCAGAAATCCATCTAACCCTAGCAAAAGACTTACCCTTCAGATAGGGTAGGACTAACGAACTCTAGCGCTGTGGAGCATTATCTGCTCTCCTATTTGGGGCTCCTGAAATGTTCATATAATTTGGGGTGAGACACCTCTTAGTAAGGGAAATAAACTAATACCAGTGTGTGGCAAAATGAGTATTTCTGTGTTATACATAAAACCATAAATAAACATATTTAGTAAAACTGTCTGCATCATATCTGGGAAAAACATGTATAATCATAGCATGGCAGAACATACTGGATTTCCATAAGCATAATTCATCTCATAAAATAATAATACCAAAAACAACCCTGGAAGGTTAGCTGGCTGGTGTCATGTCTTACCCCCACATAACTGGGTTGTGTGGCCCGAAGGTGGGACCTAACAATGGCTGGCCTACCACTGCCAATCAAAGTAAATGTCTATAAGTACGATGGGTCTGCCAAACCTAGTCCGTACACCAGGGATGCCAACACTTCAATAAACCACATCGACTATCCATCCTCACACTGCCCCGTACGACAACGATAACACAATATCACAATCTTCGTGATCACAAAGCTAAGGTACCGTGCTCGTGTAAGCCTAAACCAAGCCAACTAGGTTCTGATAACATATAACATATTTCAAATTGCGATACATTGCTATTCCAAAATATTAATTGCCAATTCAATATCATCATATCACATTTCATATATAACATGAAAATCATCAGCCTTTACACCGGCATTTCGTATTTTATCAATCACGGCTCATACGTCGTATCGCATATCAAATAAGAGGCTCGGCTCGTACACCGGCATATCATATAAATGGCTCGGCTCGTACACTAGTATATCATGTAAAAGGCTCGGCATGTACGCCGACATATCATGTAAGAAAATCCTCAGCCCATACGCCGGTATATCATATAAAACTCTCGGCTCGTACGCCAGTATATTATTTAAAAACTCTCAGCCCGCATGCCGGTATATCATTGTAAAACTTTATATCATTAACATTTTCCTAGAAAACAATAATTCATAATAAATTCTACTCATGCCACACAAAATGGGTATTACACATATTTAAAACATATCATCATTTACAGTTGTATTTCCCAAACATAATGTTATTATATATTTATTTTCCTGAAATTAAATGATGTAAGATTATGCATATATTTTCATAAAACAACTAACTTAGTTTATCCCCTTACCTGATTCCTGAAAAGCCCTTAAAATAATCAGTCCTGCACCCGCAGGGTTCCCCATTCAACACCCTGAAAATGGTATCCCCCAGAATAAAACTTTAGTATTCTTCGACTAATACATTTTCCACAACTGCAGGAAATTCAAATACTGAATAAAAACCCTTACCCTAAATTTGGGATAAAATCTAAACTAGCCCCTCTGTCGACGCACTCTATCATATTTGTAGAGAACTTCTCCAGGAGTGTCATGGTAGCTTCGGATTGTCAATTCGGTGAAGAACAGATCCAGAAATTAAGAGGGAAGGGTAGGGAACCAAAGAGGAGAGACAAAGGAAAGTCTGCGCGTGAATTTTCGGGCAAAAATGAAGTTTAGGCATATTTATACATTGGCTTTCGTCGACGAGTCGCATCACCTCATCAGCAAGGTCAAGAAGGACGTTCATCGACCAACGTTTGCTTCTCATGGACGAAATTCAGAGATGGGAAAATAGTCTCTCGGTATTTTCTCGTCGACAAGACACGTCCCCGTCGATGAGCCCCTCATGTGTACTCGTCGACGAACTCCCTGTGATCGTCAACGAGGCCCTGTTTAAGTATTTCAAATACAATTTCCTTTTCTCTTTCTTCCATTATTTAAATACCATAATTCCCCAAGTCACTACAATCCACCTGAACCCAAGGGTACAAGGGGTATACCTAAAATACAATACTGATACCTAAGTAGCAGGAAACGTAATAACATATACATATCAAATTACCATTCAACACAATACTAGAGTTTACTACATCCCTCATATGATTACACATAACCCAAAATATCCAAAAACAAGTCCTAGGGTCGTCACCCAAAAATCCGTCTGATCCTAGGAAAATACTTACCCTTCAAATAGGGTAGAACAGTTGAATCCTAACACTGTGGAGTTCTATCCGCTCTTCTATCTGGGGCTCTAGAAATGTTTATATAATTTGGGGTGAGACACCTCTCAGTAAGGAAAATAAACTAATATCAATGTATGGCAACATGGGTATTTTCTTGTTATACATATAACAGTACATAAACATACTTGATAAAACTGTCTGTATCATATCTAAGAGAAACATGTTTTATCATATCATGGTATAACATACTGAATTTCCATACACATAAATCATCTCATATAACTGTACATAGAAAACATCCTGGATGGTTAATTGGCTGGTGTCATGTCTTACCCCTACATGACTGGGTTGTGCGGCCCGAAGGCGGAACCTAGTAATGGCTGGCCGACCACACTAGATCAACATAAGTTTGTAAGTATGATGGGTCTGCCCCTCCTGGTCTGGACACCAGAGGGACGCTTGCGCTGCAATAAACCACATCAACTGTTGATCTCCTACTACCCCGTATGGCAAGCGGTAGCACTAACATAAACATGATCGTGATCATATAGTTACGGTATCGTGCTTCGTGAAAGCCTAAACTAAGCCAACTAGGTTTTCCTAACATATAACATATTTCCAAATAATGATACATGGCTATTTCATAATCATATCTGTCATGTTAATATTTTCACACTTTTTTGCATAACATATCATATAAAATTTACAACCCTTACGCCGCCATTTTGTATTTTATAAATCACAGCCCGTACGCCGATATTGCATATCATAAAAACCTTCGGCCCTTGCGCCGGTATTTCATATAAAAGCTCGGCCCTTACACCGGCATATCATGTAGAATCCTTGGCCCTTACGCCGACATATCATATAAAATTCCATAGTTTGAAAAATCCCTGTATCATTTTAATATTTTTCTGAAAGTAGTAATAACATACCAATTTTGTAAACATAATATTTCATCATCATAATTTCTATGGTAAATATTACTCATGACACACAAAAGAGATAATAAACTTATTTCTGATATTATACATGAAATCCATATTTCTAATCAATAACATTATTTCCAACATAATTCTACAATATACATATGTATCTGAAACTAAATGCTATAAAATAGTAAACACATTTTCATAGAATCCTGACCTAGTTTATCCCCTTACCTGATTTCTGAAAAGCCCCTACAATGTCTAGTCTTACACCCGCAGGGTTCCCCATTCAACACCCTGAAAACAACATCTCCCTGAACAAAACTTCAGTATTTCTTCAATTACTACATTTTCTACAAATGTAGAAAAGTCAAATACTAAATAAAAAGTCTTACCCTGAACTTGGGATGGAGTCCCAGTTAGCCCCACCAACGATCCACTCCAGCAGACCTAGAGAGAAACTTCCCAGGGGTGTCATGGCGGCCTCGGATCATCGGTCCAGCGAAGAATGGACCCATAATCTTAGAGAGAAGGGAGGGGGGACGAACAGGAAAGAGAGAGAGATCCTTCGCGTAATTTCTACAGAAAAATCGAGTTTAGGCTATTTATATACCTGCACTCGTCGACAAGCCACATCACTTCGTCGACTAGGCCACGAAGGAAGTTCGTCGACGAATGTTCATTCCTCGTTGACGAAATTCAGAGCTAAGAATAGCCTCTCAATAACTTTTCGTCGATGAGACACGTGTCCCTGTCGATAATCCCAATAAGCCACTTCGTCGACGAACGTGCTATTGTGACACCCTATATAATTTCCATTTTCACCCTCTTTATTAATTTAAATACCATAATTCTTCGGGTTTCTACACCTGAGACGCTCGAAAACCAAACCCTAGCTTTTTCCCAAAATCAAGAATCCACTCCGCTAGATTTGTAGATATCCGCTCCCTGATCGTCATGGTAACCTTCGATCGTTGAAGCGGACAATGAACGACGAAGGATCGAAGAGAGAGAGAGTGTGGGCACTAGTTAGAGAGAGAGAGAGAGAGAGAGAGAGAGATAAATTATGTTTCTTAATGAAGAAGTAAACAAAATTTATATTTATAGAGCCCTTCACCCAGTCAAATTTGTCGATGAAATGGCACCTTCGTTGACGAGCCACACAATGTCACGCCCCGAACTTGGTAATGGGACCCAGGGGTGAATAAGTAAACTAAAATGTCCTTGTATCATACAAAACATCCATGAAATAGTACAACGAATGAGGGTCTGACCCCGTGGGCTTCCTAGGCACCCTAAACACATCCATATACAACAGAATATATGCAGCGAAAAATGGTCTTTCTATACATATCCTTTACCATACCAGAGTCTATACACAAGGAAATCCAGGTCCATAATACAAACACAACCTCGGTGTCAGCCAAAACCACAAAAGACCACCCAATACTATCGTAGTACTTACCCAAGTACCTCTCGCAGTACACCGACCACTACGCTCCTAACTCAAAGGATGCTAGTTCTGATTACTCGAAGGACTTGAAAAATATGTACGTATAGCAGGGGTGAGACACCTTTCAGTAAGGCAGATATAGGTTATATCGTTGTGTGGCATTTGAGTGTTATTATGACAGCAAAACATACACATTTAAATTCAATTTCCAGTACTATCACAAAACATTGTATACACGCACACACACATGATCGAGTAACCTGGTGTAGTCACACCTTTTGGCCCGAAGTCAGCCCGCAATACCTAGCATCGGCCCGCAATACATGGTGTCCCCAGCACATGGTGAACCCCAGGCTCCCATGGCATCGTACTGGTACAAACTAGTGGATCCACACCCTTTGGTGATCAGCCGGTAAGGCTCACATCCTCGGATATAGAGCCGGACACTCTTGCAAACGTGGCAGGCGATAAACACACGCCCTCGGCTATAGAGCTAGACACTCTTTAAGTACCTGGAACAACTTGGAACCCAACTCTTATTGCATTTCATTTTAAAACACAACCATACATGCTCATATAACCAAACAAACCACACCCATTTGGTAATCTATATATCATGATTTTCCAAACGTACACAGTTTAATAAAGTCAAGGCATGACCATCCCTAATACAATACATTACACAGTATAACAAAGGTTTTCCAACAAAACCAAGGAATGCAGCCTAGTACCCCCTTTTCCCTAAAAACTGTTACATGAAAAACCCACAATTTTACCCATTATATTTCCCCAAATGAGTAACCAAAACGCACACAGGACCGTGAACCACAGTTCTTCGGAGTCTGATTTCAAAAATAACTGACATAAACTGAATCTCTTTAACTTTTCCCCAAATGACAAATCCCGAACTCCAAGGCCCCTAAATTGCAAATCGAGTTCCAAACCCTACAACCCACAGTACAAAACTTGCTCACAACTCTGTTACCTACAAGACTACAGAATCAGAACTGAAAACTGAGCCTTACCTCTATTTTGGGCCAAAACCCGAGAATGCCCGAAACGAAAATCCAATCCTTAGAACTTGTAGAGAATCCTTCCTTGATCCTCATGGTAATGTCAGATCTACGATTCCCGCTACATATGGCGAAGAAATCTAGGGGGATAGAGAGTAGGTTGAGTTTCTAGAAAGATAGAGAGAGAATTTAAGTTTTCTTAGTTGAGAAGTAATGAAAATATCTATTTATAACCCTTTGACCCAGCCACTCCTTGTCAACAAAACTCTGCACTTCATCGCCAAGAACTACAAAGACTTTGTCGACAAACTCTGGCTTCGTCGACGAAGCTTGCTTAATTACCAATTTACCCCTTTCTTAATTAATTAATTCCCTATATCACGGTTCGGGTTCTTAAAACCTCCCATCCTTACAAAAATTTCATCCTCGAAATTTGCTATCTCTTGTTCATAAACTCATTCATGAAATCAATTATACACTCGACTTTAGGAAGAAAACCGGTGACTACTATAACGCAGCCCCATCAAAACATATACATACCCTCACTTATGGCAGAGGAATACCGTGATTACAAACATAAATCGTCTTAGGAGTTCACAAAGACACACACTCCTCAAGACCAACCACCTATTCCAATACAAAGTAGGGTAATGTACATAACTCAGAACAAATGTGGATACTTTCGGTGTATTTCTGCTTCCAATTCTCAAGAAGCTTCCTCAACCTCGTGATTCCGCCACAACACCTTCACCAAAGATATGTCCTTCGTATGTAGCTTCTGAACTTTATGGTCCAGAATCTGAATAGGTATCTCCTCACACGCTAATGTATCCACAATCTCCACATTCTCGTAGCTAATAGCATGTGAAGGATCCAACACGTACCTCCTCAACATGGATACATGAAACACATCGTAGAACCTCGAGAGTGCTGGGGGGGTAGGGCAATCCTATAGGCTACCGGACTCACTCGCTTAAGAACCTCGAATGGTCCAATGTACCTCGGGCTCAACTTGCCCTTCTTCTCAAATCTCATTACCCCTTTCATCGGAGCGATCCTCAAAAATACCTTACCCCCCACCTCAAACTCCAACTCACGGTAGTGAACATCTGCGTAGCTCTTCTGCCGACTTCGAGCTGATTTAACCCTTTCTCATATCAAACCTACCTTCTCAGATGCCTGCTGCATAAGTTCAGTTCCTAACACCTAACGTTCACCAACCTCACTCCAATATAGAGGAGATCGACACCTCTGACCATATAGAGCCTCGAACGATGCCATCTCGATACTAGCCTGGAAGCTGTTGTTATAAGCGAACTCTACTAGTGGCATAAAATGTATCCAGCTACCACTGAAATCTAACACACAAGCCTGCAACATATCTTCCAAGATTTATATCGTCCTCTCCAACTATCCATCAGTCTGGGGGTGGAACGATGTACTGAAAGTAAGCTTCATCCCCAATGCTTCCTATAAGCTCGTCCAGAATCGAGAAGTAAACCTCGGGTCTCGATCTGATACAATGGATACTGATACTCCATGCATTCTAACTATCTCATGCACATACATGTTTGCTAGCCTACTCAAAGGGTAGCTAACCTTCATCGGTAAGAAGTGATCAGATTTCTTCAACATGTCCATGATCACCCAAATAACATTCTGCCCATGAAGTGCTAGCGACAATCCGACCACAAAGTCCATGGAAATATGCTCCCATTTTCACACCGGAATAGTTAAGGGCTGTAACGGCCCTATTGGCTTCTGATGTTCAGCTTTCACCTTCTGACACGTTAGACACTGCTCCATAAACTGAGCAATCTGCCTTTTCATACAACTCCACCAGAAAGTCTCACGCAAGTCCCGATACATCGTTGTACTACCTGGATGTACTGTATACAAAGAGCGATGCACTTCCTCCAGAATCGTCCTTTTGATCTCATCATCATTTGGAACACATAACTTGGTCCCAAACCTGAACACACCTCCTTTAAAGATGTTGAACTCTGAAGCCAATCCCTGTTGTACCTTTTTCATAACCTCTGTCAACTCCACATCACTAGCTTGCGCGGCTTTTATACGCTTAAACAAAGTCGGTTGGACCACCAAACTAGTAAGGAAAGCCTAATGATCACCACGCACTAACTCTATACTTGAGCTCTTTAGATCCTGTCTGATGTGATGTTGAGCTACAACTGCAGATACTGTCACATGATCCGACTTTCGACTCAACGCATCGGCTACCACATTAGCTTTTTCTGAGTGATAACTGATGGTGTAATCGTAGTCCTTAATCAACTTAAGCCACCATCTCTGCCTCATATTCAACCCCTTCTACGTGAAAAAGTACCTGACACTTTTGTGATCAGTGAAAATCTCGCATTGCACACCATAGTAATAGTGTCGCCACACCATAGTAATAGTGTCGCCAGATCTTCAGTGCATATACAACAGCAGCCAACTCCAGATCATGCGTAGGGTAATTCTTCTCATAATCCTTTAATTGTTGAGAAGCATAAGCTATTACCTTACCCTACTACATAAGCACGCAACCCAAACCTTTCAGAGACGCGTCGCTATAAATCACAAAAGAAAGAATGGTTAACACTGGAGCAGTAAACCGGCGGATGCTTCAACTCCTGAAAACACTGCTCGCAATCATTGGTCCATTCAAACTTTACCCCCTTCCTGTTCAATTGAGTCAAAGACCTAAACAACTTAGAAAATCCTTCCACGAACCGACGATAATAACCCGTCAGTCCCAAAAAACTCCAAACCACCTGCACACTCTTCGGCCTCACCCAGCTGACCACAACTTCGATCTTGCTAGGATCAACTGATATACCATCACCAGTTACTACATGGCCTAAGAATGCCACATGATTCAACCATAATTCACACTTCTTTAGTTTAGCATACAACTTCTTCTCTCGTAGAATCTGTAATACTAACCTCAGATGGTTCTCATGCTCTTCCGTACACCTTGAGTATACCAGAATATCATCAATAAATACCACCACAAACCGGTCCAGGTACTCATGGAAAACCCTGTTCATAAGATCCATGAACACTACCGGAGCATTCGTCAACCCAAACGACATGACTAGAAACTCATAGTGGTCATATCTGGTATGGAAAGCAATCTTCACTACATCCTCAAATCTGACCCTCACCTAATGATATCCTGACCATAGGTCAATCTTTGAAAAGACCTGCGTACCCTGCAGCTGGTCAAAGAGATCATCAATACGAGGCAACGAGTAGCAATTCTTCATAGTTATCTTGTTAATCTCATGGTAATCAATGCACATATGCATCGACCCGTCCTTCTTATTCATAAACAGTACTGGAGCGCCCCAGCGCGAAACACTAGGTCAAATAAAACCCCTGTTAGTATTTCCTATAACCTCTCCTTCAACTCCCAAAGTTCTGTTGGAGCCATCCGGTACGAAGCTTTAGAGATCAGTGCCTTACCAGGTAGAAACTCTATCGCGAACTCCACCTCACGATTTAAAGGTAAACCGAGTAAATCATTTGGAAACACATCAGGGAATTTGCTGACTACCCGAATATCCTCGAGTCTTAACTCATCCCGCGGCGGTTCCTTCACACAAGCTAGGTACCCCTGACATCCATCCAAGAGTAATCTCCTCGCTTGCAATGCCGATAGAATCTATGGCATCGAACGCACACATGATCCCACAACCTCGTACTTCTGTTCCCCAGGAGGTCTAAACACTACCACCTTCCTACGACAGTCGATCACAGCATAATTGGAAAATAACCAATCCATTCCCAATATAACATCAAACCCTAACATGTTGTATACTACAAGGTTTTCTGGTAGCAGCTTTCCCTGAATTACCACTAGGCAGTCCTCCAACATCCTCCTATAGAATGATATACCCTCAGATGGTGTGGCTATAGGAAATTTCTCTTCCATGACTTGGGTCTCCACCCCACACAGTTTCACAAAATTAACAGATATAAAGGAGTGGGTCGCACTCGAATCAAATAAAATCACAGCTCTATTTAAAATCAACATCATAGTACCTATCACCACATTCCCCGCATGCTCAGCATCCGCTAGAGTAAGCGAGTACACCCTCGTTGGAGCTGTGTTCATCTGGTGGGTTCCCTAAGATATCTGATTACTCCCTCCATTATGACTCGAAGAAGTAGTACCCCTCTTTGGTTCGTGACAATCCCGAGCCATGTGACCTGACTAACCACAATTGTAGCAGTTACCCCCAAACGGCTGGCACTCACTGCTATGCCATCTGCGGCACCTGGTACAATGATCACCCACCTGGCTCATCTGAGAACCCCGATGCTCGCTATTTTTTTGGTAACCCGAGCCCCTGTTCCTCTTCTTCCACGATCCCTAACGAGATCCAGACTAAGAACCAGAAGGTATTGGCCTCTTCTTCAGCTCCTGATCCACCTCGTCTTCTTGGATACTAGTCTCAATCACGGTGGCTTTATCCACCAAAACCAAAAACTCCAAGTCTGCGGATGTCCTTCTTCAGGCCCTTCTCAAACCTCCAAGTCTTCTTGTACTCGTTCTAGATCAAATATAGCACAAACCGGGATAGCTCTATATACCGAGCAGCATACCCCTGCACCGTTATACTCCCCTAAATCGGCATAGAAAACTCCTCCGCCTTAACGTTACGTATAGAAGCCGAGAAGTATTTGTTGAAGAACACTTCCTTGAAACGACTCCAAGACATCTCCACAGGACCAGCCCACTACTTCTCCAACAGACTCACAACAGTCCACCATCGCCCTGCCTCCCTAGATAATTAGAAGGTAGCATAAAAAACTTTCTACCTGTCTGTTCAGCGTAGGACCTCCAAGATCCTCTCAATATTCTTGACCCAGTCCTCTGCTATCATCGGGTCATGTCCCCCTGAGAACATCGGAGTATGCATACGTGTGAGCCTCTCAATTGGGCATCCCATAGACGTAGGAGAACGTTCGCGTCTCCTGACACCCGCCCGATCTCCCGTTGGACCTGTCTCGTCAATCCTCAAGGCACAGTAGGAGACTCATCACTTGTCGTCTCCTTGGAGCCACTTCCTAGGTCATTATCCTTGGAATCCATTCTGAAAGCACAATAGGAATCTATCAATATCCCTACTACACGTACCGTTAACATAGTCATCTACGACTAAACATGTTAACTACCACCTCATGGGTCCAGGTCTGTCCTATCACACCAACACGAATATCATCAAGGGTTTGCCATGATTTTATTGAAATCATCATTCCAGAAAAAACACAAAACACTATCAATGAGTCCCTGTCTAGCAACAAAACAACCCTCGACCTACTCTACCCATTTCCAACATCTTATACTTTGGTATGTACACACAACTCCGCCTAACCAAGTCTATAAGATCTAACAACCTGGTTAGCTCTGATACCAAGCTGTCACACCCCAAACCCAGTAATGGGACCCAGGGGTGAATAAGTAACCTAACATGTCCCTGTATCATACAAAACATCCATGATACAGTTCAATGAATGAGGGTCCGACCCCGTGGGGTTCCTAGGCACCCTAAATACATCCATATACAACAGAATATACGTAGCAAAAAATGGTCTTTCTATACATATCCTGTACCATACCAGAGTCTATACATAAGGAAATTCAGGTCCAATTGCGAGCTGACTTCGGGCCGAAGGGTGTGACGACACCGGGTTACTTGATCATGTGTGTGTGCATGTATGCACTATTTTGTGATAGTACTGGAAATTGCATTTAACTGTGTATGTTTTATTGTCATGATAACACTCAAATGCCACACACCGATATAATCTGCATCTGCCTTACTAAGAGGTGTCTCACCCCTGCTGTACGTACATATTTTTCAGGTCCTTCAAGTAATCAGAACTAGCGTCCTTTGAGTTGGGAGTGTAGTGGTTAGTGTACTGCGAGAGGTACTTGGGTAAGTACTAGGACTATATCGGGTGGTCTTTTTGTGGTTTTGGCTGACACCCGGGTTGTGTTTGTATTAATACCCGGTGTCGGCCCATTGCCAACCCATGATACACGACGTCCCCGGCACATGACAAACCCCATGCTCCCATGGCATCGTACCGGTACAAACTAGTGGATCCACACCCTTCGATGATCAGCCAATAAGGGTCACGCCCTCAGATATAGAGTCAGACACTCTTTTAGTACCTGGAACAACTTGGAACCCAGTTCCTATCGCATTTCATTTTAAAACACAACCATGCATGCTCATATAACCAAACAAACCACACCCATTTGGTAATCTATAAATCATGATTTTCCAAACATACACAGTTTAATAAATTCAAGGCACAGTCATTCCTAACACAATACATTACACAGTATACCAAAGGTTTTCCAACAAAACCAGGGAATGCAGCCCAGTACCCCCTTTTTCCCAAAAACTGTTACATGAAAAACCCACAATTTTACCCATTAGATTTCCCCAAATGAGTAACCAAAACGCACGCAGGACCGTGAATCATAGTTCTACCGAGTCCGATTTTAAAAATAACCGACATAAACTGAATCCCCTTACCTTTTCCCAAAATGACAAATCCCGAACTCCAAGGCCCCTAAACTGCGAACTGAGTCCCACAACCTACAACCCACAGTACAAAACTTGCTCACAACTCTGTTACCTACAAGACTATCGAATTAAAAATGAAAATCGAGCCTTACCTCTATTTTGGACCAAAACCCAAGAATGCTCGAAACGAAAATCCAATTCGTAGAACTTGTAGAGAATCCTTCCCTAATCCTCGTGGTAACGTCGGATCTACGATTCTCACTACATACGGCGAAGAAATATAGAGAGTAGGTTGAGTTTTTAGAGAGATAGAGAGAGAATTTAAGTTTTCTTAGTTGAGAAGTAATGAAAATATTTATAACCCTTTGACCCAGCCACTCCTCGTCGACGAGACTCTGTACTTCATCGCCGAGAACTACAAAGACTTTGTCAACGAACTCTGACTTTGTCGACGAAACTTGCTTAGTTACCAATTTATCCATCTCTTAATTAATTAATTAATTAATTCCCCATATCATGATTCGGGTTCTTACACACAAGGTCGTTTGTCGACAAAGGAAGAACCTCGTCGATGAACCCTAAGCCTGATATTTTCTGGACGTTCTGGATCTCTTTGTCGACAAAGCTATGAATTTCGGCAACGAATCTCAGAAGGGCCTTTGTCGACGAAAACATGGAGTTCATCTACGAAGCCTGCTGAAAATTCCATTTTTCCTTTCTTATTTAATTTCCTTATTTTCCTAGTTCGGGTCTCTACATCTCTCATCTTCTTTCTATACCCTACTTACTTTAAGCATGCAAGTGTGTATACAAGCATGCAATGTGTGTATACAAATGTGAGGAATAGGGTGCCCTTTTATAGGGTAATATGGATAACAAGACATTTATTTGGGTGGAAAAATCGAAGTGGTGGAAGATGGGGCGACATTCATATTTTTCATAACATGAATGAAGTTTTTTATTTTTTGATTGATTTGATTTCTTATTATTTCATACATTTAAAAATAATAATAATAAATAATTTCAACCATTTAGTGTTAAAGTTGGCTAAGAAACCAACTAAAATTTGAAACTTATATGATTCGAAAATCATATAAATTTTTAAAAGTTAAATGGCGTGATCTTTCTCAAACTGGAGATTTTAACATTTTCTTCAAATTTAAATTAAAATTTTGGTGGCTAATTTTTATTTATTTATCAATTCTATGGCTATTTATTATTATATGTGTTTTAAAAGATAATAATAAAATAATTTCAATAATATATTATTAAAATTTGACCAAGAATTCAATCCAATTTGAAAATTGGATGATCAATGAATTAAGTTAAATTCAAAATTAAATGCAACTATAACCTTTTCCAAACTAGGGATTTAGACCTTTTTTTTTTTTTTAAATAAATTTTATGTTCACTAGAATTTTTTTATTCTTTGATTTTATTGGCTATTTATTTTTGTATAAATGTGAAATAATAATAAAAATATTTTCAGCCGTAACACCTTTTTAGCGTGTTGGGACCCCATTAAGAAGTATGAATTTCATCAAGTTCCAAGTTCAAGCGCTCATTCATTCATCTTCATTGCAAATTCGATGAATATATGATTAAATTGTAAATTTGATTTTTTTTTTTTTAAATGATTATTGAGGAGAGGTAGGGGACCGGAAGGACAGGCCCACCCTATCTTCTACCCTAAATTTCGTTTTTCTGATTGTGTTGGACCTTATGCGAAGATTTGAGAGGAGGGGGCAATTTGGTTAGCGTGTGGAAGAGAAGAGGTCTTACTGATTTCTGAAGGGCAATGTAGTGCATTTACATTTGGAACACACGCACCCCCGCTCGCACTGCATACCTGTTGACAATTATCATGCCTCTATTTTTTTGGCAGTTAGAGCCCACTTTTTACCTCCCTCCCTCTCTCTCTCTCTCTCTCTCTCTCTCTGGCCCTGTAGATTTGTCTTCGACTGAGAAATGAGAATTTTTGTTCGGCTTTCCTCAACTGCACCCGACTCTCTGATCTCAGATTTTGTCGTCTGGTTCTCGTCTATTTCCTATCATCAAATCAGTCTCTTCCTTTCATTTTCTCATCTGGGTATTCTCTGCTTCTCATGAAATCGCTCTCTGCATTCATTTTTTTTTTCCTTTTTTTTCTCATCTGGGTTTTCTTCAACAATTGCATGTGGGATTGATTTTGTTTCTCTAAATTAATGGGTTGTTATTTATGTTAAAATTCGTAAAGCCATGTCTGGCAGCCATTCAGAAGCACCTAGTGGTTGCTCAAAGGCTTCAGCCGAGCTGAAGCTGTACCAGGCTTTCATCTTCTCTGTGCCAATTTTCTTCACTTTTGTTCTCCTCTTCTTGTTCTACCTCTTCTATCTTCGTCGTCGGAGAGTCGACTGGACTTCTTTTCGAATGCGAGCTTCATTAACCGACGCCGACGACCCTTCCAGAGTAAGAAAGATCTCTCTCTCTCTCTCTCTCTCTCTCCGCACAAGCTTCGCATTAATGACTTTTTTTTTTTGACAGGCTGAGTTGGGCTTGAAGAAGGAACTCAGGGAGCTGCTGCCCATCATTGTGTTCAAGGAGACCTTCTCTATCAGAGATTCGCAGTGAGTGAGCTCCTTTCTGTATGTTTTAATTTTGCCTTTTATTATTGAAATTGAAGGGTTTTTGTTCTTGTATTTATTTATTCAATTATTTTTTCAGTTTTTCTTGCACCGTCTCTCTTTATGTTGTAGAAAAGGGTTTTTGGTCGCAGAAAAAGGTTTTCTTAGTTGGATGGACTCTCTGTTGATAATTTAGTTCTAAAATCATCTACATAAGTTCCTAAAAATATGAAAAAGGAAAGAAACAAGAATTTCGAATGAAGTTTGCATCTTAGAGTGATGCATGCCTTACCATGTATTGGAAAGGATCAACTGTGTCTTGTAAGGAATCTGGTAGTTGTGTTAACCCCAAACCCTGGTAGCAGAGATCACTCGCAGAATGTTATAACACAAGTGATGGTTTAGATGTAGAAATTCAAGGTGAAAAAGGAAGTTATATGTGGTTTTTAGGATTTCTTTGTCTATTTGGGTTAACATTTTTGCCAAGAAAAAATCAACCTTTTTTGTGATTCTTTGATGATAAAAAATGCACCTGCAAAAGGTATAGTAAGTGATTTGTTCACAAAATAACATAATTTCCATTACGGTTGATATGGGTTCTGTAATTCCAAAAGTTGAATGCTAGGTCTTTAGTGTCATTAGAGATTATCTTATAGCCTATTGGAGCTCATATCTTTACGAAAAATGTGTTAAAATGTTTCATTGGTGTTGATTGCAAAGAACAATTAAAATACTTCAAGAATATGATTAGAATTTTTGTTGTTTATCTGGAAACCCATCAAGTGAATCTGCAAACAAGTAACTTTCAGGCTGTAAAGAAAACTGAATACTCTTTCAGATTATCAATGAAGCTAAAGAATTAGCAAAGTTACAAAAATGAATGAATATTACATATGCCCAGCCAGTTTATATACAAGGGCGGGCTAACAGAAAACTAAAAATAAAACAATTTTCTGTTAAAGAATAATTTGTTACAGACATTTTACTAAAACTACCATTGATTACAAAATAATTATATCACAGGCAGCAAATCTTCATGACCCATGCTCTGTTCTTGGATCAATGAATTGCCTTTCACTAAGTTTAACACCCCAGCATTACCAGCATTAGTGATTAGCTCATTAAGTTAACACCCTCCCTCAAGAGCAAAGCTCTTGCTGCTTGATCATCCAAAGTACAATCCAGATATTCAACTTGATGAGCAAAGATATTAATCAATCTTAACTTCTTGATCATTCTAATATAGTTGTCTACACCAAGTGCCTTAAGAAAAATGTTGGCCAACTGATTTTTAGATGCAACATGAAAAGTCTTGATTGTACCATCTAGAACTCTATTTCTAACAATATGACAATCTGCTTCTATATGTTTTGATCTCTCATGGAACATTGGATTTGCAGCTATATGTAATGCTGCCTAGTTGTCACAGTAAAGTAAAACTGGTTTTCATGCTTAACTTGTAAATCTCTTAGTAAAAATAAAATCCAAGTAATTTCACAGGTGGTGCTTGCCATAGATCTATATTCAACTTCAGCTGAAGATCTTGATACCATTGATTGCTTCTTTGATTTGCTTCTTTGATTTCCAAGAAATCAAAGCATCTCCTAGAAAAACACAATACCCAGTAAGAGACTTCCTTATCTGGACATCCAGCCCAATCAGCATCACAATATGCCTTCAGCTGTAAATCTGAACCACTAGGAAATAAAATTCCTTGTCCAGGTGTCCCTTTGATGTATTGCAGGATTCTTGTTGCAGCCTGCATATGAGGAACTCTCGGTTTGGCGAAAAACTGACTTAGCCTGTTCCTGGATTGCAAGTAACCTGATTAACACTTGATCTTCCTTTTGATTTATATCCTAGTGGATAACCATGTAACTTGTAACATTTATCAATTGTATGTCCAAGCATGTTGCAGTGAGTGCATAACATTCTCTCCCTTTTGTTATTTCCTTTGTTCCAAGAAGAATTTCCAGAATTGCTTCCCTTCGAATTGGCGTACATTATTATTGAGTCAGATTTGGCAATGTAATATCCTCCATGTCCTACATTCTTGTGAGACTCTTCTTGAGGAACCAAGGCATAAATCTTGCTGATTGAAGGAAAAGGCTCCTGCATCAGAATTTGAGTCCTTATAGTCTCAAAATTCACATTCAAACCCATCAAAAACCTCATAACATAAGTCTTGTCATGAGAAGCATTTAAGGTTTTGATTGCTCCACAAGTACACTCTGGTAATGGCTCCAAATTCAACAGTTGATCCTACAGCTTCTTGAATCTTGTGAAGTACTCTGTAATTGTCATCTGGTTTTGAGATATATTAGAGATCTCCTTCTGAAGATTGTAGAGTTTGGGACCACTGCCCTGTCAAAAAAGTTTTTGCAATTCAAGTCACATCTCTCTGGCAGTTTGACAATATATCATGTTGCTAGATACATCAACTTGCATGGAGTTGATCATCCATGAAATCACCATTGTGTTACTGCTTAACCAATCTTCATAGAAAGGAGATTCTGGATCTAGCTCAACAATTTTGCCATTAATGAAACCTATCTTCTTCTTGGCAGTGAGAGCTAAGATCATAGCCCTGGACCAAGAATGGTAATTCTTCATTCCAAGTAATGGTTGCGTAACCAAGATGTTGCCTGGATTTTCATTCGAATTAAGAAAATATGGATTTGTAAGATTTGAAGAACTGGTTTCAATGTTTGGATTACTCGATTCAGGAGATGCCATGAATGATTTTCAAGAATTCAGTTGAGGAAGACAATTAGAAATAATGAAGAAAAAAAAATCAAGAAATGGAAGAGAATTAGCTAGGAAATCAGCCAAGCTTTGCTAGCCGAGAAGCTCTGATACCATGTAAAGAAAACTGAATACTCTTTCAGATTATCAATGAAGCTAAAGAATTGGCAAAGTTACAAAAATGAATGAATATTACATATGCCCAGCCAGTTTATATACAAGGGCTGGCTAACAGAAAACTAAAAATAAAACAATTTTCTGTTAAAGAATAATTTGTTACAGACATTTTACTAAAACTACCAATGATTACAAAATAATTATATCACAGGCAGCAAATCTTCATAACCCATGCTCTGTTCTTGGATCAATGACTTGCCTTTCACTAAGTTTAACACCCCAGCATTACCAGCATTAGTGATTAGCTCATTAAGTTTAACAAAGGCGTCATAACAACATTCACCTACTCCTCCTGAGGCATGGAACATGTGCAGATTGATGGTTTAAATAGATAAAAGGAGGAGACATGAAAATAATCATGGCTTTATTGGACATTAATGAATGTGAAAAGAAATAATGTATGCTGTAGATTACTTGTGACAGTGGTGCAGTCAAATGATAGAGGCTGAGCTTTAACAGCAAGGGTACTGGTGCCTAAACAATTTGACATCATTTGAGGTTAAAAATTTTTAAGTTGTGGTATTGAAGTTAAATTGTAGCTGCATGCCAACGCTGTATCTGAAGCACTGATGATGGATGGAAAGGTGGGATATGGGGTTTGGATGTTAATGGTAAAGATGAAAGCAAGAGATCAAGAAGATGAAGATGCTGGTGATATGTTTCCAACTCAGTAAAGCGTGGAAATTTTTAGGAATTATTCATTATTTTGCTATTTGCATCCTTTGAATCCCATTGGAAAGAATGAGATGTTGAAGTATTACAAATGGGATGATATTGTGAGAAAAGCAAGATGTCACAAAGGTGAATGGTTTACTATTCTCAAGGGTCTTCTAAGAGTAAAACTCCATCCGTTACATTATTTTGCCAAGTGAACTTTTTCCTAATGTCACTTTCGACATTCAACTGACGCAGTGTAAGTGATAAAAGTGGTAATGTTTAAGGGAAGTTGTGTGTTGTCTTAACAAATCTCAGGAGGTCTGCATAATTGAAAAGCCTCAAGGAAGGTTGTGTAATCCACCTATGCAGTTCTTGAGGATTGCAAGGAAAATGTTGAGGAAAACAAATGATGAGTATTTTTCTGTCTTTAATCAGAAAAAAAAAAAAGGGACCAATGGAAAGAACACCTACTACACAAGGAGCTCACACAACATTGGGGTCTAGGAGAGAATGAGAGGTTGAAGTATTTAATATGAGTTGATATTGAGTGAAAAGCAAAATGGCCACAAAGGTGGAATGTTTATTATTTCCAATATGGGTGAAAGCCTATCTGTTTTATTATTTTTTTAAGTAATCACTTTTCTATTGTCACTTTTGACAGTGAACTGATGAAGGGGTAAGTTTTACCAGCAGTAAAGTTTAAGGGAAGTTGGTGTTATCTTAAAAACTCTTGGGCTCGAGTAATCGACAAACCTCAAGGGAGGTCTGCATAGTTTACCCTATCATCTTTTTTGAGAATTGTATGGAAATTTTTTCTTGCTGCAGAGTAAGAGAACACACTAGGACCATAGAGGGAAAGGACACTTACTGCACAAGGGTCTCCCATGACATTGGAGTCGAAGGGGGCATGACACCTGTTGCCTTCCCGTGAATTTGAAAGAGATTTTTTTCCATATGTCCTGAATAAATTAAAAATGAAATGAAGAGGGGCACCTAAAGCTAGCTAATAATATTTCATGAGTTACATGTTAGGCCAGTCAGCCATATGTTATGTGGATTTAAGATTCACCATTATGGCTCGTCTCTCATCTAATGAGGAACCTTCACCCTCTTTCTTTTTTGCAGATGCTCAATATGCCTAGGGGACTACCAAGGGGAGGATAGGATTCAACAGATACCTGCATGTGGCCATACATTTCACATGGAGTGCATTGACCATTGGCTTGCGACCCACACTACCTGCCCTCTCTGCCGCCTCTCCCTCCTTGTGTCTGCTAGAGCTCCAACCGAAACATCCAATTCCGAAGTAGAAGCCAATCATGGGTCTTCCAATGTAGAGAATATTGGTGAAACATCCGTCCAATGCTGGCCCCAGACCAGTGATGGAGAGACACATTCTGATCAACATTTCTCCGTGCTGAGGAATGGAGATGGAAGAATTGCCCAGAGTGGCTCTGAAGGAGAGGAAAAGTAGCTCCCATTGTGCTGAGCAAAGCTGAGTCCTCTTCATTATCAAATTTAACGACAAATATTTCTACCTGTCTTGCCTGTATAATTACTTTGTATGCTCCTATGTATATACAAGTGATGACCAAGGGATTACATTACTCAGCCTAATTTTCTTCTTGAAGACAAAGCAAACTGATTTTTGATCTGAAGTTACTCTGTAACTGTAACATTAATTGTACCAAAGAACAGCTTACCAGAATGGGTTTCAGAGTGGTCAGCAAGGTCCAACTGAAAAGACAGAAACAGCAAAAAGAAGGTGGTATACAAATTATTATTTTGGTCCTGAACTGGGTTTGGCTCTGATTAAGTGATCATGCTTTAGTGAAACATAATGTAGTTTATAAGCCATGATCTGCGTAGCTTGACCTTTTGTTACAACCTATAAAATAAAAACTAACACCAAAGCTCGTCCAGAGCAATATTTTGAAGTTAAGATTTGAGTTTTTACATTTGGGTTAATCTTAGGTTCTTGTATGTTGAAAATGATTATAAATGGTTTTGCAGCCTGCTCATCTGTCCTCATTTTGCTTGAATACAGCTTGCTTTTCTCGCTTGTCTTTTTATTTTTTCC
The DNA here is from genome assembly GCF_029873635.1 of Malania oleifera. Lineage (NCBI taxonomy): Eukaryota > Viridiplantae > Streptophyta > Magnoliopsida > Santalales > Ximeniaceae > Malania > Malania oleifera. The sequence continues at coordinate 86,110,445 of NC_080426.1, read as the reverse complement.
CCTTTTATGTTTTTATTTTGCAGATTTTTGTTTTAATGCAAAAGAGTACAGTTCAATTATTACGGTGGAGATGTGTGAGTGCTTTAATTTGCAACTATATCTTTATATTTTCCTTTATCTTGTGTTTAGAAATATGGAGTTTGATTTTTTATTTTATTTTTAAATTCAAGCTCAAATTAAAAAAAAATATCATGTTCCCAAACTGTATCTTTAAGTTATTTTTTTCCCCTTCGAGTGTGCAAATTAACTCATTGGGATGAATTAAAAAATTTTGAAATTAAGTCGCTCAAAATTCATTCAATTTGTTGATTTTGAATGAATTTTGGCTGAGTTTGAGCAACTTATAATTAAAAATGTAACGGACTTATAAGTAAAAAGAAACTAAAAAAGTATATGTAAATTTCAAATAGAAAGTCAATTTTAGATATACCAAGAAAGAACTTAGCATGATGCATTTGTTTCGCGGCATTTTTTAACATTTTCTGCAACGTGATGTCGTAGCATCTCATTTACATATTTGTTTGAGTACAAAAATTTGATATGACTGGCATATTCACATTGGTGAGAGTAAGAATTTCCATGAACATGAGCATTCTATTCCCATAAGAATCTTCCTTTTTTGACTAAATTAACTTCACTGTTTTTCACTTTTGAACAATAATGCCTCTATGACATAACATCACATGCTCTATTATTAGATTTAAAATAATAAAGTACCGATAAACTCAAAGAAAAAAACATTTATAAATATTACTTATTTTAATTAGAAAATATATCTTAATGTTAATTAAAGATATTGATTTTAAAGTTTTGATTAAAATTTAATTAATTTTTAATTACTAAATAATTAAAATTTTAACTAGAAGTTATTAAAATGGCAATTAAAAATGCTAAGTAACATATAATTTAGTTAATTTTTAATTAGAAATACTAAAAATGTTAATTACAAATATTAATCAAGAAAATTTAATTAATTTTTATGTAGATAATATTTAAAATCTCTATTAACAATATTAATATTTATGTTAATCAACATTTCAATTAACATTTGTAATTTTTTAAATAAAAGTAATATTATTATTTTTTTAATATAATATTTAATATTTAGGCACTATATTGCCCTTAATTATTTTAGTCTACTTAATTGAATAATTTTTTTTAATTCAATTTCTTAAATTATTATCACTTTTGTAAGTTATCTAATCACAATTGAATAAAAAAAGTAAAATTCTACTAGGGCTACTAAGGTTTGCTTTTCGCAAAACCATGAAACAAGCGAGCGTCCCAAAAAGTGACACGTCGCACTAGTGCTTTTCCTATTGGTTTTGCATCCTCTATAATTAGCATATGAATAACAGGTAAGATCAAATGGAACGTTCTTAGGGTAGAAGAGACATAAGTCACAGGTTCCTGCTAGATACTTAAAGATCCTATTGACAACATTTAGGTACAATTCTTTGGGGCATGATTGGAATCTTGCACATAAGCAAACACTAAACATGATATCTGGCCTGCTAGAAGTCAGGCAAAGTAGGCTACCAATCATTCCTCTGTAAAGTTTTTGGTCAACCTTCTTGCCATTTTCATCACTATCAAGTTTGGTTGTCATGCTCATTAAAGTTGATTTTGTTTTCCCGATTTCTAGTCCAAATTTCTTGAGCATGTCTTTTACGTATTTAGTTTGATTTATGAATATTCCATTTTTCATTTGCTAGATTTGCAGACCAAGGAAGAATGTTAATTCTCCCATCATGCTCATTTCAAAGGTCTCTGGCATAGACTGAGCAAATTCTTTACACATATTTTCATTTGTAGCATCGAAAATGATATTATCTACGTAAATTTGCACAATTAGCATATCATCTCCTTTGTGCTTTAAGAACAAGTTAGTATCAAATTGTCCTCTTGTAAAACCATCTTCCAAGAGAAATTTACTTAATCGTTCATACCATGCTTTTGGTGCTAATTTAAGTCCATAAAATGCTTTTGAGAGTTTAAATACATAATCAGAATGTGCATGACTCTCAAATCCGGGGGGTTATTTAACATAGACCTTTTATTTATATACCCATTGAGGAAAGCACTTTTGACATCCATTTGAAATAATTTGAAATCTTTGTAGCATGTAAAGGCAAGCAACATCCTAATGGCTTCTAGTCTCGCAACAAGTGCATACGTTTTATCGTAGTCAATACCCTCTTGTTGATTGTACCCTTGTGCTACTAGTCTTGCTTTGTTTCTTACTATATTACCATATTCATCTTTCTTATTCCTAAACACCCATTTTGTGTCAAATATTGATGTGTTCTTGGGTTTAGAAAAAAGTTCCCATACTTTGTTTCTTTCGAATTGATCAAGCTCTTCTTGCATGGTCATGATCCAGCTTTCATCATTTTCAACTTCTTCGAAATTTCTAGGTTTAGTTTGGGATATGAAGGTTATGTGGTTGCATCCACTCCTAAGGTGTGATCTAGTACTAACTCCCCTAGACGGATTTCCTATGATGAGATCAGTTGGATGATTTTTGACAAATTTTCCAGGCTTTTGGGAGTTCCTCATCTACTTCTTCAGGTTTCACAGCTTCTTCCTGAGGTTGTGACTCTTGATGATTAGTCAGGTTATTTTGGGAACTTTCTTCTTGTTCGTTATTTATTTTAAGTTGCTCAAGTTCCTTTTCAATTCTAAGCGTAGTTACTTGATCATCTTCCTTTAAATCAATTGTGGCTTTAGGGGTAAAATAATTTAATTCATAAAAAACTACATGTGTTGATTCTTGAACAGTCTGGGTTCTTTTATTAAGTATTTTATATGCTTTGTTGTTCATAGCATATCTTAGAAAAATCTCTTCATCAGATTTTGGATCAAATTTTGCCAAATGGTCTCTATCATTTAGAATAAATTAGTTTTCCAACCCTTCCATATTTCATAAGGAGTTTTACCAATTTTGGATTTGATGATGACACAATTACTAACATAGCATGTTGTGTTTACGGCTTCAGCCCAAAAATATTTTGGAAGACTATGTTCATTCAACATTTTTGTAGCCATTTCTTGGAGTATTTGATTCTTTCTTTCAACTATCCCTTTTTGTTATAGAGTTTTTGGTGTGGAAAAGTTGTGTGAATAACCATTTTCATTACAAAAGTCTTCGAATTTTTTGTTTTAAAATTTTCTTCCTCTATCACTCATAATGTGAACAATGGGTAACCCTTTCTCATTTCAAACTTTTCCATAGAAATTAATGAAAACATTACAAGTATCGCTTTTGTTTGCAAGAAACATTATTCAAGAAAGTCTAGAGTAATTATCAACAATCACAAAAGCATGTAATTTTCCACCAATGCTCGCAATGTCCTTAGGCCCAAATAAATCAAGATGAATTAACTCTAAGGGTCTAGTTGTGGAGATTGCCATTTTGGTCTTGAAGGGTGACTTAATTTGTTTACCATATTGGCATGCATCACAAATTTTGTCTTTAATATAATTATCTTTTGGTAGGCCATTAACAAATTCTTTAGAAGATAATTTATGTAATAAATCCTTGCTAGCGTGGCCAAGTCTCCTATGCCACAATCAACTTGATTCATTAGTTGCAGCTAAATATCTAATATCACTAAATTTAATGTCATCTAACTCTATAGTGTAGATATTAGATTTACGATGTCCTACCAGGATAGTTTTTCCATTTAAATCATTTATTAGGCTTTGAATGGACTGCAATATAATATTGAGCCCCTTATCGCAAAGTGACTCACTCTGAAATGAGTAGTGCAAAGACTATCCCAAGTATAAGAGTTCTGTAGTGTAATAATTAGTCCAAAGGGCCAGATCGTCTCCTCAGGGAATGTAGATTGGCTTCAAACTCGCATAAAAAAATAAAATAAAATAAAATAAAATAAAAAATGTTTACTGAATATAGTTTAGATTCGATTCTTAGAGTTTTTGAGAGTTTGTGATAAAATTAAAACAAAGTGAGTCCTAAACTATGAACCTAACACACATAAACTAACCAAACAACTCCCTAATTAAACACTCAAATAATAAATCAAAAGCAATAACCTCACTAATTAGTTTTAAACAAACAAACTAAACTTAAACTTCAACAATGACTTAAATAAATGAAAATAAACTAAACTAAACAATAAATAAACTCAAACAAACGCTTAAATAAAAATAACTAAATTTAAACTAGTAAAAAAAAAAAAAAAAGCTCCAACAAGATATTTAAAATCACATTAACTAGAATAAAACAACTAAATAACCACAAGGGAAAGAGAGAGAATGAGAGAGAGACTTAAACACATATTTAATTTCAACATTAACTTTAAATAAAAGCAAGGTAAACTCAATAATAAAAACACTCAACAAGTATTAATTCCTACAATGACTTTAAAATAAAATAAACAAACTGAACTTAATAATATAAATAACTCAAACAAAATTTAAATTCAAAAGAGAGAGAGAGAGAGAGAGAGAGAGAGAGAGAGAGTAAATGAGATGGCCGAAAGGTAGGAGGAGAGTTTGTTGTGTGCTCGGTTCCCAAGAGAGTCCCCTTCGCACAACCTCCTTTTCTTGTGCGGCGTGACCCCCAAAAAACCTCTCTCCCAAAACCCTAAAAATCTAGCCCTAAGAACCCTACTCCACTTTACAATTAAAGCCCTTGTAATGAGCCAAAATTTAAAATAATTAGAAAATATAATAAATAAAATGGATTAAAGGGTAATAAGGGATAAAAGGAAGTATATTAGAAGAAAAAGTTGGCCTCGTCAACGAATGTCCTGTCTTTGTCGATGAGTATCCTTCTAAGCTCGTCCACGAACACTAGTTTCTCGTCAACAAAGGAATCCCGAGAGAGTATATTTTGGAACTCTGAATTTCGTCGACGAAGGTATCTTCTCGTCGACTAAGTCTCTATAGTGCCTCGTCGATGAATCCACGTGTCTCGTCGACAAAGCCCTGCCTATAAATAGAGAGTTCTTCATTTTTCAGCGAGAAACTCGGGAACCCTCACTCTCTCTCTCTCTAAAATACGAACCTATAGCCTTCTCTCTTCGATTTCGAGTCGGTTTTGACCCGGTTTGACAATCTGAAACCTTCACGAGGTTCGTAGGATCATTCTCTACAAGGCTGTAAGAGCTAATTGTTGGGTTGTGAGATTTGGGAAACATCCCAAAATCAAGGTAAGTAAGTTATTTTGGGATTTCCTTAATGAATAATGTTGTATGGAGCTTAGGAAATAATAAATAAGTGTTTTTCTTAAGATTTGAGTTAGTTGGAATTTATTTTAATTAAGTTAAGATTTTTGGATTCAGGGTCCAAGTGAATGCTACAAGTATCGATATGGGGATCCTGCCAGCATAGTTTAAAGTCAGGTAAGGGGAAAATTTATGTATTAAATCAGGTTTTTAATGAATTCAAATCGATTATGTGTTATTATTTATACATATTTTTATGTGGATTTAAAATGCCAACCATGTTAAAATATGTTTTCTGAGCCTAAGAATGGTTATAAAGCTATGTATATGTGAAAGTAAATGAATGAAAGTGAAAGATATTTTCTGAGGAATGATGTGAGAAATCAAATGTATTTTCAGCATATAAATGTTAAATGTGGGTTGGCTTATTTTATAGGAATATGTATGAACTTACTGTTAAATTGTGTGGCATGAGATTCTGTGCTAATATTTATATATTAAATGTATGAGATGCAGGCTAAGCAGATAAAGTATTGAGAATAAAATATGATATGGACAATGTTGCCTGTGTATGTTAAATGCAACCATGTAAATGTATGACAGCTGAAAGCCATGTTAGCAGATTCTAGAGAATTTATATGTGGACTAACTGTAGCAGATTCTAGCGCATTTCTATGTGAACTAACAAATGATGGCTAAAGAGCGGCTGTAGTACAAAGGAATGAAATGAAAATGTTATGCAATGAAATGACAATGGAATGACCATGAAATGAAATGACAAATGTGAACGAAGTAAATGGGAAAGAGTCACTTAAAGTGAAATGAAATGTAATGTTTAAGCTATGAACATGAACAGATGTGTATGAATGAATAATGACAAAAAGGAAAAAAGTATTATGATATTAGAAGTATCTATGTTTGTAGAACATATTACGATTGGGCGAGGCAAACTCTTCGCCTGAGAGCTTGCTGAGAAAGGCAAGTGCACTAGTAGTTTCAGATGTGGCAGTAGCTGAATAACATACTAGGGCAGAGGGAACCTATTTGTATAGGCGGGTAGATTTCCCTATCCTTAGGGCCTTTGCCGGTAAACTATTGTTGAATGCATGAGTACGAGATCAAGTTAACACTTGAGAGCTTACTGAGTAAGGTGAGTGCCCTGGTATGCTTTAGTTATGACCTTAAGGTTGCCTAAGTATCAGAGCAGAGGGGTGCTACTTGTATGGGTGGGTAATCACCCCTATCCTTAGGTAATGTCGTGGGCTAAATTTATGCATGTGTTTGATTAGGTTCAGAAAACGATTTCAATGTTAAGAGATGTTTTGCAAATGTAATTAAAATGATATCTATTTACCTCATGTTGGCCACACGCTGTTTTAATATGTATTTTTCTTCCCTTACTGAGATGTATCTCACCCGAATATGAATGTTTCTTTTTCAGGACATCCTCAAGGTCGGGCTTAGGAGCTCGAGGGTATTTTAGAATTTTAAGAAATATTAAGAAACAAAGTATATTTTGATGACAGTTTGGATGTAAATATTTATGTTTTATGTTTTATATTTTATGTCGTTATGTTTTAAGAATGTTGAGGGATGAATGGTTGCGAAAATACTAAAATGTTCTGGAGATGTATGTATTTGTGGAAATGCAGGTGTTGGATGGTTTTTATGGATTTATAGATAGAAATAGTAAACTCTGGTATAATAGTATAATGTTTATGGAGATTATGTTTATGTTTTTCACTGCGCATGTATGGACTTTTGTTAAGGATAATGGATTATCAAGTTTTTATCAGGTATAACACACCGAACTCGGGTTTATGGGTTCAGGGCGTTACATTATGGTATCAAAGCAATGATTTTGGGGATTTTGACGATTTAGGAAATGATTTATACCAGAGTATAGGAATAAGTTAGGATGAGAATAGGAGATGAATAGGTTAGGTATTGAAAAGTAGGTATGGTATTGGGAAGTATAGGATTGTGTTTTGTAATTTAGAGGCGAACATACATCGACAATTTCCTATGATTTTTCTGAAGCTGTTGACGGCCTCAGAAAAGCCACGGTAAACCTTAGATGTTTTTGTTTATGAATTATAAGGCTAGTCCTTATATGAAAATTTTGGATTTGTATTGGATTTAATTTAATGATTATGTTGTTTAAGGTTATGATATGAAATTCCTATCTCTTCTCTGTCCTATTTTCAGGATGGATTCTAGAGATGAGAATGTAAAGGCTAAAGGAAGAGAGGATTTAGTGACCTCTAGCGAGGAAGAAATAGATACCTCTAAGGTGCTATGAGGTATCGTCCGTCAAGTTAAAGAAGAGATGAAGAAGGATCCAAAATAACATAACTGTCCACCTGCAGGACAGGGCTGCAGCATAAAAGAGTTTATGAGGATGAACCCTCCAGCCTTTATAGGAGGACCTGATCCAGTGATTGCAAAAAATTGGGTACATGAGATGGAGGAGATTATAGTTGTACTCGACTGCACAGACAAGAAGAAGGTCCGATATGCCGCTTTCAATATGATAAAAGAGGCAAAGCCCTGGTGGCTTTCTGTGAAGCTGCTAGAGGATCAGAAAGTGGTAAAGGTAGCTCTTACCTGGGAGAGATTTAAGGAGTTATTCTTTGACAGGTATTTTCCTTCATCTGTTAAAGAGGAAAATATTGAGGAGTTTACCAATCTGACCTAGGGGGATATGACAATTGCAGAGTATGCGGCTAAATTTATGAAACTGTCGCGTTTCACTCCATTTCTAATCCCAAATGAAGCAAGGAAGGTCAGGAAATTTGAGAAAGACCTGAGGCGCAAGATTTACGAGCTGGTGGTCGGGTTCCTGGTTCAGAATTTTTCAGAACTAGTTGATAAGGCTTCAGTGCTAGAAAAGAGTATCTAGGGCAGCACTAAGTCTGTAGAGCTGAAGAATAGACCTGCACCATCTGGTTTTCAGTTTGAGTCACACTAGCAGGATCCTCGAACCGATACCCGCAGCGTTCACTTGGACTTTTGTTAAGGATAATGGATTATGAGGTTTTTATCAGGTATAACGCATCGGACTCGAGTTTATGGGTTCGGGGCGTTACAACCCCCCCCCCCCCTTTCAACTTTACCTGTAACACCCCAGCCCTTTATATGGCCCCAGGGTGCTACTATACCTACATAATCTGTAAAAGTCCTAATAACATACATATCTACCCACCCTAAACAGGGACATACGGGTATTTCATTATGATCTGTACTCATATATATTGCGGAAAACATTAAACTTTCACATGGATTCTAATAGACATACCAAAGTATCTAACTGTTCATTTCCAACATTCATCCGTACGTAAAACATAAATTGTAGTACATTCCCAAAAAGAAAACCCATCCTCGCTAAACAACCCAGAACTCATACAAAACTTACGTTAGCTAACTAGACGCTACGCTCCAAAGTCTTTCTAGAAGACTAGGACCTATTTCTTGTAACTCTTGAAATAAATGTTGTAAGATTGGGGTGAGACACTTCTCAATAAGGAGGAAGATATTACATCAATGTGTGACTGTACAATTATATTCTTATTTAAAAACGGTTACATAGATTTCACATTCTCAATACCATAATGTATATATAGTACATATATAAATTTCTTATAATATACAAGTGAGAGTTCCCAAGGTTAGGGTAAGGTATAGGCCCATACACTACACAATCCCTCTGCCCAGTACTCAAACCTGTGACTTTGCCCATTAAAGCTTTTAAATCATATATATGCATATTTAAAACACCGTCCAGCTTGAAACTATCATAACTATGCCAGTAACTCCCCGTGGGAAGGGTTGTACGATAAGAAAACACTAATTGAGCCCTGTTCGTGCAGGCATTGTCAGGCATCATAACATACTGTAGTCCGACTTGGCCATCACCACTCTGATCCCTTTTGACCAGTGGCCTTTCTTACCAAGCCTACTACTAGGTACCCACACTAAAAAATAACTGTGTGGTTGCACTGTACCTCTGTTTTGGAAACGGTATCGAGCCTACATAATATAAGCTTTTTAAGACTTCATATACTATTGAAACAAGTTGCGGTCCCAATATCATATATATAATTTACACTAAAACATAATCACCTGTGCAATTCCAGTATTTTCACAATCTCATTCATGCATACTTTCATTCATACTATGGTAAAACTCTTAACCTCTCGGTTTTACCCTTTTTTCATGCTTGGCACGATATCTAACCGGCACCAATTTTCTACATTTTCTAATAATCTCTTGGAACCTTAGTCCCTATAGTTCATATAAATACATCTCAAATCAGTATAGATTCAATTCATATTATACATCACACTTATTTGGTCAATTATACATTTCATATAAACTGGTTCATAAAATATCATTTCTGCTGCTATTAAGAGTTTCAAGCGTCTCCTACTTTAGTTTTAGTGCAAATAAAGTATTTTAAGAAGTTTGGAGATCATATGCCAAAAACCCCATTTTTGTCAAAACCGTAAAATCGTGAAAACCGTAAGAATCAACATTTATACCCAGTAAAATTTTGCAAATAAGCAATCAACAAGTACATATAAACATAAGCTACACATACTGTGGTTTCGTTTTCTAAAAATACTGATGCAAACAAATCCCCTTACCTTAATCCCGAAAATCGAAACACGCATGAATTCGTAATGGTCGTACCAAGTTCAAAAGGCTATTTTCAAAACATCTTCCGTTTTCACCTTCAGCTGGTGATACCCAGACCATAGATCGATCTTAGATAAAATTTGCGTGCCCTATAGTTGGTCAAACAAATCATCGATCTTAGGTAATGGATATTTGTTCTTTATCGTTACCTTATTAAGTTCTCTGTAGTCATGCACATCCTCATCGATCCGTTCTTTTTCTATACAAATAGCACAGGTGCTCCCCAAGGAGAAACACTCGGTCGAATATACCCCTTATCTAGCAGCTCCTGAAGTTGTTCTTTCAACTCTCTCAATTCAGCTGGAGTCATACGATACGGAGCTTTTGATATCGGTGTCGTACCTGGAGTTAAATCTATACCAAACTCCACCTTACGATCTGGAAGTAATCCTGGAAAGTTCCCTAGGAACACATCTGGGAACTCGCATACAACAAGAATCTCATCCAGTTCACGTTCCTCTGCCGGCGTGTCTTTCACAAATTCCAAGTACCTTTGGCATCCCTCCCGAAGCAATAAAAGGATCCGTGGTGCAGAACGCACACACGACCCTATAAACTTGAATTCCTGCTCCTCTGGAAGTCTAAACATCACTTCTTTCCTATGGCAGTTGATACTGGCATAACTGGAAGACAACCAATCCATCCCTAGGATGATATCGAAGCTACACATGTCAAATACTATGAGGCCAACTAGTAGTACCCTTCCCTGAATCACTATGAGAAAATCATGGACTACTTTACTACATACAATTGCCGACCCTGATGGCGTAGCCACTACCAATTCATAACCCAACTGTTGCATCTCTAATCCACACACTTTAACAAATCCTCAGGAGATAAAGGAATGTGTTGCCCCCAAGTCAAATAGTATAACAACTTTATTGGAAAGCATGTAAATGGTACATGTGACAACATCTCCTACATTCTCTGCGTCACTAGGAGTTAGGGAGTACACCCTAGCCTGGGTTGTTCCCCCTTGTTGGCCACCCCGTTGTGCTTGAACACCTCCTATATATGATTGTTGTGGAGCTCCGCTGTTCATCGACATGCGAAAATCTTTCTTCTGATGTCCCATCCTACCACAACAAAAACAAGCTCTGGAACCCAACAAACACTTCCCTGAGTGGGGTCTCCCACACTTGGAACAAGCCGGAGTAGTTGCGGTACTCTGAGAAGCACCACCACTATTCTTCTTCCAATTGCCCTACTTTGCCCCTCCATAAGAACTAGAAGGCGTAGGTCTCTTCTTCGGAACTTGAACCTCCAAGTCCTCCTACAAACTCTCCTCTACTACAGTGGCTTTCTCAACTAGAGTAACAAAGTCCTACATCTGCCATATTGCAGTCTACTTCCTGATCTCCTTTTTCGGGCCCCTCTGATACTTCCAAGTCTTCTTTGCCTCGTCTGGAATCATGAATGGATCAAATCAAGATTGCTCCTGGAAGCTGGCAGCATACTGCTGAACTAACAGTTGCCCCTGCTCCAGACTCATGAATTCTTCCATCTTGGCATTTCTGACCATCGCTGGAAAATACCATTCAAAGAATAAATCTTTGAATTAAGCCCACGTTAGAACCATAGGAGTAGGTCAATGCTCTTCAAGCATCTTAACCGACTTCCACCACCTCTATGCTTCGCCCGTCAACTTAAACGTCGCAAAGGCTACCTTCTACTTCTCAATGCAGTTCAGGACGTCTAGAGTCTTCTCAATCTCCCCGATCCAATTCTCAGCCCGAATTGGATCCGCACTCCCCACGAAGACAGGAGGTTTCAATCGTGTGAACTGGTTAATGGAGCATCCCAACTCAGCAAGGGGACAATCTTGACCCTTATTTATCCGGACAACCTCAGGCATAAGCTATTGAGTGAAGTCCCATAGCACACTAGTAGAGTCACTGCCAGCCTCATGGCCAGCACCTTCACTACTAGTACCTCCAATGTTGGCAGTAATATCCTTGGATTCCATCCTGAAAAGCAAGTGAGGAAATCAATTAGGAGCTTGACCAACTAATACTGCAATACTATAAACTCACCTCCCATGATAACATTCCTAGTACTAACATACTCTAATGACTCACATTCTCATTCTAACTTGAGTTCTGCCCTTCCACTTAGAAACAAAACCGCCAATAGATTGCCGTAATTTTCTGAACCCTTTAAATGATCTAGAAAAATATAGAAGTCTGCCAATGGATTTTTGTCCCCATGTATACTAAGCTAAACTTGAAAATCATACTCACATTCTAAACTCTGATATAGTCTAATCTATAGAACTAAGCTCGGAGCATATCCATAACCAGGCAATTCAATTCACATCACACTTCCTGCTGGCTATGGCTCTGATACCAACTGTAACGCCCCGACCCTTTATACGGCCCCAGAGTGCTACTATACCTATATAATCTGTACAAATCCTGATAACATACATATTTACCCGCCCTAAATAAGGACATACAAGTATTTCATTATGATCTGTACTCACATATATTGCGAAAAACATAAACTTTCACATGGATTCTAATAGACATGCCAGAGTATCTAACTGTTCATTTCCAACATTCATCCGTACATAAAACATAAATTGTAGTACATTCCCAAAAAGAAAACCCATCCTCGCTAAACAACCCAAAACTCATACAAAACTTACGTCAACTAACTAGACGCTACGCTCCAAAGTCTTTCTAGAAGACTAGGACCGTTTTCCTGTAACTCCTGAAATAAAGGTTGTAAGATTGGGGTGAGGCACTTCTAAGGAGGAAGATATTACATCAATGTGTGACTGTACAATTATATTCTTATTTAAAAACGGTTACATAGATTTCACATTCTCAATACCGTAATGTATATATAGTACATATATAAATCCCTTATAATATACAACCCAGCATCATTACAAGTGAGAGTTCCCAAGGTTAGGGTAAGGTATTGGCCCATACATTGTACAATCCCTCTGCCCGGTACTCAAACCTGTGACTTTGCCCATTAAAGCTTTTAAATCATGTATATGCATATTTAAAACACCGTCCAGCTTGAAACTATCATAACTATGCCAGTAACTCCCTATGGGAAGGGTTGTGCGATAAGAAAGCACTGATTGAGCCCTGTTCGTGCAGGCATTGTCAGGCATCATAACATACTGTAGTCCGACTTGGCCATCACCACCCTGATCCCTTTTGACCAGTGGCCGTTCTTACCAAGCCTACTACTAGGTACCCACACTGAAAAATAACTACGTATGGTTGCACTGTACCTCTGTTTTGGACACGGTACCGAGCCTACATAATATAAGCTTTTTAAGGCTTCATATACTATTGAGACAAGCTACGGTCCCAATATCATATATATAATTTACAATAAAACATAATCACCTGTGTAGTTCCATTATTTTCACAATCTCATTCATGCATACTTTCATTCATACAGTGGTAAAAACCGGCTCGTAACCTCTCGATTTTACCCTTTTTTCAAACTTAGCATGATATCTAACCAGCACCTATTTTTTGCATTTTCTAATAATCACTTGGAACCTTAGTCCCCATAGTTCATATACATACATCTCAAATCAGTATAGATTCAATTCATATCCTACGTCACACTTATTTGGTCAATTATACATTTCATATAAACTGGTTCGTAAAATATCATTTCTGCTGCTATTAAGAGTTTCAAGCATCTCCTACTTTAGTTTTAGTGCAAATAAAGTAGTTTAAGAAATTTGGAGATCATATGCCAAAAACTCGATTTTTTCCAAAATTGTAAAATCGTGAAAATCGTAAGAATCGGTATTTATACCTAGTAAAACTTTGCAAATAAGCAGTCAACAAGTACATATAAACATAAGCTACATATCCTGTGATTTCGTTTTCTAAAAATACTGATGTAAACAAATCCCCTTACCTTAATCCCAAAAATCGAAACACGAACGAATCGATCCAAAACAACGACACGAGATCCTCGAAACCTAAAAACCGAAGAACAATACTACACTATAATCTCAACTACTACATATCTACCGAACCAAAATGAAATCAGATCCTTACCTCGATTTTAGGGAAAAAAACCCGAAAATCTCCAGATTGAAAATCTGATCCTAATAACTGTAGAGATTCTCCTCCTAACCTACGTAGTGATGTCAAATTGTTGATTCCGGTAACAGACGGTACGAAATCTTAGAGAGAGAGAGAGAGGGTTGGTTTGTGTCCTAGAGAGAGAGATGGAGAATTAGGTTTCTTCCTCATTAAGCAACTAAATGATATTTATAAATAAGGTTGACCCAGCCAGACTCATCGACGAGTCGTAGTTCTCGTCGACGAGCCGAAGAAGGTTGCTCGTGGCTGAGAAGGTGACCTCATCAACGAGCCTGAGATTTCAGAACTTCTAAAAATCCCTCAGTATCTCCTCGTCAACGAGTCATGGTGTCTCGTCGCTGAGCCACAGAAGAGACTTCGTCGATAAGAAATGGAGCCTCATCGATGAGCTATGTTGTTTTATCCTTTTTAATTTCCCTTCTCTTTTCTTTATTTATTTTCCGAATTTGGGTCCCTCCATTACCTAAAGCACCTACGACTGTTTTTGGCAAATTGGTGCCCCTTGTTTCTTCATGCATGGGCCTATGTGCATGGTCCATGCATGTCCAACCCCACACGACCCAGTTGCTTCTTCATGCTCCTTCAATGCAGCTAACGTGCTCCACGGCCTCCTTCAGTCACGGGCCTCCTTTAGCTTCACACGGCTTCTCTACAAGCATGCATTTCCAGCGCATTTTGATGGCCCATGCATGTTGCATGGGCCTCTCCTCTTCACGCATGGCTTCTTTGATGAAGCTCACGACCAGCCCACTTCATGCATGCTTCTTTGTGCTACTACTTAAGACCAGCTCACGTCATTCTCGTGCATGCAAGGTTGGAAGCCCACTTCATGCATGCTTCTTCTTTGCATGGCTGCTTCAATTTAATGCACACATGGCTTCCTTTCTTCACGTGCATGTAGCCTAAGACATTAAAACCCTCATGCACACAGCCTTCTTTTATGCATGGCTCTCTTAATTTCCTACGTGGCTCAACTTCCGAAAATTATTCTACAATAATTAAACATGAATATTCGTAAATTTACGACAAAAATAGGATAATTATCTTAATGTTATCGAATGAGCTCAATAATTAAAATATTGGACATAATTAAGTATTTAATTAAAATGGCAACACTTAATTAATGCATTTAAATACTTAATTACGCAACTTTGACGCGTGATCACACCTCCTAACTAACGTTTTGCTAGTCTCTAACAAATAACGTGAATGCATTCATACCAAGGAAGTAGCAAGCATAATTCCAATACTCATGAAAATCACATGCTATGAAATATGCGTAGTGAGTTTAGGAACACAAGAAACAGATTAACACAAGTTAAGTATCAATTAAGAGATTTATACACCATTTAGTAAATCAACGAAGGTAATGGAGTGTAACAAAGCTCATGTGCATGAGAATAAGGCTAGAATTCCAAGATTGACTACCAATAGACATTAATGGTTTCAATCACAACAATTAATCTGAGATAACCGCACGATCTTACTCTAATTCAAAACCACTATATTGACGGTTTTCACACTATTACACTTTAAAAGGCACCCACTTTCTCATTTAGTTAGGACCCTGGTAGTAGGTAGTCATTGCCAGTACATGAATGTACAGTGGTGGCTTTCACGCTACTACACTTTAGAAGACACCCACTTTTTTGTTTAGTTAGGACCCCGGTAATAGGTAGCCCTTTCCAATACACAATTGTTTTCCTCGTCTTATTTCTTTTTTTTTCTTTTTTTTTCTTCTTTTCTTTTCGCAATTGACCCTTGACTCGTTTCTTATTTTTATCTGCTTCAAGCTTTTTCTTTTTCTCTTTTCTCTTTTTCAAAGCCATTAGGATATGGTTCATTAGAATTTCAAACAACTGAAGTATACATCAACCAAAAACAATCTAAGGTAGTCTTTCTAAGTTTTCTAACATGTGTAGTATGTGTTTAGCAAAACTTTCAACATCCTTCCCTCGGTTGAAACTAGGTGAAATGGATAAAGTTTTCTTTTGATTTAAACTCTAATTTGCGCTACATCCTACATGTTCCATATCCTCAAAAAGAAAAAGAAAAAATTTGGCATGTAACATTCACAAATAAGGAATTCGGCATGCTCTAAGCTCAATACTAGTATTTCCTAAAGGTAAACCAAACTGACATGCAAACATCACATGCAAATATCACATTAAAAATCATCAAATGGAAACACACAATTGCACATGCAAATTCCCCCCCCCCCCCCCAAACTAAAATGAAACATTGGCCTCAATGTGAAAGCATAAGGGAGATGGAAAAGATGTGCTCGAGGGCAATAGACCAACAGAAAATCACAACCAACATATGCAATATAAAAAGAAAATAAAGATGCAAATAAGAATAAATAAAAAAATAAAAAGAAAGACAATAAAAAAGAAAGGTCAGATAACTCCCAATAACATATCTTGTGCACACTTTTCAATTTCCGCACTTTATATTCCTACATATATATGTTATATTTAATATATTGTGAATGATGCGCATGATTTAATTTCCGCATATTATTTTTATCTGCACAATTGGTATATGCTTAGAAAGACCTTAGGTTGTGTATTACTGATATCTGGTTGAACCTAGGAAGAAGTTTTAAAATTCCAATTCACCCCCTCTCTTGGGAATACACCAACTTCAACACACGTTGCATGGGCCTCTCCTCTTCACACATGGCTTCTTTGGTGAAGCTCACGGCCAGCCCACTTCATGCATGCTTCTTTGTGCTGCTACCTGAGACCCAGCTCATGTCATTCTCGTGCATGCATGGTTGGAAGCCCACTTCATGCATGCTTCTTCTTTGCATGGCTACTTCAATTTAATGCACACACTGCTTCCTTTCTTCACGTGCATGGAGCCCAAGGCATTTAAACCTTCATGCACACGACCTTCTTTTATGCATAGCTCTCCAAATTTCCAACATGGTTTAGCTTCCAAAAATTATCCTGCAATAAATAAACATGAATATTCATAAATTTACGACAAAAATAGGATAATTATCTTAATGTTATTGAATGAGTTCAATGATTAAAATACTGGACATAATTAAGTATTTAATCAAAATGATAACACTTAATTAATGCATTTAAATACTTAATTACCCAACTTTGACGCGTGATCACAAGGCTGATTGATACTCAACAAATTGTGTTTTAATATGTCAACAAGTGCAACATTATCAATAGAAAATGATGAGTTACCTATTTTACCTTTGCCGATGATTCTGCCCTTGGCGTTATTCCCAAAAATCATGAACCCTTCCTTTTTGTAGGTGAGAGAGACAAATTTTCCAATGTCTCCTATTATGTGCCTTAAACACCCACTGTCAAGGAACCATTTGTTCTTCATAGATGTGGTCTTCAAGCAAACCTACAAAATAGAGTTAGGTGATTTGTTTTGGTACCCATTCTTTCTTGGGTCCTAGGGGGTTAGTCTTCTTGATGACCCATGCACACTTCCTTTCTTTTCCTTTGTGTCCTCTAAAAGGACAAGTGTAGCGAACATGACCTTTTCTCTCACAATATAAACAAATTTTATTTACATGTAAAGGGTTTAGTTTGGGTGTTGTGTTTTTACTTGGTAAAGAACTTCTTTTGACACAAAGATTTGCAAAGCCAATAGATTTAGATGAGGATAAACCATAACCTAAACCTTCTTTGTAAATCCTAATTCTTTGAACTCCAAGTAGTTTGTCAAAATTTTCTTTCCCATTGGTAAACTTATAAATGATATTACTTTGATCCTCAATTTCTTTTTCAAAGTCATGTTTTCTTTTAAACTCTCATCAATTTGATTTTTTAAGTTTTCAATTTTATTTTGAAAAAGTTCATGATCTTTTTGAGAACTTTTAACAAGTTCTTCATTTATTTATTTTTTAAAAGATGCATTTTCTTCTTTTAAAGTAGAATAAAGACATATCTCCTTTTGCTTGCATTTTGAGTGTATTTCTTCAAGATGTTTATTTTTTCTTTTAATTGCAACTAACTCATCATATAGTTTTCTGCAATTATCTTTTAATTCATCATAAGAAGGAAAATATTCATCATCGGAACTAACCTCATCTTGATCCTCCACTAGGAGACAGAAGTTTGCTACTTCATCTTCATTTTCTCCATCGGTTGAAAGCCTGTCTAGTTTGTCCCATATGGTTGCATTTATGGCTTTGTACTTCTTCTTGTCTCCTTGCTGATTATTACCTTTTTTTTTAATTGTGGACAATCATCCATCATGTGTCTGGTTTTCTTGCAGTTATAGCACCTCATGCTGGCTTCTCCCTTTTCTTTTTTCTTACCAGGCTTCTTGTTCAATAAAAATCTTCTAAATCTTCTTGTAAGAAGAGTCACTTCATCTTCATTGTCACTCTCGTCTTCTTCCACTATTTCTTTCTTACTTGTTGACTTTAAGGTGATGCCTAGTGTCTTTTTTGGCTTTTCTACTTCAAAAGTTGAATTTTTCTTTTTGATCTTATAAGTCATGAGAGATTCGATCAATGCATCAAGGGTGATCTTTGAGAGATCCTTTGTTTCTTCAAAGGCTATTGATTTTGCATGTCATGATGCCCATAATGATCAAAGGACTTTCTGCACATTATCTTCCATAGAATAGTCCATACCAATTGTTTTTAATACATTTGTTATAACGAGTAAACATAGAAGTAATTGATTCTCCTTCTTCCATTTTAAATATTTTATATTCTTTTACCAACAAATAATTTTTAGATTTTTTAACTTGAGATGTACCTTCATACGTTACCTGGAGGTATCTCAAATTTCCTTTGCGATGTCACATCGGCAAATACGGTTGTATTCTTCATCACTCACAGCATAATAAAGAAAGTTCTTAGTCTTGAAATTAAGTTGAACTAAACTCGTTTTGATGTCTAACAACTCCTCAAATTGTTTAGGTTCACCTTTGTCATCTTTGAATTCAAAATCTCCCTTTGTGATAACTCGCCACATTTTAAGATCGTGTGATTAGATGAAAATGGTCATTCGTTTTTTCTATGCTAGGTAGTTACTCCCACTGAATTTTGGTGGATGATCAATGGATTGTCCCTAGGTGAGGGGTGCCTCAATCATATCCGTCGTTTGATCTTTGCGCTCTAGAAATTACTCCGAAAGTCAAACGACTAGCTCTGATACCACTTGTTGGACTAAGAGTGTGTGTCTAGAGGGAGGTGAATAGACTATTTTCAAGAATTTTTCTACAAAACAATAAAACTTTGCCAAGATACAAGTAATCTATATCACAAATATTTGCAAAATAAATAACACAAGTAAATAAAGTGGATGAGAGAGAGAGAGAGAGAGAGAGAGAGAGAGAGAGAGAGAGAGAGAGAGAGAGAGAGAGAGAAGAGCTTGACACCGAAATTTTAACGTGGTTCGAAACCTAGCCTACGTCCATGCCTTGAAACACACTCAAGGATTGAAAAATCTACTATCCAATCTCCTTTCAAGATGGAGAAGCCTTTACAAATCGAGAGCAAATCCCTTATGCTCACCAAGAGCTAATTCACAAAGTTCACCAAGAACCTCCTTCAATTAGTTCACCAAGAACCTCTGATTCACCAAGAATCAATTAACAATCACAATGAATGTAGAGAATACAGAGAATACTCTTTCTTAAGTTGATAATACAATGTAAATCCTCATACTAGTCTCTTGAACAAATGATATGTAACAAGAATAAAGAGCAAAAGAGTTTTGAGAAAATATGATAACCTAGAATGAATGCTACAACTAATTGATCACTAACCAATGTGTTTAATAGATGCAAGTAGCTTTGTATTTATGGGAAAAGGAACAAGCTAGCCATTATTTGGTCGTTAGGAATTTAATGTGATAAAACAAGTGAAAAACTAGTCTTTTTAAGCTCGTTGTTTCAGGTTTCCCGATGCAAATCATCGACTAATACACTCAATTTGTCAATGATTTGCCCCAACTTGTCGACGATTTGTCGACGAATTACTCCTAATTGTCGACAAGTTGTTGGGCGGAAAAACATAATTAGCTACTGGAAAAATCCATCGACGAGTTGCTCTTATTCGTTGACGATTCACCCCAATTCGTTGACAATTTACCCCTAATCGTTGATGATTTGACTGGGTTGAAAATTCATTTAGCTTTTGGTTTAATTAGTTGACGAGTAGGGTCAATTAGTCGACTAATTGCCCTATTTCTCAAACTAATATGCCTTTTGATGAATTAAACAAAGGTAGGACAAGTGTGTATGAAATATATTAAGTCTAATGATGATTAAAACTTATCCTTATGAACTTCCAATTGATTATAAGATATCTTGTATATGATAACGCTTTTGAAAACTCATTTTGATGTTCTATACTAGATTGAACTAATATGCATATGTATTTGCTCAAACTCTTGCTAGTTATTCTTACTAACATCATAAACACAAGAGTTACAAGAAATCCTACCTCACACTCAACCCATTGCATATGTAAGACTTTATAAGGCTTCATTTGGTTGTGCATGGGTATTCCTTGTGTAAGCTTTGACCATTGCTTCATTAAAATTCACCTTATCCTTGTGCTTGTTCGAGTATTGACTTGTTGTCCTGTACTAAACTAGAGTGCACATATTAGTTAACCTGAGGGTCGAGAATGGGTTGTTATCATCAAAACCTACTAGAT
Organism: Malania oleifera; assembly: GCF_029873635.1. NCBI lineage: Eukaryota > Viridiplantae > Streptophyta > Magnoliopsida > Santalales > Ximeniaceae > Malania > Malania oleifera. The sequence goes on along the minus strand of NC_080426.1, from coordinate 86,089,806 downwards.
TAGGATACTTTTGCCACTAAGGGTAACACAGTCAATTAGTCTTAGTAAGCAATTGACTAGCTTGACTAGAAAACTTTCATAATGAGCTAAAAATGGCTAGTTTTTCTCTAAACTCCATATATATATATATATTCTAAAGCTTAAGTGCCTAAACTCTTTATTGAATTTCCAAGTGCCCAAACTCTTTATTCTCTCTTAATCTCTCTTGTACCTTATATTACTCACTTTGGAGAGAAATATCAAAACTCTTGTGCCATCTTTTGCATCTTCATTGAGAGTTAGTTTTGAACTTCAACTTTCAAATCATTTCTTATGAGGAAATTTGTTTTCTATCTTTTTCTTGTATTTGGTTTCCTTGCCTCCATTAAGCAAGGGATGTAATTTGTTGCCTTGTCTCTTTAGAAAACAAGGGATTGTAATTGGTTTCCTTGGTCTTTAAAAAACGAGGATAATAGTGAAAGCTCAAGGTAGTTTGCCTTAAGAGAATGGACATAGGCTGGTTATCGAATCACTATAAAAAGAATTTGCATTTCTCTATCCCTACTCTCCCATACTCTAATTGCTTCAATATTTGTTTAATTACTTGTTTTGTTTAATTTTCTTTAAATTTTGTATTAAAATCTTTAATTTTTATTAAACCTAATTCACTCCCCTCTTGGGTTGCCACTTAGGCCAACCGATATAAGTTTATGTCATGCTTTGAATCCATGTTTCACGACATGTTAGGATGGCCTCATTAGCCTACATTCTCAGTATTAAAGAAAGAAGAATTTTTGGGTATTCTCCATCTCATCCAATCCACAATTTTTTGCAAAAAAGAGCCATAGAATCAAACCCTAAATCATTCACATATGGACAAATACACACACACACACACACACAGAGATATATATATATATATGCAAAACCTACAAATTCATCGGTTACCTAACAATGATCAAGCATTTATTGAACATCCTAAATTCAAATTAAAAATTAAATTATATATATATGCAAAACCAACAAATCCATGAGTTACCTAACAATGATCAAGTATATATCGAACATCCCAAATTCAAAATAAAAAAACAATTAAACATCAATCATAGTTGAAGAAGAAGAGCAACCAAGAGAGAAAGAGAGAGAGAGAGTACGTGAAGAGAAAAATCTTGAAAACATAGCATAAGGTCGACTAATGCTTTTGTTAATACATTTGAATTTATCAATAGAATTATAGAAGAAGAAAAATTAGTCAATCAAACTTTAATCATATCATTAAAATTTATAAAATATAAACAATTTAGAATTAGGTTTGGAGGATTATGAGGGGTAGGGCAGCGTGTAAATTAGTATAAATGAACATTTATATTGTTGACTCTACGAGTCCAATCCTGTTTTGATAATGACAAATCACTTGGTATTTGATCCGTGCATTGAGATTGTGAATAGGAATAATATATAGAATGCACGGAAGGATAACAAGTCATGGAAGCCATGAATAATGAAGCATACACAACTTGGCACAATCCATGGAACGAAAAGAGTAGAAGAATGAAGATGCAAGCGGCAAGTTCAAGAACGTCATGGGTATTTAGAACTAAATGTATTTACATATTTCATATGATTTAATTTGAGGCTCAACATATACCCTAGAATGACCTTAGGACTCACGCATCTCATGAACATTATTAGAGGATATCTATGGACTTAGATATATTTTCAAAACCCTGAAAAATATTTTTATAAAAGGGCAAAGAAAGAAAGTAAAACAGATTTTTGAAATTAAAAAGAAAAATTCAGGAAAGGTTCAGTTCAGAAGACCAAACTTCAAGTTCAGTCATCTGAAGATTGAACTTCAGAAAACCGAAGTTAAGCTTAGTCGTCTGAAGAATTTTTTCAGAAGATCGAAGATTAAGTTTAGTCGTCTGAAGAATTAATGGTGAAACATAAAACCTAGCAGTAGCACATCAGAAGACTGAACTCAGACTTCAGTCGTCTGAACCCGACACTTTAGAAGACTGAATCCCAACTTTAGTCGTCTGACCTTATGTCCAAGTTAATTTTTCGAAACTCTAAGGAACTTCAGTCATCTGAGCCTTAACCCTCAATCGTCTGAACCTGCGGGAAAGTTTAAAATTTTAATTTTTAATGAGAGAACTCACGAATTATTTTTTGATCCAACGATTGAGATTTATTCTAAGGGCAAAATACCTATATATTGAACATCTAAACCTTAGTGTTGGAAGATCAATGAGAAGAGAAGAGAACATCCTTTTGAAATAAAATTGAGAGACTTGAACATATTGCTATACGATTGCCTACACTCCAACTTATACTCATCAAGCTTGGGCAAATCAACTCAGAAAAACAAAGGGATTTCATATACACATCTTGATTTCTATTTGGTATTAAGGTTTGGTAAATCCATTTGTTATTTTCAAGAGTTTCTTATCTCGTCATTTATTATTGAATATTATTAGAGAGATTGATCTTTAGTGTTCATATATATAGAAAGATTGTTTTGACAAGATCATTACTTGAGAAAAGTTTTTCCATTGGTTAAATAGTTATGATTCAAGTGTGTATTTAGTTAAAGACTTGATATTTTTTATACTTCAAAACGATTTGATTAAATATCCTTAGAAGTTCATAACTATATATATTATTGAGTGATATTTTCTGAAAAATCTTATATTAGGCTTTGGTCTTTGGTAATCATATCATATATATATTAATTTGTATATTACAAAGATCATATTGTGGTTGAAAATTTGGGAGAAAGCTTATTGATTTAGATCTTTATAATATTCAAGACAAACTTTTTAACAAGATCATATTTGATATTTGTGCATCTTGTCTTCAAAGCTATTACTCATACAAATATTTTGAGAGATTTGATAAAAAAGAAATTTGGTGAAGCATATTCATTCATTAACAATTGTATCGTTACATACATATTGAGTTTCAAGTTTTACCATATGGATATGTGTTAGGAATTTCGATTGTACTCACTAGTTTTGTTATAAGTGAATCTTGAGTTGTTTTGCAGATTTGAAATGGTAATTGTAATCACGGTTTAGATTGTGAACTGGGTGAGGAGGAAGTTGTGCTTTTTGTAAGCAGCGGATGTAAAGGAAGCTCCATCCCAATTTAAGGAGTAGGGATTTTAGTGGAATCTTTGAATGAGTTGCTCAAGGTGAGGACGTAGGCCGAGTTGGCTGAACCTCATAAAAACTGTGTTTGTCTTCTCTCTTCCTTTACTCCTTTTAATTTCCACAACACATTTCACTACTTACATTGCATGAGTGTTTGTTAAATAACCTCACATGACCTTGATAAGTAATTTGTTAAATATAAAAATAGGGACTAAGTGGTAAATAAGTTTTAAAAAATTTTAAAATACCCAATTCACCCCCCTCTTGAGATTACACCTAAATCATCATATATATTTGAATATTTTTATAATTTAACACTTTAAATTATATAAAAATAGACAAGCTTTGACAAAGCATATTATACCCTATCCATAATACCATCTAATCGTAACTGAATCCATCTTGGTCTACCTAATATGCAAGTCTACAAGTATTTGTATTCGCTTGAACCAACATGCAAATTCTGTTTTGCTTTTCATTACAAGAAACTATTACAAAAATTTTTTACAATTGATGTAGTCTCATGATTTATTGAAATTAATAGGGTGTTAAAAAGTCAATTAGCTCTAACAAATTATGAGAATTCATGTTACTTGTGAAATTTCTTGTGATCATTTTCTTGTAATGAAAAAAATTATTTAGACACTTTATGTGCTCATAAACAAAATAAATTACAAAATATAATATTTCAAATGAATGTTATGCATTTATTATCAAATGTAAATAAAGGGTGAAAAGGTATTTTAATAAAAATTTCATAAATTTAACAATTAAAAAATAATATGGAGTTTCTATCCTTAGCATTATAAAATAGGGGGTCTCTAATTATTTTTACAAACATAAGAAGTGCTTCTTCCAAATAAGGCTTACAAAAAATGTTAGTAGGAGTGATTTCCACACTTTCTAGTGCATGTTATAGTTTTTAAAAAAATTTCTCTAATTTTCTACTTTTAATAATAATAATTTTTTTTTTGTTTCGATAAAGAAGAAAATTTATTTCACAAAGCATTAGGGTTTTGGGGTAAAAATATTATAAATATTTAAATTTTTTTTTTTTTACATTATATATAGATTTTGTTAAGAAAATGCTTATTTCATGTTTGAAAAGATCTTGAATTTGGGTATATATTATATTTCGATGAAATTAATAAAAAATTATTGAAATTTATTCAAATCTAAAAAAATCTAAATTTAAAATTTAAAATCTATATTCCCAAACAGATTGTTAGAATTTATTAAGAAAAATAATTTTTGTATTTTTATTTTTATTTTTAAAAATTATAAAATAACTTTTAGTTTTTAGTAGTCAATACAAAAGTTGTTTTTGAGTTTTTTTTTTTTATAAAATGCTGAAAAGTTTAAAAATAATGTGATATTATTGTAATTGTTTCTACAATAAAACCGTTATTTTTCACAAATTGAATTTCCATTTTTTAGGAATATATAGTTTAGGTTAAAGGAGCTACAGAGTGCAAACTCCAAAGTCAGAACTTTTTTTTTTTTTTTTTTTCTTTTCTTTTCTTCTCGTGTGCGAATACGAAGTTAGAACTGGGTCAACATATCGTCATAATAACTCACTTTCAGGTCGTCGCACACTTTCCCCTCCAATCATCGTCACCATCTCTCTCTCTCTCTCTCTCTCTCTTAAATCGATCATTCCTTATGGGTTATTTTGGAGTTGAAGAGCTGCACGGCATAGGTAATACTTCGGAAAAATCCCATCTGTTGTGTTGCTTTACTTTGATTTGATTTTATTTTATTTTTAATTTTAGATTAGGATCTTTGGAGATCTCGACTTCGATTTTAGTTTTCGGATGAGGTTTTTTTGTTTGTGCGAAATTTTTAGATGATATTCTTTTCTTCGTAATTATATGAAGTTTTATAGCAGATCTCAAATTTGTTGCAGATAGCATACCTTGGCGTTGTTGGACTTGAAAAACCCTAGTTAGGTCTTTTGATGTGTGGGAAAACACTAGACAGGGATGATGGACTTTTTTCTTGACTTCGAATTCGTAGTTGCAGAATTCGGTTGGTATTTCTTTGAAGCTTTCAACTTTGTCGCTGAAGAATTTGTCGCACTCTGTCTGCTCATCGCCTATATAGTTGAAGAGTTCATTGGGTCCTTTTACCAATTTTTGATCGCTTAGGTTCCTTGGAACTCAAAAAAATTTATTTAGCTCGCGTATCTATATTATTTCGCTTCTGCATTTGTGACGATGGCAAAACATGGCGTTTAGCGAACTCGGTTGGGGGTTAGCTATCTGAGAATTCTGGCGATTAGAAGGAAGATTGGGAGTGCCGGTGGTGGTTCTAAGACATGGGTATTTGTTAGGATTAGTTGCAGAATATAATAGAAACTTTATTATTATTTTATAAATTTGTCTAAATCTCCATGGGTTCAATTCAAAACATGGTACATTACTGCTCTGTATCGAAGGGAAATAGGATTTTGTATTCATATAGTGGAGGAGACCATGAAATTGAGAATTTGGCTGCCTCGTGCTTGGACAGGACTCCTCCATTCCACAAATGGTATTTTCAGACAATGGGTAAGAAGACTTTTGGGTTTTTGATAGAAGAAGATGGGTATGTTTATTTCTCAATTGTGGACGAGGGTTTTGGGAACAGGGGAGTTCTTAAGTTTCTGGAACATGTGAGAGACGAATTCAAGAAGCTAGCTAAGAAGGGTCCAAATCGGAGTTTGTCGGGTCTGAACTCAATCTGCATACAAGAACAGTTGGTGCCTGTAATTCGCCACTTGATTACCTCATTGGAGCATGTCTCCCAAGCAGGTGGCAGTTGGATGGCTGAAACTCCACCTTCACAGGATGCTGACCATTCTCCTTCACCAGGTAATCATACAAATGGGCAAATTGAAGTGGCAATTTCTACCAAAGCCCCTTTGTTGGGAAAGTCTAGCAAGCAAGAGAAGAGGAAGATGAAGGATCACGTTATTTTAGATGTTGAGTTGGAGGAGCACCGAAGGTCTACTGATAGGGGTGTTAGAGTTGATTCGGGAACTCTGGATTCTGCTAACCAGAGTGGGGTGCTTTCCTCAGTTTCATTACAGAAGGATTTGGGTTCAATGAGGATTAGGTCAGGTCCTCAAGGCATTCGGAAGAAATGGTGCCGCCTTGTACGGATTGTTCTTGCCATTGATGCAGCTATATGCTTGATACTGTTTGTGATTTGGTTGGCAATTTGTTACAGTATTGGTTGCATCCGGTGAAAAGCTTCTCCTGTGCTTGATTCTGAGCTTGATGATTGAATCCAAATTGGAGCCAGAAAATTCAAATCATTATTTTTTTTTTGGGAGGGGCAACTCTTTGCAGAGAGATGAATGAATTAGAATAATGCATCAATGCTCTCAATCTTAAACATAAATTCCAAGGTATGTGCTTCAAAAGAAGTCCATGGCATTATATGTAAGAAGTTCTCTGTACAGTTTTTATAGCTTTCCTTTAAATGCACATGAACAGCTGAGTTCCTAGAAATATGAAGTCTTTTGGTGGTTGTGTTACTGTGCCAATTCCTGCAGTTACAGTATGTGTAATTTCTTGTTGCAATTCAAATTTGAAATTTGACTTTGGTTATGCATTCCCTGTTACCCTTATGTACCTGTGCATTAATTCACCTACCCATATGGATGTTTTTCTCTGTTTCAATCATGGGTCTTGTGATCTTAGGTGATCTCAGAATATATACAGGGATAGAATGAAATAGGTTAAAAATGTAATGTAAAAGGTATGGAGATTAATATGTGTGTTTGGGCGAAACATGGCGTTTAATCTAATGTGTTTGCAATTATCAATTTATGTTCTCTAAAAGATTAAAAGAATATCATATAATAGTTAAAAGTATATGAGTGATGCTATCATAGAAAGTAATTGATGTTAAAAAATGCATGCACTAAACATTGTAGTGGGAATAGATGGTGTGCTTCCTTGATTTTTAAGTAATTCTTAATTAATACATGTCATTATTTTTCTATTAAATTATTTTGAATAAATTAAATTCTTCATGTAATAATTTTTTAATTACAAAAGATTGTGTTTATTATGTTCTTTTTCAATATTTAAGTTGTTAGGGAAACTAAAGCAAATATTCCTGACTCAAATAATTATTTCTTTCCATTTGATTTCTCAAAATTAAAGAACAAAAATATTTTCTTAATTTTGCATGATCATTTAATCAAAATGTTTCTTGATTTTATATTGAAGTAATTATGGTATTTAAAATTGTTTGATGCTTTCTTAATATATTTCAAAGTTTATACGTTTTCTTAACTAGTAAAGTTGATATAAAAAATAAAAAAATAACAAGGAAGATGTTATTGGCATTTTTAAAAATATTAATAACACTTCATTTTTATTTTTTTAATATATTGAATGACAACTTTATGTTTTAATTTTTACTTTACAAATGAAAAGAGAAAAAAAAAAAAAGGAATGCAGATAAATTTGTCATTTCATTGGGTGAGAAAAAATAATAGAAAGTTAATTGGCGACTTCTGCTTAAAATAATGTAAAAATTATTAATTGACATAATAATCAATGATCTAGTACTGAAAATATAAATTGAACTAATAATTATGTGTGTATGCACTTGCATACTTTCATGCTTCTGCTCCAAAATCAGTATATATATATATATATATATATATATGTATTTTGCATGAAATAATTTAATCATCTTTGTATGTGTGAAATCCTAGTATTAGCACTAAATTATTTTTGTATGTGCCCCTCTCTTAGCTTCGTGCCATTTGGAGGCATTTTCTTCTTCATTTTTTTTTGTTTATCATTTTAATAGCTTCAAGTTATCCAAAAAACTCGAAATGATTTTAAAATGGTCTAGAAAGGTTCTATACTTTTTTAAATGAAAATTGAGATACCCACTTTTTTTTAAGTGTTTTTTTTTTTTTTTTACTATTTTTAATATCTTTGAACTTTCTATGATTTTGGGTATTTTTCTTGGGCCTTATTTATGCTTTTTCTTTATTTTAAGGAATTTAAAAAAAAATTAAAGAGTAACAATAAATAAATAAATATATATATATATATATATATAGGCATGTGGTTGCACGGCTGCCTTCAAAAAGGCCCCATTTAAGATAAATATATTTTTTATTTTTTTAAATCAAGCATATGCTAGCATGCGCTTGTGTGGCCCATTGTAGGTCCGTATGTGTATGACCTACATCATTTTAACAATGGTTTTAAAAATACAACAACAAATAACAAATAAAATCTTAGGTCCCACCAGGTGGGATCAGATATATAAATCATTTTTCGTCAATTTATTAGATCATGGACAATTTTTTTTTTTTTTTTGACAAATTCAGGTCCATTAAATCCTTACTGTCTCATTTCAAGTTATTTCTATCTCTACCCATTCTACTGCCTTCACAATAACTAACTCACTCTTCCTCACTAGCATACTACGTGGCTTCCGTTGCAAGTGCCCAAACAATTTAAGTCGTTCCTCCCTTATCTTATGTTTTACAAGAATTACACCTAACTTGCCACAAATATACTTATTTTTTAATTTATTTTTTAACATTACACCACTCATCCATCTAAACATTCTCATATCAACAACTTTTACTTTTTGGATATATTTTTTAGTTGCTCAACATTTTGATCCACATGATATAGTTGGTTTTATAATCGTCCTATAAATTTTTTTTTTAATGTTAAGGGTATTTTATGATCACAAAGCATACTTGAAGCATTTATCTATTTTATCAAACATGTATTAACTCTATGTACTACATCCTCTTTAATTTCTCCTTCATTTTACATAATAGATCTCAGGTATCAAAATCTACTTATAGTATTAATTTTTTTATCATCAAGTTTAATTTTATTTGTTGTGTAAAACCCAAAATTTGCACAACGGAATATATATTTGTTTGTAAAGAATCAAACACACAATGTAGCACTTTAATGGTGAATACAAAACAATCACAACCACAACAAGTAAATGAAAGCAATAACAATAACAATGACACCAGGAATTATGTGATTCAGCAATATCTACATCCACAGGAGCAAACAAAAAGGATTCACTATCTTCTTGTGTAAATTACAAAAGTAATACAAGAACCCTCTTAATTCTCACAATTTACATCAACCAACACTCTAAATATATCAGATATGACATATATATATATATATATATATATATATAGAGAGAGAGAGAGAGAGAGAGAGAGAGTTTCTGGAGGCTTTCCCTCCAAAATACCATATTAACGTTCCCCATTCAAACTTCAAAATTTGTGCTAGGTGTCCCGAGTCAAACCGTCGACGGTTTCAGATAGAATGCATTTTTTCTAAAATCCTACTCCAAACAGTTGATGGTTAGAGCCAATCCGTTAACGGTTTCTCTACTGCTACTTGATTCCCTTCATGCTTTCCCTTTGTGTATGCTATCTACTCAGTAGGTGAGTTACAATTCACAACAATCTCCACCTTGGCGAACATACACCCCTTAGGAGAAACTGAAAACATGAACCTGCTGATTTACCTTGAGCTTGGGACGTTAGGTTGGAATCATCTTCCTTCTAACAATTAGAGGCAAACACCAAGTCAAAGCAACACTGCTTGAACTTGCTGATGGCAGCTTCGGCTTCTACCATCAACCCCGATTCAGTTGTAGATGTTACAACCGAAGACTTCATCCTGGGCTTCCAAAAAGGCCTTCCCACAATAGTAAACACAAAAGTTGTTGCAAGCCTTCTATTACCAAAGCCCTTTGCATAATCTTCAACAAATCTCACAACTGATGATCCACTTTGTTGCCTACCAAAACACTCCATTACACCATCATGGGGGACCTTTGACATATCCCAGACATCACAGTCCGTTCTTGGGTACCGAATGGTAGACATTTCATATCGATTCTCCACAGAACCCCCTTGAGACGGCAAACAAAGTCTTCCTACGGTTCCATCCACAAAGTCACCCTGAGATAACACCAATCTCCCTACAGCCCTATCCACAAAGCCACCCTAAGATAACACTAATCTTCTTGCAGCTTTGTCCATGCGAATCTTCAAACCAAGACCCTTCTTGACCGTATCCAACACATTTATTTCAAAACCTTTTAACAGAGTTTCCAACTAATTAGCCTCAGTCAAAGCTTTCCCAGCTAATAACATGTCATTCACACACAACAGATACATCACCCCGCTGCATCCTATCACACTCTTCCTCATACGAAGCCTCACCAACTCTCATGCCTAGTACATATACAATGACTTCATCTCCTCTACCATAGCATTTACCCATCTATTTTTCCCTTTGTCGTGCACTGCAACTTGAAAAATAGTAGGCTGCTAGTAGTAATGAATGCATAAAACTTCAGAATGCCAAAGTTAATAACTGAGTGGTGGTTTGATAGTGCACATGGGCCCATCGTAATTTTGCTGGTCTCCTAAGCTGAAACTCCCTACAATATGAACAATGTCATCTCTGCCCTGAGTTTGTTGCTCCACCTGCATCAGATGCCCATTTATACTATGATACTATTGACCCAAAATAGAACTCCCCATATTTTTGCCTTGAGTATCTAACTCCACCTAAATTACATGATTGTTGCTGCCGCAGTTTTCTAGCATTTGTTTCTTTTCCTTTACCTGAATACACTACCCCATGAATTTCTCACCAAAATTCATGTACTTGATCACCCCTTTGTTTGCCACAGGATCACCCAGTTTGCATCCACCTTTCTTATACCCTAGAAAGATATACTGTCCGGACATAACACCAAGTCTAGATATCCCATCACTAAATTAGTGCACCAGTGGACATCTACTCACACCTGAATAGTCTACTACAAAACTTACCCACAATTCACCTGCAACCCTCCCATCTAGCGATACCTTTGGCAATCAGTCACACAAGAAACGCATCATACTCATTGACTTCACCCAAGAAGTACCCTGCAAGCCCTGCATAAAACCTGCCTTACTCGCAAAACTCCTTGAACGAAACTAGCGTACTCAGTCCCAATGTCACCTGAGGATCTCTCTCTTGGTCTAGTTCTCCACCTCGACCACAAGTTAAACTTGGGAAACACATTAGGCTTGTGCCACATGAGATAAACCAAGACCTTTTATGGTACACCCACAAAAAAACATATGTTTGCCCGTGATGCTATCTTCATTGATCCCCAAACACCAAAATACATGTAGTCACCCATATGCCTTATGTAAAGACCTGAATAAAATGGTAGTTAAAGAATAATAAAGAGAGGGAAATGGACACCGGAAACAGAAGGAAGCCGTTGACTTCGTCGACGACATTGAATTCTGGACGGGCTAAAAGAAAAGAAGAAAGGGGGAGTTCAGATGGATTTCATCGACGAATACAGGGGATTCGTCGACGAAGGCTTCAAAGATTTCCTCGATGAACACAGGGCTTCGTCGACAAGAAAATGCCGAGAGGGGTTTTTGAGCCGACTTAATTTCGTCGACGAAGGGTGGATTTCATCGACGAAATTTGTGAAGAACTCGTCGACGAAGGCCGGACTCGTTGACGAATTCAGCTATCCTATAAGTATGAAAAATCCGGATAATTTGGCTTCTTAAAGAAGCCAACGCTTTCTCTCTCTCTCTCCCCTTCGACTCACTCTCTCTCTCTCTCTCTCTCTCTCTCTCTCTCTCTCTCTCTTCATTTTTGGGCTATTTTTACGCCGGATCAACGATCCAAAGTCACCACGACGCTCCTGACAGAGTTCTCTCCAAATCTACTAGAGCGGATCGTGGGAGAAAGTTAGTTGGAAATCATCCCAAAGTCGAGGTAAGGCTTTTTAAGCCATATTTGGCCTTGCGCTAGTTGTGCGCATGAAAATACTGAAGTTTAATACTAGAGGTTTTCAGTTTCAGAGTATTGGTCAGAGATCCCCTCAGGTGTTAAACTTGAATGCTTTTGGGTGAAAACTTTCGACCCAATATTTGGGTTTTTGGCAGTTGAGGAAAATATTGTATGCTTCGAAATACTGAACTTTAATTCTGGAATTTTTCATTTTCAGGGTGTTGAGTTAGGAACCCTACGGGTACGGGGCACTTTTATAAGGGGCTTTCCAGGAATCAGGTAAGGGGATAAACTAAGCTAGTATTGTTTTGGAAAATGTTTATATATATACATAGTGATCATTTGATTTATGAAAAATGTATATGATTATATATATATATATATATGTCTTATATTTTTTCAAAATATTGTGAAAATGATCGTATGTTGAATATGTGGAAAATCTACTGTGTGGCTTGAGTAAATATGTTGTGAAATGCTGTTTTCTGGAAATGTGGATGATATGGATTTTTATGATGGAAAATCGGCGTACGGGCCGAGATGTTTTGATATATATATATATATATATATATATATGGATGTGATTTGCCGGCGTATGGGTCGTGCTATGTGATTTGCCGACGTACGGGTCGTGCTATGTGACTGTGATTGCCGGGGTACGGGCTGTGCTATGAGATGTGATTTTTCGGCGTACGGGCCGTGCTATGTGATTAATGTTTGCTAGCGTATGGGCTGTGCTATGTGTAGCTAGCGTATGGGTCGAGTTATGATAAAATGTGTAATATCGGCATACGAGCCGATGGTTTTCATGATACATGTATATATGTGAAATGATATGATTGATGTGAAAATAAATGATATGAGATATTTATGTATCACGGTTTCAGTATATGTATATGATATCAGAACCTAGTTGGCTTGGTTTAGACTAGCACTTGCACGGTACCATTGCTATGTGTCTATGGTCTTCGTGATCATGATATCTGTGTTAACGCCGCTATACAGAGTGGTGTGAGATTGGATGGTCGATGTGGTTATTTTAAGAAGTGTGCTGTTATCGCCCCTGGTGTACAAACCAGTTTGGGTAGACCCATCGGACATACAAACTAGACTATTGACTTGACAGTGGTCGGCCAACCATTGTCAGGCCCCGCCTTCGGGCCACACAACCCAGTCATGTGGGGGTAATACATGACAACAGTCAGCTAACCTACGAGGATTGTTTTATGATATTATTATTGTGATATGAGATGAGATATGTTATGAAATGCAGTATGTTCTGCTATATTGATTTATATATATGTTTTCCCAAATTTGATGAAACGGTACTAAATGTGTTATATATGATATATGTTGAACACGAATTACTCATGTTGCCACACACTAGTATTAGTTTATTTCCCTCACTAAGATGTGTCTCACCCCTAAATCTTATACATTTTTCAGGAGCCCCTGATAGGAGAGCGGGAAAAGCCCCGCTGATCTAGAGCAGTGTTTGCCCTCTTTGGAAGGGTAAGTTTTTGGTAGGGACAGTTAGGATTTTTGTGGGAATTGGCTCTAGATTTATTTTTGGGATGTATATATACTGAGAGATAGTGTTTGTAGTACTCTGGTATGATGTATTGCACCTTATGACGAGATGTATATGATTTTATACTTTCTACTGCGTAGGCTTCTGCTGTATGTTCTAATGTATCCCTGGTACCCCAGGGGTCCAGGTGGATTGTGACCTGCTGGGTTGTGATGTTTGATGTTGATATTATAAATATATATGAAAAATGAGCAGGTCGTGACAGCTTGGTATCAGAGCCTAGGTTGTTAGGTTCTGCAGACTTTAGAGTGCGGCAGAAACAATACTAGAGTTTAGGAAAGGATTTGAGGTTTTGTTCTACAATCTGGAAGCAGGACTTCCGTGGTAGTTACTGTGCTTTTCCTAGGGTGACGGTTTCAAGAAAACCATAATAAGCTATTGTCAGGTTGTGTTCCTAGAATGTAGGACTGAGGATTTGAAATGAGTTAGGAATGTTAAGATAAGTGATGAGGATAGGTGGGTAGATTATAAGGATAGAATTTCTAAGTCATGTTTGTTGTTTCAGGATGGATCCAGAAGGAGGGAATAGTGCCCATACGAGTGGCAGTGATGGTGCAGGACCATCAGGTGCAGCTGGGACCAACTCTGATGCGGTATTACGTAGCGTGGCTCAGCAAGTTATGGCTGAGATCGCTAGGAGTTCAAGGGAGCAGAGTGGTCCATCTGCAGGTCATGGGTGCACCATAGAGAAGTTCACAAAGATGAATCCTCCAGCGTTCTCAGGCGGAGTTGATCCTATAGCCGCTGAGAACTGGATGCAGGAGATTGAGAAGATCTTGGCTGTACTATAGTGTACTGAGGAACAAAGGGTCCTATTTGCCACCTATAGACTGATAGGAGAGGCCGAGAGGTGGTGGACTGCGGTGAGACTATTGGAGCAGCAGAGGGTGACTCCGATAGCTATGACATGGGACCGGTTTAAAGATCTATTCTTTGATAGATATTTTCCAGCTATGGTCAAGGAGGCTAAGGTAGAGGAGTTCCTGAATCTAAAGTAGGGACAGTTATCCGTCCAGCAGTATGTAGCACGTTTTATCGAGCTCTCTCGTTTCGCCTCGTATATTGTTCCTGATGAGGTAAGGAAGGCGAGACAGTTTGAGAGAGGTTTGAGGCGCAGTATATTCAAGCAGGTTGTGGTGCTGCGGATCTAGGACTTTGCTGAGTTAGTCGATAGGGCGGCTTTGGCAGAGATTGGGGAGCGTCTTGATGCAGAGGAGCAGAGACAGAAGAAGAGATCTGCATCTACCAGCTACCAACTACCAGCAGGGTCATAGACCGGGCCAGTGGAGGAGAGGTAATCATGGTAGAGGACGGAGACAGGAGACAGGAGGACGTGAGGTGCAGACAGGGCAGGGTCCTCCAGTCTGTCAGACTTGTGGTAGGAGGCACTAGGGGGAATGTCGAGCTGGTGGTATAGTGTGCTACCGCTGTGGTAGATCGGGGCACATGGTGCGAAACTGTCCTACCCCATCAGATGCAGTTCCAGTGTGTTATCGCTGTGGTAAACCGGGGCATATGGTACAAGACTGCCTTACACCACCAAATGCAGTTCCAGCTCCTAGACCATACCAGGGAGGTTATCAGGCACCACGTGGGGGCCAACAGAGGAATACAGCTCCAGCCAGGGTGTTCACTTTGACGTCAGGTGAGGCTGAGATGACAGGTGACGTGGTGACAGGTATGGTGATTATGCTTTCTTTTAAAGTTATTGCATTATTTGATTTAGGAGCTACACACTCGTTTGTGTCTTCAGGGTGTGTTAAACTATGTGGGGCTGAAACACAATCATTAGATGTTTCATTGTTAGTATCTAAGCCGATTGGATCAGTAGTGAGGTGTAGTAAGGTACTCTGCGACTGCCCAGTAGAGATTCAGGAGAAAATATTGTCTGCTGATTTGATAGTGTTAGACATGCACGGGTTTGACGTTATATTTGGCATGGATTGGCTAGTAGCTAATTTTGCCGGCATAGATTATCGTGCACGAGAAGTGATATTCAAATCTTTAGGGGAAGCAGAATTCAAGTTCGTAGGGTCACGAGTGCAATCCCCGCCTCAGCTAGTTTCAGCTATTCAGGCCAAGAGACTACCACTGAGTGGGTGTCAGGGGTTTGTGGCTGTTGTGAAAGAGATGTCAGAAAATGGGTCGAAACTTGATAGCACGCCTGTAGTAAGGGAGTTTACAGATGTTTTTCCTGATGAGTTACCAGGCTTGCCACCCAACCGTAAGGTAGATTTCTCTATTGATCTACCTTCCGGTACGACGCCGATTTCTAAAGTACCGTACCGAATGGCACCAGTGGAGTTAGCAGAGTTGAAGAATCAGTTGCAAGATCTGCTTGATAAGGGCTTCATACGACCTAGTGTATCTCCTTGGGGAGCTCCTATTCTATTTGTGAAGAAGAAGGACGGGATTATGAGGATGTGTATAGATTACAGGGAGATTAATAAAGTGACCATCAAGAACAAATATCCTCTACCCCGTATTGATGATTTGTTTGACCAGCTCCAGGGTACACTGGTGTATTCGAAGATAGACCTCAGATCCGGCTACCATCAAGTGAAGATGAAAGCATAAGACATCTCGAAGACGACCTTCAGGATCAGGTATAGGCATTACGAGTTTCTTGTTATGCCATTTGGTTTGACGAATGCCCCTGCGGTATTTATGGACTTAAGGAACAGAGTCTTCCACCGATAGCTAGACCAGTTTGTTGTTGTGTTTATTGATGATGTACTAGTCTATTCGAGAAGTTATGAGGAGCATGAGATGCACCTGAAGTAGGTTTTGCAGACACTTCGGGAGAAGAAGTTGTACGCCAAATTCAGTAAATGTGAATTTTGGCTTGAGAAGGTCGTGTTCTTAGGGCATGTTATTTCTGTAGATCCCAGTAAGATTGAAGCGGTGGTGAACTGGGCTAGACCGAGGAATGTCCAAGAGATCCAGAGTTTCTTGGGGCTAGCGGGATATTACCGTCGTTTTGTTGAGGGGTGGACCTTTGACACGACTGACGAGGAAGAATGTCAGATTTGAGTGGGATGACAGCTGTGAGCGGAGTTTTCAGGAGCTGAAGTAGAGGTTAGTCACAGCGCCAGTGTTGGTTATCCCATCTGGGGGTGAAGGGTATGTCATTTACAGTGATGCGTCCTTGAAGGGACTTGGTTGTGTATTGATGCAGCATGGCAGGGTAGTGGCATATACATCCCGACAATTGAAGGAATATGAGAAGAACTACCCTATCGATGATCTTGAGTTGGCTGCAGTAGTACACGCATTGAAAATCTGGAAGCATTACCTGTACGGCGAGCAGTGTGAGATCTTCTCCGACTACAAGAGCTTAAAGTATTTCTTCACGCAAAAGGAACTGAATATGAGGCAGAGAAGGTGGTTGGAGCTTATAAAGGATTTTGATTGTACCATCAGTTATCACCCAGGGAAAGCAAACGTGGTAGCTGATGTGTTGAGCAGGAAATTCAGGGAACCGGTGTTAGCAGCTATGGAGATCCAGCATCCGATTATGATGGATCTGGAGAGACTCAGCATAGAATTGGTGGAGAGTGATCTCCCAGTGTGTATTGCCAGCCTTGTGGTATAGCTTACTCTACAGGAAAGAATTAAAGTCGCTCAGAAGGAGGATCCAGAATTAGCAGAGGTGATAGACAGAGTATAGAGTGGGCAGGGGGAGGAGTTCAGTATTGCAGATGATGGAGCTTTGCGGTTCCATTCCAGATTATGTGTTCCTGCCGATACTGAGATCAGGAAGACCATTCTAGAGGAAGCTCACAGATCTTTGTATACAGTTCATCTCGGTAGTACGAAGATGTATAGAGATCTACGAGAGTCGTACTGGTGGAGTGGTATGAAGAGGGAGATTGCCAAGTATATAGCACAGTGTTTGACGTGCCAGCAGGTGAAAGTTGAGCACCAGAGGCTAGCAGGGCAGTTGCAGCCGTTATTTATCCTGGAGTGGAAGTGGGATCACATATCGATGGACTTTGTGTCAGGACTGCCGACGGCGTTATATGGCCAGAATGTCATCTGGGTGATTGTTGATTGATTGACGAAGACCGCCCACTTTATTCCTATCAAAATCAGCTACTCCCTCAGCCGTTTAGCGGAGATCTACATTCAGGAGATAGTTCGTTTTCATGGAGTGCCAGTATCTATTGTGTCAGATCGAGACCCACGATTTACGTCACGATTTTGGAGGAGCTTGCAGGAGGCTTTGGGGTCTCAGTTATCATTTAGCACGGCATTCCATCCGCAGTCAGATGGGCAGAATGAGAGGACGATACAGATACTTGAGGACATGCTCCGTGCGTGTGTATTGGACTTTGGAGGTAGCTGGACTCAGTTTATGCCACTGGTAGAGTTTGCGTATAATAACAATTATAAGTCTAGAATTGGCATGACACCATTTAAGGTTCTATATGGTAAGAGATGTCAATCTCCTTTGTTTTGGGATGAAGTGGGTGAGCGGTGAGTTATGGGGCCAGAGCTTGTGCAGCAGGCGTGTGATAAGGTCCGGCTTATCAGGGATAGGATCAGTGCAGCTCAGAGCCAACAGAAGAGTTATGCCGACCATCGCCCCAGGAATTTAGAGTTTGATGTGGGCAATCATGTGTTTTTTAAGATAGCTCCGATGAAAGGGGTTATGTGATTTGGGAAGAAGGGTAAGCTTAGTCCTAAGTTTATCGGTCCATTTGAGATTCTAGATAAAGTGGGACCGGTAGCCTACAGACTAGCTTTGCCACCTGTGTTGTCCAGGATCCATGACGTATTCCATGTCGCTATGTTGAGGAAGTACGTCCCAGATCCTTCTCATAATATCAGTTACAATGAATTGGAGCTTAGTCATTCACTGGGATATGAGGAGGTACTAGTACAGATTCTGGATAGGAAGGTGCAGGAATTACGTAATAAGAAGATTCCTCAGGTGAAGGTTTTGTGGAGGAATCATGCAGTAGAAGAGGCTTCTTGGGAATTCGAGGAGCAGATGAAGCAGAGATATCCGCATTTAATCAAGAGGTCTGAGTGGATAAAAGTAAGTAGTTAAGTAGTTTCTTTTGCAGGTACATGTAATGGTTTAATTAGCATAGTATTTTAGTTCTGAAGGAAGTTTTCCTTTGTGCATGTAATCTTCCAGGACTTGAAAAGTAACCACGGTATTCCTCCGCCATAAGTGAGGGTAGGTAATAAATGAGTAAACTATTTTCTTTATTAAGGGACGACGAGTTATGTGAATAGTAAATTTCGAGGACGAAATTTTTATAAGGAGGGGAGGATGTAACAACCCGAATAAAATGGTAGTTAAAGAATAATAAAGAGAGGGAAATGGAGACCAGAAATAGAAGGAAACCGTCGACTTCGTCGACGACATTGAATTCTGGACGGGCTAAAAGAAAAGAAGAATGGGGGAGTTCAGCAGGATTTCGTCGATGAATACAAGGGATTCGTCGAAGAAGGATTCAGTGATTTTGTCAACGAACACAGGGCTTCGTCGACAAGAAAATACTAAGAGGGGTTTTTGAGCCGACTGAATTTCGTCGACGAAGGGTGGATTTCGTCGACAAAATTTGTGAAGAACTCATCGACGAAGGTCGGACTCGTCGACAAATTCAGCTGTCCTATAAGTATGAAAAATCCGAATAATTTGGCTTCTTAAAGAAGCCAACGCTTTCTCTCTCTCTCTCTCTCCCCTTCGGCTCACTCTCTCTCTCTCTCTTCATTTTTTTGGGCTATTTTTACGCCGGATCAACGATCCGAAGTCACCACGACGCTCCTGACGGAGTTCTCTCCAAATCTGCTAAAGCGGATCGTGGGAGAAAGCTAGTTGGAAATCATCCCAAAGTTGAGGTAAGGCTTTTTAAGTCATATTTGGTCTTGCGCTAGTTGTGCGCATGAAAATACTGAAGTTTAATACTGGAGGTTTTCAGTTTCAGAGTATTGGTCAGGGAACCCCTCAGGTGTTAAATTTGAATGCTTTTGGGTGAAAACTTTCTACCAAATATTTGGGTTTTTGGCAGTTAAGGAAAATATTGTATACTTCGAAATACTGAACTTTAATTTTAGAATTTTTCATTTTCAAGATGTTGAGTTAGGAACCCTGCGGGTGCGGGGCAATTTTATTAGGGGCTTTCTAGGAATCAGGTAAGGGGATAAACTAAGTTAGTATTGTTTTGGAAAATGTTTATATATATATATATATATAGTTATCATTTGATTTATGGAAAATATATATGATTATATATATATATGTCTTATATTTGCAAAATACTGTGAAAATGATCGTATGTTGAATATGTGGAAAATCTACTGTGTGGCATGAGTAAAAATGTTGTGAAATGCTGTTTTTTGGGAATGTGGATGAGATGGATTTTTATGATGGAAAACCGGCGTACGGGCCGAGATGTTTTCATATATATATATATATGGATGTGATTTTTCGGCGTATGGGTCGTGCTATGTGATTTGCCGGCGTATGGGCCGTGCTATGAGATGTGATTTTCCGACGTACGGGCCGTGCTATGTGATTAATGATTGCCAGCGTACGGGCTGTGCTATGTGTAGCTGGCGTACGGGTCGAGCTATGATAAAATCTGTAATACCGGCGTACGGCCGATGATTTTCATGATACATGTATATATGTGAAATGATATGATTGATGTGAAAATAAATGATATGAGATATTTATGTATCACGGTTTCAGTATATGTATATGATATCAGAACCTGGTTGGCTTGGTTTAGACAAGCACTGTAACGACCTGCTCCTTTTTCACATATATTTTTTTTTATATATAAATAAATTATCATCACATCATACATCCCAGCTCAGCAGGTCACAATCCACCTGGACCCGTGGGCACCAGGGATATAACAAAACATACAGCAGAAGCCTACGCAGCAGAAAGTATAAAATCATATACATCTCTTCATAATGTGCATAACACATACCAGAGTCAGTACAATTACTATCTCACAGTATATACATCTCAAAAATGAAATCTAGGGACAATCCCCTACAAAACCTAACTGTCCCTACCAAAAACTTACCCTTCCAAAGAGGGCAAACAACTGATCTAGATCAGCGGGGCTTTTCCCGCTCTCCTATCAGGGGCTCCTGAAAATTTAATAAGATTTAGGGGTGAGACACCTCTCAGTAAAGGAAATAAACTAATACCAGTGTGTGGCAACATGAGTATTCTGTGTTCTACATATACCATACATAACATATTCAATACTGTTTATCAAATCTGGGAAAACATATGCATATCAAAACGTGACAGAACATACTGCATTTTCATAAACATTTCTCATCTCATATCATAATAATAATAACATAAAAAAAATCCTGGTAGGTTAGCTGGTTGTTGTCATGTATTACCCCCACATGACTGGGTTGTGTGGCCCGAAGGCGGGACCTGACAATGGTTGGCCGACCACTGCCAAGTCAAACAGTAGTCTGTAGATCCGATGGGTCTACCCAGACTGGTCCGTACACCAGGGGCGATAACAACACACTTCTTGAAAATAACCACATCGACCATCCAATCTCACACCACTCCGTACAGCGGCGTTAACACAGATATCATGATCACGAGGACCATGGACACATAGCAACGGTACCGTGCAAGTGCTAGCCTAGACCAAGCTAACCAGGTTCTGATATCATATACATATACTAAAACCGTGATACATAAATATCTCATATCATTTATTTTCACATTAATCATATCATTTCACATATATACGTGTATCATGAAAATCATCAGCCCGTACGCCGGTATTACACATTTTATCATAGCTCGGCCCGTACGCCGGCAAATCACATAGCACAGCCCGTACGTTGGCAAACCACATAGCACGGCCCGTACGCCGGCAAATCACATAGCACAACCCGTACGCTGACAAATCACATAGCACAGCCCGTAAGCTGGCAAATCATATAGCACGGCCCGTACGTCGGCAAATCTCATGCACATAGCACGGCCCATACGCCGGCAAATCACATATACATATAAAAATATCTTGGCCCGTACGCTGGTTTTCCATCATAGAAATCCATATCGTCCCCATTCCCAAAAAAACAGTATTTCACAACATATTTATACTCATGCCACACTAAACAAATTTTCTACGTATTCAACATATCATCATTTAAACAGTATTTTCCAAATATAAATCATATATATAAATATATTTATTTTTCCTGAAACCAGATGCTACATATATATACATACATTTTCTCAAAACAAAACTAGCTTAGTTTATCCCCTTACCTGATTCCTGAAAAGCCCCTAAGAAAATCTTCCCCGTACCCACAAGGTTCTCAACTCAACACCCTGAAAATGAAAACTCGCAGAATTAAAGTTTAGTATTTTCGTACGTACAACATTTTCTATAACTACCACTAAGTCAAATTCGACTTAAAAAGTCTTACCTCAACTTAGGGATGATTCCCAACGTTCCCAATCAACACCTTGGAACTGAAAATTTTCAGTATTAAAGTTCAGTATTTTTACGTGTATATCACTTTCTTCAACTGTCAAAAATCCAAATATTGAATATAAAGCCTTACCTTGGATTTGGGATGAAATCCAACTTCGTTTCCCTGACGATCCACTCCGGCAGACTTGTAGAGAACTTCGTCAAGAGCGTCGTGGTGGCTTCGGTTTGTCGATCCGGTGTAAAATTAGCCCGAAATCGAAGAGAGAGAGAGTCGTAGGAGAGAGAGCACTTCAAAAAAAAAATCCAAGTAAGCTTCTTGAAGAAGCTTTCCACTTTCTATATATATATATATATATATACACCTTTAACCTTTATATTAAATGCATATCATAATAACTTACTTATATATATATATATATATATATATTTTTTCCTTATCATACTATTCATTTTACTTGTTAATTTAATTAATTAATTTTATTTTATTATTTTATTATTATTATATATATATATTTTTTTTTTCCGGTTACTACAAGCACTTGCACGGTGCCGTTGCTATGTGTCCATGGTCTTCGTGATCATGATATCTGTGTTAACGCCGCTATACGGAGTGGTGTGAGATTGGATGGTCGATGTGGTTATTTTAAGAAGTGTGCTGTTATCGTCCCTGGTGTACGGACTAGTTTGGGTAGACCCATCGGACCTACAGACTAGACTATTGACTTGACAGTGGTCGGGCAACCATTGTCAGGTCTCGCCTTTGGGCCACACAACCCAGTCATGTGGGAGTAGTACATGACAACAGTCAGCTAACCTACCAGGATTGTTTTATGATATTATTATTATGATATGAGATGAGATATGTTATAAAAATGCAATATGTTCTGCCATGTTGATTTATATATATGTTTTTCCAGATTTGATAAACAGTACTAAATGTGTTATATATGATATATGTTGAACACGAATTACTCATGTTGCCACATACTAGTATTAGTTTATTTCCCTTACTGAGAGGTGTCTCACCCCTAAATCTTATACATTTTTCAGGAGCCCCTGATAGGAGAGCGGGAAAAGTCCCGCTGATCTAGAGCAGTGTTTGCCCTCTTTGGAAGGGTAAGTTTTTGGTATGGATAGTTAGGATTTTTGTGGGAATTGTCCCTAGATTTATTTTTGGGATGTATATATACTGAGAGATAGTTTTGGTAGTACTCTGGTATGATGTATTGCACCTTATGACGAGATGTATATGATTTTATATTTTCTGCTGCGTAGGCTTCTGCTGTATGTTCTAATGTATCCCTGGTACCCACGGGTCCATGTGGATTGTGACCTGCTGGGTTGTGATGTTTGATGTTGATATTAAAATATATATATATATATATATATATATGAAAAATGAGCGGGTCGTGACACCTTAACCGCATATGCTAGTAAATATCGGACTCAGATTCTACAGCTGTAGTTCTACCTATAACTGTAACACCCTGCTGTGTATAGATATTTCCCACTATCTTTTCTCTTTTCATCACCATCGAGTCACCTTCACACACTTTCATTTCCCCACCTTCAGACTTGTAAGTATATCCATTACAATCTAAAGTGCCTAATGAAAAACATTCTTCCTTAGGTTCGGTACATGCCTTACATCACATACAGTTCTCACAACACCATCATACATTTTGATTTAGACATTTCCAATACCAATTATTTTACATGAAATATCATTACCCATTAAAACACAACTAGCATTAACTGACCTGTAGGTGTTGAATCATTTTCTATTTGCTATCATGTGATGAGAACATCTGGTATTTAGGATCCAAGAATCATCTGTCATGCACTCCAGACCCGATGAAACATATAACATATCACTATCACTGCTCCCTGAGTCTCCTTCCACTACATTTGTAGATCTTGACATACCCTACTAATTTTTAGAATTCCCTTTCTTCCACTTCGGTCATTCCAATTTTATGTGCCTAATTTTACCGCACCTAAAATGTCACGCCCCGAACCCCAAAGTGGGACCCAAAGGTGAGAATGTAACCCATTCTGTCCCTGTATCATACACGGTGCAAAATGATACAGTATAATGGATGAGGGTCCGACCCTATGGGGTTCCCAGGCACCCTAAACAGCATCCAAACACAAACATATATGCAACGGAAAATCATCAATATATCATATATGCAGTACCATACCAGAGTCTATACAAGAGCAATACATAGCTCTAACAAAACGTACAACCAGGTGCCCAAAAACAACCCAACATATCTACAGTCCTAGCACTTACCTAAGCGCTAACACAGTACACCAGCCTCTACGCTCCCCACACCAGGACGCTAGTTCCGGTTACTCAAAGGACCTGTAAAAATGTACGTATAGTAGGGGTGAGACACCTCTCAGTAAGGAAGAACACAGGTTATATCAGTGTGTGGCATTTGAGTGTTATCATGACAAAACATACACGCAGTTAAATGCAATCCAGTACTAATTCACACAGTGCCTACAAGTACACACAACATATGATTAGTAACTTGGTAACCAGAACTAGCGATCCCATCAGCTCAGCTTTCTCAATACACCGGTCACAAGAACAAGCGATCACATCCGCTCCGTTCCATCATATACACACACATGATCAGCCTAGTGTCGTCACACTCTTCGACACGAAGCCGGATCTGCATTCCGGCGTTGGCTCGCAGCCAACCCGCAAAGCATGGCGCTAACCGGCACATAGCTAGTCCTCGACTCCCATTGCGTCGTACCGGCGCTCACATGGTGGATCCACACCCTGCGGCCTGATCTGTCGGAAAGGCTCACGCCCTCGGATATAGAGCCGGACACTCTCAGTACCTGGAATAATTTCGGAACCGTGTTCCTACTAGTATTTCAACATATCACACACACATGCATGCTCATATAACCAATCAAACCACACCCATTTGGTAGTCTAAATCATGATTTTCCAAACAAATACAGTTTATACAAAGTCAAGGCACAACCATCCCATTCATGCGGTATAAATCACATATATACATAGGTTTTCATCAAAACCAAGGATGTAGCCCATCGCCCCCTTTTTCCCAAAACTGTAATAATGAAAAACCCATATTTTCTCTATTAGATCCCCCCAAATGAGTAATCAAAACACACACAGGACCATGGACCATAGTTCCACCGAGTCCGATTTCAAAAATAACTAACATAACACAGTTTCCCCTTACCTCAACCCCGTAAGCAAAACCCGAACTCCAAGGCTCCTAAACAGCGAACTGAGTTCCAAAGCCTATAAATCCCAATACAGAATATACTCACGAGACATTCTTCTACAAAACTACCTGATCAGAAACGAAAATTGAGCTTTACCTCGATTTTACGCCGAAACCCGAAAATCTCCGAAACGAGATTCCTATCCATAGAAGTTGTAGAGAATCCTTCCACGATCCTCGTGGTAACCTCGGATTTCCGATTCTATAAACAACCAACGAGGAAATCTAGAGAGAGAGAGAGAGAGAGAGAGAGAGAGTTTAGAGAGAGAGAAAGAGAGTAGGGAATCTTAATGAAGAAGAAAACAAATTTTTCCTTTTATTCCCCTTTGACCTGCCTAGTTTTTGTTGACGAAAAGTTCCTTCGTCGACGAAAAGTCGAGTTTTTCATCGCGGATGTCGGCAGCCTCGTCGACGAAGTCTAATATTTCCATTTTTCCAGACCTCTCGGCTTCTCTTCGTCGACGAATGTCTAAATTTCGTCGACGAAAAGTCTACTGCCTTCGTCAACGAAATATGGTTTCGTTGACGAAATTCGCAGAAACTCTTTTATATTTTCTGGGTTCTTACATAAAACACTTCACATCCTTCCTCTTCTAAGACTGTAATTGAGATCCGCTCTGGGAGTTACGTCTGTTGGCCTAACAAGGCTTAATCTCATTTTGATAATGACAAATCAAGACATCTAATTATGTTATCAAGTTGTTTACAGGTATTTCAATAAATAAATAAATAAATAAAGCACAATGAAAGATGAATAATGGAAAGCCATGAAGAACACAACTAAATCACATATGGCTATTGAATATAAGCTTGGATGAAGATCAAGCTTAAGGATATGAAGACCTAGTTAGCTTCTCATGTGTATTGTAAAATAGGTCTCATGTAAGTACTTTTCAATTGATGTTTGTTTTGAAACTCTTAGAATATTTATTCAGACCTTGTATACCTTTCAAATCTTGGAAAATATTTTTATAAAGTCCAAATGATATTTTAAAAGGATAAAAATCAGTTTTGGAATAAAAAAGATAAAGAAATATTGAATTTCAAGGTGTTCAGGCGTCTGAGGCAAGTCTCAATTGACCGAAGGCAAAAGTCTGAATAAACTGGTCTGACATCAGAGAGTTCGGGCGACCGAACCAATGGTTTAGTCGACTAAATGGCTAGTGCCATTATAAAGTTCTATACAATGTTGGTTTGAGCGACCGAACGTAGAGTTAAGCTAACTGAAAGGCTACTACTTGTTTTGAAATTCATAACTTAATTGGTTCAGGCTACCGAGCTACCAGTTTAGTTGACCGAAGCGTGCAATAAGTTTCGCGAACAGTTGAAAATCTTTCTAATTTTTAAATTTAATGTTACCAAAACTTACACAAACGGTCATAATTCAAATCCAACTATAAATAGCCAATAATAATCATGTTAGGGTAACCAGAACACATTGATTTACATTGAAAATTGTTGTTGTGCACTGTTTTTGTTGAAACTATTTTTCTAGTTTATTCTTTCAAGTTCTAAGCTTTCAAAACCTAGAAAACTGAGTCTATCTCTTTGAGCTTCTTAGTAGATATCTTTTTAGAGTATTGTAGTGTTTATTGTGAACGAATATGCTCTAGTTAGAGAGTTTTCTTTGTACAAAAATCAGTTATTGATTTCTTTGTGTAAAGTGACGGCTCTGTGATTGAGTCGTTGGTAAGCAAAAGGGTTGTTTCCACTTGACAGGTTTCCCCACCAACTGAAGGAGAGAGGTGTCTCTACCTAGTGAACGGAGGGATTAGTGAATCCTCATAGCAGGTTGCTTAAGGTAAGGCTGTAGGCACGGTTGTCGAACCTTGTAAAAAATTATAGTGTCACTCTTTCCCTTATATCTTTTATTTTCCAAGCATATTTATCTTGAAATATATCTGTTGTGTATTCTGTGAATGTTTTTCTTTGATTTGTAAATGCTAGGAATGATTTGAATACCCATATTGATCAAACTTTGTTGTAGTTACGAATTTAAGTATGATTTAATCTGCTAGTGTCTTATTATATTGGTTCATTACTCATTCAAGTTCTAGCATAAATTCTTGTGTGGTTGAGCTTTTTTTTTTTATCAATATTAATATGCTGCAAGTACTGTCAATACCTTGAAGTTTGGTTTCATATTTTAATCATAGCTCATACTATTTAGAATTTAAAGATATATATATATATATATTGATCAAATTGTCTATTGGGAATATTGTTGCTGTTAAGAATTAAAACATGTGTAAAACTAGTTTTAAAATTGATTAAGCTTCCGTGCAAAAAATTTTAAAATACCCAATTCACCCCCCCCCTCTTGGGATTAAACCTTAACTTTCAATTGGTATCAGAGCTTAGGTTGCAATAAATCCTAATAAGTAGTTTGTGACGCCCCAAACCCGCCAAGTGGATCTTGGGTGCCACGTGTTCCAATCACCTGTATCTGATACCATAATTAACATGCACGCAGTGAAATATAAATAAATGACCTCAAATAAATACTAGAATTCTATATAACAGCCCAAAAACGAACAATACAACATCCAGATATTCGTATCCACAACTAGTATTTAAACATAACCCAGTACAAATATATATCTATATATATATACCAGTATATCACAATACCCCCCAAAAAAAACCACCAAATACAATCTCAGCCTAAGCCTTCAAACCTGATCTCCAGAAGAACCTGAAAAGTTGTTAATCCACTAAGGTGAGACACTTCTCAGTAAGGGTGGAATAAATTATAACAGTGTGTGACAAATGAGTTTTAATATTTACATATCAAAATAAACTGCTTCTCACATAATATCAATAACAACTGAGAAAATGTACCATTAATAACATCCCCGACATCTAATATCATACACACATCCAATATGCACAAGTACATAATTTTTATGCAAGCGAAAGTCCCCGAAGATAGGGAAGATTACCCGCCCATATAAGTAGCTTCCCTATGCTCTAGTACTAAAAACTACCTACCAGAGCACTCACCTTACTCAGTAAGCCCTCAGGTGAAGAATCACCTTGCCGCTAGTATACACATCTTTATTATTTTAAAGGCGAAGGTTTCCAAAAATCGGGATGTCTACCCACCATAGAAGTAGCATCCCTTTGCACTGATACCAAGAAACTACCTAGCAGAGCACTCGCCTTTCTCAGCAAGCCCCCAGTGGTATATTTACCTCGCCTCATGCACACACATGCATTCACAATATGCTATACCATTATTATTATGTTTTAATTAAATTCACACGCGCACAACACATCCACACAGGAATCATACATCTCATACTTCATCTTCCAATGACCTCAATACGTGGCCCACATAGAGCAACTGCGTACATATCAGTACGTGGCCCACACAGGCACCACTACCCACACAAGGTACATAACATGGCCCATACAGGTGCCACCATCCACACAAGATGCATAACATGGCCCATACAGGCGCCATTATCCACACAGGATATAACGTGGCCCATGCAAGCACCACTCTAGCTTCTGCGACACGTGGCCCACACAAGCACCACTATTCACTAATATCCAATCCCCATGACCTACCTGTCGTACATTAGTAGAACAAGCTCCTCGACCTGCCAATGTCCTACCCCATATAAATGATAATATGACGAGCTCCTCGACCTGCCAACGTCATATCATGATTTATATCTAGTCAATATAACAACCTCCTCGTGCTAACGGTATATTGAGATGCATACGAATAACCACACTAATTAGTTCACACAGATGCATCAATGCATTACCACACAGGTATCCAACAGAACAATACATTCCCACACAGTAGTCCGACAAATCAATACATTTCCACATGCAAATCCAAATACTACAGTAATTCATATTCAATTTATTAGGAAAAATTGTTCCCATGTCACACGAATTTAATATCATATGCAATTATCCCAAATATAAACCTTAAACAAAATCATCATTTTCTAGTACTCAGACGGTTCTAAAAATTATATAGATAAATAATAAATTTCATACGCTCGTAAATAACCGGTTCACCTTAATAAAATACTAATATAATTTTATTCTCTCTTACCTGATTCCCTGAACCACGCCTACAGGGCTCCCAAAATTATACCCGCGGCACTCACCCGAACCCTGATTTAATCAAATCGACCCTAATAAAATATTATTTTAACCTTTCCTAATTTACATTAATTAAATAACAATTAATTTCTAAATAACTCATTTATCCTAGTTTTGGGGCTATTCCTACAACGATTCCACGAGAAATCCGCTCCGTTAGATTTGTAAAGAATCATTCCTAGATTCGCATGGTGGTGTCCAATCGTCAATTTGACTTAAAATTTAAGAAAAATTGAGGCAAGAATGAGAATTTGCCTTAACTTAGGAGATATGCTCACGTTGCTCCTACAACAAATCCACTTCGGTAGATATGTCGGTGGCGAAGAATGGAGTCTAGTGGTATTTTCGGATTTTCAATTGGGTGAAAATCCGCCATAAAATCGTAGAGAGAGGAGGAGTGGAGAGCGTGAGCTGAAAGAGTTTTTTTTTTTCTCTCTTTCTTTCTTTCCCTTTCTTTCCTGTTCTGCGCAACGTGAGAAGTTTTTTTTTTTCTTTTCTCTCCTGCTTGCTCCAGGAACTTAAGCACTAAGTTTCCTTTTTTTTTTTTTCTTTCCTTTATCCTTACTTTATACTTTTTATATACTTATATATATACTTATAAATATACTTTTATATATATATACCCACAATCCTCAAATTTCCTAATTTAATTAATTTTCTTAATAATAGTTAATTAATTTATAATAATAATAATAATTTTTTTTTTTTGTCGTTACATAGTTGCACAAAGATCTAAATGGCAAACCTAGGTGTGTCCCCATTTGGTGAAGGTTAATCATCCACAAGGTCTCTAATATTTTGCAGTGTTAACTATACCTTTTGGAAATAAAGGATGAGAATTTTTCTACAAACCATGGATTGGAGGGCTTGGAGAGTTGTTGTCCAAGGAAATTACGTGCCTACTAAATTTACTGAAAATAAAGAAGTCCCTAAGGAAGAAAGTGAAATGAATGAGGCTGACATGAAGCTTATGTAAATAAATTCAAGTGCCATGAATGCACTTTATTTTTGCATTAGACGCAAACGAATTTAATAGGATAATGGGCTGCAAGAGTGCCAAAGAAATTTGGGAGAAGTTAGAAATAACTTATGAGGTCAATCTGAACTTAACTTGAATTTTGAAAGGGGTTCAGGCGACCGAACTCTTAAGTTCAAAATAGGTTCGGGCGACCGAATGTGTAAAGAGTCAACATGTTGACTTGGTCCGGGCGACCGAATAGAAAATGAACTGATTGTCCACGGTCGACCGATTGCTTAAAATAACTTTTCCCACTGTCTACAGGCGACCGAGCTCTCAATTCAAAAAGCCTCCTCTACTGTGTGATTCCGCCATAGCACTTTCACTAGTGGTATGTCTTTAGTACACAGTTCCTGTATTTTCCGATCCAAAATCTAAACTAGTACCTCCTCGTATGCTAGAGCATCCTCGATTTCCAAACGCTCATAACTTATCACGTGCAAAGAATCTGACATGTACTTCCTCAACACTGATACGTGGAAAATATTATGAACTCCAGACAATGCTGTGAGTAACGCCACTCGATAGGCAACTGGACCTATCCTTTCTAGGATCTCAAATGGCCCAATGTACCTTGGACTCAACTTGCCTTTCTTCCCAAACCTCATTACCCCTTTCATCGGAGCAATCCTCACAAATATCATATCACTAATCTCGAACTCTAGCTCCCATCGGCAAGTATCCACATAACTCTTCTGATGACTCTCTGCTACTTTAATCATCTCCCTGATAAGCTAGACCTTTGCAGAGGTCTACTTAACTAATTCCGACCCAAAAATCTGCCGCTCGCCTACCTCATCCCAGTACAACAAAGATCGGCACCGGAAACCATACAAAGCTTCATATGTTGTTATCTCGATACTGGTCTGATAGCTGTTATTATATGCAAACTCAACGAGCGGTAGATAGTGAATCCAACTATCCCCAAAATCTTGCACACACGGCCGCAGCATATCCTATAGAATTTGAATGGTCCTTTTGGATTGCCCATCCATCTGTGGGTGAAACGTGGTACTGAATGTGAGTTGAGATCCCAAGGCACCCTGCAAACTCTTCCAGAATCGAGAGGTGAACCGTGGATCTCGATCTGAAACAATGGGAACCGGGACGCCATGAAGTCGTACAATTTCCTGTACATAAAGCTCTACCAACTTATTCATAGAGTAACTAACTCTTATCGGACCGAAGTGCGCAGTCTTCGTCAGTCAATCCATAATGACCCAGATAGCATTCTACCCATGCACTGCAGAAGGCAACCCTGATACAAAGTCCATCGAGATATGCTTCCACTTCCTCTTAGGAATATCAAGTGGTTGCAGTGGTCCCGATGGCCTCTGGTGCTCTTCTTTGACCTGCTGGCATGTCAGACATTGTTCCACAAATTTGGCAATCTCCCTCTTCATGTTACTCCACCAAAACGATTCTCACATATCTCTATACATCTTTGTACTCCCTGGATGAACAGTATAGAGAGAGCGATGAGCCTCCTCTAGAATCGTCTTTTTAATCTCCACATCATTAGGTATACGCAGTTTGGCGCAAAATCTGAGAACTCCATCCTTAGAAACATTGAATTCCATTTGTTGCTCACTCCGTACTTTCTCCATAATTTCTATCAATTCTGCGTCTTTCATCTGAGCAGTTTTAATTTTCTCCTATAAGGTTGGTTGAATTATCAAACTAGCCATGATTGCCTGTGGATCCCCGTCCATTAACTCTACACCCAACCTCCTCAGGTCCATTATGATCTGATGCTGCACAACAACCGCTAAAACTGACGCACCCACTGACTTACGACTCAAAGCATCGGCTACCACATTAACCTTTCCTGAGTGGTAACTAATGGTACAATCGTAGTCCTTAATCAACTCAAGTCATCTCTTCTGCCTCATGTTCAATTCTTTATGAGTGAAAAAGTATTTAAGAATCTTGTGATCCGTAAAGATCTCGCACTTTTCACTGCATAGGTAATGCCTCCAAATCTTTAACGCATATACTACTACTGTCAGCTCCAAGTCGTGCGTCAGATAAGTCTTCTCGTACTTCTTGAGTTGGCGAGAAGCGTATGCAATAACCTTTCCTTGTTGCATTAATACACCCAATTCCTTTATGAGATGCGTCACTGTAGATCACAAATCCACCCTCTCCTGACGAAATGGTCAATACTGGAGCAGTGACTAGTCATAGCTTCAATTCCTCAAAACTCTGCTCGCATTCACTAGTCCACTCAAACCTACTTTTTTTCTCATAAGATGTGTCAAAGGACTTGACAGCCTAGAGAAACCCTCGATGAACCGGCGATAGTACCTTGCCGGCCAAGAAACTTCTAATCTCATGCACGTTCTTCGGTCTCGCCCAATCAACTATCGCCTCTACTTTGCTTGGGTCTACTGAAATTCCTTCCCTAAACACTACATGTCCCACAAATGCCATTTGTTCCAGCCAGAACTCGCATTTCTTAAATTTAGAAAATAACATCTTCTCTCTAAGTACCTGAAATACCAATCTCAAATGAGTTTCATGCTCTATAGAACTCCTCGAATAAATCAGGATGTCATCGATAAACACCACCATGAATTGATATAAGTACTCATGGAACACCTTGTTCATCAGGTCCATAAATGTTGTAAGCACATTCATCAAACCGAATGGCATAACCAAAAATTCTTAATGGCCATATTGGGTTCGAAAAGTTGTCTTCGATACATCTTATGATTTCACCTTCAACTAATGACACCCGAATCACAAATCAATCTTAGAGAAAACGTGAGCGCCCTTCAGCTGGTCAAATAGGTCTTTAATATGAGGTAACATGTACTTTTTCTTCATTGTCACCTTGTTAATCTCACTATAGTCGATGCACATCCTCATCGACCCATCCTTCTTATTTATGAACAACACCAACGCTCCTCAAGGCCAAACGCTTGGTCTGATAAAACCTTTATCCAGAAGTTCCTG
Organism: Malania oleifera; assembly: GCF_029873635.1. Taxonomy (NCBI): domain Eukaryota; kingdom Viridiplantae; phylum Streptophyta; class Magnoliopsida; order Santalales; family Ximeniaceae; genus Malania; species Malania oleifera. The sequence goes on along the minus strand of NC_080426.1, from coordinate 86,056,436 downwards.
TAACTGCTCCTTTAGCTCATTGAGTTCAATCGGATCCACTCTGTAAGGCGCCTTAGAAATTAATGCCGTCCCTGGAGCTAAGTCAATGGAAAACTCCACCTCGCGATCAAGAGGCAATCTCGGTAAGTCCTCAGGAAACACATCCGAGAATTCCCTTATCACTGTGATATTCTCCAGCTTAGGTCCCTCCTTTGGTCCTTCTTTCACACATGCCAGGTACCCTCAACAACTCTCTAGAAGTAACCTTCTTGCCTGCATCGCTGAAAGGATTTGTAGTGCAAAGCACACACATAACCCGACGAATTTAAATTCCTGCTCCCCTGGGGGTCTGAACACTACCTCCTTCCTGTGGTAATCGATACTCGCATAGTTAGATACTAGCCAATCCATCCCCAAAATAATGTCGAATCCATGCATATCAAAAATAATTAATCTAGCAGGAAGCCTTCTTCCTTGAATCTCCACTAGGTGATCCCTAATCACCTTGTTGCACACCACCACTTACCCTGTCGGTGTGATCACAACTAACTTGGCATCTAATGGGTGTGTTTCTACCCCGCACAGTTTAATAAATCCCTAAGACACAAATGAGTGCGTTGCACCTGAGTCAAATAACACAATAGCACTATTTGACATAATGGAAATCATACATGTCACCATATCACCAGTATTCTCTACATCTCCCGGCGTCAGTGAGTACACCCGCGCCTGGGCAATGCCCCTTTAGTGACCACCTCAGGGTGTTTGGTTACCTCCCCTATACTAATGTTGTGGAGGTGCGTAATTCAATGTCGCGCGACAGTCCCGCGCCAGATGTCCTGTCCCACTGCACCGGTAACAGCCAGTTAATCCAACCCTACACTCGCCCTAATGCCTCTTATGGCATCTGAGACAGGTAGAATGTTGAGATTCCCCTGAGACGCTTGAGATCCCATCTCCTGTCACTGGCCCATAAAATTACCAGGTCACCTCCATGAACTCTAGTTGGTGCTAGATTGAAACCCCTGAGGCAAGGGCCTCTTCTTCTAGTTTGTTGCTCTCCCCCCCCCCCTAAATACTGGCCTCGACTACCATGGCCCTGCCCACTAGCTCAGAGAAACTTTGACTTAATAATGCCACCACTTGTGCACGTACACCCAGCCTCAGACCTCTTTCAAACATCCGAGCCTTCTTTGGCTCATCTGGGATCATGTGCGGAGCGAAATAAGATAGCTCCACAAAACTGGCCACATACTGTTGCACTTTCATAGGCCCCTAGGTTAGATGTAGGAACTCCTCTGCCTTCGCCTCTCAAGTGGCAACAGGGAAGTATCTGTCGAAGAAAACCTCCTTGAAACGGCTCCAAGTATTAGATGCATGTCTTGGGCATTGTTCCTCCACCAGCTTTGCTAATCTCCACCACCTCTTTGCTTCCCCCACCAATTTAAAGGTGGCAAATCGCACCTTTTGTTCCTCTGTGCACTCCATCACACCCAAAAGCTCCTCTATCTCCTAAACCCAATCTTCAGCTGCAATCGGGTTCGCTCCTCCTAAAAATACCAGCAGACTCGTCCGGGTAAACTGCTGGAACGTGCGGCCCCTATCAGCCAATAGCTAATCCTGCTCTTGGGAATCCCTCCAGGTTTCCTTCCTAGCCTACTGTGCTATACTGTGCAGCACTGTCGAGGCATCGATATCATTTTTGTTGGAGGTATCCACATGATTATCCCCTCTAGCCATGATATCCTTTCCCCTGTAATCCATCATGAAGATAAGATAGAAAACGACTTCGAAATTCCACATTTATCATGGTTGATGCAAGTATGAAATGGCTAATAATAAAACATATGAGTTAAAAGAAATCATTTACACCATTCTGCTACAAAACCATCAAGGCATTGGCCTCTAACCATAACACTAACACTACACACAAACTTAACCGACCTAATGCTCCCACTTACATTTTCAAGTTCCAGTCTCTTAACCCAGAAACAAAACCATTGATGGATTTACCGTGATTTTCCTAAAATCGTCATTCTAAGAAAAACATAGAAGACCGTCAAAGGGTTTTCGCCTATAATATTATAGACTAAAACCCAACCTAACCTACCCATTCCTATCCTTATTTTATCTTAACTTATACTCTGGTAATCATCCACTATCAAAGTCTGGAGAACCTAGGAAACCTAAGCTCTGATATGACCTATAATGCCCCGACCAGTCACGTGGGCTCGGGGTGCTACTTTAGTAACATCTGTGTACCTGATACCATATTTATATTATAAATGCAGCGGAAGTAAATAGAACATTCTCCATAATTCATTACCAAAGTTTTAAACTATCTTTATACACAATAGTCTCCAATTATCCATATTACAACCCATTAAAATAGTACAAACAAAAACAACTGAATCCATACACTCCACGTACATGCACTATACTTCTAACTCAACCCCTTAAGTCTGCTATGCACAATCCCTGGTGTATCCTAAATGTAATGACCCGAAGAATAATTCGTCAACGAAGCCTACTGCCTCCTCCTATTACTGTTTCCCATTTATCCTTTTCTTTATTATTTAAATACCATTATTCTTCGGGTCATTACACTAAAAGCATGATTTGCATATTGGGGTGAGACACTTTTCAGTGAGGAAGGTTAAGTTAACATCAGTGTGTGGTTAGCATGCATTTAGTGTTTACAGAAAACATTCATCCTCCATTTAACAGAAAATAGCTATTTCACATTATACTCACTTTACATAGTTGAAAATACTAGTCTCGTTTCTATAGTATAAACATTTCAATGAATAAGTAACATCATTTACATAAATCTATAGATATGCATAAAAAACTCTCCCAGGGACTAAACACCATTTACTTCTCCCATGGTATGAGTTGTGTGGTCCGAAGGTTGGACTAAGCCTTGGGGGATCAACCCAAACAAAGTCAAAATCATCCATCTGCTAACTATGTCTGCAGGCATCCCACTACCCAGTTACGGGTCTGATTGCCTTATCACTTCCTGGTCCGAACTTCCAAGGAAGGTACCACCTCTCTGTAGGCTAATCAGTTGAAACCACCCTACACTTCTATCCAGAATAGTGTGGGCGCACATGGCCAAATACTAAATCTCTAGCAACGGTATCGTGCTCATAATACAACTGGTCCTTAGGGTTCCTAAAGCATATCATGCAATTTAAGTAATAAAAAAAAAATTGTAGTTCGAACTCATTTCATATAAAACCTGTAATATTATAAAACTCAGTCCCCTACCGTCAAATAAAACCCAGCCCCTGGCCATCATATACAACTCGGCTCATGGTTGCTAAACAAAATCTCGGCCCTGGCCATCAAATAAAACCCAGCCTCCGACCGTCATATACAACTTGGCTCAAGGCTACTATATCAAATCCTGAACCCTAGCCGTCAAATAAAACCCAGCCCCCGGCTGTCATATACAACTCGGCTCACAGCTGCTATATCAAATCCCTGTATTTTTCTTAAACAGTTCCAGTATTTCACAAACATTCACAACTCGGTTGTACTATAATCCCCAAAATAATATTCATCTACCACACGATTTTTAGTATTTTGAACATAGCCCATAGGCAACTAAGAAACACAGTATATTTGGTTTATAAGGTCAAACCAAACTTTCTACCGTTCATTTTTAACACAAAATACCATATCATATATCCTAGATTTTAAAAAGGTCCATTTTGAATGGTTCGTTTTTGAAAGAATAACTGAAAACGTAAATATACATACATATGAAGCAGTCTTATTAGTTCAACTTTAATAAAATCCTAACTTAACTTAATCCCCTTACCTGTTTACTAAGAGAGTTCCTATGACGCTCCTAAAGTCCACCCTATGGCGATACAAATCCCAAAATCCTGAAACCACATTTCCCTCAGTTGAATCAACTTGAATCCTAAATTAGCAACCATTAAACATCCCCAGGCCCATACACCTTATTTAACTAATTACATGCTAGACAGATAACTCATTTCTACCCTTACCTTAACTTTGGAGTGATGCTTGGAAAGATCCTGTTCAAAAATCTACTCTGCTAGACTTGTAGAGAATTTTTCCCAGATCCTCATGGTAACTTCTGATCATCGATTCAGGCGACGAACAACAAGAAATCGTAGAGATAAGGGGTGGGGGCGTGGTTAGAGAGAGAGAGAGAGATTTTTTTATTTCTTAATGAAGAAATATGTTTAAAATCTATTTATAAGTCGTTGACTCGGTCAGATTCATCGACGAAATGGAGCCTTCGTCGACGAGTTGTAGAAGGACGTTCATTAATGAAAGAAAGGGTTCATCAAAAAACCTTAAACTTGAAATTTCCTGACTTTCAGGATTTCATCATCGACGATGCCTGAACTTCGTTGATGAGACACAGAAGGTCATTCGTCGACGAAGACAGGGGATTCGTCAACGAGTCCCACTGCTTAGCCCTTTTAAAATTTCCCTTTCTTCTTTTCTTATTTATTTCTTTTATTTTTCTTGGTTCGGGTTTCTACATCTCTAGCAAAGTAGTTTTTGCATTCATGCATTTCATGCATAGTCATAGCCAATGTGTCCTTGCTCATGTTCCAATTGCCTACAAAAACAGTGTAACAGGGTGGTAGAACCAAATTCGGGGTTCCAACATTGGGTAGAACAAGGCAATCTTTCTACATCCTTATAATACTAGAAAGAAAGCCAAGATCATGGGTGAGCATTTGGAGAACCGCATGAGAGGTGTTGAGCAAAGTCATGAGAAGACCCATCAAGACGTTTGTGAGATTAAGGATCAATTGAATAAATTAATGGGGATACTCACTACCATGAGTAAAGGGAAAACTGTGCAATTTCTAAAACCCGCAATTGAAGAAGATCCTTTATTTCCACGAGGATTTACACCTATTAGTGAACATCCGGTGAATTTGTCAACTGGCTCGGGACCAAGCTCGTACTCATTTATCTCAATGGCACCAATCTTAATATTTCAATCGATGCGAGATATACAAGCATCACTAATCATAAATCCTGATATCCATGGAAGGGGAATAGTTAGGGAAATGACTAAAAAGCATACCCTTAGTTTAGAAATGAATCATAGATATGACGTATTGGAAGAACGTTGCTAAGCTATGGAGGGAACAAGCATGTTTGGTTCATTGGATGCTTTTAGTCTGTGTTTGGTGCCCAATGTGATTTTACCCCCAATTCAAGGTCCCAAATTGCGAGAAGTTCAGTGGGTTCAAATGTCCATTAACACATTTAAGGACGAAAATGGTTGCGCATTCTGATAATAATAAGCTGCTCATCCATTGTTTCCAAAATAGTTTGTCTAGGGCAGCTATAAGATGGTACATTTAGCTGGATCAAGCAAATATTTGCACTTGGAAGGATCTAGCTCATGCTTTTATTACACAGTATAGACATGTGACTGAGATAGCTCTAGACAGGTTAACTCTACAAAATATGGAGAAGAATACAAGTGAATCATTTAAAGAATATGCTTACCAATGGAGAGGAATGACAACACAGGTTCATCCTCTAGTTAAGGATAGGGAAATAATTTCTTTATTTTTCAACACCCTCAAGGATCCATATTTTGGCCATCTTTTCAAAAGCACTCTCCATAATTTTGTAGATTTGGTAATCACCGGAGAAAGAACTGAAAGGGCATTTAAGATGGGAAGGATGAGCAACTCAAGTATTGGGTAGGGAACTATGAAGGAAGGAATGTGCAAAAACTAAGATGAGCAGGTGCAAACAATACAAGGTCATTTTTATGGAGGAGGTAATGTTAGAAAGAAAAGGATGCTCATCGAATAGAGTTCCATCCTGGATTGAATGGTCGTCAATATGATGCAGAAATGAGGGTGGAAAACTAGACATATGCTTCAGCAAAATATTTCATTCGTAAAAAGGACAATATCCCATAAATTCTTTTTTGTTTAAGTTGTTTTGAATATCAATGAAATAAAATGCATTTCAGTCTCCTATCATTACATTACCCTTTGACAATCAACTTTCGCCAAATTTTGTCTATTTTTTCTTGTATTTCATGCAATAATACAGGAAATGGTTTTGCTAGTATGGAAGACCTAGAACTGATAATTGGCTTTGAGAATCCAATTCAATGGGACAAAAAAATTATGACTGGTGGAGCTAAAAAAGTATGTCAACGATCCATAGTGATCCTCGCAAAGATGGACTTTGAATGACCATATGTTGTAAAGAGGAATTTTTCAAGGTGAGCTTTGAGGCTAGCTAATCTGGATGAGAATGATCTACTACACCCAAGATATTTTGCTTGATGTATTGTGAACCTCTCGATGAAATCAATAAAATTTCTTCACTTTTTATTCTGAAATTATGGATAGCATATTATAGAAATTACAATCATATTCTGATCAAATGACGAGAGACCAGTGTATCCAAAAAGAATCCGATAATGAGTTATCACTTGTTAACCCTTTTGGGCCTAAAATTAAACCAGCTCTTTCTTAAAATCAGTTTACCAAAAGTTTTAACTAAGGTTTGGGTCATTTAGTATTTGACAATTCATTTGAGGTAACAATTATCGGCCAATAGGATGGCAAGTCAATTTTCTGCTACCCAAGAGGAGAATCAAAGAAGAAGTCCCATGACAACCCTGTTGAGCTTGAAAAATTTCTTTCATACACCATCCAGGGATCATCCCCCGCACTTGGGCAATGGCAAAAAAATTAGCATAAAGCCCTGAGAAAATCCAAAAGGATGAATGAACCAAGCCCCTTCACAAGAAAGAAAGCATAAGATGTAGTAAAAGAGGGGAAGTACAAAAAATAAAATAAAAATAGAAGATAATCAAGGGCATGTTTCGTAGGTAATCCTTGGCCAAATATTACCTTTGACAAAATTGATAATTTTAGGCCTTATTAAATCATTTTCTTCTTTAACCAATACCCTCAGCTTACATTATGGTCCAAATAAAAGTTTTGGCTGGATTGACACATATTGTTGTCTCAAATGAGTTGTCAGACTCGTTGTTGAGTCTGAACTATGTTATGACCTGATCCTAACAAGGTACATAGGCAGCTTGTCCAAATGACAAGTGTGGTCAATATCTTGTAATACTAGGGGCACAAATGTTATTATGGGAAGGGGTGTTTAAGCTTTGGTTTCCATTTTCTTTTGAAAAATCTCATCCTTAGCCTACGTTTCGTCCCATGTCTGAAAGTCCACCTTGAGATCAGAACACTAATGAGACATTTACTACAATTTGGGACGAAAATACTAAATGAAGATGCTGGACTCGAATCAAGCAAATCTCATTGAAGGATGACATTAGACTTTCAACAAAAATAGGGTACAATAGATAAGCAAAGTCAGTTATGCTCATAACTCTAAAAGAAGGAAAGTTGTGGGGTGGTTGCTTGTTGTTTTCTTCTTTAAAGTTGGCATCAGAGCTACACAGCGTCAAAATACTGGTAAAGCCATTTCTTGTTTAAGCAGCACGGAAAATAAGTAAATTGACACAAATGTACCTTTCATTTTCATTCTTAATGAGATTGTAATATATGGTTGCATTTTTTTTCATTTAAATTCAAAATGGTTTAAATAATAAGGGTGCAGTCTTAAAAAGATGGTCATGATCATAAAAATTCAATGAAACTCATTTTCCACAATCTCAATACAAATAATTCCAGTAGAATAGCTTCGTCATAAGAAGCTCGAAGCAGATAACATGCCAAAATGGAGGCAATAAAATTCAGAGGCATTTGCATCTCAAAATACAATTGATATTTTCAGCATGGGATCATCACTTCATAAACAGGGGCATCAATAACGGAGATTAAGTTTTCAAGATACAGAAAGGCTGGAGTTATAGAGTTTCATTCTCTAATTAGACATGTGTCATGTTCTCAAGACAGAAAAGGTTGTCATGTATTGCATGCATAGCATCAGAAATGATAGTAACCAACATGCATGTATAACAGACACTCATGCATCCATGAAATACATGTTTTCTTGCATAAGTTTTACATACCCATTTTTGTTCTCGCTCGTTCAAGTCCTTATTTTATAAGAATTCAAACGGTTGGAATTCTACTTTTCAAAATGGGGAATCAATCCTCAAATCCAAGTGGTTCTTGCAAAAATATCTTTCAAATATTGGGGCATTAAGCCTCCAAAATTCAAATGATCACCTTCAAATTTTCCAGAGTAACATCCAAGTTATTTTGACTATCCTGGTAATCCAAGTAGTCGCATCCAAGTTGTTTTGGCTATCTCAGAGGCATGTGGCATTAGTTCGCAAATCCGAGTAGTCACATTCAAGTTATTTTAGCTACCTTAGAAGATCTGAGTAGCCACATCCAAGTTGTCTTAACTATCTCGGTAATCTGAGTAGTTACATCCAAGTTACTTTGGGTACCTTAGAAGATCTGAGTAGCCACATCCAAGTTGCCTTGACTGTTTTAGTAATCCAAGTAGTCACATCCAAGTTGTTTTGGGCATCTCGGAGGCTTCTGGCATTAGTTCCTAAATTCAAGTAGTTGTATCCAAGTTATTTTGGCTACCTTATAAGATCTGAATAGCCACATCCAAGTTGTCTTGACTATCTTGGTAATCTAAGTAGTTGCATCCAAGTTATTTTGGCTACCTTGGAAGATCTGAGTAGCCATATACAAGATGTCTTAACTATCTCCGTAATCTGAGTAGTCGCATCTAAGTTGTTTTGGCAATCTTGAAGGCATGTGGCATTAGTTCCCAAATGTGAATAATAGCATACAAGTTATTTTGGCTACCTTAGAAGATCTGAGTAGCCACATCCAAGTTGTCTTGACTATCTTGGTAATTCGAGTAGTCACATTCAAGTTATTTTGGCTACCTTAAAAGATCTGAGTAGCCATATCCAAGTTGTCTTAACTATCTCGGTAATCCAAGTAGTTGCATCTAATTTGTTTTGGCTATCTTAGAGGCATGTGACATTGATAGTTCTCAAATCCGAGTAGTCGCATTCAAGTTGTTCTGGATATCTCAGAGGCATGTGGTGTTTATAGTTCCCAAATCTAAGTGGTCCCCTTTCAAGTTATCTTGACTACCTAGGAGGCATGTGGCATTGAGAGTTCCCAAATTCGAGTAGTCGCATTCAAGTTGTTTTGGCCATCTTAGAGGCATGTGGCATTTATAGTTCCCAAATATGAGTGGTCCCCTTTCAAGTTATCTTGGCTACCTCGGAGGCATGTGGCATTGAGAGTACCCAACTCCGAGTAGTTGCATTCAATTTTTTTTTTTGCCATCTCAGAGGCATGTGACGTTTATAGTTCCCAAATCTGAGTGGTTCCCTTTCAAGCTATCTTAACTACCTCAGAGGCATGTTGACTTGTTCTGAAATGTGCTTCCAAGTGTAGAAGTGTCAAGTTGTATCAAGGATAAGTCCAGGATCATATTTCCCAAGGACCACTAATTATCAAAGTATTTATGAAAGTTTATTGAAAATATGATGATGTAAAATGCCATGTAAAATTCTTTTGGGGTTTTTTATGTTTATGAAAATAATAAGCAAAGTGGGAAGTACTCAAGAAAAATACTAAAATGAGATTGAAATTTTACCAAGATTCAAAAATATAAATCCAATACCGCAGAAAAAACAAAACAAATTCACTAGAGCAAATTATCAAACACTTGGGTTATGAGTCCAACTTCCATTGCTTCCACCATTTACTAGTTTCCTAGGCATTACTTATCTTTTTGTTAATATAATCAAGACATTAATAAGATGAAATATGCAAACCTAAGCTCAAGTAAACTTGCCAAGTCCCAACGGAACAAAATTAATACCCTCACTAAGCATCAATCGAAATTCATGTAATACTTAATTGATGAAAATTTTAGATTAATTCAAGGTTTTGTTGTGCCTAATGTCAACAACAAAACAAGAAATAAAAGCAAGAGATTTATCAACGATCATCATTTTTCATTATTAGCCAAATAAAGGCGTAAAATTAATATTAAAGGAAGCCTAACAAATCATGGAAAGTAATAGAAATTGAACCGCAACCCAAGTGGTAAAACTTAGCCAAACATATTTACAATTCAAAATTTTCGGAACAAATTAAACCAAAAATAAATCATTCAAAACCATAAAATAAATGACAATAACAAATAAATGGATAAAGGAAGAGAGGAGGAGAAGAAAAAGTGTGAGAAAATCCCAAGCTTGGTCGAATCTACTATTGACCTATGGTGCTACGCATGACCCTTTCTCTTTGTGCACGACTCCCTTTTTTCCTTTTTATATTTCCCCACACAGCCTCAACAAGCCGTTGCTGTCCTATCCTGCTCCCCAGCCCTAGCCTTTAAATTAAAACCCTATTTTATTCTACCACACAGCTGCCTCATACCTCTTTTTTTTTTGTCCCCAAGCTGCCCTCCTTTTGCATTTCGATTGCATGGCCCATGCAATCTTATGGGCCTTCACGTGCTACCCTGTGCTGAATTTTATCTCCCCTCCAATAGATGCTCCCATTTGCACACGACCCACACTTCTTTATTGGCCTTCACGGTTCTCTTTACAAGTTGCATGCATGTGGCCTCCTTTTGCATGACCCATGCATGCTCCTTTTTGCTCTAGCCCACATTAATTTTCACTAAAGCTTCACGATTATTATAAGTTTGGCCCAAACTTTGCATGTATATATTTCAATGGTCTTAACGGTTGCATCTTTACTCCCTTTTTGTTTCTTCTTTAATTCTTGAAAATACCCCTACGATAATTAAAGACAAATGCTCTTAAATTTATGAGCAAAAATAGAATAAAAAACCTAATGTTATAAATTGTGCTCCATTTAAAATAATGTGCATACCTAGGGCATTTAATCCAATTTGCAATAACAAATAAATACATTTAAACACCTAATTATGCAATATTTGACACTTAATCACACCCCCCAACTTGCGTTTTGCTAGTCCCTAGCAAATAAAATGAATGCACTCATACAAGGGGAAGTTACCAACTACAATTCTAATATTTTTGAAAATCACATGCCATGAAATAAACTTGTTGAGTTTAGGAACACAGAAAACAGATTAATCAAAGTTTAGTATCAACTGAGAGATTTGTATACCATTTAGTTAATCAACCAAGGTAATTGAATGTAACAAAGTTCATGTACATGAAAATAAGACTAGAATTCCAAAATTACCAAGAGATATTAACAGTTTCACTTACAACAACTAATATGAGATAACCACATGGTCTTACTCTAATTCAAAACCATTGTAGTGGCGACTTTCACGCTATTATACTTTAGAAGGCACCTATTTTCTTATTTAGTAAGGACCTCGATAATAGGTAGCCTTTTCAGTACACAAATGTACAATGGTGGCTTTCACACTATTACACTTTAGAAGACACCTACTTTTTTATTTTGTTAGGACCCCGGTAATAGGTAGCCTTTTCTAATACACAAATATTTCCTTTTTTTTTTTCATTTTTTATTTATTTTTTATTTTTACAATTGATCCCTAGCTTGTTTCTCATTTTAATTCGCTTTAGACTTATTTCTAAGTCATTAGGATATGGTTCATTAGAGTCCCAAATAGTCAAAGTGTAAATCAACAAATAATGACCCAAGGTAGTCTTTCTAAGTATTCTATCCTATGTTGTGTGTGTTTTGGCAAAAAATTTAGTTTATTTCCCTTGGTTGAAACTAAGTGAAATGGATAAGTTTCTCTTTTGATCTGAACTTTGATTTGCACTATATTCTACATGTTTCATCTCCTCAAAAAAAAAATTCCAACATGTAAAATTCAATAATAAGGAATTTAGTATACTTTGAGTTCATTACCAGCACTTCCCCAAAGTAGACCGACATATGTCTAAAGTACGCAAAAAGAAAAGTAAATTCTCTTCCACCCCCCAACTAGAATGTAGCATTGTTCTCAATGATGCAAGAGAAATGAAGGAGTTTACACAAAAGAGCAGTTCAAAGAAAAAAAAAACAAAAAAACAAAATAGCTATAAGACGAACCAAGTAGTAAAAGAAAAATTAAAGGAAAGAGTAAAAAGAAGTACCTTAACAACTTTGAAAAAGTGCAACCCAATGAAATAAAATAAAATAAAATAAAAACTGAAGAACAAAAGAAAACAATGAGAGAAATAAAAATAAAAATGAAAAGATAAAGAAGCTACATTAAGTGGGATCAAGCAGATGTATAGTAGATTCCTCGGGTACAAAGTTAAAGATAAAAGGCTTGAGCCTTTGACTATTAACCTTAAAAAATGTTACCATTGTAAGGGTTTAGAATCTTTATAGCACCATGGGGGAAAACATTTTTTTACCACAAAAGACCCACTCCATTGAGACCTTAACTTACAAGGGAACAAGTGTAATCGAGAGTTGTACAATAACATATGTTGGTCAGGCGTAAAAGTCTTACGTTGTATGTGTTTATCATGGACGTTCTTCATTCTTTCCTTGGACAACTTCCATTGGACAGATGCCCTCCTTGCCTACCACTATGATGCACAACACTCCTACAACTCTGACTCCACTTTCCCAGCCATCATATTCCCTTGCACAATCTCGGCCAGCAGTAATAACTCCACCCACCACACCTCCAACTCTAAACCATTCCACCCATACTCATGGTATGACTACCTGGTTTATGAATAATATTCATAAACCCAATCATCTTTACCTTGCCACAAAACATCCTCTTCCTCAACCTGTAGAGCCCACATGTGTGTCTAAGGACTTGAAGGATCCCAACTGGCAGCATGCTATGTCAGAGAAGTTCACTGCTTTGGTTAAACATGACATATGGGAGCTTGTTCCACTACGCTCCACCAACAAACCCGTTGGTTGCAAATGGGTTTTCCGAATAAAACGAAATCCTGATGGTAGTATTTCTCGTTATAAAACAAGGTTAGTGGTCAAAGGTTTTCATCAAAGTCATGGTTTTGATTATGATAAGACGTTCAGCCCTGTTGTGAACCTGGTGACTATTCAAGTTGTCCTCTCCATTGCTGTTCAAAAAATTGGCCACTTCGACAGTTGGAAGTTAATAATCCATTTTTGCATGGCCGACTTCAAGAGGATGTTTTCATGGTTCAACATTCAGGGGTGGTTTGATCCTAATTTGTCTTCTCATTTGTGTAGGTTAGAAAAGTCTTTGTATGGCTTAAAACAAGCACCTCGGGTTTGGTATCAAGAATTGAGCCCTTGTCTTCTTCATTTTGGATTTCAGTGGTTGAAATCTGACTCCTCTTTATTTATCTACAATTGTGATGGAGTTACTCTATTTTCTAGTCTATGTGGATGATCTCTTACTTAATTTTGCTGCAATCTCCAACATTGTTCAGCAACTTGGTCATCGTTTTTCTCTAAAGGACCTTCGTCCCTTAAATTATTTTCTTGGTGTCGTAGTGATTTTAGTCAAACATGGGTTGTTCGTATCTCAAAAAAAATATAATCGGGATCTTCTTTCTCCCACCAAGATGGGCGGTGCGAAGGTAGTGATGACTCCCCTTGCCATTAAGGATCTTCTTTAGCTTCATGATGGTTCTTCTCTTGCTGATCCGACTAAGCACCGTTGAGTTATAGGAGCTTTACAATATCTCTCTCTTACTTAGCCCGACATTGCCTTTCCAATCAATAAGTTGGCTCAGTTCATGCATAAATCATCTCAGCTTCAATGGACTACAGCCAAACGTGTATTGCATTACTTGAAGGGCACTCTTAATCATGACATTCTCCTCAAACACACAAGGAATCTCATTCTTCAAAGGTTCTCTGATGTAGATAGGGCAGGTGATAGGGATACCAGATCATTCACCTCTGCCTATCTTATTTTTCTAGGTGATTGTCCCATTTCCTAGAGTGCGCGAAAGTAGTGTGTTGTGGCTCGTTCATCCACCGAGGTGGAATATCGTCCTCTTACTTCAGCCACCTCTGAGTTTGTTTGGATTCGCTCATTATTTTATAAACTCGGTATTATGATACCTAAGCCTCCACGTTTGTTTTGTGATAATATTGGTGCTACTCACTTTACTCTTAATCATCTAATGCATTCGAGGATGAAACATATAGCTATTGATCTTCATTTTGTTTTTGATTTGGTCACCAACGGATTGCTACAAGTATCTTATGTCAGCACACATGGCCAGCTTTCCAGCTTGCAAACCACTTAACTAAAACTCTATCACGTTAGAAATTTCAAACTTTGTGCACCAAGATCGTCTTATCTGATGGCACACCTATCTTAAGGGGGTGTATAAAGGAAATCATGTAGTTGTACTAGATTTCTTGACAATCGTCGAGAGTTATTGCATAGCCCATCGATGGTTTTAGATAGAAAAATTTTCAGAAGGAAACCGTCACTAGTTTGATGAAATTGTCAATGGTGTACTAAAATCATCGACAATTTTAGCCATTGCTTATACAGTCGTGGATCTCCTTATTTTGAATATTGGTTTATATCCGATAGCCTGAGATTCTCTTATTATATTATTTGAATATCTGTTAATATCTAATAGCTTAGGATCTTCTTGTTATGTTATTTGAATATTTTTAAATTTGTAACTACCATACTTTGTACAATTCTTATATATAGGACATCTTCATATCAATGAAAGCATTCTGCAAATTCTATAGTTTGAATATACAACTTTAGCCGTTGTTGATATAGTCGAGGATCTCCGTATTTTGAATATTTGTTGATATCCGATAGCCTGAGATTCTTTGTTACATTATTTGAATATTTGTTGATATCTGATAGCCTAGGATCTTCTTATTATGTTATTTGCATATTTTTGAATTTGTAACTACCATACTTTGTACAATTCCTATATATAGGACATCTTCATATCAATTGCAAATTCTATAGTCTGAATATTAATCACAGATTGGTGTCTTGTTGTCTTCCTCTTTCTTGGGGAGTAGCTGTCCAGCTTCACCCACAAGCCGACCATCTCGCAATTGTTTAGGATTTTTCTAATGGCTTTCTTTAGAGAATGTTCAAAGAAAAATGGTTGTTCAACAAAAAAAAGAAAAATAAAAAAGAAAAAAAATAAAAATTTAAAAAATTTGGAGACAAATGGAAGAGATTTCTTTGAAAGCATTTAGGAGTAATTGCTACTGAAAAGGCCACAACAAAAATAAATCAACAAAGTGCTATTAGATCGATATTATAAAATCGAAAATAGTATTAGATGACAAAGTTCTTCAAATAAATCAAGTTACAAACATACCCACATATACACATGTCAAAGTATCATAAGATTTGTCTTATAAGAGTGAATGCGTGCATGCACCTGTTTAATGAAACTAAAACTAAAGAAAGACAAGGGCACAAAATTGGCTAGAAGTACAAAGAATGGGACATGAAATATGAAACTAAAAAAGAATTGATTATTCAAAAATTATTAAAATATGGAGGCATAAGTGACTTTAACCTCTTGAATTGTCAAATTAAGGCTCTAAACACCACCAATATCAATTTGGGGTTTCCTTTAGATGAGCTTACCTCATACCATCCCATTCTTTTGGTAAATTCTCTTGTTTCCAATACTAAGCACTCTTTCCTTTCCTACAAGAACAAAGTAATTATTTTGTTTGATGGTTGATCTCGACAAAGTTGACGAAAAATAGTTTTTAAAAATATAGAAGTTGGAATTTGTGGACTGCATTTTAAAGAGAGGTAAAATGCTTTAAATCCTACCCAAATGATGCCACTATATGCGAGCTCTTACTTATCTCATGCCGCTAAAAAGATATTACCTCCTAATTTGAATAAAATAGGAAGAAATTTATTTCAATAATACATAATAAACTTATTATTAACATAAAGGAAGATCGAGTGACACATGCATGGATCATGCAAAAGCGCTACTCTAAATAGCATCTTTTAATTTCAAATGTAGCTTGATGTAGTATATTTTATTAAAATAAATTGAATGATTTAGTATCTTTTCTTTATAAAACGCAAGATCATTCTAGATGTATTATTTATGAAAATAAAGTTTCACCCAAATTTTTTTCAAATAACGCAATATCATTCTAGATGTATTATTTATAAAAATAAAGTTTCACACAAATTTTTTTCAAATATTTTTAATTAAAATAAATTTAAATTTGGGAAAAACTCATGTTTTGGTGGATAACCACAAATCTACTTAAAACTACCCCTCTCTCTGCTCAGCCGCGACCCGCGAGGGCTCTCCACGTTCCGCCTGCAAACGCAGCCTCACCGCCGCCATCGAGGCCAGCCCGGCCACTGCGCCGCCGGCCAAGACCAGATCACCGCCGTGCGGCCATTGTCCGCCCACTGCCGGCCTGATCTCTCCTCTCTCATTCGAGAAGTCCTAACCGCCTGCAAGCCTATCGCCGCCGTTGCGCCGTGATACCGTAGCCTCCTCCACACGCCGGTGATCACGGTCTCTCTCTCGCTCGCTCACGTTCAGAGGCGTCTCCACAGCCAGTGGGCACCTCCGCCGTCTCGCCTTGCTCCTCCCACAGATCCGCATTCACGTCGCCGACGTGCAGCTGTTGCCGTCAGAAAGGCCTCACTGCGAACACCGTTGAAGCCACCAGATCACCATTCGCGTCTAGACATCTTCACCGCTGCCTCCATCGAAGCCTCAGAATCGCGTTCGGATACACCTCCGAGTCTCCTCCAGGCTTAAACTTCAGGTGCGAATATTCCTCTGCTCTTCCTTCGAACCTACTCGTGCTCTCATCTCTGAATCTTTTCTCTCTCCAAGAGCCTTCAGAACGTCACCTATCTTTCCATCACTCTCGTTCAATTTCTTCTTACCCAAACACCAGATGCCAAGTTCTCAACCCCAAACCCATGGTTCTAAGTCCTAACTCTTAGGCTCCTCAAACCCTAGACACAGATACCTGCAACGAAATCTTGCGAAGCGGCCATGGATTCACATGTATCCTCAACAGAGCAGGCCTGAATTGGAAGATTGTCTTCTGATTAACCATGTTATGTAGGCTTTTAGATCATATCGGTTTCCGGTCTCTGATCTAGGATTTCTAGTCTTTTGGGATTCAGATTTCTAGCACTCTATTGTGAGGCTCTTTCCAATTAACCCCTCTCAAATTCCTGCTCTACTTCCTTTGGACTAAACTTTCTGTTCTGTAGCAAACAATAGAGTAACGATAGAGTATCCATCAGTGACTAAAGTATACTCATGCAGATGAATATATAATTTTAGAGCATGAAAGTTGAAAGGTTAAATTCCAGCAACAACCCTTGAGTTTTTAGAATATGACACTCTATTCCTTGAGTTTTGAATGTTAGTTCTAGTTCTTCTATGTAAAATATAAATTTTAAATCGATAAAGAAAACTGAAATATTAATTTGTTGACATTTGTTTGTGGCAATTCTCCAACTTTTCCTGATTTTATTCCAACTAGCATTTTATTAAATATGATATTTAACTAAATCTGAAAAGTGAGCTACAATTCGACGAACGGCTAGTTCGAGTTGATTTTTCAATTATATCATATTTTTTAAAGATATATTTAGTCATTTAATTCACATGAAATGTATATAACAAATATTTCGGAACAATATAATTATCTAAGTATTTTTTTTCTGAATTATTAGTATTATTTATCTTCATATATTTTTAAAAATTTTAAAATAATAATTTATGTTATCATGCATTTATTGGTTGACTTGAACTAATCGTTGGGTGTTCGATTTACTTATAAGTTTGATTTTCAAAACATATTATATTTAACTGGTCAATTTTTCCAGCTTAATTTATTAAATTAATATTATTTCTTAATTTATCTTATCAAAATTGTATGAAAGGGTAATATTGCCATTTTATTAAAAATAAACTTAACAATTGACTAACGGTGAACAAGCGGATGGTTCACTTTATCAATAAAATTACAACTCAGTGAGTTTTTTTTGGTAGTTTTCAAAAGCTCGGAGGGTGAACTATCATATTTGAAAAATTCAAGGGGTGTTGCTGGATTTTACCCAAATGGAAATGATTCACAACACATGCTGGATTTTCAATGTTGAGAAGACAAGGTAGACAAAGAAGAGGGTATTATACCTTGAGTTTGGCTCAGCTATCTTCCTTCCAAGGCAGCCGTGGCTGTGCGAGGGAGGTTTCCTTAAGGAGAGCGAAAGGGCATACATGGTTTTATATGCAGCTCAAACCACATATGCGCACTGGCTTATACACCTCTACAGATGAGGCTGCTATTTAAAAATTTCCTGGTCACAATTATGGAGAAAATATTTACCCAAAAATTTCTCTATTTATTAAAGCTAGTATTTTTAGCATTATGTGCTGAAAAAACCTAAATCATAATCTTGACAATAGCATGACAATGTACAGGTCTTCATAACATCCTTATGGTCTTATAGTACATGCATGGTTTTAAATCGCGGTAGCGGGTAGCGTAGCGTAACAGTAACGGGTGTAACGGGAAGCAGGAGTAGCGGATGTTACATAACGGGAAGTGGGTGTAACGGCCGTGAATTTTTTTGAAGCACGCACAACCTTGTGCATATTAGTGTACTTGCATGTTTTAAGCTTTTAGCCATTCTTAGAAAGGGTTTTAGTGTATTTTGGACCCTTTAGTTCAAGTAACTAAGTTATTTGGTAAGGGCAACAAATTTACATTTGTTCTAAACCATCATTGATAGAAAATTACGTGTGTGCGCATATTTATACTTCTCATTGTTCTTATCTGTGATAAATTCTTATGTGTGCTAAATGAATTAATAAAATAAAATACATTATACACTCCATTAATCTATTAGACACATAAGACATACGAATAATATAAATATAAAATAGCTAGAAAAGAAAGAAGGTTGAAGTTGAAAAATAAAGAACATAAATATCACATTACTAATATTATTAAAAAAAAAAATTTCCTAACAAGTTAGTATTTTGAAATTGTTAATTAATGCATCTATTGTGAGTATTTAAAGAAATAGTAAATTTTGTATTATTGTCATCCTCATTATAATCTTTTCCCCCTCTTGCCACTTGGTATGTTGAGAATGATATATGAAAGAGAGAGAGAAAAAGTGAGAAGAAAAAGTAAAAAATAAAATATTTTTTTGGTGTAACGGTCCTGTAGCGGTTACGTAACGGCCGTAGCCGCCTTTACGTAACGGTCGTGGTCCGTAACGGCCGCTACGGCTGTAATTTTTCTTCCCACCGATTTCGCAGTGTGTAACGGTATCGGTAACCCAAAAAACCTTTACGTAACGGCGTTACGTAACGGTCGCGGCCTTTATTTAAAACCATGAGTACATGAATAGAAATAACTTTAATCAATGCCAAGAAATAAGATTTGTGCAGCAGATATAGATGTTGTAAATAGCGTACCATTGAACATAAAGCTTTTTACCCTGAAATAGTATGTACTGGTATCTTTTTTTAATTATCATCTGAGACTGAAATATTAAACATAAAAAGCATGAAATTTTTTTGAGAAAAAAATTGAGTATTGTTCATCAATAGTTGACTCGTATATCATCTAGAATTGGTCAGTATTGTTTGATACCAAATGTCATTAAAAGGTAAACTTAGAGGGCATTGACATATAAATTTTGTATCAATGTTGCTCTGAGAGCTGAATAAGCATGTTGCAACTTGCAAGTGCTTAACCTGCTCTGCCAAGAACCTGCACACACACACACACACACAAGTTCGCTAGGTCTGACTAAATTGCCAAATGATGGTTGGGACATTGCGCAAGGGCTTTGAGTCTGCTTTTGTACTGGAATGAGACAGTGAAATATTTTCATTGATCCATCCCTTCTGATGGCAGCAGTTCTGTGTTTTCTATGTAAAGTGTTTACGAGGGTGTGCCTGTGCCCACTTGTATGAAGAACATCTGATTTATACCATCAAATTATTTGTTCTATTTGTGAAATAAAAGATTTCCAAAGTTCCCAGGATTCCCAGGGGGTGGCTGCAGTAGTGGTAGTAGTAGTTGTTGTTCTTCTTCTATTTATTAATTTTTTTTTTTATTCCGAGTACTGAAACAAAAGGGTTGTGCCTTTGGGTGCCCATGCCTACTACTGCTTGAGCATTAGAAGTAGAAAGTTGTGGACACGCATATGTTCACTGGCTTATGCATCTCTGTAAACGAAACTGGTTACCGAATTGCTCTTTTTCTGTCCTTGCAATATCATCAACACTTGGCCCATAACCAAAATGTTACTTTGTTAGCTTATATATGATCTCAATAAAATAGTCCAATATAGTGCTCAAAGCCATTGTTTTAAAAATTTCTTGCTCACAATTATGGAGCAAATATTTAGGGAAATTTTCTCTAATTACTAGAACAAGTTTTTTTTTTTTTTTTTGGGGTGCATTATGTGCTGAACAACTCTGTATCATAATATTAATAATATCACAAAAATTATAGGACACATAATAGGCTTCAAAATATCCTTAAGGTCATATAATACATGTGCCAAGAATTTAGATTTGTACAACAGAGATAAAGGTTGTGATATTCGTATGCTTGACTATATGGTTTTTTTAACCTTGAAATAGTATGTACTATGTACTGTTATCTGTATCTTATGATTGTCTTGGATCAAAAAAAGCAAATATGGAAAAATAAATTGTTTTTTGAAAAAAAATCACTCTTACTGATCAATATTTGAATGACATATCATTTGGGATTGGCTGGAATTGTGATGTAGGACAGTAAACACAGAGATAATTAAAGGAGAAAAATAGAAAGAGAGAAAAAGAAAATAAGATGGGAGAAGAAGAGAACTGCTGAAGGCAGAATGGAAATTAGATACAGAATAGGAAATGAAAACAGAATGGAAAACAGAGCTGAGAGAGAAAGAGGAGTAGGATAAGAAAGAAGGATGTGGAAGAAGAGGAGTGAAAGGCTGCATGAGAGTGAGGGAAAAGGTTCTGGAAATTCTGATTCAAATCTGATAGCAATTGTTCCAGTACAATACAAAAAGACAGTTCTTATATACCCAACATTACAACTGAAACAAAAATTTCAAAATAAGCCAAAAGTACTTAAAATACACAAAATACCTTAAATTAACTGAAATAAAAAAATAACCAGAATTTTCCAACTAATTTCTATTTTCGAAAGCTAGAGCAATATATGCTGCACCTAGTGGCTGTGGACCTGCGATTCTCCATCATATTGTTTGATTATTGATACTAAATGGCATTGAAAGGCAACATTGGAGGGCATTATCATACAAATTTTGTAACAGTGAGAAACTCAGCACCGAATAAGTATGTAGCTTTTGCAAATGCTCAAGTGATCAAGCATAGTTACCAGTGAGCACTAACTGTAGTGAACTGTGAACTAGTATGAATGTTCTGAAACATGGTACATTTAATTCAATATTTAAAATATGATATATATTTTTTATTGGTTAAAATAAAGGTCCATGTATAATTTATTCAGTCATTATTATTGATCTTCACCAAAGAAAATCTCTTTTAGATTAACAATATAACATCTTTTGTTGAATTTAGAAATGTCATTTCACATTTTTCATTAATATGTCGATCTATCCTGTGGTTTTAGAACCTGCCATCCAGCCCAACCTGGTCAGACTGGAACTTGACAGTTTATGGATCTGGGTAGGGTGGGAAGTTGGATTTGGAGCAAATCAAGATCAACCCGGGGCAAAACTAGATGACTTGGCCTGACCTGGTTGGACTCAGTGGCAGCGTGGGTTGACCACTTCACCCTATCTCCCTATTTTTTAACAAAAAGCAGGTGGGGTTGCTGCCCCAATAGACTTGAAACTGTTACCATAGAAAGTTGGTGGGGTTTCTGCTGCCCAGCTTTGAGACCACAACCTATATGGCAAGAAAGGAAATGATCTTACAACTATGCCAGTTTTTGAGCTCTTAATTGTAATTGGACAAATGATATTTATGCACTACCCACCTTGCTTATATATATGTTTTGTTAAAAAATAAAAAAAAGATATTCACATGTAGATTAATCAAACCATTAAGATACCATATATAATTTTTTCATTCATTATAAGTGGTTGGGGGAAAAAGTGGTGTTAAGAGTACCACTCAAAGCGTCTTACAACATGGTGGCGTGGTTGTAATATTGACCACATTCTCTTCTCTCTTCTCTCCCCTTGCTAGAATCTTACGTTTCTCAACTTGATTCATATGAATCGTATCAATTTCATACCAAATCAATTCAAATCTTTCTAGCAAATCAAAAGAACCGGGGGTTTAGGGACAAGTAGGAAACATAGAGTGAATTAATCAATAGATTTTTCCTTAATGTAGTGTTACTTGAAGAATTTAACAGGTTGATACTTTTTTCGTTTAGGAGTTTTAGGGAGTCTAGGCTTAGGGACTAGATGTTTAACCCTTCCTTTGGGGGTTTGGGGGGTAGATTGTTGTTTTGGGTACTAGGGTAGCATATGTCAAGGATTGCAGTGTTGGGTCATTTTGTATTTCTCTTGTTAGATGTGTGGGGTTATGGGGAATGGTGATTCAGCCTTTTTGTAGGCCCACGTTGTCTGCCATGTGGTTTTTTTTTTTTTTTTGATGAGTTGGTCAATATTTTTTGGCCTTTGTTTTCCGCATGTGGTGGTTGGAGGAGACTTCAATGTTATTTGCCTTTCTAGTGATTGGTTTGGGAGTTTGAGGGTAACTAGCAGCATGAGGATGTTTGGGATTGTGGGCTCCAGCATGCAACTTTGACTAACAATCATTTTATTTGGGTGGCGTCAAGTGATAGGCTTACTTCATCATGTGTTGACTATGTTTTTTTTTAATTTGCTAATGACTAGGAAGATGTTTTTTGAAATGTTGCTTAAGAGGTTTATTTAGTCCGGTCTTGAATCATTGGTCAATTTTGTTTGATGCTAATTACAAGAAATGGGGTCCTGCCCGTCTTAGATTTGAAAAATGTGGGACATATACTTCTTTTGAAGAATTTGTAAAGACTTGGTGGAGAGAGGGCACTGTTGAGGGGTGGGCAGGTTTTAAAGTTATGAGTAAATTGAGACTTGGGAAAAAAACTTAAAAATGTGGATTATATATGTTTTTGGTAGCCTAAAAGGGAAAAAGGATGTGATTCTTGCTGATATGGAGAGCTTGAATAGGTGGGAGGAGTGGGGTTTTGCTGGTGATGTGGATAGGGCTAAAAGGAGTCATTGTAAGGGCTTGGATATGATCCTTTTGTGCAGAAATTAGTTGGAGACATAAATCTAGGGTTAAGTGGGTGAACGAGGGCAATTTTAGTGCAAAGTTGGTCCATTGGGTGGCCAATGGTTGGAGGAAGAGCCTTAATAAATTGGAGTCAGACGGGTGAAGTGTGGTGCGTGATTCCAAACAAATTAGGGAGGCGATTATAGATTTCTATAGGAAGCTGTATACCAAGAGTTGTGCAAACTTTTTGATTTTAGATGGCTTTGATTGGTGTCCTATTGGTGAGGACCTTGCTGTTTGGTTGGAGAGACTGCTTTATATAGAGGAGGTTTTTTTGGGGGTGGGGTGTTGTGTTTGAGATGGAGAGAGATAAGGCTCCAGGGATGATAATTTTGCTATGGCTTTATTTGAGGATAGTTGGGAGGGTAGTATTAATTCATTCTTAAGGGATAAATAAACTCCCCTTGGCGTCTCCCCCCTATGAGCCACAAGCATGGTGACTTCCTCTTGTTCCCTCCTTCACCTCTGCCACTAGAAATCTTCTCCCCACGTTGCTTCATCCTTAAAAATTGAACCTTTGGACCTCTTAGTCACCATTATACCATTCTCCTCCATTGCGCATCATTGGAATATCTTCGCCAACCACCAGAATCTTTTCGTCCTTAAGAAATTGAACTCCATAGCTTTTCAAACACCAATATTCTCCATTCGCTCATCTTCAACCATTGAAATCTCACCTTTGTGCAGTAGAAGGTTCTTGTATGTCATCAACGATCTTCATACATCATCGTTTTATTATCTTTGCTCACCAACTATGCCTTGCCTAGCACCTATATTAGCCGCTATCTCCTCTTTCTTTTTTGATTTCTCTCCTAGTAGGAACTCTTGTCATCTTTCTTGTTCTTGCAATGGGGATGGGAGGCTATGCGACATTGAAGTTGAAAGGAAGGTGGTTTCTGTAAACTAGTTGTACTCCTCTATGTACCACATTGCAAAATTTGCAGGGAAGCACATTTCTTTTTTAGTGATGGAGAAAGAGGAGTTTGTGTGCTCTAAGGCTGACGGGGTTAATTTGCAAAGCCAAATATGGGACTGATGGAGGTCGTAGAGGGTTTGCCTTCAAAAAAATAGGAAATAGAGTCAGCCTCAAGATTATAGAGAATGCTGAAGGTAGATATTTTTGTTTGAGAAAGAAGAACAAAGGCAAAATCCAAGATGTGCAAATTCTGGAAGGAGACTAGAAAAATGGGTGGAGGGCTTTTCTCATTGCACTGTTGGAGCTTTTGCGGACCATGGATGAAGCCTCCAAAACCAACTATGGCAGCTGATATGTTTTGATTGTGACTCATCCAACATTAGGCTAGAGGAGATGAGTGCAAGGAGGAGTGTGTTCTAGAGACTTTTGTTGAATATCTCCTTCGCCGGCATAACCAGAGGAGCTCCAACGACAAGGATGGAATTAGGAAAGGTAACTATATGCAATCATAGGGATTAGGGAGGATTCTTTCCTTCTTGGAATCCCAGTCCCATGCAAGAAGATGGTGGGGAAGTAGGGAAATATTTTAAATTTCTTGAGAGGTCTTTTAGGGGGCTAGAAGGACCAAATAAGGCTGGGCTGGCCATTCTAAGGCCCTGTACAAAATGGGCTAAAGAAATCAAAGTCAATGTGGGTTATTAAAAAAAAGAAACTGCACCAATAGGAATTGCCAAAAATATTTCAACCCAAGAAACGAAGCAACATAGGTTTGCAGATGAGATGGGAGGGGGCAGAACAAGATCTGCATGTTTGAATAATTCGATTTTGCCTTGCTAAGAAAGATTCTATAATTGGTGAAGGTCTGGAGGTTATACACAATGGAGAAGAGATCCCCATGAATAATAGTGAGCAAATCAAAACTAGCAATTAGTTCTCTCCTTTGTTCTTAGTTTCAAGGGAGGAGATGATAACGGGACAAGTGGGAAGAAGAATAGGATTTGTTCTATGATTTGGAAGAATACATGGGCAGCATAGATGATTCTAAAGAGGAATTATTGGTTGATCAGGTGGGAGTTGATCTCGAATCCGTAGAAGAGGGATTAAATTAGCTTTTTGAGGTAACAATGCAGAGCTTGAGGGGGAGGGGCCTAAAAAAAGTGTTACTTCAGTAACGATCCCACATAGTCGGAGAAAGATTTCTTTAGTGGGGTCCTAACAATGTTCAAGTAGGTATAAATTTATAAATCATAATTTTGACCATTTGATAGCTTTAAACTATGAGGGACCTTTTCCTTCTCACCTTGGCCTTGGGCTAAATATTTCTTGTGGTTAGTTCAGTTATTCCTTGTGGTGTTGGGGGATGAGGTTGGGAAACGTGATTTTCTCATGTAGGTTTGTGGTTCCTCTAGAATTAGTAAAATATCCTTCCTCTTCCTACTCAACACATTCTTTCTTTGAAAACTTTATGCCAAAGGGAGGACTCTAAGAGAAGGGAGGGCTGTGGATTTAGCTTTGAGGGTGGCAAGAGAGACAACTTAGACCCACAAAAACTCTTTGGACCTAGGCTTGGAATTATTAGATCCTGTTAGGAATTTGGTGAGGGTGGATTGAGCCCTAGGACATATGAGATGAGGAAAAAGGAAGTTTAGAAATAGCTTAAAAACTTGGTTTTGTCAATAAGTTGCAAGGGCGATAAAGGGTTAGGGAAGCGAGGGAAGCATGTCAAATTATGAAGACTGTTAGAATGTTAGAGGAGTAGGGGGACTAGGAAAAGGAACTTGATTAAGGAAGCTTTGGTCAACTACTCCTAAGACATCGTTCTTATTAGGAAACAAAATTGGAATTGGTAGATGGGTGGTTGTTAGAAGTATTTGGGGTGGCTATTGTAGGGATTGGAATTTTTGCCCTTGTGTGGTGCCTTTGATGGTATCCTTGTCATGTTGGACTCTTGGTCTGTATCCAGAGTGGATACAATGGTGGTTTTCTTCCTCCTTGTGTTATTCGAAGTGAGGGCCTGCGAGCCCAGCTCGTAGGAGTTCTTTCTAGAAAGAACTTTACTCTATTCACGGATTTTGCTCCCACAGGTGGATTGTGGGAGGTGATTTTAATGTGGTGAAATTTCCCAAAGAGAAGAAAAGGTGGTAGGATGGGTAAAGTTTCTGCTAGTATGCAGAACTTTGACTTGTTAATTAAGGATTGTGGTTTGAGGGATCTCTCCTTGGGAAATACTTCTTTTACTTGGTCTTTAAAAGGGGGGGGGGGGGGCGCTAGAGCGGTGAGTTGTATATTGAATATATTCTTATTTTGTGGGGAGTGGGAGGAAGAGTTTCAAAAGTATTCTCCCTGAAATATTGGAATAAGTAGCTGTTTGGCAATGTTAGAATTAGAAAATCTAGCCTTATGAGCAAGCTGGCATCTTTGGATAGGAAGAAGGAGAAGATCAACCTCTTGGAAAGTGAGGAAATTATAAGATTTTCTTTGAAGAATGAGCTGGAATAGGTGATCTTTTAGGAATGGAGGAGTTGGAGGCAAAAGACCAAATTCAAATTGGTTAAAGACGTGATTTTAACACTTCTTTCTTTCACAGGCTAGCAAATGGTAAGAGAAGTAAAATTTTGATTAGGGAGTTAGATGTGGAGGGCTGGAGAATCAATAATGACCAAGGTCAGATCTTCTGTTATTACTAATTTCTTTCAGAATTTGTATTTGGAGGAGAACCATTGTAGAGCAATGTTAGAGGGGTTAGATCGAAATCTTATAATTGCTGATGAGAAGAGTTGGTTAGAGAGACCACTTGATGAGGAGGAAGTGAGGGGGTGGTTTTTGTAATGGAAAAGGGTAAGGTGCCAGACCTAGATTGTTTTAACGTTGCTTTTTTTCCAAGATTTTTGGGAGGTTGTTAAGGTAATTTGTTGAAAGTTTTTACTAAATTCTTTGGTAATGGGATCTTGTGGAAAAGCATCAACTCTTTTTAAGCCTTGATGCCTAAAATCCAAATTTTTAAGGTTGAGGATTTTAGACCAATTAATCTTGTTTGTAGTGTGTATAAGATTTTCACTTAAGTTTTAGCTAATAGGTTGAGTAAGGTGCTTGCTGATACTATTTCTAGCATCCAAAGTGTGTTTGTGGGGAGGAGGCAAATAATGGATGGTATTTTAGTGGCTGATGAGGCGGTTGAGGATATTCATAGAATAAGAAGCGGGGAAGGTGCTTGCTAATACTATTTCTTGGGTCCAAAGTGTGTTTGTGGGGAGGAGGCAAATAATGGATGGTATTCTAGTGGCTGATGAGGTGGTTGAGGATATTCATAGGATAAGAAGAGGGGTCGATATTTAAATTTAACTTTGAGAAAGCTTACAGTAGAGTGAGTTGGAGCTTCTTGGATAATCTTTGCGAGAATGGGTTTTGTTGAGTGTTGGTGTTGTTGGATTAGGGGTTGCTAGTCTACGACATAGTAGTCAACAACGTAAGGCACAAAGGGTACTTGGAGTCGAGGAGCGAGGTGTGAGGTGAAGGTGCGCACCCCACCAATTATTAAAATTGTGTACAATGCTTATTTGATGGGTAATTGATATATGAAAACACATCAATAGTAATATTAGAATTTAAAATGCCAAATATTCAATACCAAAACATAAATGCATAGAAATTATGACAACCAAGTACCAAGTTCCAAGTGAAACAAACATAGTTCCACATAAGTAATTATGCATGCAAGAGTTCAAGCTTCAAATTAGAAAGGAAATGAAATTTCCTGGCCGAAGGCCCAAAAGCATCAACATAGTGGCTTAATGCAAGGTGAACACGAAGAAGAAGAAGAAGAAGCATCAACAAAACATAGATCCCTGAAGAAGAAGAAGAACAAGAAAAAGAGGAAGAAGAAGCAGCAGGAGAAGAACTGAAAAAGAACAAGAAGCAGAAGAAGAACAAGAAAAAGAAGAAGAAGAAGCAGAAGAAGAACTAAAAAAGAATAAGCAGAAGAAGAATTGAAGAAGAAGAAGAAGAAGAATTGAAGAAGAAGTAGAAGAAGAACTAAAGAAGAAGAAGAAGCCGAAGAAGAAGAAGGCAACACCAATAGCTAAAAAGAAGAAGAAGAAGAAGAAGACTTACTAGTTTGAAGGCTCAAAGACTTGAAGGTGAAGGTCGTGCTAGTTTGAAGGCTCGAACCTCTAAGATAAAGGGCTATTGGGAAGGCTCTCTTGCTAGTGAAGGCTCGAAGACTCGAAGGCTTGAAGATGAAGGTTGTTTTGTGCTGGTTAGAAGGCTCGAGGATGAAGGTTGTGCTGATTCGAAGGCTCAAACCTCGAAGACGAAGGGCTCCTGGGATGGCTTTTTTGCTGGTGAAGACTCAAAGACATGAAGACGAAGCCTAGACTGTTGGTTCGAAGGCTCGAAGACGAAGCCTAGATTTGTTGGTTCAAGTTGAAGCCTTTGGCTAGGGCTGGTTCGAGTCTGGCTACGTTTTCTTTCTTAAAAGTTTTTTTAAAAAAAAATGAAGTTAAAAGGTTAGATATCTCAGGCACGACTCATTGTGCTTGGAGAGTCAATGCGCCTACCTGCGCTTCTTGAAGGTTGCCTCGCCTTAACACCAATGAGGTGCTAGTCGCGCCTAGGCATGCCTTAGGCGCGCTTTTACTACTACAATCTACTATGTGGTTCTCGGTGATTATAAATGGTGAACCCAAATCCTAGTTTAGTACTTTGAGGAGCATTAGACAAGGAGACCCTTTATCCCTTTTTTTAATTCATCCTTGTAGTTGATGTGTTGAGTAGAATGCTAAATGGGGCTGCATGGAGGGGGTTGGTGAGAGTTTTAGTAGTAGGAGAGAAGGTGTGGTGGTATCTCATCCCCAGTTTGCCAATGGTATCATTTCTTCCTTGATGATCATAGCTGTTCTTTTGAAGAATATTGGGTATTCTCCAAAATTTTGGGAGGTTGTCTAGTCTTAAAATTAATATGGGGAAGAGTGGTTTACCAACTTTGAATATGAGCGTGGAGCATGTCAGGGAGGGGTATTGAAGTGGGCTGTAGCATTTTGGATTGGCCATTGACTTATTTAGGGGTTCCTTTGGGTGGTAATGAGCTATGGATTCTTGGAATCTGGCAGTGGAAAGAGTGACGAAGAGATTAAATGGTTGGAAGTGGGGGGGCTCTTTTCTCTCTTGGGGGAAGAATAACCTTGATTAGGCTTGTCTTTCTAGCATTCCGTTATATTTCTTGTTTGATTTTAAGATTCTAGTAGGGATTTCTAGTAAGCTTGACAAAATTAGAGCAAAATTTTTGTGGTCTAATGTGGGGGGTCACAAGGACCACTTAATAATCTGGGAAGAGGTTTGTAGATCTAAGGTGGGAGAGTTGGGTTTAGGTAAGGTGGTGTCTAAAAACATTGCCCATTTAGCTAAATGGTTCCTTTAGTAGAATCTTCCCCTTGGCATCGAGTAATAAGAAGTAAGTTTGGTTGGTGAGAATGGGTGGGATATCAATGTTGATTTAAGATGTTCTTTAAGGAGTCCGTGGAGGTCCATTTATTTGATTTATCCTTCATTCACCCCTCACATTGAACTTGAGGTGGGAGGGGGTTCATGTACCTGTTTCTGGAAAGACCCTTGGTTGGGAAACACTTCCTTTTCCACTTCTTTCATCCCGTTTCTTTTGTTTTGAGTTATAAGCAGAATATAATCATATCTTTCTTTGTTGGGGATTTGAGCCATTTTTGATTTGTTGGAATCTCCAGTTTACGAGACCTTAACAATAGAAACATGTTGGAAATTTCTTCTTTGTTATATTTATTTATTTTTTATTAGTAAAGATAGTATATATTAAGGGGGCATCAAGGGGATGCCAACCCAAAGTACAAGAAATCATGTAACGCCCCAGAAAATAATATGCTAGGAAATAAAAAGAAAATTAATTTAATTTTTTTTATATTATTAACTAAGTAATTAATTATATATTATTAAATTGAATTAAATAAATAAAAAATATTATATATATATATGTAAGGATAAAAGTAATGTATATATATATTATGAGTATAATATAATAATAGACATATATAAGTATATTAAGTAATGGAATATATAATAATGGATATATTAGTAAAGCTTAAGATTTAAGCTTTCCTGAAGATCTCCAATTCATAGACGCTCTCCTCCTCCTCCTCTTCTCATGCCATTCTCTCTCTCTCTCTCTCTCTCTCTCTCTCTCCTCACATCCTTAATTTCTCCCAAATCTTCGGCCAAATCGACGATCAGACACCAACACGAGGTCCCGGCTTCGATTCTGAGCAAGTTAATCGGAGCAGATTTTTGATTTGGGGATCTTAGGCACCACTCCAAGGCTAAGGTGAGAAGTATAAATTATGTTTGTTGTTTTAAAAAATTTAACTGATTAAATTCTAGTATTTAATTATTAAATTGTAGTATTGGATAATATTAAAATTTTGGAAATATGATTGGGATTAAATTAAACTATCAGATTGGATTATATTAGATTTTTTGGGAATATTTTGGAATTAAGTTAAACTGCAGGAATTTGATTAAATAGATTTTTAGGGAATATTTTGGAATTAGATTAAATTGCGGGGATTTGTTTATATTGGTGTTTTTAATATGTTAGAAATTAAATTCAAATAAGGGAAGTGGATCATGCTCATCTTTCTTTAGAATATGACCAGTTAATGGGAGTGTGTGGGCCTAGGAATGTTAAGTAGCTATTATCCCTTGTTTGAGCTGAGTAAACTAAAATGTATGATTACAGGTGTTGTGCTCTGAACGCCGTAGGCCTTGGTTTAGGATCCCTATAGCCTTTTTTTCAGTAAGCAGGTAAGGGGAATAAATTATGACAGATATTTTTGAGAATTGACTGGTTGAATTAAAGTATGTGAAAGTGGAAATGTGGCATATGGTTTTGGAATGTTATGACATGCATATTTTCCCGACTATTAGTATGCTATGAACTATCATTCAAAAATTGTGTGGCATGAGAAATATGAAGTAGTAATTTTACACTGAGATATGTGATATTATGAAATGAGAAAATATGATTTTTATACAGCAATATGAAATGACAGTTTTATACTGGGGAATGTGATTTATACTGAGATACATACTGACATTTTTTTATACAGATATATTTATATAGATATGAAGATATGAGAAATACAGATATATTTGATATAGATATAATGATTTGAAATGTACAGACATGTTTTATACAAGGGCAGTGATATGAGATTTATACAGATATGATGAAATGAGATATATACAGACATGATGCGATATACATAGACGTGATAAAATATATATATATATAGAATCATAGCATGATAGTTTTATACCGATTTGTGAAATTGAGATTATATTACTGTATTATTTTATAAATCGTATTATATAGTATAAAGGGTGGTATTATACTGGTTTCAAGAAGGGTTGAGAATAATATAGAATTGTGAAAATGAGTTCTTACTGATGCCGATGGGGAGGTATGCTCAGTATGGGAATTATGTGTGATGTTTCTACTGATGCCGTTGGGGAGGTAGGCTCAGTATGAGAATTATGTACGATGTTCCTACTGATGTCGATGGGGAGGTATACTCACTATGGGAATTATGTGTGATGTTCCTACTGATGCCGATGGGGAGGTATGCTCAGTATGGAAACGATGTTGAGAAGTCGGTACTGGGGATGTGGGGAGGAATGCTTAGTATGAAGAGTAAGTAGGTGTGGAGAATTGAAATTATGTGATCTGTTGTATTATGTAAAATACCTATATGTGGATTTACGTACACGTGGATACTCATTGAGTTAGAACATATTCTGGAGAAATGAATGCTTTTGAATATATATATATATATATACTCAGTATGGAAATTATGTGTGATGTTTCTACTGATGTCGATGAGGAGGTATGCTCAGTATGGGAATTATGTGCGATATTCCTACTAATGCCGATGGGGAGGTATACTCAGTATGGGAATTATGTGTGATGTTCCTATTGATGCCGATGGGGAGGTACGCTCAGTATGGAAACTATGTTGAGAAGTCGGTACTGAGGCCGGTGGGGAGGAATGCTCAGTATGAAGAGTAAGTAGGTGTGGAGAATTGGAATTATGTGATCTGTTGTATTATGTAAAATACCTATATACGGATTTACGTACACATGGATACTCATTGAGCTAGAACATATTCTGGAGAAATGAATGCTTTTGAAAATATATATATATATATATATATGGCTATGAGTACATATCTACATGCTTTTTCAGTTGAAATAATGATTTAAAGAATGCGTTTTGATATACCAAACTCATGTTGCCACACACTGTCAATAATTTATTTCGTCTTACTGAGAGGTGTCTCACTCCTGTAAATTTAACATTTCAAGAAATATCTCCAGGGCACGATTAGTTGGCTGTTTGTTTAAAGTAAGTATTGGTGAGAATTGATGTGTGTATAGTAACATTTGGGACACCTAGTATTGTGTTAAAGTCTGGTTCTGGAGAGTTATTTATGTATGATGATGATATTAGCACTCTGGTATTGTGTTTGAGATTAGATGTATGTATGTTTGTTTCCGCTGTTTGGTATATTATAAGTGATGGGCAGGTCACCCCGGTACCCCACTTCGGGTCGGGTCATGTTGATGTATGGTATTAGAGATGTAGATTGATTATTGTTGTTTATCGTATTGAAAGGAAATAAAAATGGTAGAAAAATTGGGTCATCACAAATCAACCACCCTAAAGGGTGTCACAAAAATAAAAAAATTACATTGAACTCATTTGCTACAAGTCCACTATTAGTAACTGCAGTAAACCATTGCTCTTTACTGAACTATAAATTTGAGATTGAATTTTTGAATACTCTTTTGTTCCTCTCTTTCCAAACACACTAGAAAATTGTGAGAGGATTGAGAGACAAAGCCTTCCTTTTTTCCTTTGTTGCCCGAATCCCCCTCAAGGCGTGGAGCTCCCCTCCAACAGATCTAGCGGTAAGCCATTGTTGTCCGATTATAGTTAGAACCACATTCCAAAGATTTCTAGTCTAGGGGGAATGGAGAAGAATGTGGTCTAATGGATTATGCTTCAGCCATGCAAAGGGTGCATCTATTGGCA
Source organism: Malania oleifera (assembly GCF_029873635.1). Lineage (NCBI taxonomy): Eukaryota > Viridiplantae > Streptophyta > Magnoliopsida > Santalales > Ximeniaceae > Malania > Malania oleifera. Next base: position 86,023,204 of record NC_080426.1, on the reverse strand, counting down.
ATGGAGAACCCCTTTCTCTACAAGTTGTCCAAGGTCAAGATCTTTCCATGAGCTGCTTCCTAGGTAAAAAAGGTAACCTTGGTAGGGGCAGCTGTCTTCCATTTTTGAGACTAGGGGGAGTGAATGTTGTTTAACTTGTGGAGAAAAGGTTTCTAGTTGAAGGATCTGACATTGAAGATTCCCTTGTCCAAGGACCTAACAAGAAGGTCATGAGTGTTTTGAAATTGGATCTTGTAAAGATGACTCTAGAAATCTGAGAGCTAGTGGAGTTCCCAATCTTCCACATTTCTATGAAAGGGATATTCCATAAAAACCCCTAAATTGACATTGAAGGTGCTGACTTATGCAAGCATCTTTATCACAAGCCATGTTGTAAATGGATGGAAATGAGACACCGAGAGCCTTTGGAGTACTCCACATATTGTGTCAAAGATAAATGTTGGCCTTTCCTAATTGTTAAGGCTTGCTATATACATTCTTAGCCCACAACCTAAAAGCTAGGCTTTTAGGTGAAGTGGTAATCTAACATGGTATCAGAGCTGTTTACCAGGAGGTCCTGGGTTCTAGTCTTGTCGCCCATGTTTATTATATGGTGTTTTAAAAAGTATTGTATTACCTTTAAGGGGTGTTATCTATCATTTGTTTATCTCTCCACATGCTGCCAGGCTGCACGTGCGGGGGAGTGTTAAGGCTTGATATACATTGATAGCCCACAACCTAAAGGCTTAAGCTTTTAGGTAAAGTGGTAATCTAAAATTGATGTATTCCTACACCCCCTATGCCATGTTGTCCTTTTCCAGCTCGGGAGATCTAGATTCACTGATTGTGCTCAAGTCCATATGTCATGGCAATGATTTTCTGCCAAAGGTGATCTTTCTCAGCCATGTACCTCCACAACCATGTTCCAAGAAGGATTTCATTGAGGATGTGAAGGGACTTTAAGCCCAAGCCTCTTGAGCTGATTGGCTGTTTCACCAAGCCCCATTTGACTAGGTGGAATTTGAATTCCGCCCCCCCTCTTCCCCTCCCCTTCAAAGTTCTTGCAAAGGAACTTCCTAAATCCCTTCTATTCTTTTGCTAACGAAAATCGGGAGGAGTGGCATGAAGTAAACCAAAAGATTTGTCAAGGTGCTTTTAATAAGAGCAAGTCTCCTACCTTTTGACAAAAAATCCCTTTTCCATCTTGCTAGCCGTTTTTTGAACTTCTTGATAATGGGATCCCAAACTCCATCTTTTAATCTGGCCCCAAGAGGTAACCTAAGGTTGCTAAGAGGGAAAGATACTCTTTGCATCCCTAGAGATCTACAAGGAGAGGTCCTCCTAAATTGTCACTGATTGTAATAATTTCACTTTTTCCAAGATTTGCTTTCAAATTTGAAATAACCTTGAACGCTACTAAAAAGATAAATAAAAAAATTCTATGTTGATGTGATCAAAAGCTTTCCCTATGTCTTGCTTACACACTGCACCGCTTTTCCTTTCTCTTTGATAGGCATCCACCACCTAGTTAGCGATGAGGGCTGCATCCATGATTTGGCCACAAAGGCATGCTGGTGTTGCCCAAGCTTTCACCATGTCTAGCTTACACACTACACTGCTTTTCCTTTCTCTTTGATAGGTATCCACCACCTCGTTAGCAATGAGGGTTGCATCCATGATCTGTCTTTTTGCCACAAGGGCATGCTGGTGATGCTCGATAACTTCCAGAATGGATCTTTGAGTCCTTTTAGCAAGGATTTTAGTAAGAATTTTATACATACTCTACACAAGGCTGATTGGACGAAAGTCTTTGATATTAAAGGCTTCAAATTTCTTCAAAATTAGAGTAAGAAAAGGGGCGTTGATGTTGTGCACGAATCTACCTAGTGTAAAGAAATCCTTAAATATGCTAATAAGGGCCTATTTGAGTGTTGTAATTAGACTTAAAAAATGCTAAGGAGAAACCATTTGGGCTAGGTGCTTTATCTCCATTGCAATCTCTGATCGCTTGGAGGATTTTAGCTTCTTTGAAGGGTCTCTCTAGCCACTCTGTGGTGGAGGATCTGAAAAATTTTAACTTACTATCGTCCACAACAGGTCTCTAGTTTTCATTTTTGGAGCAAAGTACTTTGTAAAACTCACAGATGCCCTATTTGTTTTCCCCTTCCTCCATCGAAGTGTTCTTTTTGATTTCAATGTTGGAAATTCAGCTTGCGGTGAGCATTTGTAATCCGGTGGGAAAATTTTGTGCTCCAATCCCCCTCCTTGAGCCATGAGGCTCTAGAATTTTGCCTTTAGGTGATCTCTTCAAGGCAAATGATCTCAATCAATTCCTTATTCAACAATACCCTTTTTGCCCATCATTACTAAGCCCTTGTCCCATCTCCTGCTCATCAAGATCCTCGATGTCATTAAGAATGGTTGACTTTTCTGCATGAATATTTCCAAAGGGGCTCTTATTCCACACTTGAGCTTTTCCTTCAATCCGTTTAGTTTTAATGCTAGCACAAAGCTAGAATTCCCCTCTGCTTGAAGTGAGGACCGCTAGTTCTTAATGAGATTTCAGAAACGATTATGCTTTAACCACATGTTCTTAGGGCTGCAATTGAGCTAAGCCGAGCCGAGCTTTAGCATGTTCAGGCTTGACTCGTTTAATAAACGAGCCCTCAAAACCTAGCCGAGCTCAACCTTGTTCATGTTTAGCTCATTTATTTTGAGCTTAAAACAAGCCTAAATATGCCAAGACTAAATATTAAAATTGTGATTATATATTAATGAACTTCAAATTAAATCTAAAATTGCTTATTGAAGTATAAAATTAATATTTTCATTTGTGTTTTACTAAAAATTTTTGAAAGATAAAAAACAATGTGAGTAGTGATGATTAAAGAGATAATACATTAAAATATATATGTGTAAAATAATGTAAGTTTAAAATAAACTCTAAATCAAATATACTTTTAAATATATGTGTAAAATTATGTTAGTTTAAAATAAACTCTTAATCAAATATATAAATTAATAAGTCTCTTGACAAGCAAATAGGTAAGTCTATTTTTTATCCTACATACTAAAAAAAGTTAATGAATTTACTTCACTAGTTAACTCAAAAAAGTTAATGAATTTACTTCACTAGTTAACTCCTAAGCCTATTAAACAATCCTATTATTTGAGTTTTTAAAACAATTTAAGTTGCGAGCCGGTTAAACGAGCTGGATCGTGAGCTTAACGAGCCAAGTATTGTCTAGCTCAAGCTTGGCTTGTTTAGTTTTTGAGCTAAAAATCTAAGCTTGAGTTTGGCTCATTTATTTTAATGAACAAGCTCAAATGAGCTAGTATTGAGCCGAGCACTGAGTAGCTCGTGAATGGCTTGACCTATTTGCAGCCCTTCATGTTCTCAGAGCAGAAAGGGGTTGGTCCCCATTTGACGCGTCTTATGTCAATTAGAATAGTGATCTGATGTGGGCCTGGGAAGGAGTCCTTGAGTGGCTTTCGGGAAGTGAATGCCCCAATCCACTGAGATAAGGAATCCTGTCAATCCATGAGAGAGAAGGTGACTTTCTAGTGTTGGACCAAGTAAAAGGTTCCCCCTTATGAGTGGAATATTGACAAGGGCATTTGCATTAATGAAGTTCAATAACTTTCTTATGCAACTGCTTTCTGCTCAACCTCCACTTCTTTAATGGGGGAAACAACACCATGTTGAAATCTCCTCCGATAACCCAAGGAGTGTCTGATTTACTTTTAATTTCCAAGAGTTTTGCCCAAAAAAGGTGTCTATGAGGTCCTTCTCCTGGGCCATAGGCCTCGGTGAGAGTCCATAGAAAATTGTCACCAGGTTTTTGAACAAACACGAGATTGAAAAGGAGTTGATGGAATGATCCAGCATCTCCACAACATTGAGATTCCACATAAGAAGGATGCCTCCAGCAGCATTACCCACAGCACCAAGGGAAATCCATCCACAGGTTTCCCGTCCCCAAAGATCTCTGACTAAAAGATGATCCATATTTTCCACTTTGGTCTCCTGTAAGCAGACAATGTCGCTTCTTCAATTCTTGAGAAAGGACTTGATTAGACTTCTTTTGGATGTCATTTAGCCTCCTCACATTCCAAGAGATGATTTCCCATAACAAAATTTAGCCATGCAACTTCGGCTGCTACTTGCCTCCATCAAATCTGTACATCCTCCCGATTTATCATAATTAACTGAACATTTTAATGTTTTAGTTCCCCTGCCCGTGTCCAGTTTCCTGTTGCTGCCCATGGGTTTTTTGGAATTGGGCTGTCTCCTCCCTTCTCTTTTTTTCAATTTCCTCAAACAATCTCAAAGCCTCATCTTCAAACCCTCGAAAGAGATCCCAATAGTTGTGCTAATCCTTTTCACCTTCCAATAACCTAATTAGAAACCTGCTCCTTAAATTGTGTGCTGTCTGAATTAGAGTCAATCAATGCCGCGAAGTTGGGGCTGTCCTACGCACGCGCAGGGCTGAAGGTTGGAATCAAGGATAAATCAGTGACTGCAACCTGCGTGTTCTCCTTCTCAGTATCTCAGGGTGTCACGAGCTGAAGGGAATTGTGGACCTGCCAGTGGGTGTTCCAGAGATTAGCCTCCAACCCGCAGCCTTGGTTGGACCTTTGTGGAGACTGGAGAGAAGGATCTGAAAGCATTGGATGGTTGCTGCATCTAACTGCCGTGTGTAGTCAATTCCCTGAATGTTGTTTGTTCCCTCTTCAAGTAATCTGATGAGCTTCGCAGCCCCTTTGGCTAAAATACTCCACCCTCCACCCCCTTCCCCACCGGGGGTTAGTTTCAATGTAGAATCTTTGAAAAAAATCATTCCCCTTCGCTTGCATGCTCTTCTGATGATTATCACAGGGTCTGCCTTCGTTTGAACTCGCTTCAGTTAAACGTTGCCTGGGCTTAGTCAAATTTCAGTCCTCTCTTTCCTCACCTTTGTTAATTCTAACTCTTGCTGGGCTCTTGAGTTAATGAACCCAGTTTCTTTACTTCTGAGGGAGACAGATCCACCTTCTGAACCTTGGCCTTTTTCCCCTTTTTTTTTTAATAAACCATTTCGGTACTATTTTGGATGCCCTGCTAATATCAGGCCCTGATATCCCTCTCCCAACCCCAGAATTTGAATTGGTAACACTAACAAATTTAAAATCTGATCTGGCAAAGGAAGTAAAAATTCCACCCCTGAATGTTTGGGATTCGGTCCTTTCCAAATCTCTCCTCCCCGTCGCCGGCGCATCATTGACAACTTATCACTTTGCCAACGGACTCGAGGCTTCATTCTGCTTTATTGATTGCTCCTCATGTGGTATAAGGTCCAGTGATCCACATTCTGTACATATGAACACAAAATCTCTGTTGTATTCATCCAAAAGCTTGAGTAGGGCTTGGAAGAGGCTTCTCCACCCTAATCTGTTCTTGCTGTTAGGGATAAAGAAAGCCTGACATTTACCTCCTTTGAACCCCTTCTCTAGGCAAAGGAACCTCACCTTACTGTTGAGGTGCAGGCTGATCGAGACCCAGACGCCTTCGTCTTTGAGAGATGGGCCTCCTCGATTCAACTCATTGACTCCTCTAGTCCCTTTGCATATCACCCCTAGTGAATTAAGAATCCAGAGAAATTCCTCTCTCTTCAGTAAGATATAAGAGAAGTGCCTCCCAGCAAACTCCAAAATCTGAAATACCAATGGCTCAATGCGATTTGCGCAGAAGATCTTTGCTCCACCCTAACTGTGGAATGGCCTCCAAACCCAAATGCCTTACTTGTATACTGTTCGAATCATCACCCACCAGTTCTTCCATCTTCTTCGGTTATTTGATAATATCGCTTTCTTTTTCTTTTCTTGCTGGAAGACAAGTCACCTTGACTACAACAAAATTAGCCAGAGGAGCCATTCTATGTAGCTAGACAATGCGGCAGCTTCATCCTAAACCTCTTTTACCATCGTTAATGCTTGTTGATAACTATCTTGCCTTCTGTCTCTTCTAAACTTTAAAGGTTGATTTCTATTAGTTATTCAATGATTGAGAGTCTATAGATGGCCTTTAATTTTGTGGTTGCACTTGGTTACTTGTGAAGGATAGACTTGTTGGCTGCTTTAATATCAAAATATTTCTTGGTTGAAGCTTCTATGAGGATCTCATCCTTTCCATCTTTTCCACAAAAAGTATTTGGAGAACTATTGTACCTTTCAGAGGCAGCATTCCTTGTCTGGCAGAAAGGTTTTGGATGAGATTCTAGTCATGGATACTAATGTGAATGGGTATGATGTAACCAAATAGCTATACAATGTGCAAACAGTTTGTTAATGCATTGTTAGGTGTACAGTCTCTTTGGGAGCTCATTTTTAATTCATTTTGTTTCTCATTTTTCCTTGCTTATTTATATTTCTCCTTCTAAATCTTGTATAATTTGAAAGATTTCCTTTGCTTCTAGGAAGAAGCTTTTTCGGGAGGTAGCCCACTTGGAATATTTTGTTGTTTGTGGAAGGTAAGAAATAAAATATTGCTTGAAGTTAAGGAGCTTTTGTTGAAATCTTGAGGGAGCTGCTTCTTATATCCTTTGCTTCTTAGGGTTGGTCATTTTATACTCATGTTTGCCTTCTTGGCCTGTCATCTCTTAAATGAAATTTCTATACCAGTGAAAAAGATGTATAAGCATGCAGAGACAGAGGAGAAGCAATTTTATTTGTTTTAAATCTCTTATTCATTTGAAAAGAATTGCTATTAGCAGTTTGATTTTATTAATTCTCAAATGAATGTGGTCTATCCATTACTAAAATTCCAGGATCTCACTTTTCTCTTCAAGTCGTCATTGAAGACATTAGTGGAAATCCGTTGATATGTGGGTTCTGTTCAAGAATAGATTTAGGAGCAGGCGATAGTTTCTAGGCTTTTATAAACATATCCTTTATCTTCTCATTACATGCACACATGCATGTACAGGCCTTTCTGTGCATGACAGCATGTGTAATAGTTTTTTGGTTTAACATGTAATCCTTCTCATTGATCATTATATTTGTTTATGAACACAAATTTCACCCACTTGGAGTGCAAGCATAAAAAAGTGGGGTGCACCCGTGTTTTTTGTTTCTAAATGTTAGGCTATCTTCTCAGAAAACCTAATCAGGAGAAGGGGGCTTTTTTAGCTTGCATTGTAGATCCAATGAAACATATTGTGAAGATTATGACATTGCTAGTGGCTCTCTCTGCCTTTTGGATTGGCCTCTTGCAGACATCAGTAATCCCCCACAGCTACGCTTTGTTGGTGAGCTAATTTCTCAATGTTTTGTTTTCTTTAATTTATTGATTATGTGTTTTGTTTCTTTTGTGTGATTTAACTGTGTCTTGTCTTTTTTCCCAGCTGCCTTTATATTCTATTGTGTCACTGGGATGCTATGGTCTTTTAATGGTTGGTGTTGGTTTGATGCAATTTCCAACTTGCCCTCGAGAAGCACCACTGTTGCAACAGGTAATTGCCTCTTTATTTTTCTGTTAATCCAATACTGCAGCTTCTTGAGTTTCAAAGGGGTTTTCCTCCATCTGCAATACCTGCCCCTACTCCCAGCCGCTAAAATTGCGGGAAAAAATAAAGATAAAAGAAGCGATCATTAGAGGCTTAAAGAATACCAAGTTTGGAGGTTTAAAAAAATTTATAGTATTAATTTGTAGTGGGGGCCTACTTGGGTCTTTTCATAATCTAGTTACTAATGAGCATATGTTTCATGCATTTTGTACTCACTGCACATGGGCTGTTGATAGAATGCAGTTTAAGTTGTAGTTCGGGCTATAGTTTGGTTTGGTAGTAGTGTCGCATTAAATGCACCAGGGAGAATGCTTGAAGGAATTTGAGTTAAGGTGGAGAATTGTTGGAGTATGCTTAAAATTCCTAGTTTGACTAGGGAAGTTAGAAGATTCCAATTTGAAGGATTCTTCATGGGCTTGACCACATTTAATACTTCATATATATATATATATATATATATATATATATACATTTATATCTATACACTATAGGTATGTGTGTATAATATGTATATATATTTTGGATAAGAGAGAATTTTATTGACAAAACAGAAAGCAATTACAAGGCAAGGAGGATGAGATGACCTGCAAAAAACAAGAAGAAAATAGCAGAAAATATGAACAAACTAAGCTAAAACATCCCCTAAAACCTCCTTGAAGGTCAGACAGAGACAGTTCCCCCAAAAAATCGGAAGATAGACCCCACAGATATGCCAAAAGCACCACTATATCCCATAACAAGCTAGAAGAGCTAGCTCGGTTCTAGCATTCCGCTTGAGCCAAAAAGTTCACAGGATTGCGAAAACCACACACCGCCATAATGCCCTTCTGTGCCTGCTCTTCCCAAAAAACCTAAAACCTCGTAAGAAATCCTTCACACTCTTAGGCGCCATTGAAGCTTCACCAAAGCAGGAGAAAAGAGTTCAAAGGATAGTTGCGCTTTGACAGTGGAGGAAAATATGAGTGTTGGTTTTGTTGGGCTCACAACACATGGCATAGATATTGGGACTGAGATACTTTAGGGTCATCTGATCTGTGACATATTGTGCATGTCTATTGAGAGACACTGCCCAAATGAATGCCAGAATCTTAAAGGGGACCTTTGCCTTTCAAATGTTGTTGCTTCAAGGAAAAAAAGTTGGGAGAATGAGTTTCAAAAGTTGAAAGAAAAAGGATAAAGGGATTTGGAAGAAGAGACCTGAGGAATCACCCTCCTGAACCCCTCTCCAACCACCCCCACCCCACAACATCAAATGGAACAAAATGATCCAGAAAAGTAAGCAGGATGGAGAGCTCATTGATCTCTCTTCCATTGAAATTCCTAAATATGTGGAAATCCCAAGAAGAGAACCCCGTCATCCCCCAAAAAAACCAAACAGACACACACACCAACAGGAAGAAACAGAAGAGCTGATAGTTGCATTGTGAAGGAAAAAAGGCTTAAACAAGTGAGGCAACATCAGCTCCAGCAAACTCTTGCCCATTGAGGGGTCCTCCCTAAACTGAATCCTGTTACCATGACCCACTCTGAAATGGGTGAGAGGAAAGAAAAAAGCAAGAGCTAACCAAGTGTTCTGTCTTGTTATTCCGCAACCCAACCAAAGAAAGTCTTGCATCAACCTCTCAAGAATCCTAGCAACACTCTTGGGCTCTCAAAAAAGTTTAATAAATTGGGATGTTGGAGAAGGAGGCACTAATGAGCATGATTCGACCCCCAAGAGGTAAGTATGTGCTCCCCCAGCCCTCCGACTTTCTATTCACCTTCTCAATAATTGAGTCCCAAAAGGCCACAGATTTGGGGCTGCTACCGAGGGAAAGATCAAGATAGGAATGCAGCCAATCTAAGGAAACACACAACACTAAAAGCACTAAATCTCTCGCAAACTTGCCCTCTAGATTATTGCTTGCCACCCCAGGGACAAGTTGATCTGTAAACCTTTCAACAAGATAATGGCCTTTCTGGAAAATTGCAACATTGTCCTCAAGGAATAGGGGTTGTTAGCAAACTGCTGATGAGACACCTTCTTCCTCCCTCCTCATCGAAAGACCTCTAATCACTCTCAAGTCCTGGGCTTGCAGAAGCACCCTACTTAAAACAGAGGCCACAAGGGCGAACAAAAACGGACATAATGCATCCTCCTGCCCAAGCTCTTGGGAGGCCTTGAGCCACTCCCTAGGCTGACCATTAATGATGACCAACAAATTGATGTCACTCAAGCAAACTCTTATCCACTTCCTACGCATTGCCCCAAAACCCTTGCCCTAATCATAAATCTATCCAAAAAACCCAGCTCACCATATCATAAGTTCTCTCAGAGTCCAACTTAAAGATAAGCCCCGTCTTTCTTCTCCTCACATCCTCAACCACCTCATTAAAATTTGTCTATCTGTAATGAATGCAGACCGAGTTTTACATACAGTCTGCCCCAAAAACTTTCTCAGCATCTTTGATAAAATCTTAGAAAGGATCTCGCAAAGTCTAGTGACTAGGCTAATGGGCCTAAAGTGTAAAGTCCCTAACCTTCTTAATCTCTCCTTTGGGGTTAGGGAAAAAGAAGTAAGATTCTGACTACTGCTTACTATCCCATTATGATAGAACTCTGCAAAGAACCTCAAAATGTTCCCTTCCAACACCATCCATCCCTCCTGAGAAAAGGCCATCCTAAATCCATCTGGTCCCCTCCCCTCGTCTCGTCATATCCCTTAAAAATTTGCCTCATTTAACTGGCTCTCCCTGTGTCTTGCACATAGTTTGTTCCTAGCTAATTAGTCAACATTTAAATTGAGCCCTCTTCCAACCTGTCTTTCATATCCCTTAAACATTTTCTTTGATTTTCTCTATTTATGTTTATGTCATGGTGCAGGGGCTTCTTAGAGCCTTGGATGGGTAAACATCCTGCGGGCCCCCTTTTCCTCTTTGGGTTGCAGAAAGTAACAAAAAACAGCTTCTAGTTTTATTCCATGAAAAATTAAGTATCCTTAGTTCCGCTGTATTGGTGCTATTGTTGCTCAAAGCTAGAGAGAAGGCATTTCTTTCTAGGAAGTTCAAAACTAAGACTTTGGACTTAATGTCAATTAAGAAGCAATTTTTGTCTTGGAAAGAGTTAGCATTATACATATTTTGAGTTGTTTATTTTAATGTTGTGATTTATTTAGGTTTTATTAGGGTGCTTAGATACCATTAGTTGTTGGGAAATGCGATTGTTTTGTTAGGGTTTATTTGGTGCTGATGCATAAATCCTTTTGTAAACTGAAAGGAGAAAATAATTTATGTGACTGATTCCAATTAGTTAGGATTACTGCCTCATTGTTGCTATTGTCGTTTTTGATTGTTGGTTATTTCTTCTATGAGACGAGGGTCTCTACCTTTGATTGGCATGCCAATTGCAAAATGAGTCACAATGGGAGGATGCAACCTATTTGCCAGGAGTTTGTTCCTATCGGGGTCAATAAGCTCTATATTTTTTACCGAGCTGCCCTGAAACAACTGGGTTTGTCAGGGAGGAGTGAGAAGAGGCTAATTTGTTCCATAGTGGCAATAAAGTTTAAACCTTGCAGTCATTTAAGGAATGGAGTCCAACCATTTGACTTGACCAAGTAGGACAGCTTTGTAAGGAGAGGTGAAAGTCAGGAGTACTAGAAAAGCTTTGAAATATAAGATTACTGCTTCTTGTAAATGAGATTATGATTGATTTAGGAATGAGGCATGACACGGGAGCATTGAGATTTTGATAGATTGGAAAGATAAAATTGACATAGAAGCCGCATTGCATGGATTTATTCAACTTTTAGGGACTTAAGATGAATTTTTCTTGTTGGGATGGTGATTAAATTAAGCCAAGTAATTAACATATCTAGTGCATTCTGTATTGCTCTGGTTCCTAAGAAGAGATGCAGTGGATGTTTGGGATTTTAGGTTAATTAGCTTGGTGGTGTGTACTGCTGCCTAGCCAATATGCTTTCTTCGAGGCTCTTGGGATAGTGGTTGGGTTGGTATTGAATTAACAAATGCAATTGTAAGGGGGAAGATATTCCGTGAATATGTGATTTTAGACTGGTGATCAACCCAGTGAAGCTACTGGGTTGGTTGGACCGATGCAGAGGTTGAACTGGTAATATTAATTACACACGCACACAAAAAACAAAGAACGTGGTCACAATTCCATATTAGTCAATTAAAGTCAAGAAAATAATTAATATCAACACCTAAGATAATATTTGTACTACTTTTTATATTATTTCTAAGATATTATTGGAATTCATTATTATTATTATTAGCAGTTCTACAAATATCAAAGAGCTGTGAGAAATAATGTTTGATTCAAGCAATAATTTATTTAAAAAAAATTTGAATTAATGATTTAATAAATTCATTCTTGAGCATATTTCCTTTATATATGCGATGTATATGTTGATGTATATTGTATGTTTAATAGAAGAATCAAATGCATACCCTTTTCCATCTCCTAGCAAATCGTGCTTTTGGATCTTCCCAGCTGCATTAGGTCCTTCATTTTTGCTTAAGGAATGGGGTCAGCCCAGCTGGCTCACTCCAGGCCAAGTCAGTAAGTATCGATTGGGTTGACTCTGGCTTGTTATAAATCTAGTTTTATGCTATAATTGGGCTGATAAACCAAATCGGTACTGGTCCAACCTGGTCATAATTGAGCAAGTAATCTGAGGGTTTTATAACTATGCTTATATGTAGTCACGGTTGCTTATAAAGTTATGGACTCAAAGACTATGAGTTGGTTGGCCTTATGTTGTGTGAGTTTCTCTTTTCTTAGCTAGACAGGATGGGATTTATCTATAGATTAATTGGCTGGATCAGGACACATTTCTGTGGTTATATTTCTTGGTGTTAATAAATGGAACCCTAGAAAGCTTCTTCAATGATTATAGGGGATCTCCATTTTTGTTCATCCATCTTATGGAACCAGCTATAGGTGTCATGCAGGTGAAATAGTAGAAGGAAATCAATGGAGCAAAGGGATTAGTTGGGGCAGGTCAGGAAGGGGTTGTTCTCAGTGAGAAAGGGGTGCATGTGGTTTATAGAGGTGGGGAGAGGGTGGTCTTCCTGTGGAAGAGGCTGCTCTGGAAGCCTTGTGCACAAGCAGGTTTGGGATTGTATAACATATGCAGCCTTACCTTTGCATTTGGAGAGGCTATTTCTTGATTTGAACGTACAACCTCTGGGTGTGGGGATGTTGAATTTGGAGTGTAATCGGTTTGGTTAGGCTTGATTTTGTCATAAATTGGTAACTGAACTGAGCTTATTGGGTTTTAAATTTATAAACCCAAAACAAACCAAAAACCAACATTTCAATAGAAACTCAACAATCAATTTCATCAGTTCGTTTTTCTCGTTTTGTTTTCAAAAGTTATTCAACAGTTGCAAATACTGAGCCCAATCTATCCTACTAGGTCCAAGGGCTAGAAGACAGTTGGATTCAGGCTAAAACAGAGGCTGTACGCCATCAACTATAGCTGGGCTGGAGCCTATGACTAGTAGAATACAATAGGCTAGAGTGGCTTTTTATAAGAGAAAGAAGCCTTTTTTCTTACACTTGATCGGTGTGGGACAAAGAAGTGTACTGGTGCCAAACCATCTATTCCTGCACCAGCAACTGTTGTTTCTTCTCCATATCTGCCATTTGCACATAAGGAGTTGGCGGAGTGCTTAAAGATGTGGCAACCAGATTCTGCGCAGCTGCCTGGACTGTTCGTTCTGGCACTAAGAGTGCCTAAATTGGTGTTGCTCTCTCCCCCCAAAGAGAGGAGGTGGTAGTAGATTCATAGCTGGGGGAAGGACCTCTTTCAAGCTCCTGAAAAAAATGTGTTAAAGAATTTTATTCTAAATCCAAAGGTGAGTCCAGATCCTCCATACTGAGACTGGGTGTAAGCAAAGATGTTTCAAATGTTGGATTGGAGCATAAACAAATTTCAGTTTAAATTCTTTTATGTTTTTATTTTTTAGGTTTTTATTTTTGTGGCCGGGGGGGGGGGGGAGGGGGTTAGGGCTGCGAATGAGCCAATAATCATTCATGAACTACTCGGTGTGCAGCTCGATAATAGCTTCGATCTGTTCATTAAGATAAATGAGACAAGCTTGTGCTTGGATTTTGAGCTTGAAAACTAAACAAGCTGAACTTGAGCTAGGCGATACTTGGCTTGGTAAGCTCATAAGCCAGCTTGTTTTGGTGGCTCACAATTGGATTGTCTTGAAACTCAAGTAATAGGCTTGTTCAATAAGCTTAGTAGTTAATTATGAAGTAATTTCATGAACTTGGTTTGTAGGATCAAAATAGACTTCTCTATTAATTTGTTAGGAGGCTTGTTAATTAAAATTTTGATTTAGAGTTCATTTTAAATTAACATTAATTTACATACATATGTTACACACACACACACACATGCATATGCATATGCTATGCATATACATATACATATACCTATATATATACATATACCTATATATATATATATATATATATATATATATAAAAGTATTTTCTCTTTAATCTCACTAATCACATATTTTTATTTCTCTTTTAAAAAAATATAATGACATAAGGTAGTAAGACACAAATAAATTATTAAATTTACGTTGTAAATGAACTTGATGATTGAGCAGTTTAAATCAAGCTTGAGCTAAGCTCATTAATTAAATGAGTCGAGATGTTTGACTCGTTTATTGCGGCTCTATGCATTTTATTTCTATAGGTGATCGAGATGTGCTTCATGATTTATGAGATATTGTAGCCAGTTGTCTACAGATCATTCGCATACGTGTGTGGGGCTGCACACGCACATAGGGGGAGAGAGAGAGAGAGAGAGCTTTGACTGGTGGGTATAAGCAAGATTTCGATGGAGCATACACAAATGAGAGAGGGGGGGGGGGGGGAGCCACCCTTTTATAGGCGTTAGATATATTCTTCATGATTTATAAGAGATTGTGACTGGTGGGTGTAAGCAAGATTTCTTGTATGTAGGATTGGATTGGAGCATACTTTATTTTAACGGAGGGTGGGGGAGGCTAGGCCCCTCACCCTTTTATATGTGGTAGAGATGTTCTTCATGATTCATGAGATGCTGTAAGAGGTAGCCAGTTGTCAGCAATGATGCAATATATTTTACAGCTTGCAGATGGTGTAAAAGAGACTAACAACTGCTCCCATTGGCAACTCTAATAACCACACAAGAAATCTAAGGAAATGATGCTTCTTCCAGATCCTCCTTTTTCCTATTTGATGGGCAGTAAGGGGACACCTTTTTTCTTTCCTATGCTCTTCAGCGAGGCTTCCATCAGTTGCGGTTGCCAAGGCTTAGGCTCTGGTTCCCCCCTTCACCTCGTAAATTCTCATCACTGGCTTTCTTCCTTTGATGAAAACCTAATAGAGCACTTGTGATCTCCTCCAATTCGAGAGTTTCTTTTCCCCACATCAGAGTTGTAACCAAATTTTTGTATGTAGAAGAGATGTAGATTTTGATGAGAAAGCAATGTTGCAGCGTACTCAGGAAGAAAAGAAACAAGTGCCAGAAAATTGCAGCAGCAATGAGCATGTGGTGCAGGTGGAGCAAAAATTCAAGGCTTGTCTAGTAGCAAAGGGTTACTCACAGAGGAAAGGGGTTGACTATGATGAGATCTTCTCCCCCGTGGGCATTATGGGCAATGGGCCAGGGGGAAGGATCCATCTATATGGAGCATGGTGGGAGCTGGCCTTTTTCACTTTAAAAGCCCCATGTCTTTCTATGTCATCACTTCTATCTCTCTCAATAAAATATTATTATTAAATTAAATATGCAAAAATTTAACATTATAATAAAAAATAACAATTAATTATAAATACAAGAATATGTAAATATGAAAATACAAAACAAACAAATTTCGGTTTCGACTTTCTTGCAAACCTAAAACCCAAAACTAGTTTTTTGTGGTCAACAAAAACTGACAACTGAACCAAAACGTAAGATAGTTCAACTTCTGGTTTGTTTTTCTTATTTTGTTGATTGTTGTACACCCCTATGGAGCACCTTACTATTGGGCCAATATTTGCTCCATTTGGATTTAAAAAAATAGAATATATGAGTTATTGATTTTTTGTTAGAAGTACTTCTAAAATCTCTGTTTTCTGAACATTATTTTCCACCCAAGTTCTTTTGGCAAAGGACTTATTATGAATTTTTTATTTAATAGATATGGTACTTCACATTTGGGAAATTGTCCCAAACGAAGACTGAGATTCCTATGGCTATCTTGCATGGAGGCTTCAGGATTGACCCTTAATAGTGGACGGGAATGTTTTCTGTTAGTTAAAACTGTTGAGTGCATTCTCAAAAAATTAAATGTGGAATCCTACGTCATGTGTTTGTCTTTGTTTTTTGTTTTTTCCCTCTTGGATTGGACCATAATGGGGAGAGTTTCAATTAAAAGGGGAATATGGAGAGTTTGTCTAATTTGAGTAAGGGGGAATCTTGCCGATATTAATATAATAAGCTAGCTAATTGGTTTATGGTGTCCTGCCTTTTTTTTAAAAAAAAATTATAATTTGCAAGGTGTGGGAGTTATCCTTTCGTGGTTATTGTGAGATAGATATAGCACCTTTAATATTAAATAGACCATGGTGTTTGAAGTTTCAATTACTTCAGTTGAGAGAGTACATAGCTGAAAGATGTTAAAGCTTGATATACATTGTTGGCCCACAACTAATAACTTAAGCTTTTAGGTGAAGTAATAATTAACATGATATCAGAGTTGTTTACCAAGAGGTCTTGGGTTTAGTTTTGTTGCTCGTGTTTATTGTGTAGTGTTTAAAAAATTATTATATTCCCTGTAGTGGGTGTTATCTACCGTGTGATTATCTCTCCACGTGTTGTCAAGCTGCACGTGTAGGGGAGTGTTAATGCTTGATATACATTATTGGCCCACAACCTAATAGCTTAAGCTTTTAGGTAAAATGGTAATTTAACAAATGAGAACTAATAGGATTCCCCTTTAGATGTGTGTTGAGGGTATGGCTATCAATTGGGCTGAACTAGCATTCAGACTAGCTTGTTTGACTTGAAAATTATTAGCTAGAGTGAAAATTTAAGTCTGAAATTAGGATAGCTTCCCAAGAGGAGGGGTGAATTGGTATTTTTAAAATTATGTTAATTTTAATTCTTAATTATCAGTCAATCACAACAATTAAATATAAAAACAATTCAACCACAACCAATCAAGATAATCAAAAACTCAATCTTTGTCTCAATAGCCGTGTAATAAATTGCTGAATTTGTGTAAGCCCTATGTTTATTCCAAACTCACAAGTCTTCCTTATGTTTAGTTTTTAAACAACTTTTAGATTAATAAGTTTAGGTTGATCAAACAACATAATCCCTTTCGGTTTCCGCAATCAATGCTGATCAAGCCAAAAACAAATTATCCTCCGTTCTATTTAACAACTAAACACTCAGAATTAATGAATTAAAAACATACACACAGATTATAAGTCTTTGCTGAAAAAGTAAAGAGTAAGGAAGAAGAGAGACACAAGATTTTACGAGGTTCGGCTTATACCCAGCCTACGTCCTCGCCTTTGGCAAACCACCAAAGAATTCACTAGTTTAGTTCCTTTGACGGGTGGAACAATACCGATTACAAACACTACTTCTGTTAAGCTAGAGCCCGCCTCTCCAAACGATATTCCCTCGTTTGGTCCAACGATTCTACAATCCTGAATCGTCTATGAATAAGAATCAAGATAAAGAGATTTTGTGTACAAGAAAACACTCTCACAGCAGAGTAGGTTAGTACAACAATCAGCACAATAATACTTCAAAGTAATTCAAATATAAAAGAATTTGAAGCTCAATACTTAGTATGAATCACCAAATATCTTTCAAAATATGAAAGATTCTGACTTTGAAAGCTTTGCTTCGAAGTTTGAATCAGTAGCAACTCAGTAGTTGAACACAAGAGAGTTTGAGAGCCTTTGAGAACTTTGATTGTTTGAAAATTGCTTGGTATCTCAAACCTTTGAAGATTGGGGCTATTTATAGATGTTTAGAAGCAATTCCATACCCCCAAAGTTTCCTTGAAATAGTTTCCAAGTTTTTTAAAATAATTATGTCCAAAAATTTTGTTTAAAAAATCTTCCCGTTAAGAGTTTTAAAGCCAACGTTTGAGTGGCAGTCGCCTGTCATAGAACAAACTCTCAACATAGAATACTGGTAGTTGCCTGCTAGAACCAAGGCAGTCGCCTGACATGTTCACGTAGGCGCCTAACATGTTTAGGCAGTCGCCTGTCTTGCTACTGTCTCTTTGAAAAACCCTTTCTGGCAGTCGCATATTTTTGCAAACCATGACATAGCATATTTTTGCACTCACTTCTCTTAAACATTTCTCCCCCTTTGGACATCAATCAAAAAGGAGAAAGAAAAACAAAAATAGAGAAATGCTGCAATACAAAGTACTACTTTTAGAACATCAAGAACATACTATCCGATAAAGCTTTAATACATAAAAGTGATAAATAACTTATAGATGAAAACACATCAATCAGAAGCTTCCATAGATCCACTTTCATCATCTCCTTCCTCTTGTTCACTAGGTTCATCATCACTTGATGTAGCAGAGTTGATATTCATAGGAGATTTGCCTTTAGAGGAGCTGACCAACTGTTGTTCAATCTTATCAACTCGCTTATCAATATTTGAACAATGATTTTCTATAGAAGAAACCTTCTCTTGCAGAGTACCAAGTCCAGATTTCATTCCATCACTGAAAGTCATATAATGATTAAAAAATGGAACGAACCATGAAGGAGTTTCTGGATCAAGCTGAATTGAAGGTGCTGGTATGGAAGATGAAGGAGGTGGTGGAGCAGATGATACATGACGATGTCCCTTATGAAACCATCCTTGAGGAGAGTTCTTATAGCCCATACGTTTAAGAATGGTATCAGAAAAAGTATCGTAATGAGTTTTGCTAGTGAAGTTGAATGATGGTGTAAGAATATTAAAATGAGTAAAAACCATATTTAACATTCCAGCATATGGTAGAACAATACGAGGAGCATCGACTTTCATAATAATCCACTTGATAATTAAACTTGGAAGATCCATCTTTTTTCTTTTGAGAATACACCACATTACAAAACAATCTAGGAATGAAATATGATCGTGAGAACCAGAACGTGGTAAGATGTTGTTTGTAATGAGTTTGTGCAGGATTAGAGTCTTCAGATTAAGCTATTTGTAAAGAGGTAGATGCCCAAAATTAACAGGAGTTTCAGTCATGACTAGAGGCAAAAAAATCTTGTGGAGTAAAACCCTGAGCCATAATCCATTGTTTCTCAACAATGTGAACCTCAAAATCTCCTGGCTTAATTCGAAGAATTTTTCCCAAAGATATGGAAGTTAAAATGATTTAAAACAGGGTTTTAAACCCTATCCGCCGCGAGGTAGTCGCCTGTCTATGTGGAATCTGAAAAGTCAGTAGCTTGGCAGTCGCATGGCACCTTGGTGGCAGTCGCTTGCCAAGCCGAACAGAGTTTAGATTACTTCACGACTATGTAGCATGCCCAATTCTCTTCTTATAAATATGAATCTTTCTTCAGATAAAGGTTTTGTGAAAATATCTGCTAATTGGTCATTTGTATTTACAAATTCTAGCATTATATCTTTGTTTTGCACATGATCTCTCAAGAAAAGATGTCTTATGTAAATGTGTTTTGTTCTTGAGTGAGATACTGAATTTTTTGAAATATTAATGGCACTTGTGTTGTCACATTTTATGGGAATAGTTTGATATTGTATTTTAAAATCTTTTAGTTGTTGTTTCATATACAATGTTTGGGCACAACAACTTCCTGCAGCAATGTATTCTGCTTCTGCTGTGGATAATGTTGCAGAGTTTTGTTTCTTTGAAGACCATGAAACTAAAGAGTGTCCTAGAAAATGACACGTTCCACTTGTGCTTTTTCTATCTATTTTACATCCAGCAAAGTCTGCATCTGAATAACTAATCATTTCAAATTCAGATTCCTTTGGATACCATAAACCTAGTTCAAGTGTGCCTAATAGATATCTAAGGATTCTTTTGACCGTTGTTTGGTGTGATTCCTTAGGAGCTGACTGAAACCTTGCACACATACATACACTAAACATAATATCCGGTCTACTTGCTATTAAATAAAGTAAGCTTCCTATCATTCCTCGGTAATACTTAGTATCAACTTGTTTCCCTTTTTCATCTTTGTCAAGACTAGTTGAAGTACTCATAGGAGTTCTTATAGGTTTACTTTCTTCCATATCAAACTTTTTTAACATATCTTTAATATATTTAGTTTGATTTATGAAAGTTCCATTTTTTGCCTTTTTGATTTGTAATCCTAGAAAATAATTTAATTCTCCCATCATACTCATCTCAAACTCTTTTTGCATTGATTTAGCGAATTCATTGCATAAATTCTCATTGGTTGCCCTAAAAATAATATCATCAACATAAATTTGTACTATAAGCATATCTTTGTTTTTGGTTTTTATAAATAACGTACTATCTATCTTTCCTCTTGAGAAATTATTTTGAATTAGGAACTTGCTTAGTCTTTCATACCAAGTTCTAGGAGCTTGCTTTAATTCATATAGAGCTTTAGTTAACTTAAATACATAATCTGGATTTTTTGAATTTTCAAAACCTGGAGGTTGTTTTACATAAACCTCTTCATTTATATATCCATTTAAAAAAGCACTTTTTACATCCATTTGATATAATTTGAAATCCCTATAGGCTGCATAAGCTAAGAGCATCCTAATTGCTTCCATTCTTGCTACAGGGGTAAAAGTTTCATTGTAATCAATACCTTCTTCTTGATTATATCCTTGAGCTACTAGCCTAGCTTTATTTCTTACAACAACTCCATTTTCATCCTTTTTATTTCTAAACACCCATTTAGTTCCTATGATTGATTTGTCTTTGGGTTTTGGTATAAGTTCCCATACTTGACTTCTTTCAAATTGATGTAGTTCCTCTTGCATAGCTATAATCCAAGAGTCATCTTTTAAAGTTTCATCAATATTTTTGGGTTCTTCTTGAGATAAAAAGGCATAATGATTGCAAATATTTTTCAAAGAAGCTCGAGTGGTTATACCTTTTGAAGTTTCTCCAAGTATTTGTTCTTTTGGATGAATTTTTGAATATTTCCATTCTTTAGGTAGTTCTAGACTTTCTACAATGTTTTCATTTGAAGTCTCTTTAATATTTTCTTCTTTTATTTTAAGATCTTCTTCATTTTGTGAAACATCTTCTTTTTCATCATTCTGAATTTTATTTTCATAAAAGTTGGATTCATCAAATGTTATGTGTATTGATTCAATGATAGTAAGAGTTCTCCTATTATAGACCCTATAGGCTTTGCTATTTATAAAGTAGCCTAAAAAGATACCTTCATCAGATTTTGCATCAAACTTTCCTAAATCATCTTTAGTGTTAAGAATGAAGCATTTGCACCCAAATACATGAAAGTAAGAAATATTAGGTTTTCTTCCTTTCCATAATTCATATGGTGTTTTCTCTATACTTGATCTTATAGATACCCTATTTATAATATAACAAGCTGTGTTTACAGCTTTAGCCCAAAAGTATTTAGGTAAATTATTCTCATTAAGCATAGTTCTTGCCATTTCTTGTAGAGTTCTATTTTTTCTTTCTACAAATCCATTTTGTTGTGGAGTTCTAGGAGTTGAAAAATTATGAGATATTCCATGTTCATTACAAAATTTATCGACTTCCTTGTTCTTAAATTCTTTTCCTTAGTCACTTTTAAAACTTGTTACATTATAGCCTTTCTCATTTTGTAATTTCTTACATAAGGAAATTAACATATTACGAGCTTCATGTTTATTAGATAGAAATAATACCCAAGTAAATCTTGAATAATCATCTACTATTACAAAAGCATATTGTTTTCCTCCTAGACTTAAGGTTCTAGTTGGACCAAATAAATCTAAATGTAAAAGTTCTAGGGGTCTTTTAGTAGATATATACTTTTTCTTTTTAAAGCTAGTTTTAACTTGCTTTCCTTTTTGGCATGCGTCACATATCTTGTTTTTTATGAATTTAGAATTTGGTAATCCTTTTACAAGATTTTTCTTTGATAATTTGAATAATAAGTTCATGCTAGCATGTCCTAACTTTCTATGCCATAGCCAACTTATATCATTCATAGCTGCCAAACAAGTTACGTTTTGATTTATTAGATTTTCAAGATTTATACAATAAACATTATTTATCCTAAGAGCTATAAATAAGATTTTATTTTCTTTGGGATTTTGAATAACGCATTTTTCTTTCTTAAAGATTATTTCAAACCCTTTGTCACTCAATTGGCTTATGCTTAAAAGATTGTGTTTTAATCCTTCTACCAATAATACATTATCAATAGTAATAG
This sequence comes from Malania oleifera, assembly GCF_029873635.1. NCBI lineage: Eukaryota > Viridiplantae > Streptophyta > Magnoliopsida > Santalales > Ximeniaceae > Malania > Malania oleifera. The sequence continues at coordinate 86,001,250 of NC_080426.1, read as the reverse complement.
AAGGTTCTTTACCTATTCTCCCGATGCCAATGATCTTACCTTTGGCATTATCACCGAAGGTGACATATCCTCCATTCTTTTGTTTTAATGATGTGAACTTGGTCTTATCATCGGTCATGTGTCTTGAACACCCGTTGTCCAATTACCACTTGTCCATTGATGAAGTTGTCCTAAAACATACCTACAATGGAGGATTCATTTGGTTAGTTTTAGGAACCCAAATCCTTTTAACTTTCTTTATTTTGTTGTTAGATCCATTATTGACTTTCCATTCACCTTGTATTTTGACATACTTCCTTTTTAGTGGGCAATCAAACATTACATGACCTTTGGTCTTGCACATATAACAAGTAGTGTGTTCATGTTTGTTGTGTGAGGAAGTGCTAGCATAGTGCTTGGCTTCTTTTACAAAATATCCCATGTATAATTTTTTATTCTTTTTGTTTGGTTTACCATTGTAACCTATTCCTTCTTTATTCCCATGTAACCTTTGCTGTCCAATCATTTTTTCAAAATTATCTTTCCCTTTAGTAAAATTATATATAACTTGTTCTTTATCTTCTACTAATTTCTTTAGTTCATTTATTTCTTGATCCTTTTTACTTAAGTTTTCTTTATGAGTTTTGGTCAATTTTCTTCTTCTTCTAACTTCTTTATACAAGAATCCTTTTCTTCTTCAATAGTTTTAAATGATTCAAGTTGTTTTAAGTTCTTTATTTTGATCTTTTAAGGTTATATTTCTTTTGGAAATTTTTATGAATCTTTTATGTAAAGAAAATAATTCAGCTTGTAATTCTTTGTATGAGGGCATACTATCACAAGACTCATCATAAGATTCATTGATAGATTCGGTTGAAGAGTAATAGGAGTTTACCTCTTCATCGTTTGCCATGAAGCATACGTTTGCCATCTCTTGTCCACTTGATTCGTTTTCAGTTTCGCTGGAGCTTGAGTCATCCCAAGTAGCCTTCATAGCTTCTTTCTTTTTCTTCTTGTCTTTCTTGAGCAAAGGGTAGTCTGATTTGATATGTCCTGGTTTCTTACAATGATAGCATATAGGAGGTTCATTTTTACTTTTATTTTCTTTTCTACTTGATTCTACCTTTTCAGTTTTTCTTTTGTTGAACTTCTTAGGAAATCTTTTATTCCTTCTATAAAACTTTCCTAGTCTCTTAGTGATGAATGCTAATTCATCTTGATCCAAATCACTTGATTCACTTTCTTCTTCGCTTGAGCTGTGGCTTGATGCTTTTAGTGCAATAGATTTCTTATGCTTTAGTTCAGGATTTCTTTCTTTTAGAACCATTTCATAAGTAAGAAGTGATCCTATGAGTTCATCTAGGGAGGTAGTCTTAAGATTCCTTCCTTCGGTAATTGCTGTAGCCTTAGGTTCCCATATTGAGGGAAGGCCTCTCAAAATTTTCCTAATCATTTCATAGGTGGTATATGTTTTTCTTAAGGCACTTAGGGAGTTAATTATGTGGGTGAATCTTGTGTACATACTTGATATGGATTCATCTGAATTCATTTTGAATGCTTCATATTCGCTAGTTAACATGTCTATTCTATTGTCTCTTACATCAATGGTTCCTTCATATGTGACTTCTAATTTGTCCCATATTTCTTTAGTTGTTTTACAAGCCATTACCCTATTGAATTCGTTAGCATCTAAGGCACAATATAAAGCATTTATAGCACTTGAGTTTATTTGAAGCATCTTATAATCTGAATCAATCATATCCTTTTTCTCTTTTGGAATATGTTTGCCATCTATTATTTTGGTGGGAATAAAGTCTCTATCTACAACTACTTCCCAAGCTTTCCAATTCATGTGTTGGAGGTAGATTTGTATTCTCTTTTTCCAAAAGGTGTAGTTGCGTCCACAAAAGATTGGTGGACGAGTTGAGGATTGGCTCTCTCCAAAAGGAGCTACTCCTATGTTAGCCATTTAGATTTTTTTATATATGCTTGTTAAGAATTTGCTATAACTAGGCTCTGATACCAATTGAAATTAGGATAGCTTCCCAAGAGGAGGTGTGAATTGGTATTTTTAAAATTATTTTAATTTTAATTCTTAATTATCAATCAATCACAATAATTAAATATAAAAACAATTCAACCACAACCAATCAAGATAATCAAAAACTCAATCTTTGTCTCAATAGCCCTGTGTTTATTCCAAACTCACAAGTCTTCCTTATGTTTAGTTTTTAAACAAACTTTTAGATTAATAAATTTAGGTTGATCAACCAACGTAGTCCCTTTCGGTTTCCGCAATCAATGCTGATTAAGCCAAAAACAAATTATCCTCCGTTCTATTTAACAACTAAACACTCAGAATTAATGAATTAAAAGCATACACGCAGATTATAAGTCTTTGCTGAAAAAGTAAAGAGTAAGGAAGAAGAGAGACACAAGATTTTACGAGGTTCGGCTTATACCCAGCCTATGTCCTCGCCTTTGGCAAACCACCAAAGAATTCACTAGTTTAGTTCCGTTGACGGGTGGAACAATACCAATTACAAACACTCCTTCCGTTAGGCTAGAGCCCGCCTCTCCAAACGATATTCCCTCGTTTGGTCAAACGATTCTACAGCCCTGAATCGTCTATGAATAAGAATCAAGATAAAGAAATTTTGTGTACAAGAAAACACTCTCACAGCAGAGTAGGTTAGTACAACACTTAGCACAATAATACTTCAAAGTAATTCAAATATAAAAGAATTTGAAGCTCAATACTTAGTATGAATCACCAAATATCTTTCAAAATATGAAAGATTCTGACTTTGAAAGCTTTGCTTCGAAGTTTGAATCAGTAGCAACTCAGTAGTTGAACACAAGAGAGTTTGAGAGCCTTTGAGAACTTTGATTGCTTGAAAATTGTTTGGTATCTCAAACCTTTGAAGATTAGGGCTATTTATAGATGTTTAGAAGCAATTCCATATCCCCAAAGTTTCCTTAAAATAGTTTTCAAGTTTTTTAAAATAATTATGTCCAAAAACTTTGTTTAAAAAATCTTTCCGTTAAGAGTTTTTAAGCTAACGTTCGAGTGGCAGTCGCCTGCTACGACTTGACAGTCGCCTGTCATAGAACAAACTCTCAACACAGAATACTGGCAGTCGCCTGCTAGAACCAAGGCAGTCGCTTGGCATGTTCACGCAGGCGCTTGACATGTTTAGGCAGTCGCCTGTCTTACTACTGTCTCTTTGAAAAACCCTTTCCTTAATTTGGCAATCGCCTGACCCTTTTTTTATTTCAAAAGTTTTTCTTTTTCAAAACCCTTTCTTTTAATTGATTATTAAAATATTCTTTAGAGTATATATAAAAATATATTTCTTAATTTTTGAGAGTTTCAATCCAATTTATATTTGAAATTAACTTGAAGTACTTACATTTAGAACATCTAAAAAAAAATGATCCTTTGTTCTTCAATCTTGTTCTTCTATCATCTTTGAGTTTTCAATCTTTTCTTTAAACTTTCACCAATATATCTTTAATCCTCATGCTCTTTAAGATCTCTTTGTAATCCATAAGCTTTATTATGCTCTTCAAAATTTCTTTTTAATCCATAGGCTTCCTTATGCTCTTGAGCTTTGTCACTTCCTTTAAGTTTTGCCTTTTTCCTGAAAAACTTTTACTTGAACCATATTAAACACATCATTGATTTGTTATCATCAAAATAAGAATTGTAAGCCTTATTAGGCCAACAAAGTCTAAACTTGAACTTGGGTTAAGTTAGGTATGGCTCCTATAGAAGATAAGGGAGGGACCACTCAGATGGCATGAACACTTGCAACGTAGGCCACATAGTGCGCTAGTGAGGAAGAGTGAGTTAGTTACTGGAGGGGTAGTGGAAGGGGTAGGGGTAAACCTAAAATAACGTGGGAGGAGATAGTGAGTAAGGATTTAATATCCCTGAATTTGTCAAAAGAAATGGTCCATGGTTACATAAATTGGCGAAAAATGATTCATATAACCGTCCCCACCTAGTGGGACTTAAGGCTTGATTTTGTTGTTATTGTTGTTGTTTTATTGTATAGTGTGACTGCATGGGTGTGCGTGAAGCTAGTTGTAGTCGTAGACGCATGCATTTTGCTTTGTATGTAAAGTTTGTTAATATACATTATTTCATTATTGCCTCAATTATCATACTAATATTTAATATAAATAATGTATAATACGTACCTAATGCAAGCAACATGGTGCCATGACTCAATATTATAGTTGTTATTCAAAATTTATTATTAGGGTTCTTATTATATTAGCATGCTATTTAAAAATAAATATTCGTGTAATCATTTGATTTGAATATATAAGTGGCTAGAAATTTTCATTTAGACCTTGTTTGATCATATATATATATATTTCTAAAAAATAAATTTTTGTTTTGTGCCATGCACAAAAGAGAAATAAATATAGTTTATAACAATTAACAGCCACCAAGCTTGAAGTCCCATTAGGTGGAATCAGCCACATGAATGCTTTGAAAGTTGGAGCGCTGTCAACCTTAGTATTTTCAAGTATTCTAGGTCTACTAATGTCTAAAAACTAATCCCTTCTGCTGGTATGATTCTTCGCCTACGCTGCAATTAGCTTAAACCATGTAAACCATTTTTCCCTTTATCTCATGTTCTACTAATACTACACCTGACTCGTGTGTTTATTCCTTAATTTATGTTTAGCATTCTCATTTTTGCAGTTTTTACTTTTTGGATATGTTGCTTCTTAGTTTCCCAATAATTTGGTCCATAAAGCATAGCTGGTTAGCCTGGTCTTATAGCTGTCCTATGCAACTTTCCTTTTAATTTTAATGGTATTCCATGATCACACAGCATGCTCTTCCATTTTACCGGCCTGCCTCAACTCCTATGGATTACATGTTATTCATTTTCTACCTTAGCCTGCATAAGCAATTAAATATACTGAAATCTACTAGTGTCCAGGATTTCCTGACAACCAACTTTAATATTTTTTTTTTCCAATATTCCTCCTAAACTGACAAATTATTTTTCTTGTAGCCTGTCTTGTTTCTACATATCTTAAAGCCTTGACATTCTAAATCATTTTATTTTTGTTATTCCAGATTTTGTTATACCTGACTTCCTGTTTCATCAAGACAATATGATTGTGAAAAACATCCATGTTGGAAGTTTGGAACCTTATTTTGGATATTTGTAGTGAGTTTATCCATAACTAAAGCAAAAGAATGAGGACTCAGAGAAGACCCTTGGTGTACTCCTATTGCGGTTAGAAATTTTCTAGACTTGTGTTTTTAGCACTTGTCATTATTCCATTGTATATTTTCCTAACATCATCTATATACCTACTACATACTCTTTTATTCTAGAACCTAATTTTAGAACTTCTCACACACCACCACCACCACCACCCCCCCCCCCGCGGGCGCGGGAGGCCCCCCAAACACCAAAAAAAAAAACTTTTGTAGTAGATATGTACAACTTATTTTCTGTAGCTCAATTGTCCTTTCCTGATGTCACATCATGTGAATGAGAAGTTCAATTTCCTGATAGTTATAGTAATTTTGCATATCTTCTTTGCTTTTTGCACATAGGTTTTAAGAGTATTTTTCTTCTATTCATCTGCTATTTCTTAATTTTTCTTGCCTCTGTACTTTTTGAAAGGGAACAAATTTTAGTCAAGAGTATAAAACAATTTACTCAGTAATTTGTTCTTTAAACAAACAATGAAAAATCGAAGAAATATTTTTCCCTTCAAAAATGTTTTCCTATTTTATGTTGAGAACTATTTTTCATCCAGCTAAATGGATTATGTATTTTAGGCATTTGACATCATATCCACACTTTATTACTTTCATCCAGCTAAATGGATTATGTATTTTAGGCATTTGACATCATATCCACACTTTATTACAAATGACATTAATATAAGAAATTTTAAATTCTACTTGATATAACTAAATAATATGTTATAAGAAACATTAAATATCTAAATACACAAGATTTAATGTATGCAATACTTAATGTCTAGCCTAAAAAAAATTAATATGAAACTTGAAGCATTATTTAATATAAACATCATTTAATATTTGAGCAGCAGCAGCCTCTCAACAATTAGTTCTGTATTATGTTGCTTGAAAATTATTACCTGCAATAATATATTCAACTCAAATGATTGATATCACCTGTTCTTTTCTTACTATTTGTGTGTTTGAAATGTAATTTTGCTCAATCATATGGCCTAGAACTTGTTAGAAAATGATGAGCTTAGTTTGATCCTGAGCCTTTCTTATTTGGGCTGAGTTTGAGCGAAGTCGTCATCTGCAATCAGCTTGCGCTGATTGATAGGCCTAGTTGAAGGCAGATGGTAGGGCAGTTGAAGGCTGTTAGTGTATTGATTTTTTGTGTTCTTGAGGGTAGTGCTTGCAAGCATGGGTTTGGAGCTTGGATTTGGATTTGGATTTATGTGAACTTTGAAGAAAGTCAATATATTTTTCTACTGTGTTTCATCCAGTCCACCCAAATTCAAATCCAATATCCTAATTCCTCCATCCTCCCACATGCATCCAAGTGTCCTTGATTTTAAATTGTGAATCACAAGCATAGTAGTTGTAGAAAGAGTGCAATGCCATGCAATTTGTGCTTACAATTTATTTTTCATCCTTTTAGAAAGAATGCCATGGTTTTGTTTTCCATTGAATTGTGTACCGTTTCCGTTTTGTTAGGATGTTGCTGAGGCCAAGGAGTTCCTGAAGCAAAAAGGGGTTGATGTGGGTTCTGATTGACTGATTGGTTTGTAGGATCCTTCTGCTTCTGATATGGTCTGGAACCGAACTGAATTTTACTTCTAGAACTGAGCATTGTAAGCTCCACACTTGGGAGCTGTCATTTCTTCTTGAAGGATTATCGTATTTGGTAATTGTAAGGGTTGGACTCGAATTCTGTTGCAAAGTCTCGAGTTTCAAACCTCCAAAAGAGAAAGATGGTGGTGTTAAGGATGTGCCATTCTTATTGTGTAATTTGGTTGGCCTTGGCAAATCCCTATATAATTTTTTTTTTTAATTTTAGGAAAAAAAAAAAAGCGCTCTCAGAATCAGTGTCATTCACATACTGTCCAGGATCCAGTGTGCAACTTTAATTTTGATTTTCTCTTGAAATGGTAACACTACAACGTTGGTGGGACTCATTAAAATGATTTTCATTATTTGTGGGAGAATGAATGGTTGGATTGGGAGTGATGTTACTTCATTCCTTGGGTTTTCACCTCAGATATTTCCAATTGTGCAGAGAGGAGTTGATCCTTGTAAATCTTTCTCGTAAAATATTTAGAAATATTTTTAAAAACTTTTTAAAGTAATTGAAAGTTTTATTTTTTCATAAAACAAGAGATCTTTCCTCTTGAGGCTTGGGGTTAAGGTATTCAGGGTCTAGTGGGTGTATGGGATCTAGGGTAAGCTGTAAGAATAACGCAGGTTCTTTTGTACGAAATCAAAGCAATTTTATTCTTAATTTTTTTTTTAGTTGTGTATTTGATTTTTTGTTTTTTTGGATCTTTCGAGTCCTTTGTTTATTTTTAAAAGAAGTTGCAGATGTATAGGTAAAAATATCTTTTCCAGTTGTTATTTTATTTATGTTTATATCTAATGTAAGGTAAAAATTATCCATTTTTCATTAGGAAAAATGGCATAAAACAGTGGATTGCTAATCTGCTTGGAGTCATTCACACGGACGTTAGAATCATTCTCTTTACCTTTTGGCTGAGAATATTGTTTAAAGATCATTTTATTCTATTTGTGTCCTTAATTTTTCAAATGGTACAAAAGTATTCATGCATTATTGCCTTTTAAGTGGTATCTATTTTGGTTATTTAAATACCTCGATCAATTTACATGCTTTTGTTTTTATCAAACTTTACAAGCTTTTGTTTTTATCAAACAATTAATTATCTTCGCTCTCCTTTCTAGTAGTTTTCTTCTTTGAAAGAGGACAATCAATTGTTATACAAGTCTATCTCTAATAAATTGTATTCAAAATGGGAATTTAGAAATTTGGTGTGGAAGTAATATAAGAACTAAAGTTGTTTCATTAGAAATGACGAAATCCTTTGAAGGGATACTTTATGAGAAAGTGGAATTAGGAGAGAAGTGGGAAATGTAGAAATTACAGGAGATGAAAGGATAGAGATCAGAAGATTGGGGGAAGGAGAGAGATAAAGAGAGTAGAATTTGAGAGAGAAAGAAAGAGAAGGAATAAGGGTTTTGTAGGAAGTACATTGTGATAACATAATTGTTTTTTTGATCTTAATGGTAATGTCCTACACATGAAACCTCATGCCTATTCCTACATTGTGATAGTATAATTGCATTTTTTTTTTTTATCTTAAGGGTAATGTCCTACAAAGGAAATCCCATGCCTATTTACACTTTTTATTTTGTAACTTGAAACTCTAGACTTCTGTTCGATCCTTTCGACCTTCCCAAGTGGCACCAAATTAGATGTAGAGGCCTAGTCCCCAAGCACACCTAAGCTAGTAGAGGTAGGACGCATTGGTGAGAAATTGAACTTGAGGATCCTATAGCTTTTGAGCATTCCCTTGAAATCTGCCTTGCCATTGATCCTAACACTTGGGATCCCTATTCACACCAATTTCCCAAGAGTTCTATCATACTAGGGAGTACAAAGACAATAAAAAAATAAAATCAAAGTAAACACATGATCTTAACTACTTTTATGCCCACACCTACTACCACAATCTAGGGCCAGATATTCTCTCAACCATCTAATTCTTGTTCTGAAATTCAAATCCCATGGTCAATTTGAATCAAGTGCAGATCTCCAACTACCCTAACAATTCAAATGGCCTATTTGCCATGGGCTCCCCAATTTGAAGATTTGGTGGCTGAATATTAGTATCACCTTCTTTAAACAACTTGGCTTAATTTGCATGTACATGGTCGAGATGATTACGCCAAAGTATTAAAAAAAAAGGGTGCCCTTGGGCCATAAAGCTTTGCCACATTTCAATCCATCTGGCAAGCTCAAATGAATTGGGATTTAGGACCGGTGGATGTTAAAGGGTGACTAAGGAGGAGTTAGGATCATCTCTTGGTCATTGAGCAATGGTGATATAGTTGTACATTAAATCTGGCAAAGTTGCAACGTGTGCCTTCATAGATATTTCTCTACAATCTAGCATCATCAAACATATGCTTCCACATGTTCATCTAAAACGTCATTTCAATCTTCAAATCTTCAACCTTTAGCTTCATTAGTCACTACCTTGTAACAGGTGTGTGAAGTAAGTGAAGATTCCTTATTTTCCTTTCTTTAGAGGCCCAACCAAAATCTGTGATGTAAATGGACCCTTTAAAAAATTTGAGTAAAGGGTGAGAGAAAATCAACAAAAAATAAAATAAAATAAATCACATTTACCATTGGTAGCATGAATCCAAAAGGCCTTAAAGTTTAAAAAATCTTCATCCTGGAGGAAGATAATTTACAAAAATTAAGTTCCATTTCTCTAGGGAATTTGCTTCTTGTATGAATTGACATGCATGCTTGTGAAATCACCTAAATATGACATGGAATATATGCGCATATCTTATAAGTGAGAGAATATTTGCACTCTCATGGCAATTGAATTGCTCCAATCCATTTCATGTATGCTTATCTGTAACCCATCTTTCAACATGGAGACAATTATAAGGGAACCATAAAAACAAGTTCTAGTAATAGCAATGGAAACTAAAATGATAAAATATATCCCTGTGCTTTCTGTCGCCAAAAATGAATTTTGTTACATCCAGATTAGTGAAAAACTCACCTGTGAGTGAATGCTACAGCAGTATCAGTGACCCATGTAGTCCTAGCTCAATTGGCAAAATAAAACCCATATGACTAAGTTATTGTCAAAGTTAACTTCACTTTAATCAAGAGATGTCTAACCAGACTTTAAGACTCCCAAAGCAATATTTAAAAGCGTGCGTGAAAAAAAGGAAAAACTTTTGGTGCTTAGCCATCTTGCTTCAACAGGATATTTCTCTTTAAATCTTGGAACTGTAATTCTGAACTACACCAAGGAAAAAGGGGTATCCCCTTCAATAATTAAGTAACAAAAACAAAATATGATCTGCATGAACACATTGACTCTGCCCTTGAGTTGATTCAAAAAAATATATTAAACTGTTATATTTTGATGGGATCCATTATGTGCAAGACAGACACCTTATGTTGCTTCCCATGAGTTGTGACCAAGTTTTGACAAGTTCAATCAGATATTGGTTTTCTGTGGAAAATACAACATTTGGCTACATGCAATTGGCATTGCATAAGGTAAGAATAAACAACTTCGCATCTAATTGAAGATCTGTCTAACAATGATGAATTGTGTTTTGATAAGCAGGAGCCCTGTTCTTTGCTGCGATTTGGTGTAGATAATTGAAAATAATCTGCTCCTATATGTGTAACAAATAGAGAAAAGTAGAAAAATATCTTCAGCTATATGAAAGGAAACGTAGTTCTGCAAGAAAAAAAAAGACAAAGATTGCGGAAACCAACCCTTTTTGCTGAACAAATCAATCAAGCCTTCACATTCATGAGACATGTCACATCCATTCCAGTTAGCATAAATAACAAAAGTGTGACATAAATTTGTAAACAGCACATTACAATCCAAGAGAAATTGTACAACAGAGTTATTGTACATCAGAGTTTCTCGGTTAACCTGATCATGAAAGAATTAACAGCTACAGCATCCAAGACTATCCATGAAGACTCGAACAGCTCATGGAAGAACTCAGCTCCAATCTCCTCGGCTGCATTTCTGAATGCAATCCCAAATGCATTTCCTTGTACAGCCCCTAATCGTGGCTTCCCGCAAACTCCAACTATCAATACCTTGTTTGATTCCTGTGATAAGCAAGCACAAAGCAAAGGCTTCATTTTTGCTCCTTTTTCCCTCAAGGCGTCCATGATGAAATAACAAAATTTAGTTAAAGCCTGTGGGTATGCCAACAGCTTTGTGTCCACTGAATCTTCGAGTTTCACCCATCTGAATTTCCTCCCACTTCTTATGGAACCAGTCTTGGTTATTGCTGTGCTTCCTTGTCGAAGAATTGCCCTTTGTATATTTATTGCCTGTTGCATTCCCATTCTCAGCTTATCAAGATTGCTCAAGGACAATGCATCATAAGCTACTCCAAATTGCTTGGAAGCACAAGTGCCATCTGATTTTACAAATGACTCCAGCAAAGCAGTGACGCCATACACCACGTCTGCTGCTGAAACCCTTGAACTATATCCATGCATGCGCAAAAAACTTCTGAAGTAGAAGTCTGTAAGCCCATACTCTGGCAGAAACCGTTCAAATTCCTCTTTCATTTTCCTTTTGACTTCAATGTTCATGTATTGAAACTTTTGTTGGCAATCAGTGAGTGCAAATCCCATTCGAGCAAGAAGCAGCTTGAGCCTTTTCATCCCATTATCACTCCAGGTCTTTAGCTTCGTTGCTGTGTAAGAAGAGCAAAGCATGGAATCAAACAGAGACCATTCCTGTAGCAGCATCAATCTTGGCCCTTCTTCATATGCAATTCTAGAAGAATCGGGTGCTCGAATCTTTGTTCCATCTTTAAGGGTAACAGAAGTAATTGCATCCAGATTACCTGAGCTGTTTATATGCTGCTCAAGCTCCATCACCCCAGCTTGGTATCTCTCGTTGGTCAACCTCTCATGCACGAACTGATCTGTCAGAGAAACGCAAGCTAACCAAAGCAACTCATTTGTGTTCTTCCTCAGTGAGTGGGAGAGATCAAACATCAAACACCCGGAGGGCTTTCCATGAAAGGTACCCATATGGTAATACTCCTTCTTCAGCTTCTGAAAAAGCAGAACTGGATCTTCTTCACTTCCCTCTAAAACCTTCCTCCTCTTTCTCGATCCACTCCCATCTCTCTCCTCCTCACTTTCACTCCCGTTGTCATTTTCACTATCCGAATTACCATCGAATTCATCGTCACTGTTCAAATCACTTGCATTTGCCAAAGCGGAAACGTCGAAATCATATGCTAAATCAGCCTGATATTCATCATCCCGCGTATAGAGCACTATCACCCGATCATTTTCATCACTCAAATTATGCAGATGAATCGGGCGGTGACTATCCACAACAAAAACGCGAGCTGCAGGTCCTAGATTGAGAAGCTTTCTCAAGTCCCGGTGGCAGCCCCAATTAATCAAAAGGACTGACACAGGCTGATCGGACGACGAACACAGATTTGAGCCGGCGAACTGGTGAATTTCCTTAAATGACGAAACAGGGTAACATGCGTATCGAACTGAATCCGATTCAAGGACATGGAAAACAATCTTGGCGGCACAAAGTGAGTCAACATCGGAAGTGGAGGGGAATATGAGCAGAGGGGACGAGGATGAGGCAGAAGCCGACTCGCGTAATCGCGAGTAGAACGACTCAATCCTCTGCTCCCTCACCATAATTACCTCAATCGGGTATATGAACTCCAAAAATACAGAACCACTCTGCGGAAGGAAAACAGAAATCGCCGAGGCAAACGGACAAAACAGAATACCAGATCTTTCCGTTTCTGTGAGAGAGAGAGAGAGAGGAAAAAGACTTTGTGAGAGTGGAGATGGAGTACCTGAAACGCGGTTCTGCTTTGAGTCCGCTAGTCCGCCATTACAGATCTGAGATGTGAAGCCCAGGATCCTGGAAGGGAGCGGGAATAACAGTAGGGTTTTGAAGTCTGAAATTTAATCGCTATCATGAAAATTTTGAATTTTGTAGCGACCGCGAAAAGTTAAGGAAAAATTTGAAGTTATTTTTGGTTGGCGGTAAAAACGTGGTCGGAAGAGACCTCACGTTTGCTAAATTTGTGGAGTCACAGTGGATGATTTCTCCGTATTCCCTTTTGCTAAGAGAAAGTGACCTGATCCAACGGCCAGGGCAAGCTGCACCTCCTGTTTGGGATTATAAATAAATAAATCAAGTTAATTAACTTATACAACAACAACAACAACAAAAAAATCAAGCCTTAGTCCCACTATCATCAAACATTTCTTTTGATAGACTTAAAAATATTAAATTCTTACTCACTATCTCTTTCCAAGTTATTTTAAGTTTACCCATACTCTTTCTACTGCCCCCCACAGTAATTAAGTCACTCTTCCTCACAGGTGCACTATAAGACCTACATTGTAAGTGTCCATACCATCTGAGTGGTTCCTTCCTTATCTTATCTTCTATAAGAGTTACACCTAACTTACAACGAAGTCCCTCCCTTATCTTATCTTTTATAGGAATTACACCTAACTTACCACGAATATGTTCATTCATTAATTTATCTTTCAATGTTATACCATTCATCCATCTAAGCATTCTCATCTCGACAACTTTTACATTTTAGATATTATGTTTCTTTATCGCCCAACATTCCGATCCATATAACATAACTGATCTTGTAGCTGTCTTATAAAACTTCCCTTTCAATTTTAAGGATATTCTATGATCACATAGCACACTTGAAGCACTTCTCCATTTTATCCAACTTGCTTTAACTCTATGCATTATATCATCTTCAATTTCTCCTTCAACTTGTATAATAGATCAAAGGTATCGAAATCTACAAGTTCTATTTATTTTTTCATCATCAAGTTTAACTTTGTTTCTAATATTCCTCCTATCATTACTAAAATTACATTTCATATATTCTGTTTTATTTCTACTTATTTTAAAGCCTCTAGATTCCAAAGCTTCTCTCCATAATTCTAATTCAGCCTCTACTCCATCCCCAGTTTCGTCAATTAATATAATATCATCTGCAAACAACATATATTATGGAACCTCCTTTTGAATACTCTTAGTCAATTGGTCCATCACTAAAGCAAAAAGACTCAAAGCAGATCCTTGATGTACACCTATGGTAATTGGAAATTCTCTAGTTTCTTCGTCTATAGTCCTTACACTAGTCATTACTCCATCGTACATATCCTTAATGACATCGGTGTACCTACAACATACACCTTTTTTTTTTTTTTTTTTCTAAAACCCACCATATAACTTTCCTAAGTATCCTATCATATGTTTTCTTAAGGTCAATAAATATCATATGCAAGTCCCTCTTCTTTTCCCTAAACTTTTCCATTAATCTTCTTAAAAGATAAATAAATTCTGTGGTAGATCTCCTAGGCATAAAACCAAATTAATTTTTTGAGATCTTCGTTTCTAACCTTAATCTTTGTTTAACTACCATTTTCCATAGTTTCATCGTATGACTCATAAGTTTAATTTCACGATAGTTATTACAATTTTGAATATCTCCTTTTATTTTTGTATATAGGTATTAAAGTATTTTTCCTCCATTCATCTACCATTTTCTTAATTTTTTCAATTGTATTAAATAAATTAGTTAACCATATAATTCTGTTATCACTCAAGCATTTCCAAACTTCAATTGGGATGTTATCTGATCCCATAGCTTTCCCATTTTTTAAAATCTTTTTTAGTGCAAACTTAACTTCGTTAAGTCTAATTTTGCGAATAAATCTTATATTTTTAGTCTTTTCCTCATTTGACAATTCTAAAATTTAAGCCTTCTATTTGGTTTTCGTTAAACAACTTACTAAAGTAACGTCGCTATCTTTCTTTAATATTTTCGCCCTTAACCAAGACAATATCATCCTCACTTTTTATACATTTTACATTTCTTAAATCGTTACTCTTCCTTTCTCTAGCTTTAGTAAGTTTAAATATATCTCTTTCCCGTTCTTTTGTACCTAATCTATCATACAAATTATTAAATGATCTATATTTAGTTTCACTAACGACCTTTTTTACATCTTTTCTTGCCTCCTTATATTTTTCAAAGTTATCTCTGTTTCCACATTTTTGCCACGTTTTATACCAAATTCTTTTTGTCTTTATGATTTTTTGTTCATCTTTATCCCACCACCAACTTTCTTTACTATTTGAAAATCTTCCCCTTGATTCACCTAAAATCTCTGTTGCTATCTTTTTAATAGAGCTAGCTAATCTATTCCAAATAATATTTGTTTCTATCTCATCCTCTAAGGTCCAATCCCCATCTTTGATCATTTTATCTTTAAATTTTATTATATTTTCTTCTTTTAAGTTCCACCATCTAGTTCTCATACACTGATTTATTTTATCATTTTTCTTCCATTTTTTAATACATATATCTAACACTAAAACTCTATGTTGTGTGGTTAGGCTTTCACCTGGAATAACTTTACAATCCTTGCATGATAAGCAATCTACCCTCCTAGTTTAAAAAAAAAAAAAAAATCTATTTGACTTCTTCTTCTTCTAATCATTGTATCAACAATTTCTATGCTTTTACCTCTAAGTATCCTTATATTCCAACTTGCTAATCTAATCCTAGTTTTTTGAACTAATGTCTTTACTTGCCCACGTCTAGAATGATGCAAGAACCTTCGCATATTTGACACCGTATCCAAGTGCCGACACGACATGTCACTTCGAGGGGACGACTTAGCCCACCCTCGCCCACTTTTCGCTACACTCGGGTGGTTTAAGTGCAACACGTCGCTCGTAGGGGACGCCCCAACAAATATTCGGTAAGGATTCATATCATAGTAATCTGAAAAATTTTACGTTGATTGTCAGCTGCCTAACATAACCCTCCTCCTTAACCCGGGCTTGGGACTGACTGTGTGTTAAAAAATTAGGACATTAAGTGCATCACAGGCGGAGTTAATTAACTTTTATATATATATATATATATATATATATATATATATATATATATTCTTATTCTTCTTAAAAATGTTTTTTTTTTAAATAAAAATTTTGATGAGAATCAACAAGCACAATCAAAGGATCCATTGCATGTGCCTGTTGGGCCTATCACTAGAGCGAGATTCAAAAAGATCAAAGAAACACTTCATGGGTTGATTCAAGATATTTAGGCTTATTCAAAAACGGGCCACTCCAGGCTTGGCCCAAAGAATGATGAAGGCTCAATAAACTTAATCCAAGTTTTTGATGGAGCTAATCTTGCTTAATGGCTGTAATCTCCTTATTAATGGTGTGCTATTCAATTAGGGGATTTGACTTTTTGACCTTTTGTCTTTACATTTAATTTGTAATTTGTAAGACAACTTAAGTTGCATGAGTTTTTAGTAAGTTCTGAGAGTCATTAATGTGTCTAGTAAGTTGGTATTTTTAATGTCTTTGTCTCCCATGTTTGTGTGGGAATTGCTAAGTATTTAATATCCTTGTCTCCCATGTTTGTGTGAGAATTATTAAGTATTTAATATCCTTGTCCCCTATGCTAGCTATATATATCTCACCATTGTAAGAATTGATCATTGAATAGAAATCAAGAAAAGTGAGGATTTGTTTCTTCTTTGGTTCTTTAGAGAACTTGCGAACTTATCAATGATTCTTCCTTATGGCGTTCAAATTTTATACCTTCGGTTCATGATTAATTTATAATCATTGGGTCGGGGTTTGTTACTTTATACTTTCGGTTCACGTTTCATTTATAAATGTTGGGTTGGAGTTTCCTATCAAAATCTAAATTTTAGCTTTCTTGGGCAAGCATTCCAACATTGTTTGCTGGGTCTAAACGCGTGTCGATTGAGGTTCGCATCAAATTTAAAAATAAATTAATTGGTAAATTAATATATTTTTTAAAAACTAGTTATTCCATTACTCTTTTTTTTTTTTGGAAGAAAGCAAGATGAATATATCAACTTACTAAGCATAAAAAGGATATAAGAGAGAAGGGCTACATTTCAAAGATTTTCCTATTATTTTCTCATAATTCTCTCATATTTTTTCTAAATTTAGATATGCAACATGTCTGTTAAATATTCTCATGATAAAATTAAAGAATATTCATTCTTAACCAACACGACAACTAACAAGAAATGGGTTATTAGGTCACTAATTCGACTGGCAAATCAATGATCAAACTAATGGATCAATAATAATCTAAATAGAATTTCATTACATTATAAAATATCTTTTGTATGTTGTGAATTTTATAATATTATGATATTATATATTACCAAAATTTTATAACATTTCAATATGTTGTAAATTTAAGAATTAAGACTCAAAATGTATGATAAACTAAATTTAAGTTTTACATATTAAAAGGGTAAAAATAACTTAAGAAGCAAAAGATGTCATGTTTACGGAACACATATAAAAATACAAGCAAAAAAATAAAAATAAAAAATAAAATCTTAATTTTCAATTAAAAATAAAAGATCCAAAAATCTATAATTTGGAACTGGAATTGACCAGCAAGCATTCAAAATAAAAAACAAAAAAAAATAAAAAAATAAAATTATAAACCCTGGGCAAGTCAACCAAATCCAACTAGTCAAATCTTTTCAAGTCAATTTGGGTCCTGCTGAATTTGACTAGTTCAAGATTTGATGTAGGACGGGGCAGGGTAACCTAGTCTTACGGGTTTCAACCCTCAATCAACACACATGAGAAACACTTTAAAATAAGAATTGAATCAACCAAACATTAATCAAACAAATCATGCTTTATCACACGGGTCCAAGGATTTTGAAAAGGTCTATAGTTCAATTCAAAATTCAATCCCAAGTGGTTCTTTCACAAAAGAATCAAGTGATATGCTTATGAAAAGGCTATTCAATCATTCAAGAAAATAAGTCTATGTTATCACAATCATATTCCACTATTGATAAGCAAATATTTGTTAAAATGCTGAGAATTTAAGTTTTGGGGAACTTTAGTCACTTGGGGAGGAAAGGTCAATTGCCTGGGGTCAAAAAATATTAGGGTTTTTTTGGCTAGCAAAACAAGGTTAGTTGACTGAGCTTGGGAGGATCAGTCAACTGGGTTTTATGGGTCAGTTGACTGGCTGAATGTTTGTGGAAATATCGAGAGTTAAAAGGGTTCATTCGATTGGACTTTCGGGGTCAGTCGACTAAGCAGTAGGGAATGGAGATAAAAATGGGGTTTTTGAGGGTTTTATGAAATGGAAGCTCATAGGGACTTAAACAAGGATCTCAAAAAAATTTAGGGATGGATTAGGATGGATATTATTGTGTGGAATCACTGGATATCTTACTGATGATCAATGAACTCGAATCAAACCAAGAAATCCATCAAGATCGCGATGAACCAGTGCGGGTGCTGTTGTTGTTATCGAATACGAATGGTGTGGGGATATGAGATGGTGAAGATATGATGGATAAATGTGTTGGTCTCACACCAACTGATCTCTGGGGAGAACGTCGTAGCCTCTCGCCACTTAATCTCAAGGATCGGAACAAAATTCTGAGCTTTCAAAGGAAGAAACTTTATTCAATCAATAATAATACTTGGCTAAAACTATCTTCCAGAATTTACAATAGTAATATATATAGGGAAAATAAATACCTAGTAATAAATGACCTAAACGTCCCCATACAGGCATGGGGGACAACTCACTTAATGTTCAAAAATTAACTCACATAAATCTTGCACAAATTAAGTACTTAACAACTCATAATGCAATTAATTATATATAAATAAAGTTAAAAGGGAGGCCGAAGCAACGTGGGGTCTAGAGTACCCGTGTGGGGCCCAATAGGGTCTTGAGCTCAGAATCACAACTCGGGCTTTTTTATTTTGAAAAGTCTTCAAGTATCTCCATAAGTTCCTTCAATGGCTAGTAAGCATTGTGGACATCCGGGGATCGTCCACGTGTCACCATGTCAGCGAACAAAAGGGAAAGTGTTTGCCGATTGATTACGCGCCGAAACTACGTAATTGGACGTTTAACCTGGGGTTTACGGTTTATATTTTTAATTAAATGTCCAAAATTATCCAATATTTTAATAAAGTGCCAAAATCATCATTCTTGAACTTTATTGCACTATTTATGAAGTTTTGGTAATTTTTTGTCGCAGGAAAATTCCCGAGAACCAAAATCGACACCTGTTCGTATTTTGTGTATAACTTTTCCGTCTAAACTTCGATCGAGACGATTCAAATTTCTAAAGAAATAAGAAAGGATTATCTACAACTTTTGTGTTTTGAGTTTTGTGAGATATGGGCTCCAAAAGAGTCAGATTTGCGATGAACAGAGAATGAAAAAAATGAAAAAAATATAGCAATTCGGGTCTCCTATCCGGGTCTAGGGCTTTCCCCCCTATCCTATTTAACCCTTCTCTTCCTCTTCTTGCCGAGGCAGCCCCCATGGCTCCCCATTCTCCTCTCCTCTCCTTCTTCTTCTTCTTCTTCTTCTTCTCTTCTCCTTATTACTCTTCTTCTTCTTTAGTTTGCTTTGCTTCATTCCATCTTGCTCTTTTCTCTTCCCTTTATTTTCTTTCCCTCAAACTCTCTTCTCTCTTCCCCTGCTCTTGCTTCATCCCCTATTCTCTTCCTCCCCCTCTCTATTTTCCTTTCCTTTTTTCCTTGTCTCCTGAACATCCCAGCAGTCACTCCTCCAGCAGAGTAGCAACACAGCAGCTCCAGCTCTCCTTCAGCCACGGCAGCCGTGTGTTCTTCTCCAGCACTGCCTGCAACTTGCTGCAACAGCCCCGAAGCCACACACCAGCCCCTGTTCCTCTAGCCCCTGCTCCTCCAGCACTGTCCAGCAGCAGCTCCCTTGAAGACCCGAGGAGACCCACACAGCAGCAGCTCCCTTGAAGACTCGAGGAGACCCACATAGCAGCAACTCCCTTGAAGACCCGAGGAGACACACACAGTAGCTACATCTGTTGCCATGGCCGCCTCTCTCTCTCTCTCTCTCTCTCTCTCTCTCTCTCTCTCTCTCTCTCTTCCTCTCTCTCTTTTCTTTCTTTCTTTTCCACTTCTTTTTAGTTGCAAAATAACACTTGTTTTTATTTATTTATTTAAGTTTATTGTTTTCTTTAGAAGATGGTTTTCCTTATTTTATTTTTTTTATTGAAGTTTAAATTTTCTTATCTTGCTGTTAGTAGATTTAAAAATTTTAAATTGTTTTTTTTATTTTTCTCTTAATTTAAATTCTCGGTTTGATTAAAGGTTATGTTTTCATCATATTTCGTCATTGTTTGCTTGTTTTAAATTCTCGTTGAGTTTGTGTTTGTATTTAAAATATGATGCTTGATTTAATTTTCGTAGTTTTGTTAAAGTTTCGATTTTAGTGTGTGCATTTGTGTCTAATTGAGTTTCCATTCTTGTACATTTTAGTTCCATGTTCTAGGTTTCCAGTTTTTATTAACGCGTGTCCCAATGTTTCCTTAAGTAGACGTAGGGTTTCTATTCTTGTATGTGAAGTGGTATAATTATGTCACATGTGCATTGATTTCATGATTACTGGAGTATGCAGTTGTAGACACCACCCTGGAGACTAGTAAAATGTTAGTTGGGGGGTGTGATTATGCACCGAAACTGCGTAATTGGATGTTTAACCCGGGTTTTATGGTTTATATTTTTAATTAAATGTCCAAAATTATCCAATATTTTAATAAAGTGTCAAAATCATCATTCTTGAACTTTATTGCACTATTTATGAAGTTTTGGTAATTTTTTGTTGCAAGAAAAATCCTGGGAATCAAAACCGACACTTGTTCGTATTTCGTGCATAACTTTTCTGTCCAACCTCCGATCAAGACGATTAAAATTTTTGGAGAAAGAGAAAAGGATTATCTACAATTTTTGTGTTTTGAGTTTTGTGAAATATGGGCTCCAGAAGAGTCAGATTTGCGATGAACAGAGAATGAAAAAAATGAAAAAAATATAGCAATTCGGGTCTCCTATCCGGGTCTAGGGCTTTCCCCCCTATCCTATTTATCCCTTCTCTTCCTCTTCCTGCGGAGGTAGCCCTCGTGGCTCCCCATTCTCCTCTCTTCCCTCTTCTTCTTCTTCTTCTTCTTCTTCTCTAGTTTGTTTTTTTTTTTTTTTTTTTTTTTTCTGCTTTGTTCCTTCTCTGTTTCCCTTTCTTTCTTCCCCTGTTCTTCCTTAGCTCTACCTTTCCCTATTCTCTTCCTTGCCTTTGTTCCAGTCCTCCTTCAGCACAGCACCCACGCACAGCATAGCTGCAACACCAGCAACACAGCAGACCCTCACGGCATAGCAGCAATACCCGCAGCTTCACGGCACAGCAGCCCCTGCACAGCTCTTCTCTCTCTCTCTCTCTCTCTCTCTCTCTCTCTCTCTCTCTCTCTCTCTCTCTCTCTCAACTTTTCTTTATGATTATTTTATTAGTATTAATTGTTTGAGCATTGAATTAAATTGGTTTGAATTTTAGTTTAGACTTTGATTGTTGTTTAGACTTTTTATTAAAGTACGAATTTTCATTGGGATATTTGTTTAGGCTTTTTATTCTTCTTACAGTATTTATTTATCTATTTACTTATTTTCTTTTTCTTTTAATTGAGTATGTGTTAGGATCGATAGTGCTCGATTTAGTACCTTAATTTGGTGATGTCCATTCTAGTTCTTAAATAATAATAAAAAAAAAAAGGAGAAAGGTGTTATTGTGATTCGTTAAATTTAGATCTTTGTTCGTGTTTTTTTCCTTCAGTTCGAGTTCTTGGCTCGTATTAAAAGTTCAGTTTTTAGTCTGCATTTAAATTGTGATTTTGGTTCGTAATTTTTAGTTCATGTTAAAGATTTGATTTTTATTCCGCGCGTGTGTGTGTTTGATAGAGTTTCCATTCCTGCGTGTTATAATTCCTTATTCAAAGTTGTCATCTTTAATTAAGCGTGTTTCAGTGTTTCCTTAAGTAGGCTAGGATTTCCGTTATTGTTATTTAATTTAGTGCGTGCTAGTTTTAGGACTTTAATTTGCGTGTGTATTTAATTTGTTAAATTAGGTCTCGACAATTTTGAAAATCCCGAATCTGAACTGAGTTCAGTACCTTTTTAATTTCGATTGGAAGAACGTAAATTTTGAGATTAAAACGCATTCCCTGAGGAGACGATCTAGCCATTGGGCTTAATATTATACGACGTAACTCCTATACTTGGGATAGCTTCCGAGCTGCTCATTTTTCGAGTGAGTCTCCGATCCCCATCAAGATTAAGTATGAAACTTGAGATCCATTCAACTAGGCAAAGGTGAGTTTCCCTTCTTGATTATGTATACATATGTACATGTTTAGTTGAATGCTGAAAATTTGACTTGCACATTCTACTTTAACATCTATCCAAATGTATTGTATGCAAACTTCTTGGCTTTTTCCGTCAATATGCGATACCATTGTGTTGTAATATGTGACTCATATATTGAGTGGAAGACATGTATACATAAAATATGGTGAGAAAACAAAGAAGATGGTTTGTAAAGGAAACCGTTGATGGTTTGTAGAGTTGCATCGACAGAGTCAGGCATAGGAAGAAAAATGTCGATGGTTTGGCAGAGACCTTCAATGGTTACATCGACGGTTTGGTCTCGGTATTGAAAGTGAAGGAGTTAGCCTAAGAGGGGAGGGTGAATTAGGTTATTAAAATTTTATTTCTTTCTATGAAAATTTTAACCTCTTGTTAATTTATCAAACACATAGCAAAGCTTTTTAAATCAACTCACAAACCAATCACAACACAAGTAAACAAAACTTAAGCAATCCAACAACCAACCAAAAACTAAACTAATCGATAAAAAAAATACCAAACCAAGACATAGTATGTAGTTCTTTGGTAATTTCAATTTTTGTAAGAACTCAAGATATTTGCTTGTTTGTAGCCCTTTATTGAATATTTTTTTTTTTGCACTCTCTTAATTAAGATTTCTGCAAATGATTAAACAACGTACTCCCTTTTGGGTTTCCGTAAAAGTTTAATCAAAACGTACTTTCTTATATTAAGAGTCTTCTTTTAATCTCAGTTTTTGTTCTCAGTTGCCTGCACTTTGCATACACATAGCACAATGTATATTGATGCTGAAAATAAAGAGTATGGAAAGAGAGACACCGAGATTTTTATGAGATTCGGCTTATCCCCAATCTACATCCTCGCCTTGGGCCAATTCCACCCAAGGATTCCACTAGTACACTCCTTTCCGGGTGGAGCAAACCGTTACAATTCCCCCTTAAAAGGTAGAGATCCCTCCCCAAGCGATACCCCATGCTTGGTCCAATGATCCAACAACTTGGAATCATCAATACACTACAAGAATGCAAGAAATAATTTCTGCGTACAATAACACTCTCACAAAGAGCAGATTAGTACAATTTAAAAGCACTAATATACTTCAATATATAAATATCAAAGTGAAATAGAATGAAGCTCAAGTAAGATTTCACCAAGTTCCTTCTCTAGATGAGAATTAGCAATTAGAACTCAGTGTAGAATGATCAGCACTTTCAGAAATCTCAGTAAATCAATTGTGTAAGGATGAGAGCAACAGAGAGCAGCAAGACTTTCAGCATATGAACAGATTTTGAATTTCTTGGTAAGTTTAATTTGCTAAAACCATGTATTTATAGGCTTTCAAAAGTAATTTCATGTTGCCCAAGATTACTTGGAGTATTTCCCAAGTTTTCATAAATTTTGGGGCACAAGAAACCTTTATTTGGATTTTAAAACTTTAAAAAATTAGCCGTTAACAGTGTTCAATAGACTGAAGTGTCGAGTTCAGTCTTCTAAAGTATGTTAAAGCATTGAAAAATTTAGTCTGGATATAAGGTCAGACGATTGGACTGAGGGTTCAGTCTTCTGAGGGTGTACTGCCCTCTTCTGTATTCCTTCAGGAAAGACTTCAGTAGACTGAACTTATTCTTCAATCTTTTGAAGAAATTCTTCAGTAGACTGAAGCTAAACTTCAGTCGTCTGAAGCAATACTTCAGTCATCTGAAGCAATACTTCAGTCTTCTGGAATATCAGTTCAGTCTTCTAGGTAGTCACTTTTCTAGTTTTTCATTTTAGTTTTCAAATATTCTTTACTCTCTTGCTATGATTACTTATAAAACATTTTTCGAGATTTGAAATAAGGTCTCTAAGTCCATAATTACCCCTAAAGAGTTTCAAAATATTTCATGAGGTATTTAAACATGAAGTATTTACAATATTGTTCTTAAAGCCTACAACTCTAATCTTCAAGTCTTCCATGGTATTTTGCCTTATGTCCCTTTTGACTTGAGCTTGAGTTAGCTTTAAGTTTCCACATGCACTTTACTTATGTTGGTGTTGCTTGAGCTTCTTTTGGATTACTCTTCATATGAATGTGGCTTTTTGAGTCCTTAAGCTTTCCATTGATTTTATTTTGAACTTTGTCTTTCTTGCAACATCACTTTAACCAACACGTATTAAATCATTCTTTATTTGTTATTATTAAAACAAGATTGAAAAGCCATGTTAGGCCAACAATCTCCCCTTTTTTGATGATGACAAACAAGGAGCAAAGGTGAGGGTTCCTTTGAAAAGCTCCCCCTTACAATAAGCATTTCTTTTAATAATTTTGAAAAGTGATAATATCAAATATAATAAAGTTCAAAGAAAATCTCAATTTAAGCTTATGAACACCAAACACATATATCAAGCATATGTACACA
Organism: Malania oleifera; assembly: GCF_029873635.1. Classification (NCBI taxonomy): domain Eukaryota; kingdom Viridiplantae; phylum Streptophyta; class Magnoliopsida; order Santalales; family Ximeniaceae; genus Malania; species Malania oleifera. The sequence goes on along the minus strand of NC_080426.1, from coordinate 85,976,768 downwards.
CACAATCCATTATATTTCAACATAGCATTTGTAGTGTGCTTTTACAGTTTTAACTTTCATTTTAAACATTCATATATGGTTCAACATATCATTCATTCATATTTTATATTTGAACATATTCAAATATGCTTCAAAGAAGATCACAATCCATATTTTGCTCAAAATGCATATTAGTAGCTTTCACAATACATCTTTGCTTACAATATTTTCTCCCCCTTTGACATCATTCAAAAAGAATCAAGGGGTAGAATCAAAAAGTCATAAGACAAGTATAGGCAAGCAAAGAAAATACAAGCAAAGTAACATACAAACATAGTGTTTTACATCAAAAGTACTGAATACATCCAAAAAAACTAAGGTTCAACTACTGAATACATCATAAAAATCCTAAAGTTTAACTATCAGCATCATCTTCCTCTTTAGATTCCTCATCATCCTTCTCTTCCTCATTTCCTTCTCATTCCTTAGCACTTTCCTTTTCTTCATCACTACCCTCCTCAGAATCCTCATCATCACTCCGAGGGGCTGAACTGGTGTCCATGGGATCACCACCTCAAGAGGTGCTAGCCTGATATTCCTCAATCTAGATGAGATGTTGATAAAGTGAGGATACCTTTTCTTGAAGGCTCAGGAGGCCGAACCTTATATCCCGGCTGAAAGAGGAGAAGTCACTCTAAAAGGACACAAACCAGGAAGGCGTGTCTACAGGAGGACCCTGGTCATGTGCTGGAGGAGGAGGAGGAGGAGGAGGAGAAGCTGCTGCTGGTACCTGTTGGGGTCTTCCTCCTTTGAAGTACCAACGTTGATCACCTTTATCATATCCCATTTGTTTCAAAGTGGTGGAATTGAAGAGATCATAACGTGTGCATTTGATGAACAATTCAGATGGAGTAGAGATATTGAGCTGGGCAAAAATGAGGTTTAAGGCACCTCCATAGGGAAGAGTCCCCCTAGATGATTCTAGTTTGGCCCATATCCACTTTTAGATTAGACTAGCCAAATCGAGTTTCTTGCCTTTAAGGAGACACCATAACAAAAAGCACTCAACATATGGAAGATGATCAAAAGAGCTGGTTTTGCGCAAAATATTGTATGAAACAATTTTATGTAGGATTTGGGCTTTGAGATTGAGTTGTTTATACAATGGGGGATGTCCAAAAAACACTGGTTCATTTTCCATGATTAGTGCAAAAATGCTTCTGGGGTAAACTCTTTCTCTAAGATCCGAGATTGAGCAAAAGTAGGACACTCAAACTCTCCTAGAGTGATATTTAAAATAGGAGCTAATATTTGAGGGGTTAACACGATTTTCTTACCCAAACCTTAGTTGATAAAACATCGTTACCATAAACCATGTTGGCATAAAAAATTTTGATAAGGTTTGGAAACATGCCTTTGGCTTGATGAATTACAAAGTTTAACCAACCTATATCCCTAAACATTGGAAGTATTTCAGGAAATTCCTTATCCAAGAAAGAGGTGTCTATGATTTTAGCTAGAATAGGATCAGTGGAACGGAGAAAAGCACGGTAATGAAGCTTAGCTTGAGGTGCAACTAACCATCTCTCTATGTTTTGCTCATCTTTCCTAAAAGAAGTATTTCGGTTTGCCATTGTCTTTGTGCAAGGCATTTTTGAAGAAAAAAAAACAAACGAAAACTCATTTTAGAAAACCCTAGAATCCGTAGGGATGATGTATACTTGAGTTTGGATCATAGGTTTTAAGAGGTTATTGGTGAGGATTGAGGGAGACAGAGAGAGTGAGCTTCAGAGGAGTGATGGAATAGGGTTCAGAAGGTTGAAGTTAGGGTTTTTAAGAGTTTAAATAAATAAACCCCGCAAATTTAGAAGACTGAAGATTTAGTTTAGTCGTCTGAAGATTTTTAGAGCAAGAAACTGAACAGGTAGTAGTACTTTAGAAGACTGAAGTCCAGGTTCAGTCATCTGAACCTTTAGTGCTACACTGTTCAGTCTTCTAAGCTTCCAAGCTCAATCAACTAAAATCTGAAAATTTTCAAAGTTCCTTCAATTTTCATCCTTAGTCCTTCCAAAACCACTTCCCTACTATGTAATAATCCAAGTTCTTTTCTTATGGATATAAACCTTTCTTCGAAAAGAGGTTTTGTAAAAATTTCTGCCCATTGATCATTTGTATTAATAAATTCAAGTAATATATCCTCTTTTTGAACATGATCCCTTAAAAAATGGTGTCTTATATCAATATGTTTTGTTCTTGAATGTGATATAAGATTTTTGGATATATTTATAGCACTTGTATTATCACATTTGATTGGAATTGTTGTATATTCTAAATTATAATCTTTCAGTTATTGTTTCATGTATAGGGTTTATGCACAACAACTCCAAGCTACTTCATACGCAGCTTCAACTGTAGATAATGCTACGAAATTTTGTTTCTTGGAGAACCAACAGACAAGAGCCCATCCTAGGAAGTGACAAGTCTCACTTGTACTTTTTCTATCGATTTTACAACCTGCATAGTCCGCATATAAGTAACTAATCATTTCAAAACTAGTGTCCTTAGGATACCATAATCCTAGGTCTAGAGTTCCTATCAAGTATCTTAGTATTCTTTTAACAACTATTTGATGAGATTCTTTGGGGAGAGGATTGAAATCGAGTGCACATACAAACGCTAAACATTATGTCCGGTCTACTTGTTGTCAAATATAACAAGCTTCCTATCATGCCTCGATAATAGTTCATATCTATGGGTTTTCCTTTTTCATCCTTATCAAGGCCTATTGAGGTACTCATGGGAGTTCCTATGGGCTTACTTCCTTCCATATCAAATTTCTTCAGTATGTCTTTTACATATTTTGATTGATTTATAAAAGTTCCATTTTTGGCTTGCTTAATTTGTAGTCCAAGGAAGTAGTTTAATTCTCCCATCATGCTCATTTCAAACTCATCTTGCATACATTTTGCGAATTCTTTACATAAGCTTTCATTTGTTGCACCAAATATGATGTCATCCACATAGATTTGGATAATAAGCATGTCTTTCTTCTTAGTTTTGATAAACAATGTACTATCTACTTTTCCTCTAGAAAATCCATTTTCTAATAAAAAGCCACTTAAGCTTTCATACCAAGCTCTAGGGGCTTATTTCAAACCATATAAGGCCTTAGTTAATTTAAATACATGATCAGGATATTGAATATCTTCAAAGCCTGGTGGTTTTGCTACATATACTTCTTCATTTATGAAACCATTTAGGAAGCACTTTTTACATCCATTTGATATAATTTGAATTTGTGATGTGATGCATATGCTAACAACATTCTTATTACTTCCATTCTTACTACGAGAGAAAAAGTCTCATCGTAGTCTATTCCTTCTTCTTGATTGTATCCTTGTGCAACAAGTCTTACCTTATTTCTTACAACTATTCCACTTTCATCCTTTTTGTTCCTAAATACCCATTTTGTTCCTAATATTGAGTGGTCATCATGTCTTGGAACTAGTTTCCATACTCTATTTCTTTCGAATTGATGCAGTTCTTTTTGCATAGCTATTATCCATGAATCATCATTTAAAACTTCTTCAATATTTTTGGGTTCATCTTGAGATAAGAATGCATAGTGAAAACATAGTTTTTTCAATGATGATCTAGTAGTTACTCCTCTAGTAGGTTCTCCTATTATTTGATCTTTGGGGTGATTTCTTACATATTTCCATTCCGTTGGCAATTCGGAATTTTTAATAGGATTATCTTTTGGAGTTCCTTCATTATTCTCTTCTTTTTCTTTGACTTCTTCAATATCTAAATTTTCTAGTTTTTGTAAAGAATCATCTTTCTCTTCAATTGAATTGTTTTAGTATAATGATTAGCTTCATCAAACGTTACATGGATTGATTCAATAATTGTGAGTGTTCTCTTATTGTAGATTCTATATGTTTTGCTATTTGCTGCATATCCTAGGAAAATACCCTCATCCGACTTAGCATCAATTTTCCTTAAGTCATCTTTGTCATTAAGCACAAAGCACTTACATCCAAATACATCAAAGTAAGCTATATTGGGTCTTCTTCCTTTCCATAATTCGTAGGAAGTTTAATTTAAACTTTATCTTATAGACACTCTATTTATCACATAACATGCGGTTTTAACTGCTTTAGCCCAAAAATATTTAGATAGTTTATTTTCATTTAACATTGTCCTAGCCATTTTATTGAAGGGTTCTATTCTTTCTTTCTATAACTCTATTTTGTTTTGGAGTTCTTGGTGCTAAAAAGTTATGTTTAATTCCATGTTCATTGCAGAATTTTTCAACGTCTTTATCATTGAATTCTCTTCTTTGATCACTTCTTATGTTCAAAATGCCATAACCTTTTTCATTTTGAAGTCTTTTACATAAGTTTACTAACATATTGCATGCTTCATCTTTTGAGGCTAAGAAAAGTACCCAGGTAAACTTAGAGTAGTCATCAACGATGACGAAAGCATATTGCTTTCCTCTTAGACTGTGTCCTAGTTGGTCCAAACAAAAATAGGTGAATAAGCTCTAAGGGTCTACTAGTGGAGATATGTTTCTTTTTTTTAAAACTGGACTTAATTTTTTTTCCTAATTGACAAGCATCACATATTTTATCTTTAATAAACTTTGTACTAGGAAGTCCTCTAGCTAAGTTCTTTTTAGCTAATCTTGATAATAGGTCCATACTAGCGTGTCCTAGTCTTCTATGCCATAACCAACTAGCCTCATTCATAGTTACTAAGCATGTGATATTTTGAGATTTCTTTTTTTCAAAGTTCATGCAATATACAGTATCAATTCTTTAAGTGGTGAAGAGAACATTATGTTTTTCTCTATTTTCGACAACACATTTATCTTGTTTAAAGGTTACATAAAACCCTTTGTCACTTCATTGGCTTATGCTTAAGAGATTATGCTTTAACCCTTCTACTAATAACACATCATCAATGGTGAGGGAAGGTTCTTTACCTATCTTACCAGTACCAATGATTTTTCCATTAGCATTGTCTCCAAAAGTGATGTATCCACCATATTTTAGCATGGGTGTGGTGAATTTGGATCTATCATCGGTCTATGCCTAGAACACCCATTGTCCAAGTATCATTTGTCTTTTAATGTGGTTGTCCTAAGGCAAACTTACAAGAAGGATTCAATGTGTTACTCTTAGGAATCCAAACTTTCTTAGACTTCTTTGATTCATTTTTTTTCTTTAATTTTCCATACTTTATTTATTTTTACATTCTTTCTTTTAAATGGACAATCAAATTTAATTTGTCCCTTTTTCTTACATAAGAAGCATGTAGTGTGTTGATAGATGTTGTTTGAGGATGTGCTTGCATAGTATTTTGATTCTTTGAAAAAATATCCCATATAAAGACCCTTTTTCTTTTTGTTCTCAATTCCATTAAATGCGATTCCTTCTTTGTCTAATGACATCTTTTGTCTACCTAGCAACTTTTCAAAGTTCTCCTTTCCTTTAGTAAAATTGTATATGATTTTCTCTTTGTCTTCAATTTTGTCTCTAAGGTCCTTTATTTCTAAGTCTTTCTTTCTTACTTTGACCATTCACTTGTAATTTAATAATCTCTTGAAATAAGTCATTTATCTTCTTCATAAGTTTTTCAATATGTGATTTTTTTTTTCAATTGATTTTAATGTGTCAAGTTGATTTTTGAGTGATTCATTTTGTTCTTTTAAAGTAATGTTCCTTTTTGTGACTTTTACAAATCTATTGTGCATAGCAAAAAGTTCAGCTTGCATTTCTTTGTATGATGGCATACTATCACAAGAATCACTACACAAACTTTCACTTGATTCACCAGATGAATTGTAATAGGAATTTACCTCATCATCGTGCGCTATGAAGCATATGTTGGCCACTTCTTGTTCACTTGATTCGTTCTCTGATTCACTTGAGCTGAATCATCCCAAGTAGCTTTCAATGCCTTCTTTTTCTTCTTTTTGGCATCCTTTTTGAGTTGTGGATAATTGGGTTTAATATGTCCAACCTTTTTACAATTGTAACAAGTAGGGGGTTCTTTCTTATTTTCCTTTTTACTAGTTTCTCCTTTTTCAGATTTTGACCCTTTAAACTTTCTAGCAAACTTTTTTTTTCTTTTAAATAATTTTCCAAACCTCTTAGTAATGAATGCTAGTTCTTCATCATCTAAGTCACTTGTATCTTCCTCTTCTTCACTAGAGCTTTCTTTTGCTGCCTTAATGGCTATAGATTTTTGATTCTTGTTTTCAGCATTTCTTTCATTCATAGCCATCTCATAGGTGAGAAGAGATCCTATAAGTTCATCTAGAGAAGTATTCTTGAGGTTTCTTCCTTCCGTAATAGCTATGGCTTTAGGTTCCTAAATGGGTGGAAGACCTCTAAAGATTTTTTGAATCATTTCATAAGTTGAGTAATTCTTTCCTGAGATATTTGTGATAGATTCATCCGGGTTCATTCTAAAAGTGTCATATTCAATAATAAGCATGTCAATTCTATTATTTTCTTACATCAATGGTGCCTTTATAAGTTACTTCTAGTTTGTCCCATATTTCTTTTGCTGTTTTGCAAGCCATGACTCTATTGAACTCATTTATGTCAAGGGCACAATATAAGGCATTAATAGCACTAGAGTTTACTTGTAACATCTTGTGATCAATTTCAGTCGTCTTTTTCTTCCTTAGGTACTTCTTTTCCATCTACTAGTTTTGTAGGAATTAAGTCACCATATGTGACAACCTTCTATGCTTTCCAATCCATGGTTTGAAGGTAGATTGTTGACCTGATTAGTCACACCCAGTTTTGATTATGACAAATACTCTTGGTACTCATAATTTTACTAAGTATTGCATGCAGGTTCACCTTGTGCGCGTATTCGAATTGAAAGAAATACCTTAATAAGCATACGGTGTTTGTGTCAAAGAATGAAGAATTTTGTGTTGTATTTGTATTTATAATTTTATTTCTTCATTCTGGATATAATATTGTTATGGACTGTACGCACTATGGTTTGTAATAATTTGTATCATGCATGGTAGGTAGGTATGCTCATACAGACCTTAGTTGGACCTTAGGTACCCACTTTTAGTACACAAATTCCCCAACATCACTCTTCATATCAGGAAAATTAAATTTGGCTAAAATGGACTTAATTGAAAATGTTGAGAGTGTTCGGGCAACCGAACCAATTGCGTTTAAAACGCTTCGGATGACCGAACCCTAGACAAGTCAAACTTGTTGACTTTTGTTCAGGCACCCAAACCTTTTTGAACTTATCTTCCTTGAGCACTCGAACGTGTGTTAGAATGCTTTTCAACTACTCAAGCACCCGAACCTTCACGTTCATTATGGGCTCGAGCGATCGAATTGGCTGGTTTGGTTAACCGAACTTGGAACCGGGCACCTGAACCTACGAACAAATGCTACCGACTGAGCAAATATTTGGGTTGCTGAAATGTTTTAAAACATTTTTGAAAATGAGTCTGTTTGGGCACCCGAACCCCTCGGGTTAAAACATTTTTACTGATTTTTTTAAAAGGGGTAAAATGGGTTAATTTCATTAAACTTGTTTTAAACTTTTCTAATTATCCCCAGTTAGTCCCCAACGGTCAAAAAATCCTCCTTGCCTATAAATTCCTATTCATTTGTCATAATTAGTAAAAAATTAGCAAACTTGATTATGAAAAAATTCTGTCAACATCCAAAACCCTATATTAGTCCATACTACTTCCAAACACTTACATACTCCACTCTCTTTGATTTTTTAAGTGTTGTGAGTATCTCTAAAGCTATTGTGCTTAATCTTACTAGCTAGAACTCTCACTTGCATTATTGCTTGATTGATTTTTTTAAGAGTTTAGCATTAAAGTTCTTCTATCGATATCATTTGATAAATCGTGTGTGGGACGACTTTGAGGGTTGTGGTTCTTGCATTGTCATTGCAAGATACCCAAGCCTATATTTTTGTGTGCAAAATCCTTTTCAAAAGCTAGTTTTCAAACACTCCATTGTGCTTTGTATGTTAAAATATCTTATTGAGTTTGTTTGAATCGACTTGCTTAACATATTTGAAACTCTGATTTGATCTTGTGTTATTCACATATTGTGTTTCAAATCTTACTTTGATATACACTCTCAATCTGAACTGATAATCTATACTTGATTGAGTGTGTAGCACACATTAGAGCACTGGGCATATTTACCTATCATACGTGCTTGCATTATTGCTTGAGCTGTACTAGTGCACATACCTGCTTGTGTAAGAAGCGTATTTGCATGTACAAATTTTATATCTTTTGTTGTATTCCAGGTGTGGGCCTAAAGAGGGAGACTAGCCTTGTGGAATAGTCTTGGACTGGCTTAGACTCTGTTAGGAAAGTTAGATGCGCTATCCTGGTAAGGTGTGTTGGTTGAGATCAACCCCTTGAATTGACCTGGTTGTAATTGGTACTGCTCCACCCGTTAAAGTGAGTAGTAGTGAAATCCTTTTGTTGGTGTGGCCAAGGCGGGGACGTAGGCAGTATTGGTCAAACCCCGATAACATATCGCGTGTATTGTTTACTTTTCCACACCTTACTTTTTTGCACGTGTATGTTTATTTCTAAATTTCATAGATTGAACCTAGGCTATGTTATACTATTGTTAAATCCAGTAGACCTAGGAGATAAATTTTAAATACCCAATTCACCCCCCTCTTGGGGTTGCACCAAAACTAACAATTGGTATCAGAGCCTCATCACTTAGACTTAAACGTTATTTAGTAAAAGATCATGATGACTTGTGTTAGTGCATCCCTTTCATGTGAGGTAAGATTGGTCACACACCCACCAGTATTCTGTGGTGACAACTATGCTATATGAAAATTTAGAATGACTGTGTATGTGAAAACCTTAAATTGGAAAATTTGGAAAATCATTGATCAGGGTGATTGTGTGCCTATGAAATCTACTGGGTATACTGATGTTCCTAAATCTGAGTGTGAACTGAATGATCATGATAGGAACTTAGTGCAGGTAAATTTTGATGCCATGAATACTTTATTGAATGCTTTAGATTCTAATGTTTTATGTGAGGTTTACTAAGTGTTGATTGCACACGTGGAGCACCGAGCTTATAGTTCTTACATCATTGAGGTGCATTTATTATATTGTGCGTAGTGGTACATATTCACTTGTGTAAGAAGCTTTTTCATGTACAAATTTTATACACATTGATTGTATTCTGGGCGTGGGCCTGAAGAAGGAGACTAGCCCTGTTGAATAGTCCTAGACTAACTTAGACCTGGTTAGAAAATCTAGGTGCGCCATCTTGGTAAGGAGTGTTAGTTGAGGTTAGCCCCTTGAATTGACCTGGTTGTAATCGGTACCGCTCCACCCGTTAACTAAGCAGTAGTGGAATCCTTGTGCTGGTGTGGCCAAGGCAGGGACATAGGCACATTTGGCTGAACCCCGATAACATATCTAGTGTTGATTTTATTTTTCGCAATTTACTTTCTGCACTTGTATGTTTACGTTTATCATTTAAATATTTGATTGGGATTGTGAATACATAGAAAGACCTTAGGTTTTTGAAATACTGTTTGCTAGATTAGTTGAACCTAGGGGATTAATTTTTAAATACCCAATTCTCCCCCTCTTGGGAATACACCAAAGCTAACAACTACCACTTTTGATAACTTAGCTTCACGACAAGTAACTTGTTTTTCTGCAATAAATGAAGCTAGTTGGTTGTGGCATAAGCGCTTAGGACACACTAGCATGGACTTATTGTCAAAACTAGTAAGAAAAGATTTAGTAAAAGGCTTGCCTAAAACATTATTTGTGAAAGATAAAATCTGTTATGCATGTTAAACGGGTAAGCAAACAAAATCAAGCTTCAAGAAAAAGAAATTTATATCTACCACTAGACCACTTGAAATGCTTCACTTGGATTTGTTTGGTTTTAATTCTGTGCAAAGTCTTGGTGGTAAATCATATGCTTTTGTCATTGTTGATGACTTTTCTACGTTCACTTGGGTGTTATTTCTCTGACATAAAAATGAGTCATGTGAACAGTTTACTAAGCTTTGTAGGAGAATTCAAAATGAAAAAGGCTATAAGATAACTCATATAAGAAGTGATAGAGGCGCTGAATTTAAAAATGAAGGCATAGAAAATTATTGTGACATAGAGGACATATCACATAACTTTTCTACACCTAGGACCTCTCAAAAAAATGGCGTGGTAGAAATAAAAAATAAGTCATTACAAGAAATGGGTAGAGTTATGCTGAATGAACATAACCTACCTAAATATTTATGGGCTGAGGCCATAAATACTGTATGTTATGTCATGAATAGGGTGTTGATTAGACCATCACTTAATAAAACCTTTTATGAATTGTGGAATAGCCATAAACCTAATATTTTTTATTTTCATGTTTTTGGTTGTAAATGCTTTGTGCTTAGGGATAATGAACATCTAGGAAAATTTGATTCTAAATATGACGAAGGCATTTTCCTAGGTTATGTTCTTAATAGTAAAGTATATAGAGTTTTCAATTAAAGAACACTAACTGTCGTTGAATCTATCCATGTCGTATTTGTTGAATTTAATCAATTTTCTAATAAAGATGATGAAGATGATATTGACATTAGAAAATGCTTAGACAAGTTATCTATTGAAAACAATGCAAGTGAAAATTCAGAAGTAAATGATAAATCATCTGAAGATAATGATAATGAAATTGAAGTTCAGGAGTTGCCTAGAGATTGGAAATTCATTAGGAACCATCCTGTAGATCGAATCATAGGTGAACCATCTCGTGGTGTGACCACAAGATCTTCCTTGAAGAACCTAGTGAGTCATTCTGCTTTCTTATCCCAAGAAGAACCTAAAACTATTAAAGAAGCCATAGAGGATGAGTCTTGGGTGATGTCTTTGCAAGAAGAATTTAATCAATTTGAAAGAAGCAAAGTGTGGACCCTAGTTCCTAGGCCAAATAATCATATAATTATTGGAACTAAATGGGTATATAGAAATAAAAAAGATGAGAATGGGGTAGTAATTAGGAATAAAGCTCGACTAGGTTGGAAGAGGGGATAGACTTTGATGAAACATATGCTCCTGTTGCTAGGTTGGAAGCCATTCATATGCTACTTGCTTATGTCACTTTTAAAAATTTAAAATTATTTCAAATGGATGTTAAAAGCACTTTTCTAAATGGCTATATTAACGAGGAAGTATATGTAGAACAACCACCCTATTTTAAAAATCATAAATATCCAGATCATGTTTACCGGTTGTCTAAGGCCTTGTATGGATTGAAACAAGCTCCTAGAGCTTGGTATGAGAGGTTTAGTGGTTTTCTGCTAGAAAATGGGTTTACCCATGGCAAGATTGACACTACACTTTTTATCAAATCCAAAAATGATGATATGCTCTTGGTTCAAATTTATGTTGACGATATCATTTTTGGAGCAACTAATGATGAGTTGTGTAATGAGTTTTCCAAATGCATGTAAAGTGAATTTGAAATGAGCATGATAGGTGAGTTTAGTTTCTTTTTAGGGCTGCAAATTAAACAAGCTGAATATGGAACTTTCATATGCCAATCCAAATATGTTAGGGACTTGCTAAAGAAATTTATTATGGAAGAGTGTAAATTATTTTTACTCCTATGAGTTCTTCCATCAAACTTGATAAAGATGAGGAAGGGATCCCTGTTGATGTGAAATTGTATCGTGGCATGATTGGGAGTCTTCTATATCTCACTGCTAGTAGGCCTGATATTATGTTTAGTGTATGCATGTGTGGTAGGTTTCAGGCTGCTCCTAAAGAATCTCATCTATTAGCAGTTAAACGAATTTTTAGGTACCTAGTTGGAACTATAGAGTTAGGCTTATGCTACCCTAAGCATACTACCTTTGAGATTGTGAGTTATACTGATGCTGACTTTGCCAATAGTAAGGTTGATAGGAAGAGTACTAGCAATACTTGTCATTATTTAGGACAATCTCTCGTTTTTTGGTTCTCCAAAAAACAAAACTCAGTTGCCTTATCCACAGTCGAAGCCGAATATATAATGGCTGGAAGTTGTTGTGCTCAAACTCTTTATACGAAACAACAACTTATGGATTTTGGGTTGCACTACAATACAGTACCAATTAAATGTGATAATACTAGTGGAATCAATATCTTTAAAAATCCTATCTCACATTCATGAACAAAACACATTGAAATTAGATATCACTTCCTTTATGATCATGTGCAAAAAGGGGATGTGGTCTTGAGTTTGTATGTACTAGTGAGCAGTGGGCGGACATTTTCACTAAACCACTTCCAGAAGATAGGTTCATACAAATTAGACCCGAATTAGGTCTCATGCATAGTATAGATGCTTCCTAAATATTTCATCGTTTGCATAAATTTAGGGAAGCTTTCAAATAATTTCAAAGTCTAACAACTAATATAACTATTGATATCTTTCTATGGCTTGGACTTTATGAAATTGATTATGTTTTGCAATGCACAAATCTCATATCTACTACATGATGATGATTGCATTTATGTTTTATGTATTGATCATACTGGAACTGTTTGAGTTGAGTAGTTGCGGATAAACTATTAGATCTTAAAAACTCAAAATAGGTCATTTTTATACAGGATTTTATTTTGGGAAATGTCCTACTTTCAAACGGCATGCTGCCGAAATTTTAAAAAATTCGCAAACTTATCTTGTATACAAATGATTCATACCCATTGCCTAAAGCTATTACTTTCATAGCCCTTTTTACTGTTGCCAAAACGGGGAGATGAATAAGAGACAAAAAATGGGTTGCAAGCACTTAAGAAAAATACTTTTACATAATGCACATTGTTAGGGGGAGCCTTCTAAGGTTATACCTATTTTTTGCATAATGTATTTGTCATCATCAAAGGGAGATAATGTTGACCTTATAGGTCACACCCGATTTTGATAATGACAAATAATTAGGTATTTGATGATTTTCAAATGTATGTGAAGGCTTAGATGAACATCTCAAGGAATGACACTTGAAGAAAGATATGAAGACCCTAAAGATTCTATTTCATATTGTAAATTCAATTTATGTAATATGAGTTTGTAATAGTAACTAGAGATATGGTCTGTAATAATTACTTGCGTGTCATGCATATAGGATATATGGTAAGTTCAGTAAGACCCTAGTATGACTCTAGGTCCCAACACTCATGCACATATATCATACAAAATTGAAGAATGTTAAAAATGCATTAAAATTGAATATTATTGGGGAGTTTGAGAGAGCTCGGGCGACCGAACCCTAGGGTTCAAAACTCCTCGGGTGCCCAAACTATTGAGAAGTCAAAAGTTGACCTAACTCTCGAGCAACCGAACCATTTTTGTGCACATCTTCCACAGGCACCCGAACCACCTAAAAGGGGCCCCTCACCAACTCGGGCTACTGAGGAAACCAGTTCAAAAACGTCCCAGGTGACTGAATATCTGAGTTTGGGTTACCAAACCTATGACTAGGCACCCAAACCTATGAACAAAATGCTACTGACTTTTTTCGGGTTACCGTACCAAAACTCGAGCGATTGAACCATTTTTAAGGCTTTTTAAAAATGTGTCTGTTCGAGTGATCGAACCTTGGTTCAGCCACCCGAACCTTGCTGGGTTAAAATTGTTTTAACTGAGCTAAATACAGGTTAATATGGGTTAATAGTGTTTAAACATTTTGAAACTTTTCTAAGAATACCCAATAGGTCCCAAACGGTTATAATTTTTACCTTCCTATAAATATAGGCTCATTTGTGAGGATTAGCAATTAATTAGTAAAAATCATTAGCCAAGAATCCTTTCTTTTGCAAATACTCATATTGTCCAAATACTCTCAAATTCCCATTCCCTTGATACATTCTGAGATTGTGAGAGCTTATAGAGTGTGCTTGTGATTGCTAGATAGTGCTAAAACTCCCATTTGCTTGTGTGATTATTGATATTATTTTTGGGGAGTTTGACTTAGTTTTATCCCACTGATTTCATATTATAAATCTTTGTTGGGTTAGACTAGCAAGCTTAGGGGTCTTTGCATAGTTGTTGCAAGATTTCCATAGCTTTGTTTTTTGTTGTGTAAAAATATTTTCAATAAGCCAAAATATATTTCAAACTAGTAGTGTGCTTATATCATTGAAGAAAATTTTCTTGAGCTAGTTTGAATATCTAATTAATATTTTTGGAATCTTGATTTGCTATTGAAATTTGCTTTACATAGTTTCCAAGATATTGCTTGTATTGAACACTCTTAAGCATTCCATTGTTCATAACCTATTGAGTGTTATTTGCACAACTTTTTACATCATTGAGCTTACACTATATCCATATTGTTGATGTGTATGTGATTGCGCATATTGGGTACATATCTGCTTTACATGAAAGCATAATCACTGTACCAGTCTTATTGAGAAAAATACTATTGTATTCCAGGCATGGCCTGAAGGGGCGGTAATCCAGTCTGGTAAGGATTGTGTGTAAAGGTTGAGATCAGCCCTGTGCTAATTGACCTAGTTATTTAGGTACTGCTCTACCCGCTTAAGTGAGTATTATAGTGGTAATCCTTGTGCCTGTTAGCCAAGGCGAGGACGTAGGCAATTTGCCGAACCTAGATAACACTTCTGGGTGTTACTTACTTTTTACTGCTTTCTGGTGCATGCTTAGTTGATTAAATTGTGCTATTTAATTTCTGCTACATATTGCAATTGATTTATTTTACTTGCACTATATTGACTTTAGGGTTGTGAAAATACTGCTGTTAGGATATTAACCTAAGGCATCAATTTTAAAATACCAATTCACCCCCCCTTTTGGGATCACAGTAAAGCTATCAGAATAAAACTCATATATTGAAATTTATATAACTGTATGATTTATACTCTGTATCTCATAATCAATTACTAAATCTTACTAGTAAAATTCCTTATTTAACTATCATAACATATTTCCCTTACTTGGCAAACTAAGCTCGTCTACTAATTCTAACTCATGCCCACAACGTTCATAATTCCAAAATCCTGAAATTATACACATATATATTTCCCTATTAATCAACTAAATTTTCAGAATAATTTCCATACACACATTTCCCAAATTATAAACTATTTATCATCTTACCTAAGTTCCTAGAAACACCCACTACGTTCCTTAGCCTGCCTGCAGTATATGCACCAAACCCTGAATTCACAATACCTTAGTTTAATCATCCAAACACCAATATATCAACATCTAATACAAAATATGGGTTCAGAGAAGCCTACTAACCAAATAAACCTTAAATAACCTACTTACCCTGATTTTGGGACGGTGCCCAACCTTCTCAAACCAAAATTTTGCTCCAGTTACGTTGTAGAGAATCTCCCCAGGATCATCATGGTAACTTTTGATCGTCAAACCGGGGAGAGATGAAGCCGAAAACCTAGAGAGAAGGCAGAGAGACCGAAATCTAGTACGAGAAAATGAAAAAGGGAAAAGAATTCTCGCTGAAACATGATTTTTGCATATATATGTAGACTGCTGCCACGTGGCTTCATTGATGAGCCACGTGTACTCATTCACAAACCGAAGAAGGGAGTTTGTCGGCGTAGGTGAAATGCTCGTCGATGAACCAATGAGTCTGATTTACCCCCTCTCAGTATCTCTTCATCAACGAACACTGAAACTTGTCCACGAACACTATAAGGTAGTTCATTGACAAAACTAGGGCATTCGTCGACGAACCCTATTTGACCCCTTTTTTAATTTTCCTTCCTCTATATTATTTAATTATTATAATTTTCGGATCTTTACATTGCCAATTTTGAATTTCAAACCTTATAAACCCTAATGGATATAAATAAGAGCTATGAATATGTTCTAGGGGTTCCTTTTTGGCCTCTTTTAGGTTAGTGACAGACTTAAGATGTCATTGAGAGCCCTTTGTAGATTTGTTAGAGTAGATTTCAATACTTGTTCAAGTTTGTGCAAGAAGTGTTCAATGGCCTGTGACAACCGGTGAGGCTCTTGTGCATTCTGTGTAGATTAGATGATCATTCAGTTGTACCTCTAGTCGTTAGTGAAAAATGATTTGAATACAAAGGATTGATCTTTTATATGCTTTCTCTTTACCACTTTCGTTTATTTGCATTCATTTAATCGCTTTTCTTTACTGCTTTCCTTTACAACGTGATTGTGATGAATACTTGGTGAAAACTGAGGTGCAGTCCCAAGAGGGGGGTGGGGCTGGATTTGATTATTAAAATTTCTTTTAAATTCCTTTTATGAATTCTTAACCTTTTGTTTATTTATCAAATACACAACAAGTACTTAATTAATTATTCAAACCACAAACCAATACTTCAACAAAACACAAACAACTCAAGTAAACCAAAACTTAAACAATCATTCAACCAATCATCAACTTAAAATAATCAACCACTTAATATAATCTGCAACACTTTAGCAATTTTATATTTTACAGGAATTCGAAATATTTGTTTGTTTATAGCCTTGTGAATATATGTAAGCCCTTTCGTTAATTGATTTGATTTCTTAATTTGCTACACAATCAACACTCTTTCCAAATGGTTAGACTTTAAATAAACTTTTAGTTAAAGAGTCTTTGTGTGTTAACCAATCAACGTACTCCCTTACGATTTTCACAAATTATTGGTCAACCAACGTACTCTCTTTTGGTTTCTGCAATCCCAAAAACAAATTAAACTTTAGTTTATTTAATTTCCAAACTACATAGTATTTATGATCATGAATTCAATTTATTTAATTATAAGTATGTTGGAATATAAAGAGTAAGGGAAAAAGAGAGAGACAAGAGTTTTAACGAGGTTTGGCTTATCCCCAGCCTACATCCTCGCCTTAGGAAAACCACCTAAGGATTCCACTATACTTGTTCCTTTCTGGACGGAACAAAATCGTTACAAGCGATACCCCACACTCAAACACTCCTTCACTAGGCTAGAGCAACGCCTCTCCAAGCGATACCCCACACTCGGGCACTCCTTTAATAGGCTAGAGTAATCACCTCTCCAAGTGATATCCCACGCTTGGTTAATGATCCAACAACCTGAAATTGTCAAAAACACTGCAAGAATACAAAATAATCACTTCGTACAAGAACACTCTCTCAAAGAGCAGATTAGTACAAATTCAACACTATATACTTCAATATTTAAATATCAAGATGAAATAAAATTGAAGCTAAAGTATAGAATTCACCAATATCCTTCTTAGATGAAGATCAGCAGTAGAAATCAAATTTGGATGATCATCTCTTTTAGGAAATTCAACAATTCAGTTGAGTAAAGATTTGAGCAAGAGAGAGTAGTAAGAGCTTTCAGCGTACAAACCGACTTTTTAATTCTTTTGCTGTTCTATCTTAATTTGATTTGCAAAACCATATATTTATAGGCTTAGAAAAGTGTTTTCGTGTTGCCTAAGATTACTTGGAGTATCTTCCAAGTTTTTGTAAAATTTGGGGCACAAGAAACAATTATTTGAATTTTAAAACATTTAAAATTTTTTTATCGTTAACAGTGTCCAGACGACTGAACTATCAGGTTCAGTCTCTGATATTTATTAAAGCACTGAAAATTATAGTCTGGACACAGGGTTAGACGACTGAACTGAGGTTCAGGCTTTTGAAGTTCCAGCTCAGATGACTAAACTGAAGGTTTAGTCTTCTAAGGGTGTTTTGCGTGTTCTGTGTCAGATAAATCTTTAGACGACTGAACTAAATCTTCAGTCTTCTGAGGAAATTCTTCAGACTTCCGAAGTAAAACTTCAGTCGTCTAAGGGTGCATCTTCAGATTTCTGAGGGTACACCTCAGTCGTCTGGGTATACCAACTTCATAATTTTTATTTTTGTTTTCAAAATCATTTGTGCTCTCTTGCTTTGATTTCTTATAAAACATTTTTCGGATTTTAAAATAAGGTCTCTAAGTTCATAATTAACCCTAGAAGAGTTTCAACATATTTCAAGATATATTCAAATATTAAGTACTTACATAAAGACTTCTTAAGATTTTGACATTCTAAACGCTTAAGTCTTCATTCTCTCGCTTTTTGATGATGACAAACAAGGAGTAAAAATTTGAGTAAACCTTAAAAAGACTCCCCCTTACAATAAGCATTGAAATTAGGAATAGCTTCCCAAGAGAAGGGGGGGGGGGAGGTGAATTGGATTCTAAAAATTTCTTTTGATTCCTTTTAAAATACCTTAAACTTCTTTTATTTCTTTTAACCAATTCTTGACTTGTTTTTTTAATTCCTTAATCAATCAAGAACTTAGTTCTTTTATCCAATCAATTAAACACAATCTTCAAACCAAACAATCAATCTATTTGCCAAGTACAAGTTAAACAACAAACAACCAAACCAAGATATAAAGTATTCAGTACTTTGGTAATATAAGATCTTGAGATAGTTTGTTTGTTTATATAAGCCCTGTGATTATGAATTATAACTTATGCTTACTGAAGTAAAGCCCTGTATAAATAAATCTAATCACTCTTTCCAAATATTTAGAATTCAAATAAACTCTTGGTAAATTTATCTTGGGAGTGTTAACCAAGTAACGTACTCCCGTATGGTTTCCGCAAGATATGGTGTAACCAACGTACTCCCTTTCAGTTTCCACAACCCAAATTAAAATTGGATTTTAAGTTTACTTGATTTCCAAATATGCGTAGTATGTATAATTTAGATATTTAAATCATCCATGCAGTTGTATATGAACTGAAAATAAAGAATAGGGAAAGAGATAGTGAGACGGAGATTTTTACGAGGTTCGACTTATACCCAGCCTACATCCTCGCCTTTGGCAAACCACCAAAGGATTCACTAAACCTATTTCGTTGACGGGTGGAACTTAACCGATTACAACATTCCTTGGTTAAGGCTAGAGCCTGCCTTCTCCAAACGATATTCCCTCGTTCGGTCACTCCTTACATAGGCTAGAGTCCACCTCTCTAAGCAATATCCCCTTGCTTAGCCAACGATCCAAAGACCTTGGAACATCAATGAACTACAAGAAACACAAGATAAAATCTGTGTACAAGTATACTCTCTCAAAAGAGCAAGTTAGTACAATTTCAGCAATATATACTTCAATGTAAAATATCAATAGGAAATAGAATGAAGCTCAAGTGTAGAATTCACCAATATCCTTCTTAGAAGAGGATTAGTAGTAGGAATTCAAAGGAAGAAGGATCAGCACTTTAGAGTTCTCAGCAAAAGAATTTTTCAATGAGTGAGCAAGAGAACTTAGGAAGAACAAGAGTACTTTTAGCTTCTCAAAACAGATTTTTCAATTCTTGGATTTATTTTGTTTTGCAAAACCATGTATTTATAGGCTTTTCAAACTTGAAAAAGTTTCCTTAAAGAATTTCCCTATTTATTAGAATATTTAAGGTTCAAACAGCTATAATTTAAAACATTAGAATTTTAAAAATTTGCCCGTTGAACAGTGTTTAAATGTCTGATAGTAGTGACCCCATTTCAGTGTTTTCACCATAACTTTTTCTATATAACTCCAAATTAGGTTTTATTGGTATCAAAACAAAGCTAAAAGAAAATACTACAACTCTCATGTTTACCACTATTTAAAATAATGAGTGGTTGATAGAGAAAAATTCACCTCAATGCGGCTATATAAAAACTGACAGCATTTGGGAAAAACTCTTTTTGGTGCTCTTTATTCCAAAAATGATTCTAACCTTTTTAAAATAATTTTTGACCTTATAAAAATATTATTCAGGTATTTTTAAAAGTATCTAGGTCTAAAAAGTTAACCTAAGAGCTTCAAAATATTTCAAACGATATTTTAAACATTAAAGCACTTACATGAGACTTCTAAAATATTAACATTCTAAGTTCTTGAGTCTTCATGCTTTGTCCTTGGATTGAATCCATCTTTTTTTCAAGCTTCCATATTCTTTAAGCTTTCTTACTTTGCCTTTCTTTGGATCTTTTGACTTTAATATGCCTTGACATTGAACAACTTATTCATGTCCTCATGTTCTTCAACAAGTAATTCATGTCTTGGCTCATTCAAGTTTCATTTGATCCTTGTGAGCACTTTGACCTTGCTTCCATCATATTTGATCCTTGTGGGTACTTTGACCTTACTTTCACATATATGAACCCTGAAATATCATTACTCACACAAATACATTAAATTTCACTTATTTGTTAGCATCAAAATAAGATAACAAGATTTTAAACCTTGTAAGGCCAACAATCTCCCCCTTTTTGATGATGACAAATAAGGAGTAAAAATTTGAGTAAGCCTTAAGAAAAAAAAAAAAGCTCCCCCTTTCAATAAGCTTCATCTTAATAAAATCAATATTAATTTCATCGATCATGCTCATCACTTTCTTTTGGTTTTACAAGCTTTTTCAATCAATATTAAATACTTAAATACTTCTTTTGAATAGATATAATGTTCATGCTCAATTATGCCCAATTTTTGCTTCACAACTTGCCCCCCTTTTGACATCAATCAAAAAGAAAAGAAATGATTTAAATTCAAATACAAATCATTTTGAGCATATCAATAACCATGTATTCCAAACATATGTACACACTCAAGTTATTGTTTTTCAATATAGCATGTGTAGTGTGTAGCTCACCGCATTTATTCAAGATACCAACTAATATTAATTTGATGATTTTTATGATACCAATTTAAAATTAAAAAAAAAAAAAACTAATTCATGATATCAATTGATTAATGATTCATGACACTCCCCCTGAATTCAATACATTCAGTTTTGTTATTAATTTTTCTTTTATCATCTCATATAAAATATTGAATCATATCACATATCAAATATCAATATCATGCTAAGATCATCAATGTCACATCATGCTCATAGACATAATCATGCTCATGAATAATTTGATTTTGTGATACCAAGTAAGCTTTTAGGTTTGATATCTATTGAAATTTTTAACATGTGAAACCAAAAATACTTTATAGATACCAAAGCTTAATATCACATAATGTATAGTTCATGGATACCAATATAACTACTATTATCTTTCATAGCTCATACATAAAGAGTAGTATGTTTATCCATGTGATTCATTTAAAATCATGCATGTTCAAGAATTATCCGTATATCAAAAATTTATACTTAAGCTCAATAATCTTATTCTCAATTTTCAACATAATGAGCCATACTTTTCAATATAAATCAAGTCAAGTTAATTAATACACATATAGCATATTAATACATCACTTGTAGGCAAGTAAGCATGTAGCATGTAACATCAAGGCGCTTATATAATAAGCTTAAATTTGATATTTTCTTTATATTTTCTTAAGTTAAGCCTTGTGAAAAGTCATCCTATGATTTTGGCCAACAATGCCATTTTCTCTTTTATATATGTGTGAAATCATTATTTCATTTTTGGTACCCATATTTTCTTGGGTCCGGAGGATTTTTCAAGGGAGGTTTCTTTTATTTTCTATACTTGTTTGGTTTTAACACTTTTCCTCTTAAACGGACATTCAAACTTTATATGCCCCTTTTTCTTGCATTGATAGCATATGATCTTTGTGTAAGCATTAGAAAATGTGCAAGTATAGTCTTTGGATTCTTTCAAGAAATATCCCATGTAAGAATTCTTTTTCTTTTTATTTTCAATTCCATTGAAACCAATGTCTTCTTTATTTAAAGACATTATTTGTAAGCCAATTATTTTATCAAGATTTTCTTTTCCTTTAGTGAAGTTATGAATGATCTTATCTTTTTCTTCAATCTGACTCTTGAGATTTTTTATCTCTTTCTTGTTATCAACTTTCTTTTGTGATTTCTATAACTCTAGAGATAATTTTCTTATTCTATCCTCTAATTCAGAAATATACATATCTTTCTCATATATGGTAGGGGATAGAGATCGAAGGTCTTCTATCATTTGTTTATTCTTGATTTCTAGTTTCTCAATTTTCAAGTTGTTTTCTTTTTCAGCAAAATTTTTGGATTCTATTTCTTTCTTTGCTGATTCATACTTATGTTCTATTTGCTTGAGTTTTGAGTCTTTATCTCTTTCAGCATTCTTCAAGAATTCTAACTCTTTCATTAAACTTTCATTCTTATTCTTCACTGAGGTGTTTTGTTTATTTGCTTTCATCAGCATCTTATATACTTTGAATAGATCATTTTGAAGTTCATCATAAGATGGATACCCTCATCACTTGATTCATCACTACAAGAATTATTTGAAGATTTAGTTGAGGAGCTTTCTTTGTTATCCCATGCCATAAAGCACGTGTAAGCAACCTCTTGGTCACTTATTTCATTCTCCGAACTAATTGTACTATCCCAAGTAGTGGCTTTCATGGCCTTCTTCTTTTTCTTCTTAGATTCTTTCTTTAGTAGTGAACATTCCGGTTTGATATGTCCAGCTTTGTTGCAATTGTAACACGTAGGAGTTTTGTTCTTTGATTTCTTACTAACTTTTTCTTCTTCTTCATCTGATTCAGATTTTTAAATTCTTCTCTTGAATTTGTTTTTCCTTCTTAGTATCCTTGCTAGCTTTTTAGATATAAAGGCTGCTTCATCTTCATCCATCTCTTCACTACTAGAGTTTTCTTGTGAAGTTTTAAACGCTATTTTTTCTTGAACTTTGGTTTTCCAACTCTTTTCATTCATTACCATTTCGTATGTGAAGAGAGAACCTATAAGCTCATCTAAGGATGTATTTTTCAGATTTCTACCTTCCGTGATAGTAGTAGCTTTTGGTTCCCACATGGAGGGAAGGCCTCGTAGAATTTTTCTTATCATCTCATAAGTAGTGTAAGTTTTTCCTAAGGCATTTAGGGAATTTATTATATGAGTGAACCTAGTAAACATATTTGTAATTGATTCATCCGAGTTCATCGTAAAGGCTTCATACTCGCTTGTGAGCATATCAACCCTATTATCCCTAACATCCGTTGTTCCTTCATAAGTAACTTCTAGCTTATCCCATATTTCCTTAGCCGATTTACAATCCATTACTCAATTAAATTCGTTAGCATCTAAAGCACAATATAACGCATTCATAGCACTAGCATTAACTTGTAGTATCTTATAGTCTAGGTCCGTCATATCATTTTTCTCTTTGGGAACTTGTTTTCCATCAACTATCTTAGTGGGAATTTGGTCACCTTCCATGACAACTTCCCATGCTTTCCAATTCATAGTTTGAAGATATATTTGCATTCTCTTTTTCCAAAAAGTGTAGTTCAAACCACAAAAGATTGGTGGCCTAAGTGAAGATTGTCCCTCTCCAAAGGGAGCTACGCCTAAGTTAGCCATTTAGATCTTTTTATAGCTACTATTTAAGATTTGCTATAACCCCGCTCTGATACCACTTGTCAGGATCAAGGGCTACCGGTTCTTCTAAAACCAATTGGTGGTAGAAGGGGCGCAACCTTTTCCTTTAAACGGCAGTGCAGAGCCCCGCACTAAGCGTTGGGTGGACATGAGGGGCTGCACCAATTCTAAGCAGGGGTGCCGACGGGCTGGCACGCCAAGCATTGTCGAGTTGGGGTCCACTGCTACAATCCCTCGCAATAGGGTTGACTGCTGACTTCCCATAAAGCTAACAAGCATTTTCTTAACAAACTTAACAATATCAAGATCAATTTCAAAAACTCTTCTACTATCATGCTCATGACATCATTCAAGTTCAAGATCATCATTCAAGTTCAAGATCAAATACTCTCATATTCAATATCATGCTCATGCTCAATTTTTACCCAAAACTTCTCCCCCTTTTGACATCAATCAAAAAGAGTAAGATATCAAGAAAAACGTATAAATAATAAGGCTATGAGCAACCATAAGCAAAAGTATAGATCTTAGCGAAGGTTCATATTAGCTTAAAAATCATCATGCATATTAATTTATCTTTGCTTACAACAATCTGTCCCTCTTTGACATTAATTCATGATACCAATTGAATGTTAGAAAAAAAAAAAAAAAACATAATACAAGAATAAGTCATAACACTCTACTTGAATTTAATACATTCAGATTTTCATTCATGAAATAAACTCTGTATTCATGAAAATACCAAATATGCTTTTTAAATTTATCATCCCATGCGTCAAATATTGATTTATATCATGTATGTGCTCATGGATACTAATATCAAGAATAATACCAATATCATGTTATATCATCAATATCATAACATGCTTATGGATATAATTATGCTGTCATGCTCAAATACCAATTGATATATTCATAGATACCAATATAGATACCAATGCTAATGTCACATCATGCATTGTTCATGGATACCAAATTATTTAGATACCAATTTTTCAATTCAACTTTCTCTCCTTTTTGATATTAGTAACATAAAGAAGATTATCAATAAACATATGTAGTCTAGTACAAGGAGCAGCGCAAGACAAATAAGTTTATCCATGTGATCCATCTTTAGTATGTATGGTCAAGAATTAATTTCACATTCATATATCAATATCATATCAAAATTCATGCTTCAAAATTATGCTCAATAACTTCATGCTCAAATTTTCAATATATAGTGAGCCATAAATCATTAATATCAGTCAAGTCATGATCATGTCTTTGGTAATATAAAAATCAAACATTATAGCATTTTAGCATAGCATACCAACATGGAACATATTATTGTATTGTGCTATAATTGTTTCTCATGTGTCTTAAGTATTTTTCATTCTACCTCTCATTTTGCTCAAATATTTTTTCTTAACCAAAGTTCTCATGCAATAAGCTCAATTTTGCTTCAAATTTTCTTTCTTTTGATTTCATTTTATATTGCTTTACAAACCTTAGAAAGTTAAGCCTTCTACAAATCATCCTATGATTTTGGCCAACAATGCCATTTTGTTTGTATTTGTTTCAATGATATAATTGTCAATGAGCTCTTAAACTTATCTTTAAGATTTTATATTTCAACTAGTTTAATTTCCTTGATTTGGATTAAGTAGCTTTCTTAATTTCTAAGGGGAATGACTAATCCTAATATCTTTGGAGTCCTTAGTTTGTGAATAAGTCTTTCATCTTGGTACCCATTTTTCTTAGGCCCAAATAGTTTAACAAGAGATGTTTTTTTTTTTAAAAACTTTTTAAATTTGTTTAGTTTTCACATGTTTCCTCTTTAATAGACATTTAAACTTTATATGTCCCTTCTTTTTACATAGGTAGCATATAGTGTGAGTATAGACATTAGACGAGGTGCTGACATAGTCTTTGGATGCTTTAGTGAAGTATCCCATGTAAAGATTCTTTTTCTTTGTATTTTTGATTCACTCGAAAAATGAGCAGTTTAAAAGTTATCCCAAGTATAAGAGTTCTATCGTGTAATTTTAGCCCAAGGGCCAGATCGTTTCTTCAGGGAATACAATTTAATTTCAAATTTTGTGTAATCCAGAAAAAAAAATAAGAAAAGAAAAAGTATATTGAACACAGTTTAGATTCAGTTCCTATGATGTTTGAGATTTTTTTTTGACGAAATTAAAACAACGTGAAATTTAATTTATGACTCTTAACTAAAAGATTAACATGCATAAAAATAACTAAATAGATGGCAGACTCAACACCAGAATAATGAAATAAATAAACCCTACAATCGTCCAACTGAAAAAAAAAAAAGTAAACTAAACTAATTAATAAATAAAGCTCAACTAAATAAAAATGTTGAATTTAATAACAAGCCAAAACAAGATTAAAAAAAATAAAAATGCTGACTTTAATAAAAAGGATACTCGAAGTGAATATTCAAATTCTACAAAGATGTTTAAATAAAAAAAAAAGAAAAAGAAAACAAACTAACTGAATAAGCCAACCACAATTTGAAGCTCAATAATTATTTTAAAGTAAGAAAGAACAAATTGAAATTAACAATACTCCAATAAATATTAAAGTAACATAAAAAAAGAGAGAGAGAGAGAGAGATTAAATAAAAATTAATCTACTAAAAGGATTCTCCAACAATAAATTAAAATAAGCACAATAATTTTAAAATAAACACTATTATTCAATCCCAACTTTAACTTAAAAAAAAAAAACTAAAAGCTTAACCATAAGATAAAATTCAAGGAGAGAGAGAGAGAGAGAGAGAGAAGATAGCAGGCCATGTAGAATTTGGCAGCAAAGTTGCTCCTTGCGCCCCCTCCCCGACCTCCTCTTGCCAGCACCAAGACAAAAAGAAGACAAAAAACTCTAAAAAACCTAACCCTCTTTGACTTTTCAAAAGCTGCCTTCTTTCTTTCCTTTCTTTTTTTCTTTTCTTTCTTTCCTTTCTTTTCTCTTTTCCTTCTTTCCTTCACCTAGCGTATCACCCATGCCCCTTGTAGACACCCTAATTTTAACCAGGCCTTTCCATGGAGACCTCATGGCAAACCTTCCCACACATCCTTGTAGGTCCCACGCTGTTGGTGGACCCCACACATTCTTGTAGGTCCCACGCTATTGGTGGGCCCTGCACATCCTTGTAGGTCCCACACTGCTTGTGGACCCCGCACATCCTTGTAGGTCCCACACTACTTGTGGACCTCACACATCCTCGTAGGTCTCACACTGCTTGTGGACCCCACACATTTTGTAGGTCCCACATTGCTTGTGGGCCCCACATATCTCCATTGGGCCCCATATGTGTTGTGGGCCCCACATCTCTTGGTATGCTAGCTCGGATTCCTACATTTGATGCACGTTACCCTATCTGGTACGCTAGCTCGGATTCCTACATTCGATGCACGTTACCCCCTGGTACGCTAGCTCGGATTCCTACATCTGATGCATGTTACCCCATCTGGTACGCTAGCTCGAATTCCTACATCCGATGCACGTTACTCCCTGGTACGCTAGCTCGGATTCCTACATCCGATGCACGTTACCCCCTTTGGTACGCTAGCTCGGGTTCCTACATCCGGTGCACGTTACCCGCTCTAGTACGCTAGCTCGGATTCCTACATTCGATGCACGTTACCTCCTTTGACATGCTTGTGCCTGCTGGCTCGAGTTCCTATAACCCTTAAATGGCTCGTGGACCCCACATTGCTTGTGGGCCCCACATATCTCAATTGGGCCCTATATAGTTTGTGGGCCCCACTTCTCCGAGTGCGCTAGCTCGGAATACTACATTCGGTGCACGTTAACCCCCTTTTGTATGCTAGCTCGGATCCACATATCCGGTGCCTTATTAGCTCGGGTTCCTGTAACCCTCAAAAGGCTTGTCGACCCCACATGACCTGTGGGCCCCACACATCTCCGATGGGCTCCGCAGAGCTTCTAGAACCCTCATATTATTATTATTATTATTATTATTATTATTATTATTATTATTATTATTATTATTATTATTTGTTTTAATTTGTCAAATGCAAGCATACTTTGTCCCCCCATCATCATTCACCACATGTCATGTTTTCTCCCTTTATCATTCTTCCCATGTTATATTCCCTTCATTATTCTTCATCCCATACTTTGTCCCCCCATTATCACTCACCACATGTTATGTTTCCTCCCTTTATCATTCTTCGCATACTATATTCCCTTCATCATTCTTCATCCCATACTTTGTCCCCCCATCATCACTCACCACATGTCATGTTCCCTTCTTTTATCATTCTTCCCATGCTATATTCCCTTCATCATTCTTCATCCCATACTTTGTTCCCCCCATCATCACTCACCACATGTCATGTTATCTCCTTTTACCATTCTTCCTTTACTAATTTCCCTTCATCATTCTTCCCCCCATACTTGGTTCCCCCAATCATCACTCCCTTATGTCTTCTTTCCTATGTTTGCCCCAAGCTAAGCCTATAAATAGCCCTCTCATTCCAAGCACAAAGGGAGGAGAGCTCTTAGTGGTGGTAAGGAGAAGATTTCAAATATTGAAGTTTTCTATTATAAGTTTGTGAAGCTAGTTTTTTTTGAGTGAAGATCAAGAGGTCAACTAATCCCGTTTCCTATCGGTGCCGGGTCACTCCATTTGAAGAAGGCACCTCGTAGTGCCTCGAATAAGAGCTTAAGAACAACTCTCGGGAAGACGTTGTAGAGCGGCCTTGGTAGACTCACCAATAGGAAAAGAAGACTGGAGCAGAGGAAAACGAAAGAAGATCAAGCGATCGATTGATCCCTTTTCCTACCGGTGCCGAGTCACCCCATTGGAAGAAGGTACTCTGCAGTGCCTCGAGTAAGAGCTCAAGAACAACCCTCGGGAAGACGCTGTAGACCAACCCCTGCAGATTCACAGACAGGGAAGGAAGATCGGAGGAGAAAAAGACGATAGGTAAAACCAATGAATTTTCTCTTCCTATGTTACATCTCCGCCCCCCTTTCCCGAACCGACCTCTGCTGGTTTATTTGATTCTATTTCATTTCTTATTTTATTTTAAATAGCTTCTTTTTAACTCATAAAAAATAAAAAAAGAAATTTTATAAAAGACACAAAAATTCAGAAAAATTGTCAAAGAAAATTCAAAAATTTTTAAGGCTTTGAAACTTATTTACATTTGAAAAGTTTTGAAGAAAATCCAAGAAAGTTTCCAACATGTTTGGTAAAGGTTAGATTTGTTTCCTTACATTCAAAATTTTCAAAAATACATTCTAAAGTCATGTCTTTAAAACTATGACTTTCATGATTGTTATCTAAAATTCTGTTGTATTCGGAAGAACATTGGAAAACCCTGAAAAATCAATGGTCTCGACCAAGACCTTAAACTGGTTTTTCCCCAAACCAGTCAACGTTTGACCGGCTCACCATTCCCGAACTGGTTCACCCCGGTTTTCTCTATTTTGCTTGTATATTTTTGTTGTATCCATAAAATTCAAAAAAATCACAAAATTTTCAAAAATTCCAAAAATATTTTCACATTTTGATTTCAACTGATTTCATTTGTGTTATTTTGAAAGTTCGGGAAAAATCACAAAAATCATTTTCACACTTAGGAAAAATCATAAAAATATCTTTTTAGGCACAAGAAAAAATCATTCTAATCTCAAACAAATTTCAAAAACCTCTCGAAATAGTATTTTTGATACTTTAAAAAAAACCTATAGATTTCAAAATCCCCGGGAGCGTATTTTGTATCCTATTTTTGATTTTCCTTCCTGATGATTGCGACCAAGAGCATTGGCTCTTTGGGGTATTGGATTGCCCCGGTTATGAGGGAATACCTATATAGTATTTTCATTTTTTTTTGACTTTTGAAAGGGAGTAATCTTTAAAGACTTGTTACATTTATTTCGGGAAAACTCTTTATTAATCTGGTACCGTTCGTAAGAACGGGCATGTAGGGGGTGCTAATACCTTTCCCTTGCGTAACCATACTCCCGAGCCTAACTTTGGTGACGCAGACCGATTCTACCCCTAACGGGGTAGCAATCAAGTGTTCTAACCACACTTCAAAAGGTTAGTGGCGACTCTACCACACATCGTTTTCCACGAAAATTCACATTTTCAAAATGCACATTCATTTTTCTCAGTTCGCAAGCCGAACCCATTTTTAACCAGAGATTGGTTCTCTGGGCCGGGTGCGGGACGTCGTGAAACCCCTAAGAAGACCCGTCTGCATGACCAGGTCACATAACCTTTTATATAAATATTTTTTATTTTTTTCTTTTCTTTTCTTTTTTCAAAAGCACCCGGTCTACCCTCCACTTTCAAGTTCGATTTTGATCATACTGAAGCTCGTATCTCTTAAAGCTCAAAAAAGAGAAGTTGTAGATCTCTTTTTTAGCTTCCCCAAAATTTTGAATTGTCTCGATCGGAACTTGGACGAGAAAGTTACGCCCAATTTACGGAGTAATGCCAAAACAGTCCATAAAACAGTGTATGGTAACTTCACGTCCGATTTCGACCTTGATGCAGCTAGTATTTCTCAAAATGCAAAACATGAAAATTTTAGAGAGTTTTCTTATATTTCTACGGTATCTTGAATCATTGGAATCGGAGGTTGGATGAGAGAGTTACGTATATATTACGAAGTACCGTCGGTTTTTAGCTTCCGATAATCGCCCTGCGATAAAAAATACCAAAAATTCATAATTTATTCAATAAAACCCAAATATTATAAATTGGACACCGTGCTAAAATATTGAGAGTAATTAGGTATTTAATTAAAAATATAAATCTCAATGCATGAATTAAAACACCTAATTACGTAGTTTAAGCGCGTAATCAATTTTCAACTCCATTGAACCCTATGCCTTCTTTATTTAAAGATATTCTTTGTGCACCATCCATTCTATCGAAGTTTTCTTTTCCTCTTGTGAAATTGTGAATTATTTTTGCTTGACCTTCAATTTTTCCTTTAAGATTACTGATTTCTAAATTTTGTATATTTTTACAATTTTCTTGTAGTTTTTCTTTGTCTTGAGATATCTTGATGATTTTATTCTTTAGTTCATAAATATTTGTGTCTTTCTCATTTTCCATAGAGAATTGGGATCGAAGATCTTCTATTTATTTCATCATCTTTTCATTCTTACTTTCTATTTTCTTGATTTTTAGATCCTTTTCTCTTTCAGTAGGATTTTTAGACTCCAATTCTTTTATCGCAGTTTCATTCTTATTTTTCAATGAAGTATATCATTTAGTTATTCTAACTAGAATCTTATGAGCTTTGAATAATTCACTTTATAGTTCTTCATAAGAAGGCACACTTTCATCATCGGAATCATTAGATGACTCACTATAGGAATCATTAATTGATTTGGATGAGGAGTTTTTCTTATCATCCTATGCCATATAGCAAGCAACCTCTTGGTCACTTGATTCACTTTTTAAACTACTAGAACGTAGATTATCCCATGTAGTGGCCTTCATTGCCCATTCATTTTTCTTTTTAGAATCTTTCTTAAGTTTTGGACAATTCGGTTTTAGGTGTCCAACTTTCTTGTAATTATAGTATGTAGGCAGTTCTTTCTTTGTTTCTTTCTTAGTTTCTTCCTCATTTGAACTTGATTTCTGAATTTTTATTTTGAATTTATTCTTCCTTCTTAGTATTCTTGCAAGCTTCTTAGATATGAAGGCTAGTTCATCTTCTTCATCTTCATCACTAGAGTTTTCTTTTGAAGCTTTAAAGACTATAGATTCTTGAGCTTTAGATTTACCACTTCTTTCATTCATGGCCATCTCATAGGTGAGGAGGGATCCTATGAGTTCATCTAGGGATGTATTTTTAAGATTTCTTCCTTCCGTTATAGCTGTGGCTTTTGGTTCCCATATTAGAGGAAGTCCTCTAAGTATTTTCCAGATCATCTCATAAGTGGAGTATGTTTTTCCTAAGGCATTTAGGGAGTTTATTATGTGTGTGAACCTAGTGTACATATTAGTGATGGTTTCATCTGGGTTCATCTTGAAAGCCTCATATTCACTTGTGAGCATGCCAATTCTACTATCTCTGACATTTATAGTACCTTCATAATTTACTTCTAGTTTATCCCAAATTTCTTTTGTTGTTTTACATGCCATAACTCTATTGAATTCATTAATATCAAGTGCACAATATAAGGCATTTATTGCACTAGAGTTAACTTGCAGCATTTTGTGATCTATTTCAGTCATCTCTTTTTCTTCTTTGGGTATTTCTTTTCCATCCGCTAGATCGATAGGGATTAAGTCACCATGTGTGACAACCTTCCAAGCTTTCAAATCAATGGTTTGAATATAAATTCTCATCCTTTGTTTCCTGCTCCAATACCAATTGAAAACTAAGGTGTAGTCCCAAGAGGGGGGGGGGGGTGAATTGAATTATTAAAATTTCTTTTAAATTCCTTCTATGAATTCTCAACCTTTTGTTTATTTATCAAATAAAACAAGTGCTTAATTAATTATTCAAAACACAAACCAATACTTCAACACAACACAAACAACTCAAGTAAACCAAAACTTAAACAATCATTAAACCAATCATCAACTTAAAATAATCAACCACTCAATATAATCTGCAACACTTTTGAAATTTAATCTTTTGCAGGAATTCAAAATATTTGTTTGTTTACAGCCTTGTGAATATATGTAAGCCCTATGGTTAATTGATTTGATTTCTCAATTTACTGTACAATCAACACTCTTTCCAAAAGCTTATACTTTAAATAAACTTTTAGTTAAAGAGTCTTTGGGTGTTAACCAATCAACGTACTCCCTTATGGTTTTTGCAAATTATTGATCAACCAACGTACTCCCTTTCGGTTTCCGCAATCCCAAAAACAAATTTAGCTTCAGTTTATTTAATTTCCAAACTACGTAGTATTTATGATCATGAATTCAGTTTATTTAATTATAAGTATGCTAAAATTTAAAGAGTAAGGGAAAAAGAGAGAGAGAGACGAGTTTTTACGAGGTTTGGCTTATCCCCAACCTACGTCCTCGCCTTAGGAAAACCACCTAAGGATTCCCAACCTACTTCCATCACTCATTTTAGTTGATTCAAGCAAACATATTTCTCTCAAACCATGCCAAGAACTAAGACAAGGGCAAACCGAAGCAACACTTATGGGAAGGATGACACTGAGGATATTAAAAAATGGTCGGTCTCTCTCGCTGCAAGGAGAATGTACAGAGAGCACATCAAATCCACATATCCAAAGGATTAAATCAGAAAATTAACATGAAAATCCTCATAGAAACAATAATCAACATTCAATTCACCAATACAAGGTCCAATATATAGCATGCAATTCTCAAATATCCAGCAAGATATCCAACAAGATATCCATTAAGCAGCATGCAAATAATACACAATAATATCCATATTCAGCTCGCATTGCTCAATTTCCAAAATAACAAAACTAGGATGAATTAGCAATTAAGATAAGAAAATGACAAAAAGTTTAAACAACAAACAAAAATATCAAGTATCAAAATATTACAACCCAATTGTTTGTAGTTAATGAAAATAAAAACAACATCCAATCTTCATCAATTATCATCACCATCAAAAGAAGAACCCTCCTCCTCCTCCTCCTCCTTCTCACCATCATCATCATCATCATCATCTCCCGAGCTTGTCTCCATGGGAGCCTTCCCTTTTGAAGTGGAAGAACCGTCTATATAACTTTTAATGCGCCCGAGCCGCTGATCAAATGAAGTTAAGATGGACTAGAGTGCATTATACTTTGCATTCATATCACCATGAAACTCACTCAGTTGATAATCCATGTGTTGATGATAATCAAGAAACTAGGAAGGAGCATCAATATTGGGTACTGCTAGAGCAGGTGGTACATCCTGAGGTGGAGCCTGATCTGGTTGTTGATTGGCCCCGAAGTCCGACATCACCTCTAGGAGCTCTACCAACCTTAGGTAACCACCCATGGTCCCAATACTTCTTGTATTCCATGAGTTTAACCATGGTAGATGAAAAGTTATCATATTGTGTGTGTTTGATGAACAATGTAAAGGGTGTGGTAACTTGTTGACCTTATAGGTCGCACCCAGTTTTGATAATGACAAATACTCAGTTATTTGATAATTGTCAAATGTTTGTGCAAGTTTAAATGAATATCCCAAGGAGGGATACTTGAAGCAACTAGATTACTCTGAAGACCTTTCATATTTGTAATTGTAAATTCAATATTTGTAATATGGGTCTGTAATAGTAACTTAGGATGTGGTCTTTATTCACCTTACCTGCATATCATGCATGTTGGATATATGGTAAGCTCAATAAGGCCATAGTAAGACTCTAGGTTACAACAGTCACACACATATACTATAATATATAGGAGTGTTTAAATTTGAGTTGAAATTGAACATAATTAGGAAAATTGAGAGAGCTCAGGTGACCGAACCCCTAGAGTTCAAAATTCCTCAGGCGCCTGAATTGTTGATAAGTCAACAGTTGACTTGGGCTCTCGGGCGGCCGAACCTTTTTGTGCGTATTGCCAACAGGCGTCCGAACCCCACAAAAGGAACAGTTCACCAACTCGGGCGATCAATCATTTTAGTTCAAAAAGGACCTCGGGCGACCGAACACATGAGTTCGGGCCACTGAACATTGGACCGGGCACTCGAAGTCACGAACAAAGGCTGCCAACTTTGATTCGGGCTACTAAAGCTTTACACGGGTGACCGAACTTACTTAATGACCTTTTCAGCCTGTGTTTGGTCGGGCGACCGAACCTAGGTTTAGCCACCCGAACCTCAGCTAGTTAAAATTATTTTAACTGCAGTAAAACAGGGTTAATTCGGGCTAAATGCATTTTAATCATTTGGGACTTTTTAAATTATTCCCATCATATCCCAGACCATTATATTTTTACCCTTGGCTATAAATATAAGTTCATTTGCAAGATTAGTAGAGAATTAGCAAAGTGATTAGCCAAAAAAAAAAAAAAAAATTCCTCTCTCTCGAAAATTCATTCTTTGGCCAAATACTCTCAAACTTTCATCCTTTTGATAAAATTTGAGATTATGAGAGTTCTTTTTTTGTAAGTGTGATTGCTATATTGTACTAAATACTCCCACCTGTTTGTGTGCTTGAGATAATTTCTTTGAAAACTTAGCTTAGGTTTATCCCGCATATTTTTCTATTATAAATCTTGTGTGGGATTAAACCAAGGAAGTGTAGGATATTTGCATCTTGTTGCAAGTGTCCAATAGCTTTGTTTTTGGTGTGCAAAGATTTTTTAAACAAGCAAACATTTTCAAACTAGCATTGTGCATATTACATTGAAGAAAACTTTCTTAAGCTAGTTTGATTATCCAATTTGTATACTTGGAATATTGATTTGCTATTGAAGTACTTTGTTTAGATTCCAAGATATTTCTTGTGTTGAATACTCTTGAGCATTATATTGATTATACTATGTTGAGTGTTGCTTGCACAAAACTTGCATCACTGAACTTACACTATATCCATGTTATTGATGTGTATGTGAATGTGCGTATTTGGGTATATTTCTGCTTTACATGAAAGTACCATTTCTGTACCATCTATTTGAGAGAATATTGTTGTATTTCTAGACGTGGCCTGAAGGGGCGGTAATCCCGCTCGATAATGATTGTTTGTAAAGGTTGAGGTCAACCCTGTGCTAATTGACCTGGTCTGTTTAGGTGCTGCTCCACCCGTTTAAGTGAGCAATTATAGTGGTAATCCTTGTACTAGTTAGCTAAGGCGGGGACGTAGGCAATTGGCCGAGCCTCAATAAAATTTCTGTGTGTCACTCTTACTTTACTGATTTCTAGTGCATGTGCTGTTAATTAAACCACTTTATTTAATTTTTGGTATATTTACATTACTTGCACTAGATTGACCATAGGGTTGTGAATATATTGGTGTTATAATATTTACCTAGGGATTAAATTTTAAAAATACCAATTCAACCCGCCTCTTGGGATCACGGTAAAGCTATCATAACTCCAAGATGACCAAATATTAGGTTTAGTACTCCTCTATGGGGAAGAATTACTTGACGTGCTTCTTCTTTGGAGGTCATCCACCTTAGGATTAGGCTTGGAAAATCCATGCACTTCCCTTTATATAGACACTACATTATAAAACAGTCTAAATAAGATAGATGGTCACGAGACCCCACCCTAGGCCAAATGTTATACGTAATGAGTATATGTATAATCCGTGCTTCAAGGTTAAGCTACCGATATAATGGATGGTGACCAAAGTAGATAGGTTCTTCACTCTTTATTAAAGGTAAGAACTCTTCAGGTATGAAGTCTCGTGCTATGATCCAAAATTTTCTGAGGTGTGGACATTCAAAATCACCAGCTTGAATCCTAAATCTAGTGGCTATTGTTTGTGGAGTAATTGCAAATGCCTTATCCATCACAGTAGCAGTATACATGTGTTTACCCTTTTCCATATTTTCATAAAATAATCTAACTAAATTAGGATATATGCCCCTAGGCTGATATGTAATGAATCTCTCCTGACTTAAGACATTAGACATTTGTAAGATGTTGGAAAAGTCCTTTCTCATAAAAGAAATGCCCAAGACCTTACCGAGAATAGGATCTATGGATCTTAAGTGCTCTTTGAACATTCTTCTTGTCGTGAGAGAGACAAGCCATTGTTGAAGAGCTTCAGAGTGATCATTCCATGAGGCGTTGCTGCGATCCACCCTTTGCTTTGTTCTTGACATGATTTTAGGAGAATGTACAGTTAAAACTTCTTAAAATCATGGGAAATAAGCAAAATATGAAGTTTTAATGGAGGTTTTGTGGCTCAAATGGGGTGAAAGAACACTAAGAAGTGGAAGAGAGACTTTGGGAGAGGAGAGATCAGTGTTCAGGAGCTTAAAGGTTTGTAAAATTAAGGTTTTTTTTTGCAAATAAAATATATTTATGTCTACGTAGTTCAGGCGCCTAACCTGATGTAGTCAGTCACCTGGCCTATCTGTATTTTAAAAACTCACAGGTCGGTAGCGAGTCAGTCGACTGATCTCGAATGTTCAGTTGCTTAAAGTGCCTGAACTTTGAAAAATATGCTAGTCAATGTCAGTTTAGTCAATTGATGTTGAAGGTCAGCCACTTGTCCTTTAGAAATTTTGAATCACTTACTCTCATGACCCAAGCACTCATTTTAATGAATTTCTTCCTCTCAAATCACTTCTCTACTATATAATGAGCCCTTATATAATAAGCCTAATTCTTATTGTATTGAGATGAAGCGATCCTCTAAAAGAGGTTTTGTGAAAGTATTTGCCCATTGTTCATCTGTGTTTATGATTTCAAGAATAATATCCTTCTTTTGCACATGATCTCTAAGGAAATGATATCTTATATCAATATGCTTGGTTCTAGAGTGAGATATAGGATTTTTGGAAATATTTATGGCACTAGTGTTATCACATTTAATGGGCATAGTCGAATATTCCAAATTAAAATCCTTGAGTTGTTTTTGCATATACAACATTTGTGCACAACAACTACCTGCTGCAGCATACTCTACTTCAGCAGTGGATAGCGCCATGGAATTCTATTTCTTGAAAAACCAGAATGCTAGAGAACGTTCTAAGAAGTGGCAAATACCACTAGTACTTTTTCGGTCTATTTTACATCCAGCGTAATTCGTATCCAAATAGCTGATCATTTCAAATGCTGTATCTTTAGGATACCATAAAACTAAGTCTATAGTACCTATCAAATACCTTAAAATTTTTTTAACAACTATTTGATGAGACTCTTTAGATGCCGATTGAAACCTAGCACATATGCAAACACTGAACATAATGTTAGGTCTATTGGCTGTCAAATAAAGCAAGCTACCTATCATGCGTCAGTAGTATTTAACATCTATTGGTTTTCCTCACTCATCTTTGTCTAGACTAATATAAGTGCTCATTGGAGTTTCCAATGGCTTGCCACCTTCTATATCAAATTTCTGGAGCAAGTCCTTTATGTACTTTGATTGATTGATGAATGTTCCATTTTTGGCTTGTTTAATTTGAAGACCATGGAAATACATCAACTCGCCCATCATGCTCATTTCAAACTCATCTTGCATGCATGTAGCACATTTTTTTCCATAATTACTCATTGTAGCATCGAATATAATATCATCAACATGGATTTGTATGATGAGCATATTGTTGATCTTAGATTTTATAAATAGGGTACTATCCATTTTTCCTCTAGTGAATCCATTTTTTAAAAAGAAGCCACTCAATCTTTCGTGCAAAGCTCTAGGATCTTGTTTTAATCCATATGAGGCTTTTGTTAGTATAAACACATGATTTGGAAAATGAAATTCTCCAAAACCAGGGGGTTGAACTACATACACTTCTTCATTGATATACCCTTTCAAAAATGCACTTTTTACATCCATTTTTTAGAGTTTGAAGGTCTCATGGGATGCATAGGCTAGTAGCATTCAAATTGCTTCCATTTTTGCTACGGGAGTAAAGGTCTCATCATAATCAATACATTCCTCTTGATTGTAACCTTGAGCTACTAATCTAGTCTTGTTACACACTACAATGTCATATTCATCCTTTTTATTCCTATAGACCCATTTAGTGCCAATTACTAAATGATCAGTGGGTCTAGGAACTAACTTCCAAACTTTATTTCTTTCAAATTAATCCAATTCCTTTTGCATAGCTACTATCCATGAATCATCATTGATTGCTTCATTTATATTCTTTGGTTCCTCTTGAGATAGGAATGCACAATGATTACATAGATTCTTTAATGAGGATCTAGTGGACACCCCTCATGATGGTTCACCTATGATTTGGTCCTTAGGGTGATTCTTTACAAATTTCCATTCCTTAGGCAATTCAGAATGTTTTAGAGAGTCATCATTAGATGGTACATTAGTTTTGTTGCTCTTATCCTTGATTTCATAAATTGCTAGGTCTTCTAAACCCTTTCTAATTTCTAAATCATCAACATCAGTAGGTTTAGAACAGGCGTTGTTCACTGCTTCATCCCAAAAGTATTTATGTAGGTTATGCT
This sequence comes from Malania oleifera, assembly GCF_029873635.1. NCBI lineage: Eukaryota > Viridiplantae > Streptophyta > Magnoliopsida > Santalales > Ximeniaceae > Malania > Malania oleifera. Next base: position 85,938,327 of record NC_080426.1, on the reverse strand, counting down.
CATTTAGCATGGTCTTAGCCATTTCCTAAAGTGGTTTATTCTTCCTTTCAAAAAATCTATTTTGTTGAGGTGTATGTGGTGCTGAAAAAGTTGTGAGAAATTCCATTTTTGTCACAAAGTTTTCAACATCTCTATTTTTGAATTCTCCACGCTTATCATTTCTAATGTGTAGAACACCATACCCTTTTTCATTTTAAAGCTTCTTACACAGGTTGGTTAACATTTTACACACTTCATCCTTGGAGGATAATAATAATACCCAGGTAAACCTGGAGTAGTCATAAACTATGACAAAAGTACATTGCTTTCGTCTTAGGCTTTGTGTTTTAGTGGGGCCAAATAGGTCTAGGTGAATTAGTTCTAGTGGCCTACCAGTGGAGATGTGTTGCTTCTTCTTAAAGCTAGTCTTGGTTTGCTTTTCAAGTTGGCAAGTATCATAGACCTTATCTTTTGTGAACTTTGTGCTGGGTAAACCCTTGGCTAAGTTTTTTTTTAACTAACTTTGACAGCAAGTCCATGTTGGCGTGTCCTAATTTCCTATGCAATAGCCAACTAGCTTCATTTAAGGCTGTGAAGCATTTAACTTCTAGAGATACCAGGTTTTCAAAGTTTATGCAATATACATTTTCAACCCGGTTTGCAGTCAATAATATTTCATGATTTTCAGTATGTTCAACTATACATTTGTCCTTATTAAATGTTATGTCAAAACCCTTATCACTTAGTTGACTAATGCTAAGTAGATTATGCTTTAACCATTAAACCAATAAAACATTGTTAATTATCAAAGAGGGTTCCTTACCGACTTTGCCGATGTCGATAATTCAACCTTTGGTATTATCTTCGAAAGTGACATGTCCACCATCCTTTAGTGTCAACGAGGTGAACTTGGACTTATAACCAGTCATATGCCTTGAGCATCCACTATCCAAGTACCATTTATCTTTTAATGGGGTGGACCTAAAACATACCTTGTCTTCTCTTGCCATAAAACAAAGGTTGGTTACTTTGTGATCACTTGAGTCACTTTCTGAGCTACTTGAGTTGGAGTCATCCCAAGTAATTACTTTCATTGCTTTCTTCTTCTTCTTCTTCTTCTTAGCATCTTTCTTAAGTTGTGGATAATCAGGCTTTATATGGCCTATGGTAGGCTCGCCAAGGCTTGGGTTCTTAACTATGAAAAATAATATTTATACTACCTAACAATCCCAAGTTCACTAGAAAGTGGGGAAGTCGGGTGTCGATCCACAGGGACTAAACCGTATGGTTATAAACCTTTTCTTAATTTTTCCATTGTTGCCTCATGTAAAAGAAAGAGGAAAAGGTGTTATTTTGCAATGAGTGTTCTAACAACTACTGGAAATCATGTAAAATCTAAGTTACCCTACTCATACAAAGCGATGTTTAGATATGAATTAGTCGCTGGACGCCATGCCTCTGACTACTCTAAACTAGCTATACATAAGAGTACTAACCCGAGAATCTTAGACCAAGTAGGAGAGGGTCATTCGAGGGCACAGGGTAGCAAGGGTGCACCAACCGTCCGAAGCATTGTTGGGAACCAAAGTATACACTATCTCAACGATCACACAAGCACCTTTGCGGTTCCATAGCCAACTACTTCTAGCTGGTTGAGGTTATAGTAGTGCTTATCCTTTCATGTAAGACTTCATCAAAATCAAAGCAGTAAGTTAAAGTATGTGAATAAAAGTAGCAAAAATAATTTCTTATTGCAAACAGATTTGTCTATCACCAACAATCACAAATAAAAAAGAGAACCACAATAGAAATATAAAGGAAAGCAAGTAAATCTAATCTAAATGGTTCTCAATGGTGTTCTAGGTCTATCACTAACCCAAAATTGGCAAAAAAGGAACCTTGAGCTATTGTTCGTAGCGAATATTTATAGGCTCTAGGGTTTACAAGGTTTGATTTTCAGTTTAGGAAAGTTTGTAGCAAATCTCGCGTAGAAGATCGTCACCATCGACCAATTCACTCCCATGCTTCCCTTGTTCGAACCTTGGTTGAGACTTGCGGGAAATCAGGGATTTGAATCTTCAGTAGTTTCAGCTAATTTGCTCCATAGGGTCTTGCTAGTTGAGTTGATGATCGAGACTTGAAGTATCTCAAGCTCTAGGAAATCTCAAAAACTCGACATAGCCGCCCCTTATGGTCTCTTTGGTTGAACATTTCGTCGATACTCTCGATAGTTTTGGCTTTGACATGCTTCAGTATCTCAACTTGGTTGCCCCTTGAGAGTCATTTGGTCAAAGACTTGGTCGATCCTTGCTGCAATTCTTCTTCAGCTAGAAACCTTGGAGTCTGAAAATGATTACTTAGTCGCCCCTTGTGTTGCTAGTCGCACCACTTGGTCAAACATAGTATTCTTTCTCACGGTGATCCAAGTCTTTAGGAACTTGGCTGAACATCTGAATTGAACTTTATTGACTCCATATTATCCTTTAGTTTTTCATATGCCTAACTCCATGGTTTCAACCTATTTTCCTTGAAAAGACCGACAAACCTTGCATAGCTCCGAACAATGATAACAATGGGTAATTACATAATAAAGTAAGGATAAACAAAGTTCGATGAGGGTCTAAAATAATGCATTTTGGGGACTCATCACAACCCCCAACTTACACTTTGCTAGTCCTCGATAAAATTAAAATCTAAGAAAATTATAAAATCCTATCTCTCTCCCCTTTCGTGGTAAATACGGTTGCATTTACTGTATGCTACAAGGTTTTAAATCCCTAGGTTGATCTTAGTGGAAAATTTCTAGTCTCATGAGGGTTTCTAGGGCGATACCCACAAACACCAATTCCAATGAACATTAAATGAAAACGCATAAAACAAAGATATACCATTTCACACACAAGAATATCACCGAATTATATATAAGCTCTTTTATACATAACTTTTCTATACACGCGACTCCGAAGAAAATCACTCACACAAGTCTCAACGTTATACTATCATCAAGAATAGCATATTCACAAAGAGTCAACCAGCAATGATACTTCAGAGTTAATGTAGTCATATTATTTTGAGTATAGATAGGTGAAATCATAAGGCATGTGTAAAGTGCATGACTCGTTACCCTCAGGATATCCGTGGACACCTACGAACAATCATCTTGACTCACCCTTACTAGTATATCCTAAAAAACACTCAAGAAGATAGGTTCACTCATCATATGTGAGTTAGAGTGTCATAATCAAACATCCCAGATATTTTAAGGAACAAACACTAAAGATATGGAGTGAACTAGTCTGAAGAGGATCTAGCCTATTTGTGAGGTGTTGGGGCCTTCACCCTAGTATCTTCTCACCTACTTGTCATATCCAACCAAAGCGACCCTAGGCCAACTTATTCATTGACCACACATAAATATATCTTAGGTAATGGGTAGCTGAAGAGTCTTTATATGTGTAGAACATGTGTCGCATCCGTTGCTTGAACTTTGTTGTATTTATGGGGCATGTGTACTCATTCTTCTGCTCATTTTCTTCATTTTACATATTCCCTTTTTATGGTCAGCTAGGACAATCATTACAACACTTTGTATCTTCATAGCACCACTAGGAATTAAACTCAAGTAGGAGTCCCTGACATAAATCTATCTCTAGGGGTGGTTCAGTCTTCACATCTTAAGTAGGCTACAAGACCTAGGTTTTTATCTCCCCAATTGATGTCACCTTTAATCTAGCAAGTCAAGAATAAATACGAGTATACAAAGAATAACTAGAAAAAGGAAAGTTGAGTTTCAAAAACTCAGAGTTTGATGACAGCAACTCAAGAAATGAACAAATAGCTCAATAGTATCTCACAAGGTGTCGTAGTCGCCACAGGTGTTCTCTCAGTGCTCTCAAGGAACCCTAAGTACTAGCAATCATGTGTAAGTATGTTTTCAGCCTTATAAGATACCATGTAAATAATAGAGTTTATACAACCATATTAACACAAATGAACCACTACTCAACCAAGGTAGAGTTAGAAATCCTAGATTAGCCATATAATGAGAAATTACACAAGTAACCCACTACATTGTCAGTGAGCATAACAAGGTCATGTTAGTGATGGGTCTACACATGTAACTTCTAGGTTATATGCAAGTATGTAAAGGGTATAAAGTAGTGTTAATCATGACATAATCAACAATGTTCACCGGAAAAGGAAATTTGAATTTTTCATTTTTGTGCAAAAAAGTGCCATACAGTGTAGCCTACCCCTACCCCTAACTTAGAACTTTAGTGTCCTCACTAAAGTGTGAAAATAAAGAACCTAGGAACAATGGAGGAAACACGACACATAGTGTAGTGAAGTCAACCAATGTACCTGCACATTAGATAATATAAAATCTAGAAATAACATGCATGCAATAATACACTATAGCACAACAAATGATTCCAAAAACACCATGTAGATTTCATTAATATCAAAGGGCAGTACAACATATAGAAAGACCTTATGAGTACTAAGAGTGCCACCAGAACATGGTGTGATAGACAAAGAAACTACAAAATAAAAGAAAATAAAAACAAAATTTGCCGTAGAAGCACAATACATAAATAGAGAAGCCACTAAGTCCTTTCACTTTTTCTCCAACTTTGACTCTGAGTCAGAAATATGGACTGGATTTGCATTAGAACTGCCGAGGCCATCATAGTTTTCTATAGCAGTGATTATCTTTTGGAGAGCTTCCACCAATGCATCCCATATTACCAAGCCCAAGGTAGTGGGTGGTACACTAGTAGGCATTGGTGGAACCTCACGAGGCACCCGTGGGGTCTGCATCCTTTCCACCAGCTATTGTTGTTCCCCAGTGCCATCCTACCTCTATGCGAATGATTTCCCCCTCTGGTGCCGGCGATTCCAAAGGGGAGTCTGGAAGGGCTGGCCGTGCTCCTCTTTAGTCTTTGTCCTTGAGTGTAGCTCCATTTATATAAGAGAGTATAGAATACGGAGGGGCACAAGTGTTCAAGAAGTTACAAGGCTTAACCCTAAATTGAGGAACCAAAACTTGAGTGATGGAGAAGGGGTCGAGAATATGGCTGATGGCTGGAGGATAATTGCAGGATTAGGGACGATACTTGGGGCTTTAGTGACGAAGTTGAAGGGAGGGGCAACAAGGATCGACCAAGAGGCAACAATGGCGGGAGTTGAAAATTAGGGTGCAAAATAGGATTTTAAATGATGTTGGACCTTCTTGACTAGGTCGCACTAGATCTTGTGTTGGTCGCATTTGGTCGCACCCTTTTACTTTAATAGGAAAACCTCACTCCTAACAAGGTCGTGCCTAACTGGCAGTGCTGGTTGCCAACATTGTTGAACCTCTTGATATTTCAAATTTCAGTAGAGTTCAGGGACTGGATCAAGTCACCTATATACGTGATGGTTACCCCTTTAGTCTCACCCCCAACTTATCCTAAAGCTTGCTCTAAAAACTCTAAACCTGAGTTATTCTACTATATACAAACTATGAACTTAGGAAGAAAAGAAAAATTGTAGGGTTGCATCCTGGAAGTTCTTAATTTATTGTCTTTAGCTGAACTCATGAATGCCCATATTGAACTCATCCTGGTTCAAAGTTAAAATTCTTCTCCCCTCTTTCCATATCACTCCCTTTCTTGCTTACCCCCGAATTTTCCTCTAGATCGGAATCCAAGTCATGAATTTCACTACTTAGTTTGTAAGGATCCTCCAAGCTAGATGAAGAGGGACTCTTGGCCTGAAATGTTTCTTCAAATGGATCCCTCCACATAATTGAGGGAACCTCTTCCCCAATGACTTGATCCATCATGCCCTCATCCACAGCTTGGACGACTTTAAGTGGATGTTGGGGAACATAAAATACATTCAGCCGAAGTTGCTTATGGCCAAGGGAGATGTCCATGATCCCTGTCTGGCATTGAATGCATGCATTAGTCATGTCTAAGAATGGTCATCCCAAAAGGACATTGATCATATTCGTGGATGGTTCCATATCTAAGATAATGAAATCGACAGGGTAATGGAACTCTTCCACCTTGACTACTACATCCTTTACCACACCCCGCGGTTTCTTTATGGAACGATCACTAAGACACAATGTGACCAGGGTGGGCTGAAACTCTCTTATGTTAAGTTTCTGGTAAGCCGAGTATGGGAGGATGTTCACGCTCGCTTTTAAATCTAAAAGAGCCTTATCAATAGTGTAACCGCCAATTGCACATGAAATAATGGGTGAGCCGGGGTCTTTCAGTTTAAGAATGAGGTGCCTTAATATCAATGAGCTCATGTGCTTAGCCCACTTTACTAGTCTATTCATATGCACCCTCGACTCGTGCTCCTGCATGTACAAGTCCTTATAGAACTTAGTGTATGCAGGTGTTTGCTTGATATCATCTAAGATAGGCTTGTTGATATTCACTTGTTTAAATATGTCCTAGATGGATTGTGTGGAAGCCTCCTTCCTAAACAAAGAAGGTGGAAGAGAAGCTGTAGAGGATGATATTGGAGAGGCATGAAATGCGCTATGAAGGGCATAGTGAGGCTTGGTTCCTCTTATGACAAGATTCAGAATAGAGGGTTTATGTATTAAACTAGAGGAGGATAGGGTGCAAGAATCAAAGTTGGGTCCTTCCTTCTTTTCTTCCTCACCCTTTTCCTCACCCAACTGCTCCTCTACCTTATTGTTTGTCATCCTGCCACTCTTGAGAGTGGTCACCGCTTGGGCCTGCTCATGAAATGATAAGGGATCAACGTCCAATTCACATTCCACCCCGTATTGTCCCTTGGGGTTCACTATGGGCTAACTCGGAAACTTGCCCTCATCTCTCTGACTCAAGGTAGTAGCTAGTTGCCCCATGGTGGCTTCTAGCTTCACGATAGATTAGAAGTGAGAGTGAAGGAGCTGCCAATCTACTTGGTGGTAAGCCTCAATCCTCTTGTGGGCTTTCAACACCGTCTCATGAAATGTATTGTACTTGGGCTGAGGAGGAGGTGGCTGCTGAAATGATGAAGGTCTTGGGGTAGACATGGAATGATTTTGAGAATTACTATATAAGTGTAGCAGTTGAGTATTAGGGGCATGTGGAGGTCTTTGGGATTAAAAACCCAGAGCTTATAGCTTCTAAGAGAAGTTAGAATGTTGTTTCCACCCAGGGTTGTACATATTAGAGTAGAGGTCGTTTGATGGTTTATTGTACCAATTATGGGTAGAGTTAACTTCTTCCTACCCAAGCTTAGGTTGGGATGGCACATGTGGGCAATTTTAGCAAGAATGGAAGGGGTCGGAACAAATCGCACATACTTCTACATAGGCCTTTGACTTTTGTTGTTGTCTTAAGGACAAGCACTGATCTAGATTTTTCGATATGGTGTGTAGGGTGGGTGCCAGATCATGGTTTGTGGTCAACTCATAAAATCGCTTAGGTTTGGAGGTGGATGGGTTGGGGGGTCTACGAGTAGCAATGGTGTGCTGCTGAGAATTCTCAACTAGGTTCTCAAAAAGAACCCATGCCTCATTCTCATGCTTTGTGAGGAAAGTACCTCCGCATGATGCATCAACCATCGACCTATATCTCTTAGATAACCCTTCATAAAAGGTTTGGATTAATTGCCACTTTGAGACCTGATGATGTGGGCATTTATAGAGTAAATCTCTAAAGCGCTCCCAAGTCTCGAAAAAGAGTTCCCTATATATCTATGTGAAACTCGTGATGGCTCTTTGAAGCTAATTAGTCTTCCCAATTGGGAAGTACTTCTTTAGAAATTTGTGTTGCATGCTTGCTCAGTTAGCCACCAAGTTCGGCCCTAAAAATGTCAGCCAATATTTGGCCTTATCCTTTAGAGAGAACTGAAAAGGCCTAAGATGAAAAACATCATCACTAAAATTGGGTATGTGGATGGTGGTGCAAATTTATAAGAATTCATCCAAATGCTAGTAAATATTTTCAGTGGAGATCCAATAAAAAGTGGGCAGTATCGAGATGATAGAAGTCTTTATCTCGAATTGGGCCACCTGAACATCTAGGAATCGGATGCAAGATGGTGAGATGTATGCATTTGGTACAAAGTAGTCCCTAAGAGTCTGAAGTTGTTGCTCTCCCATCACAGGTGGACAGGGAGCTTGGTGTTCTAGGATTTGGTTAGCGGGAACTGGTGGGTTTTTTTCAGCCATGACTTTTGGCTTAGACAACTTAGTAAATTCAAGACTTAAGGTTGGCTTCCTAAGTGACCTACGAGATTTCTCAATCTCGAGGTCTATGGAAATCATCTCTGGGTCCATTTACACAATTTAAGCATAGAGATTCAAGACTTCAATATACAAACAAAGAAGAAAAACAAAGATATATACAAAAAAAGCAACAATATTCTGAATGAGAAATCGGCTAACAACCGTACCCTAGTCCCCGGCAATGGTGCCAAAATTTGGTAGGCTTGCCAAGGCTTGGGTCCTTAACTGCCAAAAATAATATTTGTACTATCCAACAATCCCAAGTTTAGTAGAAAGTGGGGAAGTTGGGTGTTGATCTATAGGGACTAAACCGTGTAGTTATAAACCTTTCTCAATTAGTCTATTGTTTCCTTGTGTAAAAGAAAGTGAAAAAGGTGGTATTTTGCAATGAGTGTTCTAACAAATACTGGAAAGCATGTAAAATCTAAGTTACCCTACTCCTACAAAGCGATGCTTAGATATGAATTAGCCGCTAGATGCTATGCCTCTGACTACGCTAAACTAGCTAAACATAAGAGTACTAACCCGAGAATCTCAAGAGGGAAAGGGTCATTTGAGGACACAGGGTAGCAAGGGTGCACCAACTGTCCAGAGCATAGTTGGGAATCAGAGTATACCCTATCTTAATGATCACACGAGCATCTTCATGGTTTCATAGCCAACTACTTCAAGTTGGTTGAGGCTGTAGCAGTGCTTATCCTTTCATGCAAGACTTCATCAGCATCAAAGTAGTAAATCAAAGCATGTAAATTGAAAGCATGTAAAGAAAAGTAGGAAAAATGGTTTCTTATTGCAAATGGATTCATTTGTCATTAACGATGAGAAATACAAAAGAGAACCACAATAGGAATGTAAAGGAAAACAAGTAAATTTACTCTGTGGTGGTTCTCAATGGTGTTCTAGGTCTGTCACTAACCTAGAATTGGCTAAAGAGGAACCTAGAGCTCATGTTCATAGTGAATATTTATAGGATCTATGGTTTGCAAGGTTTCATTTTCAATTTAGGAAAGTTTGCAGCAAATCTCACACAGAAGATCGTCGCTATCGACCAAGTCACTCCCATGCTTCCCTTGTTCGCGCTCTGGTTGAGACTCATGGGAAATCAGGGATTTGAATCTTCAGTACTTTCAACTATGTTGCTCCATAGGGTCTTGCTAGTCGAGTTAATGGTTGAGACTTGTAGTATCTCGAGCGTAAGGAAATATTAGGAACTCGACATAGTCGTCCCTTATGGTCTTTCTAGACAAACACTTCGTCGATACTCTCGATAGTTTTGGCTTCAGCATGCTTCAGTATCTTGACTTGGTCACCCCTTGAGAGTCACTTGGTCGAAGACTTGGTTGATCCTTGCTGCAATTCTTCTTTTGTTAGAAATGTTGGAGTCTGCAGATAATGACTTAGTCGCCCCTTGTGTTTCTAGTCACACCACCTGGTCAAACATAGTATTCTTTTCTCTTGGTGATCCTAGGATTTAGGAACTTGGCTAAACATCTGAACTGAGTTTTGTGGACTCCAAATTCTCCTTTATCTTCTTGTATGCCTAACTCCTTGGTTTAAACATGTTTTTTGAAAAGACCAACAAACCTTGCATAACTTCGAACAATGATAACAATAGGTAATTATATAATAAAGTAAGGACAAACAGAGGTAGATGAGGGTCTAAAATCATGCATTTTAGGGACTTATCAACTTACCTTTGTAAAATTATAGTAAGTTGGGGGTTCAACGTTAGTTTCTTTCTTGCTAGATTCACCTTTGTCCATTTTAGTTCCTTTAAATTTCTAGAAAATCTATTATTCTTTTTAAAGAATTTTCCTAGTCGTCTAGTGAACAATGCTAAGTCATCATCATCCAACTCATTATCTTCTCATCACTCAATCTTTCCTTTAAAGCTTTAAGTGCTATTCATTTCTTATGTTTTCTAACTTCAGTAGTCCTTTCATTTATAGCCATCTTATATGTGAGAAGTGACTCTATGTGTTCATCTAGGGAAGTGTTCTTCAAGTTTCTACCTTCGGTTAAGGAAGTGGCCTAACGTTCCCAAATAAGAGGGAGTCCTCTAAGGATTTTCCTAATCATTTCATATGTAGAGGAGTTTTTCCCTAGTGCATTCAGGGAGTTAATTATATGAGTTAACCTAGTGCACATACTAGTTATGGACTCCTCTGGAACTTGGTTTGTCCTAAGTGATGACTTTATTTTTCTTTTTGGAGTCCTTCTTGAGAAATGGACTTGTGAATTGCTGTGTTATCCTGAATTGGGTATTTTAAAAAATTAAGTCCTTTTAGTTCTAATTTTGAAAAGTATCAATTACAAACTTGCAATCTACTTGATACCTATCTTAATGTTTCACAATTAATCAATTTAATGTGTGTCTTTATCAAGCATACAATTTTACCCAATTACACAAAAACTTATCAAATGCTCAACTCATACACAATAAACATATAATTTAAATATAAGCGGAAATTAAAAGGAGTTAAGGGAAGAGAGAACACAAACACGATTTTTACGAGGTTCGGCCTACCCCAGCCTACGTCCTCACCTTGAGCAACCCACTCAAGGATTCTACTAAAAATCTGCTCCTTTAATTGGAATGGAGCTTCCCTTATAATTTGCTGCTTACAAGAGGCGTAACTTCCTCCTCAACCCTGGTTCACAGCTCGAATCGTGAATACAAAATAAAATTACAATTTCTACAAAAACTCAAATTGCTTTTAACCAAGCTAGTGAGTACAATAGAAATTATAGTACATACTTATATGATAAAAGGTTGAAGCTTAATTTGTATGTATCAATATGATCTTTATATAAAGAATGAGGTGCTTCACAAATCTACCCTTTAATCAATATCTAACAAAAATGATTTTATAAAAATATGCTTTGGAGAAACTTAGGGTTTTATTTTAAAGTATTTTATACAAGAATATAAACTAAGATCTTTTTTAAAATAATCTTCAATAATTCACAGATCAATGTTCTTGTTATCAAATAATTAGTAGACTTAAATCTTTGAATAAAAATATAACTTTGAATCTTGCAAAGATTTAAACAAACTACTTAAAAGATACTCCGCAAAAATATGTATTTAGAAGCTCTAAAAATTTAATCAAATAGTTTATGCAATAACAAAATATCGAGTCTTTGAATGAAAATAAAAACTTGAATATCACAAATATTCAAACTTTAGCAAAATCCTTTCTCAAATAAAATTTTCAAGTAATAACACATGAATTTTTCTTCTCAATAAAGATAGTAGATATATGAGTATGAAAAACAACTTTGAGGTATATATATATTTAAATCACAAACTAACAACTTATTTATGAAACCTTAATCACCAAGGAATGCTTGCAAGATGTGTAGATGAAATTCCTTTGAAAAGCTGAGATGATTTGCCCAAAGAGTATAGATGTAGTAGAGTATTGGCAAATTCTTTAGAGTGGAGGCACACTTATCACAAGATCACAAGATTAGTCTCTCTAAAGTGTTCTACTTGTGTCTCTAGGGTTTAGGATGTGTTTAAATAGTGTTCTTACTCTCAGATTAAATCCTGGCCATCAGATCATTTAAAAATAAAGGTTTTACGTCCGTGTCTGTGCTAAAACGTCATTATGCATCATAACCTTCATTGACGAATGGGTACATTCGTCGATGAGGGTACAACACTCGTTCATCGACGAGGCCACGAGTTTGCCGATGAGAGCACTGTCTGAACTTTTTAGGCTCTCTGTATTTTTTTGTCGCTAAGAGAACACTCTTCATCGCCGAGCGGCCTTCATACGTTCATTGATAAGGCCTCTAAAATTTTCCTCAAAAATTTTATTCAACCTAGAACTAATGTAAATGAATCTTTCATGGAATGCATGAGTCCTAAGGTCTATCTAGGGTATATTTAAGCTTCGAATTAAATCATATAAAATATGTAAATACATTCAATTCTAAATACCCATTCCCATTGAAGATCTTGAACTTGAAGCTTGCTTCTTCATCCTTTTATTCTTCTAGTTCCATGGATTGGGCCAAGTGATATGTACTTTAGGTTCCTCGTGGCTTCCATATCAAGCTTACTGTTCGTGCATTCTAAATCATGATCCTGTTCACAAACTCAATTGCACAGGTCAAATACCAAGTGATTTGTCATTATCAAAATAGGATTGGACTCAATGAGTCAACAAGACACTCCGGCTTGATGTGGCCAACCTTTTTGTAGTTGTAGTACATCGGAGGATCTGACTTCTTTTCTCTCTTGCTCGAATCTCCTTTTTGTGTTCTCGAGCCCTGATATTTTTTGGGAGATTTCTTGTTCTTTTTAATGAACTTTCTAAAATTTTTGGTCGACAAGGCCATGTCCTCAATAGAGTCCTGATCACTTTCCTCATTAAAGCTACTCGCTGAAGCTTTGAGAGCTGTAACTTTCTTTGTTTTGCTCTGTTCATTTATCCTCTCGTTGATCGCCATTTCATATATGATGAGGGATCCAATGAGTTTGTCTAGCGTCATTTCTTTCAAATTTCTCCCTTTAGATATAGATGTTGCTTTTGGTTCCCAGATTGGAGGTAATCCTCTGAGTACCTTCCTGATCATCTAATAGGAAGGATAAGTCTTTCCAAGAGCATTTAAAGAATTTGTGATGTGTGTGAAACAAGAATACATAGACTGTATAGATTCATTAGGAGTCATTTTGAAATCTTCATATTCACTAGTAAGCATATCAATACGACTATCCTTAACATCCTTAGTTCCCTCATATGTGATTTCTAGTTTATCCCAAATCTCTTTAGCAGTTCTGCAAGCCATGATTCTATTGAATTCATTTGCATCTAAAGCACAATATAAAGAATTTATAGCACTATCATTTACTTGTACTAACTTCATGTCATCTTCACTAAAATCATCTTCAGATTTAGGAACACATTTATTTTCAATAGTTGTCATAGGTTTATATTCTCTCTTGGCAACAACCCTCCACACTTTTCAATCTATGTTTAAAGAAAAATTCTCATTATTTGTTTCCAAAATGTATAGTTAACACCACAAAAGAATGAAGGGTGTGAAGATGATTATCCTCACCAAAAGGGGATACACGAAGATGAGCCATGTGATCTTTATACAAATACATTTAAGCTTTTTGTAACAATGCTCTGATACCAATGGTGAGTTTTTGTGTAATCCCAAGAGGGGGGAGGGGTGAATTGGATATTTTAAAAATCAAGATAAACTTTTTAGCCTATTTTTAAAACACAACCACTCTCAAGTTTAGGGTTAATTAAACATTCATAAAACTATAAATAGTTAAACATACAAGTGCGGAAATATAAATGAGAGTAGGGATAGAGAAAACAAACATGGTGATTTTTACGAGGTTCGACTATTTACTGATGAGTCCCTAAAATGCATGATTTTAGACCCTCATATACCTTTGCTTATCCTTACTTTATTATTTATTTACCCATTGTTATCATTGTTAGGACCTACGCAAGGTTTGTTGGTATTTTCAGGAAATGGAGGTTAAACCCAAGGAGTTAGGCATACGAGAAGCTAAAGGAGTATTTGGAGTACACAAAGCTCAAATTCAAATGTTTAACCAAACTCCCAAAGCTTCAGAACATCAGAGAAAAGGAAGTCTTTGCTTGACCAAGGGGTGCGACCAACAACACAAGGGGCGACCTAGTCTTCCACTGCAGACTCCGAAGTTCAGACTGAGATCGAAATGCTGCAAGGCTCAACCAAATGATTGACCATGTGACTCTCAAGGGTGACTAAGTTGAGATGCTGAACTCTCCTGAGTCAAGAAATACTGAGAGCATCGACCAAGTGGTCGACCAAGAGACCTTGAGGGGCTACTATGTAGAGTTCCTGAGATTCCTTGAAGATTAAGATCTTGCAAGTCTCGACCATCATCTCGACCAGCGAAGCCTTGAAGTGCGACTTAGTCGAAGACACTAAAGATTCAAATTCCTAATTTCCCATGTGTCTTTGCCAGGGTGCACATAAGGAAAGCATGGGAGCGACTAGGTTAACGACAACGATCTTCTACACGAGATTTGCTGCAAACTTTCCTAAACTAAAAATCAAACCTTGTAAACCCAAGAGCCTATAAATATTTGCTATGAACATGAGCTCTGGGTTCCTCTTTGGCCAATTCTGGGTTAGTGACAAACCTAGAACACCATTGTGAGCCATCACTCTGTTGTAGGGGCGGCCGTTTGTGAGAGATGACTAGAATAATAAGGAGTGATTTTCATTTGCTTTGTTAGATTAGATGATCATTTAGTTGTATAGACAGTTGTTAGTGACAGACGATTCAAATACAAAGGCTTGATCTTTTTACATGCTTTCTCTTTACTGCTTTCATTTACATGCTTTCAATTTACTGCTTTTGATTTATTGTTTGGTTTTGATGAAAGGTTGTCTATAAGGATAAGCACTACTACAGTTTTAGTCAGGTAGAAGTAGTTGGCTACGGATCCATGAAGGTGATCGCTTGATTGTTGAGACAGGGTATACTCCAGTTCTACACCGTGCTTCAGACGGTTGGTGCACCCTTGCTACTCTATGCCCTTGACTGACCCTCTCTTGCTTTGGCTTGAGGAGCTCAAGTTAGTATACTTATGTATATCTGGTTCAACGAAGTCAGAGGCAAGACATCCAGCATCTTATTCGGATCCAAGAATCACTTTGTAGGAGTAGGGTACTTTTGCTTTTACTTGCCCTCCAATAGTTGATAGAAACACACTCTTTGCAACAATATTGAAATTGGAATAGCTTTCCCAAGATGGGGGTGAATTGGGATTTAAAAATTTTATTCCTCCTTTTTAATACCTTTTGTGTTATAACAATAATCAATGCTCAAACACAATCAAAATTAATTCAGAGTAATCACAATCAAAGTAAAATTATCAATCACTCAATTCTTGTAATAATAGCTCTGTATCAATATGAAAATTTGCTGAACTTGTATAAGCCCTGCATCAATATGAAAATTTGCTAAACTTGTATAAGCCCTACATCACAATTACACTTCTTCCCAATGTTCAGCTTTTAAATAAACTTTCATTATAATGAGTTAAGGAAGATCAACCAACGTAGTCCCTTTCGGTTTCCGCAATCAATGCTGATCAAACAAAAACAAATTACCTTCCGGTCTATTTAATAACTGAACACTCATAATTTATTAATTTTAAAGCAACCACACAGATTGTAACTTTTGTTAAAAAAAATAAAGAGTAGGGAAGAGAAAGAAGAACATAGGGTTTTATGAGATTCGATTTCAACATGGCCTACGTCCTCGCTCTTGGAAAAATCACCAAAGGATTCACTATCACCGTTCCTTTACCAGGCGGAACAATACCAGTTACAACACTCCTTGGGTAAGGCTAGAGCTCGCCTTCTCCAAACAATATCCCCTTGTTTGGTCCAATGATTCAGCATTCGAACCGTCAATCAATCTATTACAAAGATATAAAACAAGGAGAACAAAAACTTGCTCCTCAAAGAGCTGATTAGTACAAATTGAAAAACTACGTACTTCAGTAAATTTAGAATATGAAAATTCAATATGAAGCTCTAAAGATTTATCACCGTAAGTATTTTTCAAAGGATGAAAGAATCAACAACGATGCACAAACACAGTGAGAAACTCAGCAAGACTTCAGAGATTTTTGTGAGTGATGAGAGCAATAGAAAGCTTTCAGAATTTCAGTAAGCTTTGAGAGAGTATGATAGCTGAATTGATTTCTTGGTATCTAAATTAATGAACCTTGAGGGTATTTATAGATGTAGAAAGACTTCTTACTTGTTCCCCAAGTTTACTTGGAGTAGGGTCCAAGTTGTAAATTAGTTTGGGCTTCAAATAATTTAAATTTCAAAAATATGCCCGTTGGAAATTTTAAAATCTACTGTGAGCCAGACGATTGTGTAGTCACTGGTAGTCGTCTATTCATGTATATCATACATATATATTTTTTTCAAATAGAAAGGTGGCAGTCGTCTAGCAGAACACATACAGGCATCTCACTTGACACTGGTAGTCGTCTGTCTGAACCTTAATAGTCATCTATCAGGCTTCTAACTTCTATTAAAATTCTCCAAATAAGCCAGTCATCTATCACTACACAGACATTCATCTGTCCAATAGACTTTGTTTCTTTTGAAAAATTTTTTTATCTCTTTCATTTTTGCTTAGATATTCTTGGAGTATAAACTTGTTTAACTTTGAAAAATGTGTTCTAAGATTTTAAAACTTCAGATTTCTAAGTGTGTCTTTGCCTAATGAGCTTCAAAATGAAAATTCATATTTGAATCAACTTTGAAGTACTTACAAAGCTTGTTTTATAAACACATTTGACACTTCTTTGCTTTGAGTCCTTTTAATGCTGCTCTTTAATCTTTCAGACGTCTATGAGCTTTCATTATGGATCTCTAGTATTCATATGTGACTTTCCTTGTTCCTTGATCCTTGTAAGCTGTCATGTCAAGGTATGTAAAATTTGAGCAAATCATCTTTGTCTGAAATAATATCACTTGGAAACACATTAGGTAACTTTACTTTGTTATCATCAAAACCAAGAGTTTGTAAGCCTAACTAGGCCAACAATATCCCCCTTTCTGATGACAAAGAAAGAGCAAAGATATAAAATAAAAATAATGCTCCCCCTGTCAATAAGCATAGACTTAAAATAATCGCATTAAGACATAAGTTCAGAAGATTCATAGTTTTATTTGCAGATGGAACATAAAACTCATAGTTCATAGAACTCGTAGTACATCAAACATACATAGACTCATAAACTTTGTTCACACACATACTTCCCCTTTTGACATCAATAAAAAAGGCCTAATACATCCAGAAATTGAGCATGTGTAGCATACAAAATATCAAAAGTTTAAGCATCAAAAGTCTATAGCCAAGTATCAAAGGCTGTGTCACTATCTTCAGCAAATCCTTTTCCTTTGGATTGCCGAGAGCCTTCTTCTTCTTCTTCTTCTTCTTCTTCTTCTTCTTCTTTTTCTTCTTCAACTTCAGCAGTGTCTTCACTTGATTTTGCCTAAGAGTCTTCATCAACATTCTCATTACTCTCTTTATTTGAATCAGTGTCATTTTGTGTGACACGTTGCTCTATGTTTTCAGGACGTTTATCTAGTAAAGTATATTTATCATCAATATTTGTGATCTTGTCTTGAAGAGAAGCAAAATTATCCCTTATTTTAGAACTGAAGCTAGAATAGTGCTGATAAAAAGGGAGAAACCAAGGAGGCATATCAGCTTCTTCAAGAGTTGGATTCCTTTCTTATGGTGCTGGTCTATTGCCCCTAAACATCCATCCTTCGGTGTACTTTTTGTAACCCATCCTCTTTAAGGTAGTGGAGGAGAATAGGTTGTAATGGGTTTGCTTCACCAGTTTGGAAGATGGAGTGATGACTTGAAAATGAGCAAATACTAAGGAAAGAATGCCACCATACGGAAGCCGCCCTATTCTAGGAGATCCGAGCTTCATAACCATCCATTTGACAAGGCTGGCTAAATCCAATTTATTTTCTTTTAATATGCACCACATAACAAAACAATCGAAGAAAGACACATGATCAAAGGATCTTGACCTCAAAATTATATTATAAGCAATGATCTTGTGAAGGATTTGTGCTTGGAGATTGAGCTGTTTGTATGGTGGAGGATGTCCAAAATAGACGGGTTGATCGTTCATCACGAGAGGCAAAAATTCTTGTGGTGAAAAACCCTGCTCCATAGTCCATTATTTTTCTATTGGATTGCACTCAAAATCCCCATGCTTGAGAAGAAGTATTTTCCGCAATGAGTGTGGAGTAAGTGTTATCTTTTGGCCAAAAACTTCAGTATCAAATCCAATGTCTTTCTTTACCACGTTTGAGTAGAAAAGTTTAATCTGGTCAGGATAGTATCCCTTAACTTGGTGAAGAATGAACTTATCCCATCCTATATTTTTGAACAACTCAAGAATTTCAGGGAAGTTTTCTTCAAAGAAAGTAACATCTAATACCTTACAAAACATTGGATCGATTGTAGAGATGTGATTTTGATACAACGCTTTTGCGTGAGATGAGACCATCCATTTTTCTATTTCGTTGTTGCTTGCAGCCTTTAAAGAAGAAGCTTTGTCCTTTTTCCCAATAGTTTTAGTTCTTGGCATGATGAAGACGTAGTAATTTGAGAAACTCTAGATGTGAAGGATGTAGGGTTTTGATAGAATGACATTGGGAAGAGGTTTGGAGAGAAGGAACTTCGAAGAGAATGAAGAGGAGTTGGTTTAGAGAAGGGGAGAAGAATGGATAGGCATCTGGGGGTTTTAAAAAGAGTGTTTTTATGTTAAAAGAACATGAACCATCACGAGATAGTCGTCTGTCACCAAGTTGACAGTCGTTTGTCCACTGTCTTTCCAGATAGACGGTAGCCTATTAGGCGCCTGCCTGGTGTCTGGCAGTCATTTGCCTTGAAGAAAAATTTGATTCTCTCATAGTTAACCTCTCTTACATGTAACATTCTTAATTCCTGTCGGATAAATAAAAATTGATCTTTAGCTAATGGTTTTGTAAATATATCAGCTAATTGATCATGAGTGTTAACAAATTCAAGTACTATTTCTTTCTTCTCTACATTATCTCTTAAGAAATGATGACGTATATCAATATGTTTAGTTCTTGAATGTGATACTGGATTCTTTGAAATATTTATAGCACTTGTATTGTCACACTTTATAGGGTTTGTTTGGTATTGTATTCTGAAGTCCCTTAATTGTTGTTTCATATACAAGGTTTGAGCACAACAGCTCCTAGCTGCTATGTATTCTACTTCAACTGTAGATAATGCTATGAAATTTTGTTTCTTTGAGAACCAAGAAACTAGTGAGTGTCCTAGAAAGTGACAAGTCCCACTAGTGCTCTTTCTATCTATTTTGCATCCTACATAATCGCATCTGAATAACTAATCATTTCGAAATCAGTTCCCTTTGGATACCATAAACCTAGATCAAATGTGCCTAGTCAATATCTAAGGATTCGTTTAACTGCGATTTGATGTGATTCCTTAGGAGCTGATTGAAACCTAGCACACATACAAACACTAAACATGATATCCGGTCTACTTGCTGTTAAATAAAGTAAGCTTCCTATCATTCCTCAGTAATGCTTGGTATCTACTTGTTTTCCTTTTTCATCCTTGTTAAGACTTGTTGAGGTGCTCATGGGAGTTCCTATGGGTTTGTTTTCCTCCATATCAAACTTTTTTAACATGTCTTTGATATATTTAGTTTGATTTATGAATGTTCCATTTTTAGCTTGTTTGATATGTAGCCCTAGGAAGTAATTTAATTCTCCCATCATGGTTATTTCAAACTCTCTTCGCATAGTTGTAGCAAATTCGTTACATAAATCTTCATGAGTTGCTCCAAATATGATGTTGTCAATATAAATTTGTACTATAAGCATATTATTATTTTTGGTTTTTATAAATAAACTGTTATCTATCTTTTCTCTTGAAAAATTGTTTTGGAGTAGGAACTTGCTTAGTCTTTCAAACCAAGCTCCAGGAGCTTGTTTTAATCCATATAAGGCTTTAGTTAGCTTGAATACATGATTTGGGTTTTTAAAGTCTTCAAAACCTGGAGGTTGTTTAACGTAAACTTCTTCAATTATATAATCATTTAGGAATGCACTTTTTACATCCATTTGGTATAGTTTGAAGTCTTTATTGGCCATATAGGCAAGAAGCATTCTTATAGCTTCTATTCTTGCTACAGGAGCAAATGTCTCTTCATAATATATACCTTATTCTTGGTTATAGCCTTGTGCTACTAGCCTAGCTCTATTTCTTACAACTACCCCATTTTCATCCTTTTTATTTCTAAACACCCATTTGGTTCCTATGATTGATTTATCTTTGGGTTTAGGTATAAGTTCCTACACTTGACTCCTTTCAAATTGATTTAGTTCCTTCTGCATAGCTATGATCGAACAATCATCTTTTAAGGCTTCTTCTATATTCTTGGGTTCATCTTGAGATAAAAAAGCACAATGGTTACAAATATTTTTTAGTGAGGCTCTAGTGGTTATTCCTTTTGATGGTTCACCAAGAATTTGGTCTTTTGGGTGACTTTTAACATATCTCCATTCTTTAGGTAGTTCTAGATTTTCTATGATGTTTTCATTTGAAGCTTCATTATTATTTTCTTCTTTTATTTCAAGATCTTCTACTTTATGTGAGATATCTTCTTATTCATCTTTCTTAACTTTATTGTCATAATTATTTGATTCATCAAACGTTATATGTATTGATTCAATAATAGTAAGAGTCCTTTTGTTATAAACTCTATAAGCTTTACTATTTATAGAGTAACTTAAGAAGACACCCTCATTAGATTTTGCATTGAACTTTCCTAAATCATCTTTAGTATTAAGAATAAAACATTTACACCCAAATACATGAAAGTAGGAAATGTTGGGTTTTCTACCTTTCCATAATTCATACGGTGTTTTGTCTATACTTGATCTTATGGATACTCTATTTATAATGTAACAAGTTGTATTCATAGCTTCTGCCCAAAAGTATTTAGGTAGATAATTTTCGTTTAACATGGTTCTTGCCATTTCTTGAAGAGTTCTATTTTTTCTTTCTACAATTCCATTTTGTTGTGAATTCCTAGGTGCTGAAAAATTATGATTTATTTCATGTTTATTACAGAATTTTTCAACATCTTTGTTTTTAAATTCCCTACCTTGACCACTTCTAAAATTAGTTATATTATAGCCTTTTTCATTTTGCAATTTCTTGCATAAGGTGATTAGTATGTCACAAGCTTCATCTTTGTTTGCTAAGAATAATACCCAAGTAAATCTTGAATAGTCATCTACTATTACAAAAGCATATTGTTTGCCTCCTAAGCTTAAGGTTCTAGTTGGACCGAATAAGTCTAGGTGCAAGAGTTCTAGGGGTCTTTTAGTAGATATGTATTTTTTTTTTTGAAGCTTGTTTTAACTTGCTTTCCTTTTTGGCATGCATCACACACCTTGTCTTTTATGAATTTAGTATTTGGTAATCCTTTTACAAGATTTTTCTTAGATAATTTGGATAAAAGATCCATACTAGCATGACTTAGTTTCCTATGCCACAACCAACTTATTTCATTCATTGCTACCAAACAAGTTACGTTTTGATTTATTAAGTTCTCAAGGTTTATACAATAAACATTATTTGTCCTATGAGTTATAAACAAGGTTTCATTGTTCTTACGATTTTGGATAACACATTTTTCTTTTTTAAAAGTTATTTTGAACCCTCTGTCACTTAATTAATTAATGCTTAAAAGATTGTGTTTTAATCCTTCTACTAATAGCACATTATCAATAGTAAGGGAAGGTTCTTTACCTATTTTTCCAATGCCAATAATTTTATCTTTGACATTGTCGGCGAAGTTGATGTATCCCCCATCCTTTTGTTTTAATGTGGTGAACTTGATCCTATCACCGGTCATGTGCCTTGAATACTCGCTTTCCAAGTACCGCTTATCCGTTGAGGGTGTAGTCCTAAAGCATACCTACAATGAGGGATTGATTGTGTTAGTCTTTGGAACCCAAATTATTTTAACTTTCTTTGTATTGTTTTTTGTTCCATTATTGACTTTCCATTCTCCTTGTACTTTGACATATTTTCTTTTTAGTGGACAATTGAACATTACATGCCCCTTAGTCTTGCACATGTAGTAAGTGGTGTGTTCATGTTTATTGTTTGAAGAAGTACTAGCATAGTGCTTGGCTTCTTTGAAAAAATATCTCATGTATAATTTTTTATTTCTTTTGTTTTTTTTTTTCCATTATAACCTATCCCTTCTTTGTTTCCATCTAGTCTTTGTTGTCTAATCATGTTTTCAAAGTTTTCTTTTCCTTTGGTAAAGTTATATATAATTTTCTCTTTATCCTCTACTGATTTTTTAAGTTCGATTATCTTTAACTCCTTTTTATTTAAATCATATTCTTTAATTTTTCCTATCTCTTGAGTAATTTCTTTTATTTCATCTTCTAATTTTTCTATACAAGAATCTTTCTCCTTTTCATTGGTTTTAGATGTTTCAAGTTGCTTCATTAATTCTTTATTTTGATCTTTTAAAGTTATATTTCTCTTGGAAATTTTTATGAATCTCTTATGTAAAGAAAACAACTGAGCCTATAATTCTTTATAGGAAGGCATGCTGTCACAAGACTCATTGTAAGATTCTGTAGAGGAATAGTAGGAGTTTACCCCTTCGTCATTAGGCATGAAGCATATATTTGCCATCTCTTGTCCACTTGACTCGTTTTCTGTCTTGCTGGAGCTTGAATCATCCCAAGTGGTCTTCATAGTTTCCTTCTTTTTCTTTTTTTCTTTCTTGAGTAATAGGCATTCTAGCTTGATATACCCTAGTTTCTTACAATGATAACATATAGGAGGTTCATTTTTACTTTTATTTTCTTTTCTATTTGTCTCTCCTTTTTCAGGTTTCTTTTTATTAAACTTTCTGGGAAACTGCTTATTTCTCCTATAGAATTTGCCTAATCTTTTAGTGATGAATGCTAATTCCTCTTGATTTAAGTCGCTTGATTCACTTTCTTCTTCACTTGAGTTGTTACTAGAAGCTTTTAATGCAATTGACCTTTTATGCTTGGGTTCAAGATTTCTTTCCTTTAAGGCCATTTCATAGGTAAGTAGTGAACCTATGAGTTCATATAGAGAGGTGGTCTTTAGGTTTCTACCTTCCATGATAGCTGTAGCCTTTGGTTCCCATATGGAGGGAAGGCCTCATAGAATTTTTCTAATCATTTCGTAGGTAGTATAAGTTTTTCCCAAGGCACTTAACGAATTGATTATGTGGGTAAATCTTCTGTACATACTTGATATGGTTTCATCCGAATTTATCTTGAATGCTTCATACTCACTTGTTAACATGTCTATCCTATTGTCTCTAACATCTATTGTTCCTTTATATGTTACTTCTAATTTGTCCCATATTTCTTTAGCCGTCTTGCAGGCCATGACCCTATTAAATTTGTTAGCATCAAAAGAACAATATAAAAAATTTATAGCACTTGAATTGATTTGAAGCATTTTATAATCTGAATCGGTCATATCCTTTTTTTCTTTCAGAATCTATTTTCCATCTACTATTTTAGTGGGAATAAGGTCTCCATCCATAACTACTTCCCATGCATTCCAATCCATGTGTTGGAGATAGATTTGCATTCTCTTTTTCCAAAAGGTATAGTTGTGTCCACAAAAGATTGGTGGACAGGTTTAGGATTGGCCCTCATCGAAGGGTGCTACTCCTATATTTTCCATTTGATCTTTTTATAGTTTCTTGTTAAGAATTACTATAACTAGGCTCTGATACCAATTGAAATTGGAATAGCTTTCCCAAGAGGGGGGTGAATTGGAATTTAAAAATTTTATTCCTCCTTTTTAATACCTTTTGTGTTACAACAATAATCAATGCTCAAATACAATAAAAATTAATTCAGAGTAATCACAATCAAAGTAAAATTATCAACCACTCAATTCTTGTAATAATAGCCCTATATCAATATGAAAATTTGCTGAACTTGTATAAGCCTTGTATCCAATTACACTTCTACCCAATGTTCAGCTTTTAAATAAATTTTCAGTATAATGAGTTAAGGAAGATCAACCAATGAAGTCCTTTTCGGTTTCCGCAATCAATGTTGATCAAACCAAAACAAATTACCTTTTGGTCTATTTAACAACCAAACACTTAGAATTTATTAATTTTAAAGCAACCACACAGATTTTAACTTTTGCTAAAAAAATAAAGAGTAGGGAAGAGAAAGAAGAACACAGGGTTTTACGAGGTTCAGTTTCAACATAGCCTACGTCCTCGCCCTTGGTAAAATAACCAAAGGATTCACTATCACCATTCCTTTACTAGGCGAAACAATACCAGTTACAACACTCCTTGGATAAGGCTAGAGCCCGCCTTCTCCAAACAATATTCCCTTGTTTGGTCCAACGATTCAGCACTCGAATCGTCAATCAATCTGTTACAAAGATATAAAACAAGGCGTACAAGAACTTGCTCCTCAAAGAGCTGATTAGTACAAATTGAAAAACTATGTACTTCAGTAAATTCAGAATATGAAAATTAAATATGAAGCTCTAAAGATGTATCATCATAAGTATCTTTCAATAGATGGAAGAATCAACAATCGATGCACAAACACGATGAGAAGCTCTGCAAGACTTCATAGATTTTCGTGAGTGATGAGAGCAATAAAAAGCTTTCAGAATTTCAGTAAGCTTTGAGAGAGTATGATAGCTGAATTGATTTCTTGGTATCTAAATTAATGAACCTTGAGGGTATTTATAGATGTAGAAAGACTTTTTGCTTGTTCCCCAAGTTTATTTGGAGTAGGGTCCAAATTGTAAACTAGTTTGGGCTTTAAATAATTTAAATTTCAAAAATATGCCCATTGGAAATTTTAAAAAGCCAGACGACTGTGTAGTCATTGGCAGTCGTCTGTTCATGTATATCATACATATATATTTTTTTCAAACAGAAAGGTGGTAGTTGGCTGTCCTCATGGTGGCAGTCATCTATCACTAAACAAATCAGTTTTTCAAAACACACAGAATGATGGCAGTTGGCTGGGAGAACATATACAGGCGTCTCACTTGACACTAGCAGTCATTTGTCAGAACCTTGACAGTTGTCTGTCAGGCTTCTGACTTCTGTTAAAATTCTTTAAATATGCCAGTCGTCTATCACTACACAGACAGTCGTTTGTCCAACAGCCTTTCTTTCTTTTGAAAAACATTTTTATCTCTCTCATTTTTTATTAGATATTCTTGGGGTATAAACTTGTTTAACTTTGAAAAACATGTTCCAAGATTTTAAAACTTCAGATTTCTAAGTGTGTCTTTGCCTAATGAGCTTCAAAATGAAAATTCATATTTGAATCAACTTTGAAGTACTTACAAAGCTTGTTTTATAAACACATTTGACACTTCTTTGCCGAGTCCTTTTAATGTTGCTCTTTACTCTTTCAAAATTCTACGAGCTTTCATTATGGATCTCTGGTATTCATATGACTTTCCTTGTTCCTTGATCCTTGTAAGCTTTCATGTCAGGGTATGTGAAATTTAAGCAAATCATCTTTGCCTGAAATAATATCACTTGGAAGCACATTAGATAACTTTACTTTGTTATCATCAAAACCAAAAGTTTGTAAGCCTAACTAGGCCAAAAATCACCTTTTTTACTTTTCTTTTACATAAGACATTAATAAACTAATTGAGAAATGGTTTACAATTGCACAGTTTAGTCTCTATGGATCGACACCCGACTTCCCTACTTTCTACTGAACTTGGGATTGTTAGGTAGTATAAATATTATTTTTGGTAGTTAAGGACCTAAGCCTTGGTGAGCCCACCAAATTTTGGCACTGTTGCCGGGGACTAGGGTACGGTTGTTAGCTAATTTCTATCTTAGTATATTATTGCTTTGTTTGTATATATCTTTGTTTTGTTTTTATTTTCTTGTTTACATATTGAAGTTTTGAATCTCTATGCTTAGAATTGTGTATATTTGGTTTATGTTCTTTGGACCATGAGGTACTTCCTATTGACCCCAAGATTGAGAAATCCCATAGGTCCCTTAGGAAGCCCACCTCGAATCTTGAGTTTGATGAGTTGTTTGAGCCAAAAGTCATGGCCGAACAAAATCCACCAGTTCCCATTGATCAAATCCCGGAACACTAAGCACCCCACCTACCTGTGGTGGGAGAGCAACCTCTTTGGCCTCTTAGGGACTACTTTGTACCTAATGCATACACTTCGCCATCTTGCATCCAGTTCCTGGATGTTTAGGCAGCACAATTCGAACTAAAGACTTCTATCATCTTGATCCTACTTGATTTTTATAGGAACTCCATTGAAAATCCTTACCAGCATTTGGATGAATTGTTGGAAAATTTCCATTTTCTCTAAAGGATAAAGCCAAATATTGGTTGACGTCCTTAGAGCTGAACTCGATGGCCAACCGAGCCACCATGCAGTACAAATTCCTAAAGAAGTACTTCCCACTTGGGAAGATGAACCAACTTAGGAGAGCCATTATGAGTTTTTCACAAATGGATGGGGAACTTTTCTTTGAGACCTGAGAGTGATTTAAAGACCTACTTTGTAAATTTCCACATGATTAGGTCCCCAGGTGGAAATTAGTGGAAATATTTTATGAAGGGTTAGCTGAGAGAGATAGGTTGATGGTTGATGCATCGTGTGGAGGTACTTTCCTCACTAAGCACGAGAATGAGACTTGGGTTCTCTTTGAGAACCTAGTTAAGAATTCTTAGTAGCACAATGTTGCTGCTCATAGACCCCCTAATCCATCCACTTGCAAATCTAAGGGAGTTTATGAGTTAACCTTAGATGATAACCTTGCACCCACTCTACAGAGCATATCTAAAAAACTAGATCAATGCTTGTCCTTAAGGCAGCAACATCAACTAAAGCCCTGTGTAGGAGTGTGTGTAATCTTCTTTGACCCTTCCCATTCATACTACAATTGCCCACATGCGCCATCCTAGCCTGAGCTTGTACAGGAGGAAGTGAAAGCCACCCATAATCGGTATGATAGGCCATTGAATGATCCCTATTCCAATACATAGAACCCTATGTGGAAACAACATCCTAACTTCTCTTAAAGGCAATAAGCTCCGGGTTTTCAATCCCAAAGACCTCCACAAGCCCAAGATGCTCAACCCCCTCACCCTTACAATTCTTAGAATCATCCCACATCTGCCCTCAGACCTACATCATTTCAGCAGCCACTTCCTCCTCAACCCAAATATAATTTTTTTTAGGAGACAGTGCTGAATGCCCTTAAAACCATTGAGGCTGATCACCAAGTAGATCGACAGCTCTTTCACTCTCACTCCAAATCTATCATGAAGCTAGAAGCCACCATGGTGCAACTAGCTGCCACCTTGAGTCGTAGAGACGAGGGTAAATTGCTGAGTTAGCCCTTAGTGAACCCCAAGGGACAATACAGAGTGGAATGTGAATTGAACGCTGGTCCCTTGTCATATAAAGAACATGCCCAGACAGTGATCACTATTCCAAGTAGTAGGATGGCAAACAAAAGTGTCAAAGAGTAGTTGAGCACGAAAGAGAAAAAGGAGGAAAAAGGAATAGAACTAAAAGTTGAAATGTGCACCACTTCCTTCTCTAGTTTAGAAAGTCTTCCGACCCCTAAACCTTCCACTGGAGAGACTAATCCTCACTATGCCCCTCATAAGGCATTCCATGTCTCTCCACTATCATCCCCTGTAACTTCTTATGTAACCTAGTTGTTAGGAAGGAGGCCTCCAATGAGTCCATCTAGGACATATTTAAACAAGTAAAGACTGACAAGCCTCTTTTGAATAATATCAAGCAATCAGTTGCTTACACCAAGTTTCTTAAGAACTTATACACATAGGAGCATGAGTCGAGGATGCATATGGATGGACTAGTAAAGAAGGTCAAGCACATAAGCTCAATAATATTAGGGCACCTCGTTCCTAAATTGAAAGATCCCGGCTCACCCACTATTTCATGTGTAATTGGCTGTTACACCAATGATGGAGCTTTTTTAGATTTATGGGTGAGTCTGAACATCCTTTTGTACTTGGCTTACTAGAAACTTAACTTAGGAGAGTTTTAGCCCACCCCAGTCATATTGTGTTTTGCCAATCAATCCATAAAGAAACCCTGGGGTGTGGTAGAGGATGTAGTGGTCAAGGTGGATGAATTCCATTACTTGATCTATTTTATTATCTTAGACATGGAGCCTTCCACGAATCCGATCCCTGTCCTTTTAGGATGACCATTCCTAGCCACGGCTAACACCTACATTCAATGCAGGGCAAAGATCGTGGACATCTCCTTTGGCCATAGGCAACTTTGGCTGAATATATTTCATACCCCCCAACACCCACTTAAAGTCATTCAAGTTGAGGATGAGGACTTGATTGATAAAATTGTTGGGGGAGAGGCTCCCTCATTTCTATGGAGGGACCCTTTGGATAGTACACTACCGCCTGAAAGCCATTCCACCTCTTAACTAGAGGATCCTCATGAAAAAATTCTTGCCAACCATGATTCGAACTCCAATCTAGAGGAATAGTTGGGGGTAAGTGAAAAAAGGTATGCCAAGGAAAGAGGGGAGGATAATTTTAACTTCAAATTGGGATGACTTCAATTTGAGCATCAATGCGTCTAGTTGAAGATGGTAAACTTAACGCTTTCGGTAGGCAACTTGAGAATATTTTTTTATTTTTAAGTTCTTAGATTGTACATTGTAGGGTAATTAGGGTTTAGAGTCTTCAGAGCAAGCTTTATGATAAGTTGGGAGTGCGACTAGAAGGGCGACTAGCATGCACATGGGCAACATGGTCTAGCCCCTATACTTTGTTGAGATTTGGAACTACCGAGAGGTTCGACAATGTCGGTGACCAGCACTGCCAGCTAGGTGCAACCTAGTCAAGAGTAACATTTTCCTACTAAAGAAAATGGGTGTGACCACATGCGACTAGCACAAGAGCTGGTGCACCCAGGTCGAGAGGGTTAAACGTCATTTAAAATCCTGTTTTGCACTCGACTCTTCAGCTCTCACCATTATTGCATCTTGGTCGATTCTCGTCGCCCCTCCCCTACACTTCTTCACAAAAGCTCAAGCATCATATCGAAGGTTTCGATAGCCCTTCGACTGCTCGATATAGCCTCGGTGTCCTCTTTGTCATTCAAGTATGAGTTCATTGATCTAGGGTTTTGCCCTCTGTCTTTCTGAGCTCTTGTGCTCCTTTGACCTCCTTCCTCTCTTCTATAGATGGAATTGCACTCAAGGACTAAGACCAAGGTGGAGCAAGGCTAGTCCTCCAAAATGCTCGCGTGGAATCGCTGACACAAGGTACATTAGAGGGAAGAATTAGCTACACGAAGGATAGAGAATAGGATGAGGAACCCTTAGGTGCCCCCTAAGGTTCCACCAATGCCTGCTAGTGTGCCACCTACTACCTTGGTCCCGATAATATGGGACATATTAGTGGAATAAATTTGTAAAATAATCACTGCTATAGCAAACTATGATGACCCTGATAGTTCTAAGGCCAATCCAGTCCTAATTTTTGATTTGGAATTGGAGATGGAGTTAGAGCAGGATTGAAAGGACTCAGTGGCTGCTATGTTTATGTATTGTTCTTCTGCGGCACATTTTTGTTTTTCTTTTCTATTATTTTGTACTTTCTTTATCACACCATGTTTCTATGGCATTCTCAGTACTTATAATGTCTTCCTATACGTTTTACTACCTTTTGACATTAATGAAACTTACATGGTGTTTTTGGAATCATATTTTGTGCTAAAGTGCATTATTGCATGCATGCTATTCCTAGTTTCAGTGCTTATTACTGCTATAGGTACACTGGTTGCTATGCTCTCCCTATGTCGTGTTTCCTCCCATGCATCCTAGGTTTTTTTTTTTTCACACTTCAGTGCGAACACTAAAGTTCTAAGTTGGGGATAGAAGGTAGGCAACATGGCATGACACTTTTTAGCATAAGAATGACAAATTCAAAAATTTTCAATGAACACTACTATTTTATGCCATGGTTAAAACTGATATATACCCTTTACATACTTTGTTGAATTTTTGAATCCGATCCCTATTTTGATGTTGACAAAGCACATGTATCTTATATGTGCATTTAGTGTGTGAACATGTTTACATGTCAACATAGACACAAGATAAAGGAGAAATGGAAGCCAAAACGGAACTTAAAGCCTATATACAGCTTGGCGTAATCCACGAAGAGAAGGGCAAAAGAAGAAGATGTTTATTTCTTGTTGTATTGCATTTAATTTTTATATCTTTGGTCTGTAATAATGCATATATCTTGCATGATATGATTTGAATGCTCAGATGACCGTAGTTTGACCGTAGGGAACCAAACCAGACTTTGGTTGACTGACATCGGGTTTTTAGGCTTAATTCAAAAGCCTCGGTTGACAAAACCATTTTTAGTTCAAATCAGCTAGGTCAAGCGAACCAGCCCTGAGTCAAAAGCTTGACTTGCTCAGTTGACCGAAACCTTTTAGTTCAAATCAGCTTAGTCGACCGAACCAGCTCTAAGTCAAATGTTTGACTTGCTCGGTCGACCGAACCCTTTTAGTTCAAATCAGCTTGGTTGACCAAACCAGCCTTGAGTCAAATGTTTGACTTGCTTGGTTGACTGACCCACATTTGAACTAACCTTCCTCGGTCGACCATCCCTTGAGAATTTCACTTTTCCACCGACTTGGTTGACCAAACCTCAAAAATGGTAGACCGACCGTTTACCTTGGTTGACCGAACCTACGAAGGGTTCGAAAATGTCCTGATACGGTTGACCAAATGCATAGTTCAAAAGTGCCACGGTCGACTGAACTTATGAAAGTGGTTGAGCAAACCTCCCAGGTTAGAAAATTTTTAGTGCAGATAAATGAGGTTAATTCTTAATTAAACATCATTAAACAATTTGAAAATGACTGAGTCTATATATACCGCTCTCATTTGCTTAATTAGCAACTTTGATTAGCCAAATTTTTCTCTCTAATCTTTTGGGCTAATTTTTATCAAAGTTCCCCCAAACTTACTTTTCATTGCAAAATTCTTTCTTTGGGGCAAATTTTTTATACTCCCTCAAAATATCTTTCACTCATTCATTCACTTGAAAAATCATTTATGAAAGAGAGTTTTTATTTAGGGCATTTATATTTCATCATCCATATGCATATACTCTCACTTGTTTTTTATTTCCTAAAAATAAATTTTGAGAGTATTTCTTACATTTTCTCCTGATTAGAATTAATGTCAAAACCCTGAAAAATGTTTTTATAAAAGAGCCAAGAAAGAAAGCAAAACAAATTTTTGAACTGGAAAGTAAATATGCAAAAGTTGGGAACTTCGGATGACTGAACCTTAAGTTCAGTTGAAAGAAGAATTTCCTCAAACGTTTGAAGAATAAACTCAGTCGTTTGAAGATTTTTGGGAGAAAAATAGAAACTGGTAGAAGCACCTCATATGACTGAACCTTGACCTCGGTCGTCTGACCCTATGTCTAGGCTATTTTTTCGAAGGATAAAAGTGACTTCAGTTGTTTGGGCTCTAGACCTCAGTACCTAAACCCTAGTTGAGTCACACGAGAAGAGAAAAAGAAGAAGATCAATGTAAAGCGTAGAACACATCTTGTTGAGAAGAGAACTGTGAAGCTTGAGCTGATTGATATACGATTGCCTGCTCTTCACTCTACATTCATCTACTTTGGGCAAATCTACTCAGAATATCTAAGTGGAACTTTGTTACTCATTTGCTTCTTCATTTTAGTATTGAGATTTGATAAAACATATATTTTTTTAAAAGAGTTAGTTGGATAGGGTTCTTCTTATAAAAGCTGATCTACTTGTTGATATCCATTTTTTCATAGAGTATATCATTGCAAAATCTACTTTTGATTTCTTGTTAAGAAGTTGATCTAGTGTGTGCATATAGCAAATCATTTCATTAAAGAAGATTACCACTTGAGAAAAGCTTTAGGTATTGATTAAACACTTTTGATTCAAGTGAGATTTCATTCAAAGCGTTGATATTTTCAATATAACAAATCTACTTATTTGAAGATCATTTATGTCTGTAACTTTATATATATTGAAGGATAGTTTCTGAAAATCAAATATTAAGTTTGTTGATCTTTGGTATTCTCATCATATAGATATATAGATATATACTTTAAGTCAAATATTACCAAGATCACATTGAGATTGAACTCTTGAGAGAAATATTGTTTTTGACAAAGTGTGTGTCAAATCTTTGCAATCATCAAAGCTATTTTTGTATTCAAAGATTTAACCTAAGTTTCTTCAAAGTATTGATTCATACAAACATTTTGGGAGATTTGATAAATAGGGAATTGTGTGGTGAAGCATATCATATATAAACGATTGTATCGTTTCATACATTTTAAGCTTCAAGTTATATAATATGTTAAATGTATTAGGAATTTAAATTGTACTCACAAGCTTTTGTTTGGAAGCATTTTTGAGTATTTTTTTATAAATTCTATTGTATACACGGTTCGGTGTGTGAACCGGTGTTTGAGGAGAGAGTTGTATCTCTTGTAAGCAGCGGAGTAGGAAGGAGCTGTACCTTTTGTAAGCAGCGAATTGTAAGGGAAGCTCCGTCCCAATTTAAGGAGCAGGGGTTTTAGTGAAATCCTTGAGTGGTTGCTTAAGGCGAGGATGTAGGCCGAGTTGGCTGAACCTCATAAAAACCGCGTTTTTCTTCTCTCTTCCCCTTACTCTTTACTTTCAGCACTATATTTAAATTATTCGTATTGCATGTGTAGGTTGAATAACATTGCACACAATTAATTGGGTAATAAGAACTCATTGCTAAATATACAAGTAGGGATTAAGTGGTAAATAGATTCGAAGAATTTTAAAATACCCAATTCACCCCCTTCTTGGGATTACACCTAAATCAACAGATAATCTATATCGATTGTCTACTGTAATGCATGCTTGTACTGAATGCCTCCTACATGGCTGAACAATGATGTGAACTAAATGCTGGTAGTGGATATAGGTTCTTGCATGTTTAAACTAAATGGTATCTGCATGATATAGATTATTTTGAATTTTTTGCTTGAACCTATCAAGTATTAGGTACATGGTAAAAATGGAAAAATGTTCAATTTGCAGACCACATATTGCCGAAATTTTGTTAAAATTTTCCAAAAAATTTTCAAAATTTACAAGCTGTGTACTAGAACAAATTATGATAAAATGCATACTAGGTGAACTTTATGGTTATTTTTTATAATGCATGCAAAATAATTAGATAGTTAATTAGGGCCTGTTGAATCTTAAAAAGTATGTGCTAAACTGAAAAACATGGATAGTATTCATATTTATTTCCTAGAATTTTTTCATCATATACACTTCTTATTGTCCTAGGATAACTTAGTTCATAGACACCGTTTGGTCCAAATCTTTGGGTTATGTATTCTCACTCGGGACCTAAATGGTAAAGCATCATCCTTGAAATTAAACGTCACATGTTCTGATGACGGTCTATAAACTAGGGGAATTGCATGACTTAGGGGGAGTTTTTCATTTCACACATACTCATTTTATTCTTGAGTTGTTCCATCCCTTTTGAAGCCCTATTGCATTATCTTAAGTCTAGTCTTGATGGGCTATCATATTTCAAATTGAAATGCAATACGTCATGCTATGTGCTAAATGTCTAATATTTGCTGCATACTAAAATCCGTAGAAAGGATGCAATATGAGAAATGTTCTTAAATGACCATCATCCTTGAGCTATGATGTAAGTATGTGTGCACGCAAATATACCGAGGGAGTTTAAGCCCCACTTTAAGAGCTTAACGTCTAAAATCTCTTGCATGCTAAGTAATATTAAGAAGGATGAACATATGATAGATGTGCTTGAATGAAATTCATCCTTGAATGTAAATGCGCTTATGTGTGCTTAAGACTATACCGGGGAGTTTAAGCCCCATCCTTGGGAAAAGGATTTGAAGCACCTAATCCATGGACTCACATTCTCTATTGTTTCTACTTTTTGAGTCATAAGCCTTTTTAGGTACCATGAACGTCTTATCCTGTCTTCATTGAATTATCTTTGATATGGATTGTTCCTGGTACACATGAACACCATGCATGACTTAGTATTTGATTTTTAGCGCATGTGTGTTTAGGGACATTTTACTGGTGAATAAAAATTGTTTAACATATATCTAGTAAAATCTATTAGGAAAGGTAGTTAACAAAATCTAAGCACTGATTCAAATTGAAAATGGGGAGCATCTGAAAGTACATTTCTTATCGTGTTATGCTCTCCAATATCTATGGCTTAGATTTATTACTTACTATGGACTATATGTTTAATAGAGTGAATTTCCTTCTATCCACAGTAATTCTCTAACTCATAGCATCTAGGCTCGTATTCAAATTGATAGGGGGAGCATTTGAAAATGATTTTCTATCTTGTTATGCTCACCAACAAATTTGGCTTAGATCTGCTTTGAAATTTTTTATGGTTATGCACTTCAAACTATGATGATTTTATTGAAAATCTAAGATTATGTCATGTTGTTTAGCCACAAGTGTCTTAGGTTTCGCCATATGATCTAGGATTAAATTGTCTGAACTATTTTAGGATCCTATGGTTGGTTTTTCTGGTTATTTGTTGGAATATTTTGCGTTTAAATGTATACCAAAAAAACATAGTTTGCTTGAACTTTTATGATTAAAGTTTCTTTTTTAGCAAGCACAGCCCCCTGTATTTATCAAAAATTTTAAGAGGATATATTTTTATACATACATATATATACCTTTTCAAAAGCAAGAATTGAACTTATATAGAATATATCTTTTATTTTGCTTATGTGCATAAATGTTTTCATAACTGTGCTTGTATTGTTTTGAAATTTTATGTCATGAAATTATATTGTTTATAAATTTTAAATGGTTGTTGCTCAATTGGTTCATTGATCTTATTTGAAATGAATGTGAACTAGTTAGGCAATTTTTTTGTTCAAACCTACTTTATCATATGCAGTATGTTCTTAAATTCCAATATTTGTGGGGACTTAGGTTGTGATTAGATTGAAATGGTTTGTGTAAAATTCTGGTCTGACCATGTTCGACATTTCATTTTAAACTTAAATCACTAGTTATACTATTTGTGTTATGCCCAATTGTTACATCAAGTAGGGGGGAGAGTGTTCTAAGAAACATAAATATCATTTTAAAAAGGCGGAGTTCTCTTTGCTAATTCTGTTTTAAATACTTAAATTATTTTATACTTAACTTAGCCCTTTTCGCTGGTGCCAAAAGGGGGAGAATTTTTTATGTGCAAAATGGTTATGACCAAAAGGGAAGTTTTATTTTAAGGGCAAAAACATAGGGGCAAATATCTGAGCATGCACTTTAATGCAAAACATAAATGTATCTGTTTTGAAATGTCTTCTTTTGTGAATATGCTTGTGCTATATTTTTTTTTTACATTTTTAGATTATACATATTACTAGGGGGGAGCCTTTTTAGGCTTATCCAATTTTACTTTGGTACGTTTGTCATCATCAAAAAGGGGGAGATTGTTGACTTTTTGAGTCTAATCCCTACTTTGATGTTGACAAAGCACGTGTATCTTATGTGTGCGTTTAGTGTGTGAACAGGTTTACATGTCAGCATAGACATAAGATACAAGAGAAATTGAAGCCAAGATGGAACTTATAGCCTACATACAACTTGGTGTATTCCATGAGGAGAAGGGCGAAAGAAGAAGATGTTTATTTCTTATTGCATTGCATTTAATTTTTATATCTTTGGTTTGTAATAATGCATACATCTTGTATGATATGATTTGAATGCTCAGATGACCGTAGTTTGACCCTAGGGAACCAAACCAGACTTTGGTCAACCTACGTTGGGTTTTTAGGCTTAATTCAAAGGCCTCGGTCAACCGAACCATTTTTAGTTCAAATCAACTTGGTCGACCAAACGAGCTTTGAGTCAAAAGTTTTACTTGCTCGGTCGATTGACCCACTTTTGAACTAACCTTCCTCGGTCGACCATCTCCTGAGAAGTTCACTTTTTCACCAACTTGGTTGACTTAACTCATAGTTCAAAATAGCCTTGGTCGACCGAACAAAAAAAATGGTCAACTAGCCTTTTAACTTGGTTGATCGAACCTACAAAGGGTTCAGAATCGCCTTGATACGGTCGACCAAATCCATAGTTCAATAGTGCCATGATCGACTGAACTTATAAAAGTGGTCGACTGAACCTTATATATGGTCAACCAAACCTCTTGGGTTGGCAAATTTTTACCGCAGATAAATGAGGTTAATTCTTAATTAAAAATCATTAAACAATTTGAAAGTGACCTCTTTGTCCCCAAACGGTTATATTTTTCTAAAGTCTATATATACCCATCTCATTTGCTTAATTAGCAACTCTAATTAGCCAAAATTTTTTCTCTAATCTTTTGGACTAATTTTTATCAAAGTTCCCGCCAAACTTATTTTTCATTGCAAAATTCTTTCTTTGGGGCAAAGTTTTTATACTCCCTCAAAATCTCTTTCACTCGTTCATTAACTTGAAAAATCATTTATGAAAGAGAGATTCTATTTAGGGCATTTATTTTCATCATCCATATGCATATACTCTCACTTGTTATTTATTTCTTGAAAATCATTTTTGAGAGTATTGCTTAGGTTTTCTCCCGGTTAATTTTTCAATAAATATTTTTTGGAGAAAATTATTTACAGCAAAAATATTTTCTTGAGCTTAAATCCCATTTTCTCCAAATAAATTTTATTTGCGAAAATCTTCATTGGAAAACATATTTATTATATATATATATATATATATATATATATATATGTATTCACGTATACTTTATTTGTGTAAAAATTAGTTGAATGCAGAACCCTAGGTTCTCCAATTATTCTTTGAAAAATACTTTTGGGATAATATTTTTATTAGGGTCATATCTTTGAGTATTTCATCATACACATCATTTCCCAAAGATTGAAAATATTGTTTTGAGAAAACACCCTTTCTCTACTGAGCATAACTCATATCATAAGAGAATGTATATATTTGAGATTTTAATGTTGTACATCTCTGCTTGTATTTAGAAGTATTTTTATCATGTACAAAAATGTTTTAAATGTACCGATTGAGTTCAGCCCATAAATTGATATGGGGAGTCTCAGCCTCGTAAGTGAGATCGGTTGGGTTCATCCCGAAAATTGAACTGGGGAGTCTTCGCCCCATAAGGGAGACAAGTTGGGCTTAGCCTTGTAATTGAGCTGAGGTTTACCTTGCTTCATAAGGAAAGGTTGTAACAGCTTCTGATCCACCGGTTTAAGTGAGCAGGAATAGTGTAATTCTTGGGGGGTATGCCTAAGGTGGGATATAGGCTAGTTTGGCCGAACCTCGATAACAAATATTGCGTGTCACTCTCTCTTTCTATCTCATTTATATTTCTGCACTTAAATTTCCACATGTGTCTGCTTTCATTTGTCGTTATAATTATTTGCATGTATACCTATATTTTAAATGAGATATGTTTCATGTGTATGTCTACTTTTATTGTTTTATTATTTACTTACACACGTGAAAATGAGATATGATCTGTGGTGAATCGACGTAAATGTTTAATTTAGCCAAAATGTTTTTAAAACCCAGTTCACCTTGCCTCTTGGGATCACACCAATTCCAACATACTTGCATATAACCTAGAGATTACATGTTTAGGCCTATCACTAACATGACCCTGTTATGCTCACTGACATTGTAGTAGGTTACTTTTTTTTAGTTTCTCATTGTATGACGAATCTAGGATTGGTAACTCTACGGAGGTTGATTAATTGTTCATTTGTGTTAATCTGGCTATATAAACTCTTGTATTTACATGGTATCCTATGAGGCTAGAAATGCACTTACATGAGATTCATAACACTTAGGGTTCCTTAAGAGCTTTGAGAGAACACCCATGGCGACTATGACACCCTGTGAGATACTGTTGATTAATTCGTTCATTTCTTGAGTTATTGATGTCAAACTCTGAGTTTTTGAAACTCAACTTTCATTTTTCTAGATATTCTTTGAATACTAGTCTCTATTTTTGACTTGCTAGCCTAGAGGTGATATCTAGTGAGAAGATAAACCTAGTTCTTGTAGCCTACTCAAGATGTGAAGATTGAGTCATCCCTAGAGAGAGACTTAGTTCATGGACTCCTGTTCGAGTTTAATTCCCATTGGTGGTAGGAAGACGCAAAGAGTTGTAACAATTGTCTTAGCTGACCATGAAAAGGAAGAAAATGAAAAGAATGAGCAGAAGATAGAAAAAGAGAAACAGATGCAAACGAATAAAATGAAAAAAAATAAGGATGTGACACCACATTTCTACATGTATGAAAATTCTTCAGCTGACCAATGCATTTGCTGTATGCAAGCCTATTCTATGATTAAGTTGATCTAGGGTGGTCTTAGTTGGATATGGCGAGTAGGTGAGAAGATGCTAGGGTGAAGGACTCGACACCTCCCAGATAGGCTGGATTCCTTTCAGACTAGTTCACTTCATATCTTTAGCATTTGTTCCTGAAAATATGTGGGATGTTTGATCATGACACTCCTTCTCACATATGATGAGTGAACCCATCTTCTTGAGTGTTTTTGAGGATATACTAGTGAAGCTGAGTCAAGATGACCATTTTGTAGGTGTTCATGGTTATCTTGAGTGTAATGAGTCATGCACATTACACATGTGAGAAGTAAGGTGTACTCCCAAGACAGGGGGTGAATTGGACCACAAAGTGCTTTTTACTGCAGATCGCCATGACAATGTTTACACTACCACTTTTGATAACTTAGCTTCATAACAAACAACTTGTTTTTCTGCAATAAATGAAGCTAGTTGGCTATGGCATAGGCGGTTAGGACACGCTAGCATGGACTTATTGTCAAAACTAGTAAGAAAATAATTAGTAAAAGGTTTGCCTAAAATGTCATTTGTAAAAGACAAAATCTGTGATGCATATCAAATGAGTAAGCAAACAAAATCTAGTTTAAAGAAAAAGAAATTCATATCCACCACTAGACCACTTGAAATTCTTTACTTGGATTTGTTTGGTCCTAATTCTCTGCAAAATCTTGGTGGTAAATCATATGCTTTTGTCATTGTTGATGACTTTTCTATATTCACATGGGTGTTATTTCTTTCACATAAAAATGAATCATGTGAATAGTTTACCAAGCTTTGTAGGAGAATTCAAAATGAAAAAGGCTATAAGATAACTCATATAAGAAGTGATAAAGGCACTAAATTTATGAATAAAGGTATAGAAAATTATTGTGACCTAGAGAGCATGTCACATAACTTCTTTGCACCTAGGACCCCTCAACAAAATGGTGTGGTAGAAAGAAAAAATAGATCATTACAAAAAATGGGTAGAACCCTAAATATTGCTTATTATGTCATGAATAGGGTGTTGATTAGACCGTCAATTAATAAAATTCTTTATAAATTGCGAAACAACCATAAACCTAAATATTTCCTATTTTCATGTTTTTGGTTGTAAATGTTTTGTGCTTAGGGATAATGAACATCTAGGGAAATTTGACTCTAAATCTAATGAAGACATTTTCCTTGGCTATACTCTTAATAGTAAAGCATATAGGGTTTTCAATAAAAGAACATTGACTGTCATTGAATCTATTCATGTTGTGTGACTCGTTCTGAGTTGTGCTTCCAAGTGCAGAAGTGTCAAGTTGTATCAAGGATGAGTCCAGGATCGTATTCCATAGGGACCACTGAGTATCAAAGTATTTGTGAAAGTTTAGCGAAATCCTGTTGCTGTAAAATATGGGTTGAAAATATTTTTTGATCTTTTATGCTTTTGAAAACAGTAAACAAAGTGGGAGATACTTGAGTAAACTATTAAAATGAGAATGAAATTTTATCAATTTTCCAAAAATGTAAACCTACTAACGCAATCAAATTAAACAAATTAATTAAAACAATTTACCAAATACTCGGATTACGGGTCAATGTCTGCTTGCTTCCACTGTTTACTAATTTCCTAGGCCTTACTCCTCTTCTTGTTAATTCAAGGCATTAATAAGATGAAATTTTTGTCACTAAAGATCGAGTAAATTGGCCACATCCAAACGGAAGAAAATATAAACTCTCATTAAGCATCAACCGAATGTCGTGTAAATTAGTTGATGAAAATCCTAGATTAAATCAAGGTTTTGATGTGCCCAACGTCAACAACAAAACAAGAAACAAGAGCTAGCGATTTATCAACGATGCCTTTAATTTTCGCTTTTAACCAAATAAAAGTTTAACAATGATATTTTAGGGAAACTAATAAACCATGAAACGCAAACGACATCGACCCACAACCCGAGTTACCGAACTTAGCTACTCATGTTTGCAATAAAAAAAATGGAAATCCTACGTCTAATCAAGTAAGTATCAGAATTCACGCTAACTAAAGACACTAACTTTGAACACGAAATTAAACCACGCACCAATAAAAACTCAATGAAACACATACGTAGACAATAAAAACCGAACCTTTAACAAAAATTACGAATAAAAATAATTAATTTAAAACGAATAAAATTCACTGCTAATATTACTTGAGAATTCAAATAAATAATTGAAATACAATAACATTCAAAATCAATTTTTTTTCAATTAACTTCACTAAATAAAAAAAACATTGATCATAACCACTTTAATAATAAAAGAAGACATAAAAGAAAAAAACAAAGGGAGAGAGAGATAGAGAAGGAAAAGAGAAAAAAAACAGAGGGAGGAGTCACAGCTGGCCGTTTGTAACTCTGTGGACAGCCGTGGAGTTTGCCGCTGGAGATGCTGGTATGAAGTGGACAGCCGTGGAGTCTGCTGCCGCTGTAGATGCTGGTATGAAGTGAACAGCCGTGCAGGAGGGACTTTGGGCTTGCAGAGGAGCTGGGCAGGGGGTGTGCTCGGCTGGCAGTGATGAAGTTGCAGAGGGGGCTGCGAGTAGGAGTTGCAGCAGAGGGAGCCCGAGGAGTTTCAGCGCTACTATGCTCTGCTGTGTACCTGCTGGAGAGGAGGCCAAAGGGACGGGAAAGGATAAAACAGGGGAAAGAGAAGAATGGTGCCGGGGGGGGGGGTCGTGGCTGCTAGCTCACGGCTGGTTGGCTAGAAAAAAAAACATGAAGAAAGGTTGGGGAGAAGAGGGGGAGAGCAAGACAAGAAAAAAAAACTAAAATAATAGAAGAAGAAGAAGATGAAGAAGAATGAAGAGGATGAAGCCCCCTGCCTGCTGCGCTTGGGTTCCTTTTAAAAGAGATTTGTAGTGCCCTACCCGGATTAGCCAACCCGACCCGGCCATGCATGGCCGGGTCACATCAAATTCCCTTTCATATATATATATATATATATATATATATATATATATATATTTTTTTTTTTTTTTATTTTTTTCATTTTATTTGCTATCTGTTCATCGCAAATTCTGCTCTTCTGGGGCCTGTATCTCATTAAACTCAAAACATGAAAGTTGTAGATAATCCTTTTCTCTTTCTCCAAAAATTTGAATCATCTCAATCGGAGTTCATACCGAA
Organism: Malania oleifera; assembly: GCF_029873635.1. Classification (NCBI taxonomy): domain Eukaryota; kingdom Viridiplantae; phylum Streptophyta; class Magnoliopsida; order Santalales; family Ximeniaceae; genus Malania; species Malania oleifera. The sequence goes on along the minus strand of NC_080426.1, from coordinate 85,896,850 downwards.
AATTTATGCATGAAATACGAACAGGTGTCGGTTTTGGTTCCCGGGAATTTTCCTGCGACAAAAAATTACCAAAAATTCATAAATTGTGCAATGAAACTCAAGAATACTAAATTCGACACTTTATTAAAATATTAGACATAATTGGATATTTTAATTAAAAATATAAGCCGTAAAGCCCGGGTTAAGACGCCCAATTACGCAGTTTTGACCCGTAATCATCCAAGGAGAGAATGAAGAACTTTCATGATAAACACATTCAGCGTAAGACTTTTGAGCCTGACCAACAGGTGCTATTGTACAACTCTCGCCTACACTTGTTTCCTGGTAAGTTAAGGTCTCGGTGGAGTGGACCTTTTGTGGTGAATACTGTTTTTCCTCATGGTGCTGTAGAGATTCTGAATCCTCAAAATGGTAATGTTTTTAAGGTTAATGGTCAAAGGCTCAAGCCTTTTATTTCTAACTTTGCACCTGAGGAATCTACTCTACATTTGCTTGATCCCACTTAGTATAGTTCATTTTCTTTTCTTTTCTTTTCCCTTTTTGTGTTTTTTTTTTCTCATTTATATTTTTATTTTTCTCATTGTTTTCCTTTGATCTGTAGTTGTTATTTCTTATTCTTTAGCGTTATATTCCTTTTAAAGCGGTTCAAGTACTTCTTCTTTTTCTCGTTTATATTTTTAGAATTGTTTTGCTTTACGTTTAAATACTCTCTTGGGTAAATTCTTTCAATTCTCCTGCATCATTGGGGACAATGCTACATTCTAGTTGGGGGGTGGAAGAGAATTTACCCTATGGTTTGTGTGCTTTAAACATATGTGGTTTGCCTTAGGAAAATGGTGTTATATAAAAAAACAAAAAAACAAAAACAAAAAAAATTCAAAAATCAAAAAGAAAGAGAGAAAGAAAGAAGAGCATTGAAGATTTACACTGCATTATCCCATTTTTAACATTGACTCGTACCCTTCACATACTTGCATATAACCTAAGAACTACACACTTGAGTCAATCATGTGTAGTTTTCTCTTTATATGATCTTATGACTCCATGAAGAATCGATTGGTAGTACATTCGTGTTAATTTGGCTATATAATTTCCTGTATTTACACGGCATCTCACGAAACTAAATAAACACATTCACGTGATTCATTGCACTTAGGGTTTCCTGTGAGCATCGAGAGAACACCCGTGGAGACTATGACACCTTGTGAGATACTCTTGAGCTATTATTGTCCTTTTGAGCGTTAATATCAAATCAGAGTTCATGGAACTCAATTCTCTTTTTTTTTTTTTTTTCTGGAGGATTCCTTTGTACACTAGTCTCTGTCTTTGATTTGCTAGCTTAGAGGTGACTTCTAGTGGGGAGATAGAAACCTAGGTCTTGTAGCCTACTCAAGATGTGAAGGCTGAGCCACCCCTAGAGATAGACTTAATTCATGGACCCCTATTCAAGCTCAAATCCCATTGATTGTTTGAAGATTACAAAAGAAGTGTTAATATTGTCCTTATTGCTCAAGAAAAGACTAGAAAATAAAGAATGAGCAGAAAAAAAAGAATAAGTTACATATGTGCATGAAATGAAATGTCAATGCCAGCCCAAATACATATCACAAAAAGACAAGGATGACACATATTTTCCACGTATGAAGATTCTTCAGCCGGTTAATGCCTCGGATGTATTCACGACAAGTTTGTGAGTAAGTTGATCTAGGGTGGTCTCAGTTGGATATGGCGAGTAGGTAAGAAGATGCTAGGGTGAAGGACCCGACACCTCATAGATAGGCTAGATCCTTTCTAGACTAGTCTACTCCATATACTTAGCGTTGTTCCTTTTAATATGTGGGATGTTTGATCGCAACACTCCTCCTCACATATAATGAGCGAACCCATTTCTTTCTTTTTGAGTGTTTTTGAGGGTATACCAGTTAGGCCGAGTCAAAGCAACCGTTCTGTAGGTGTCCACTGGCGTCCTAGGTGTACTGAGTCACACACATCACACACACCTTGAGAGTTAATCTATTTATACTCGAACTTATATGATTGCATTAACTCTGAATGTGCCACTGATTAACTTCATGTGAGTATACTACTCTTAAATCACATATAAACGATGAAACTTGCATGAGTGACGTGCTTTGGAGTCGTGTGCATTGAATATGAATGAGCTTGTGTGAAATTCAGTTATGTTCTTGTATGTGAAGTGGTATAGTTATGCCGCATGTGCATTGATTTCATGATTACTGGAGTATGTAGTTGTAGACACCACCCTAAGATTCATTCACGTAATTTGCTGGAGACTAGCATTGGACAATTTAGAATTATTGTAGGCATCCATTCTCAGCTCGTCCAATTCAGATAACTGCAATTTTCGCACGCAACCAGCATCATCAATGTTAAAATTGCATTGTTTAATTGCCCAATACGCCTTATGTTCCAACTCTACAGGCAAATGGCAAGCCTTACCATACACTAATCTATATGGAGACATGCCTAAAATAGTTTTAAAAGCTGTTCTATAAGCCCACAAGCTATTAGACAATCTCAAAGACCAATCCTTCTTATTTGGGTTAACAGTTTTCTCAAGGATGTGTTTAATTTCCCTATTTGCTAATTCAGCTTGCCCGTTGGTTTGAGGATGGTAGGCAGTAGAGATTTTGTGATGGATACCATACTTCTTCAATAAGGTTGAAACATGTTTGTTGCAAAAGTGCGTGCCTTGATCACTGATTATGGCTTTAGGCAAGCCAAACCTTGCAAAAATGTTTTCTTTCAAAAATTTTACAACCACTTGATGGTCATTATTTCTACAAGGGACTGCCTCAACCCACTTGGAAACATAATTAGAGGCAAGAAAAATGTATAAATAGCCAAAAGAAGAAGGAAATAGTCCTATGAAATCTATACCCCAACAATCAAAAATTTCAATTACTAGTATAGGTTGTAAAGGCATCATGTTTCTCCTAGTGATTCCCCCTAATTTTTGACAAGGTTCACAAGCTTTACAGAAACTCAAAGCATCCTTAAACATATTTGGCCAATAAAACGCACTTTGAAGAACTTTAGCCACTGTTTTGTGGGCGGAAAAATGCCCACCACAAGCCTTTGTGTGGCAAAAATTTAAAACACTAGAAATTTCATTGTTAGGCACACACTTTCTAATGATCTGATCTGAACAATATTTAAAGAGATAAGGATCATCGTAAAAGAAATTCTTAGCTTCAGTCTTCAACCTTCTTATGTCTTGAGCATTCCACTGAGGTGGCGTTTTCCCTGCAACTAAGAAATTTACAATATCAGCATACCATGGTAAATATTCAGCGGAAAATAATTGTTCATCAGGAAATTTATCAGAAATTAAAGAAAACTTCTCAGAAACTTTTGGTTGAAGCCGAGAAAGGTGATCTGCCACCACGTTCTCCACTCCTTTTTTATCTTTTATTGTGAGATCAAATTCTTGAAGCAGAAGTATCCACCTTACCAATCTTGGCTTAGTGTCTTTTTTTGACAGTAGAAATTTCAAAGCTACATGGTCAGTGAATATTATGATAGGAGAACCCAGAAGATAAGATCTAAACTTATCCAATGCAAATACTATAGCTAGTAGTTCTTTTTCTGTGGTGGAATAGTTCTTTTGTGCCGCATTTAAAGTTTTACTAGCATAGTATATAACATATGGCAGTTTATCTCTTCGTTGTCCAAGAACAGCCCCCACAGCGAAGTCACTTGCATCACACATTAATTCAAAAGGAAGTGACCCGTCAGGAGATCGAATGATAGGTGCAGTGGTGAGACATGTTTTCAATTCATCGAAACCATTCTAACACTCATGGGTCCATTCAAATTTAACATCATGCATCAAAAGTTTGCAAAGAGGTTTAGAAATAAAGCTAAAATTCTTTATGAATCTTCTATAAAAACCGGCATGCCCTAAAAATGATCTAACATCTTTCACATTTTTAGGTGTAGGCAAATTTGAAATCAAGTCTATTTTAGCTTTATCCACCTCTATGCCTCGAGAGGATACAATGTGCCCCAAAACTATTCCTTGTTGGACCATAAAGTGACATTTTTCCCAATTTAACAACAATTGCTTTTCTTCACATATTTTCAAAACAACCTGCAAATTAGACAAACATGCATCAAATGTTTTTCCAAAAACTGAAAAATCATCCATGAATACTTCTACACTGTCCTCAATCAAGTTGCTAAAAATACTTAACATGCATCTTTGAAAAGTAGCCGGGGCATTGCATAGCCCAAATGGCATTCTCCTAAAGGCAAAAGTTCCAAAGGGACAAGTGAAGGTAGTCTTCTCTTGGTCCTCTGGAGCTATTTCTATTTGATAATAACCGGAGAATCCATCTAAAAAACAGTAATATTCATGCCCTGCCACTTTTTCTAAAACCTGGTCAAGGAAAGGCAAAGGAAAATGATCCTTCCTAGAGGCAGCATTCAATTTCCTATAATCTACACACATCCTCCAACCTGTGGTCTCTCTAGTAGGCACCAATTCTCCCTTATCATTTTCTACAACGGTTATACCAGATTTTTTTGGGACAACTTGTATTGGACTAACCCATTTACTGTCAGAAATTGGATATATGATGCCTATGTCTAATAAATTCAAAACTTCTTTTTTTACCACTTCTTTCATTGTGGGGTTTAGTCTCCTTTGCATCTCTCTAGAGGGTTTCGAATCCTCTTCCAAATATATCCTATGTATACAAATGAGAGGACTTATACCTTTAATGTCGGCAATGGACCAACCAATGGCTGATTTGTGTTGTGTCAAAATTCTCAACAACTTACTTTCTTGGTCAGGAGTCAACAATGCAGAAATCACCACTGGGAATGAGTTCTCTGGTCCAAGGTAGGCATATTTTAGTTCCGGCGGTAGTGGCTTCAATTCTAACACTGGTGCCTTCTCATCGGATGGTTGTGCGGGGGTTTGTATTGCCGGTAATGGTTCAAATTTAAGCTTCCATTGCATCTCAGTTGAGTCACCTACAACACAAAGCGAAGAAAAATGATCAGTGGACTCAGTTAAATCAAGGGAATCTTCTAATTCCTCCCATTGCTCATCACAATCATAGTTTAACCAAGGAGTGTCTACAATTAAAGATTCCAATGAATTGACTTCTTGGATTTCTTCATGTTCTTGAGGTTGCCTGCACAAATTGAAGATATTCAATTCTAAAGTCATATTTCCAAAACTCAATTTTAAAACACCACTCCTACAATTGATTATGGCATTAGAAGTTGCTAAAAATGGTCTTCCCAAAATCACCGGTGGTGATGAATTTGCGTGGGATGACACTTTCATATCCAATACCACAAAATCCACAGGGTAGTAAAATTTATCCACTTGGACCAAGACGTCCTCAATGATACCCTTAGGTATTTTTATGGATCTATCAGCAAGCTGCAAGATAATGGATGTGGTTTTCAATTCCCCTAGCCCCAATTGTTCATACACACTATAAGGTAGCAAATTAACCCCCGCACCTAAGTCTAGCAAGGCCTGCCCTATCTTAGAGTTTCCGATGACACATGAAATAGTAGGTGACCCAGGATCCTTGTACTTAGGTGGTGTGTGATTTTGAATAATAGCACTAACTTGCTCAGTGAGGAAGGCCTTTTTCTGCACATTCAGTTTGCATTTTACAGTGCATAAATCCTTTAGAAATTTAGCATAAGCAGGAATTTGTTTTATTGCATCTAGAAGTGGAATGTTAATCCTAACTTGCTTAAAAATTTCCAAGATTTCAGCATGCTGTTTATCCTTGTGCAAAGAAACCAAACGTTGTGGAAACGGTGCAGGTGTGGAACATGCATCATTATGTGCATTTAAAGTGCTCGACTCACCACTATCAAGAGGAGGATTAGCATTTTTACCTGAACTCCCTACACTATGGGCAGGGTCACCCAAAACCTTACCATTCCTCAAAGTTGTAATAGCTTTCACTGATTTCACGTTGCTCCCTTCACCTGAATGCTGAGATGATCGATTGTGCCCTTGTGGATTGGGCTGGGATTGAGCTGGAAACTTTCCTTTCTCCTGGTTACTCAAAGTGGTGGTTACTTTAGTGAGAGTCCCTCTGATGTCATTGATAGCCTGGGAGTTTTGGTTATTGATCGTGCTCTGACTCTGCATAAACTATTGCAAGCTAATAGTTAGCTGTTGTATGGAGTCTTCCACTCCTCTTCTTTGCATTTGGGGTGGCTGATTTGGAAAATGAGGTGACCCCAAGCCTTGGCTAGCGGCTGCATAAGGATTATATTGACTTGGTCCCTGCGTAGATGGCCCCACTTGGTCATTTTTCCAACTGAGATTTGGATGATTTCTCCAACCTGCATTATATGTATTAGAATAAGGTCCAGAAGAATTCTTAGAGACCATATGCACTAGGTTAGATTGATCAAGCAAAACTTCCTTAAAAGCAGGAATAGTTGGACACGCATCAGTCACATGCCCTGGATCCTCACATATGCTGCATTTTTCGGAAGATGATGGCAAAACGTGCATTTCATTTACCTTCTTAAGTTCAATGGACTCTAAACTTTTAGACATACATTGATCATAACCACTTTAATAATAAAAGAAGACATAAAAGAAAAAAATAAAGGGAGAGAGAGATAGAGAAGGAAAAGAGAAAAAAAACAGAGGGAGGAGTCACAGCTGGCCGTTTGTAACTCTATGGACAGCCGTGGAGTCTGCCGCTGGAGATGCTGGTATGAAGTGGACAGCCGTGGAGTCTGCTGCCGCTGGAGATGCTGGTATGAAGTGAACAGCCGTGCAGGAGGGACTTTGGGCTTGCAGAGGAGCTGGGCAGGGGCTGTGCTCGGCTGGCAGTGATGAAGTTGCAGAGGGGGCTGCGGGTAGGAGTTGCAGCAGAGGGAGCCCAAGGAGTTTCAGCGCTACTATGCTCTGCTGTGTACCTGCTGGAGAGGAGGCCAAAGGGACGGGAAAGGATAAAATAGGGGAAAGAGAAGAATGGTGCCGGGGGGGGGGGGGTCGTGGCTGCTGGCTCACGGCTGGTTGGCTGGAAAAAAAAACATGAAGAAAGGTTGGGGAGAAGAGGGGGAGAGCAAGACAAGAAAAAAAAAACTAAAATAATAGAAGAAGAAGGAGATGAAGAAGAATGAAGAGGATGAAGCCCCCTGCTTGCTGCGCTTGGGTTCCTTTTAAAAGAGATTTGTAGTGCCCTACCCGGATTAGCCAACCCGACCCGGCCATGCATGGCCGGGTCACATCAAATTCCCTTTCATATATATATATTTTATTTTTTTTCATTTTATTTGCTATCTGTTCATCGCAAATTCTGCTCTTCTGGGGCCCGTAGCTCATAAAACTCAAAACACGAAAGTTGTAGATGATCCTTTTCTATTTCTCAAAAAATTTGAATCGTCTCAATCGGAGCTTGGACAGAAAAGTTATGCATGAAATACGAACAGGTGTCGGTTTTGGTTCCCGGGAATTTTCCTGCGACAAAAAATTACCAAAAATTCATAAATTGTGCAATGAAACTCAAGAATACTAAATTCAACACTTTATTAAAATATTAGACATAATTGGACATTTTAATTAAAAATATAAGCCGTAAAGCCCGGGTTAAGACGCCCAATTACGCAATTTTGACCCGTAATCATTGTGTTTGATGAATCTAATCCATTTTCTAAGAAATATGATGAATATGATATTGATATTAGAAAATGCTTAGACAAATTATCTATTGAAAACAACGTAAGTGAAAATTCAGAAGTAAATGATAAATCATCCGAAGATAATGAAAATGAAATTTAGGAGTTGCCTAGAGATTGGAAATTTATTAGGAACCATCCTATAGATCAAATCATAGGTGAACCATCCCGTAGTATAGTCACAAGATCCTCCTTAAAGAACCTAGTGAGTCATTCTGCTTTCTTGTCCTAAGAAGAACCTAAAAGTATTAAAGAAGCTATAGAAGATGAGTCTTGGGTGACGTCCATGCAAGACGAACTTAATCATTTTGAAAGAAGCAGAGTGTGGACTCTAGTTCCTAGGCCTAATGATCATACAATTATTGGAACCAAATGGGTATATAGAAATAAGAAAGATAAGAATGGGGTATTAACTAGAAATAAAGTTAGACTAGTTGCCCAAGGTTATAATCAGGAGGAGGGGATTGACTTTGATGAAACATATGCTCATGTTGCTAGGATAGAAGCCATTCGTATGCTACTTGTTTATGTAGCTTTCAAAATTTTTAAAGTGTTTCAAATGGATTTTAAATGCGCTTTTCTAAATGGCTATATTAATGAAGAAGTATATGTAGAACAACCACCTGATTTTGAAAATCATAAGTATCTAGATCATGTTTATCGGTTGTCTAAGACCTTATATGGATTGAAACAAGCTCCTAGAGCTTGGTATGAGAGACTTAGTGGTTTTCTACTAGAAAATGGGTTTACCCATAGCAAGGTTGACACTACACTTTTCGTCAAATCCAAAAATGAGGATATGCTCCTTGTTCAAATTTATGTAGACGATATACTTTTTGGAGCCACTAATGATGAGTTGTGTGATGAGTTTGTCAAATGCATGCAAAGTGAATTTGAAATGAGCATGATGGGTGAACTTAGTTTCTTCGTAGGGCTGCAAATTAAACAAGCTGAATATGGAACTTTCATATGCCAATCTAAATATGTCAGGGATTTGCTGCTAAAGAAATTTAATATGGAAAATTGTAAAATTCTTGGTACCCCTATGAGTTTTTCCATTAAACTTGATAAAGATGAACAAAGAATCCTTGTTGACATGAAATTGTATTGTGGCATGATTGGGAGTCTTCTATATCTCATTGCTAGTAGGCCTGATATTATGTTTAGTGTGTGTATGTGTGCTAGGTTTTAGGCTGCTCATAAGGAATCTCATCTATTAGCTATTAAACGAATCCTTAGGTATCTAAGTGGAACTATAGAGTTAGGCTTATGGTACCCTAAGCATACTACCTTTGAGATTGTGAGTTATACTGATGCTAACTTTGCCGGTAGTAAGGTTGAGAGGAACAGTACTAGCGGCACTTGTCACTATTTAGGACAATCTCTCGTTTCTTGGTCCTCCAAGAAACAAAATTCCGTTGCCTTATCCATAGCCGAGGTAGAATATATTGTGGTTGGAAATTGTTGTGCTCAAACTCTTTATATGAAACAACAACTTATGGATTTTAGGTTGCACTATGATACAATACCGATTAAATGTGATGATACTAGTGCAATCAACATCTCTAAAAATCCTATCTCACATTCATGAACTAAACACATTGAAATTAGACATCACTTCCTTCGTGATCATGTGCAGAAAAGGGATGTGGCTCTTGAGTTTGTATGCACTAATGAGTAATGGACGGACATCTTCACTAAACCACTCCCTGAAGATAGGTTCATACAAGTTAGACGTTAATTAGGGCTCATGCATAGTAGAGACGCTTCCTAGATATTTCATAATTTGCATAAATTCAGGGGAAGCTCTCAAATAATTTTACAAGTCTAACAAATAATATAATTGTTGATATCTTGTATTGGCTTAGACTTTGTGAAAATTTATTATGGTTTGTGATGCATAATTCTCATATATAGTGCATGATGATAATGGTATTTATGTTTTATTGTATTGATCATACTAGAACTGTTTGAGTTGCCTAGTTGTGGATAAATTGTTAAGATTTATAAACTTAAAATAGGTCATTTTTATACAGGAATTTTTGGGAAATGTTTTATTTTCAAACAGCATGCTGCCAAAATTTTTAAAAATTCTCAAAATTCTCTTGTATACAAATGATTATTTCCCATTGCCTAAAGCTATAATTTTTATGACCCTTTTTGTTATTGCCAAAAGGGGGAGATAAAGAGGCAAAAAATTGGGTTGCACTTAAGAGCACTTAAGAAGACAAACTTATGCATAATGCATATTGTTAGGGGGAGCCATCTAAGGCTATACCCATATTTTTTGCATGATGTATTTGTCTTCATCAAAAAGGGTAAGAATGTTGACCTTATAGGTCACACTCGATTTTGATAATGACAAATGCTTATTGTATTTGATGGATGTTTGAGGATATGTGGAGGTATACAGTTGGCAGATCAAAATGATTGCACAAGAAGTAAAAGTTGAAGGCCTTGAAGATCCTATTTATGTTGTACTTAAATTCATTATTCATTATGGGTCTGTAATAGTAAATAGGATCTGGATTGTAATAATTATATGCATCACCTACATGATATGATAGGTAAGCTCAAAATGAAAAAGACTTAGAATGACCCTAGGACACTCATACATGCACATATATATATATATATATATATATGGTTATGTGGAAAGGGTGATCACCTAATTAAATTGAACCAAAATGCATTTAAAATGCATATTCGATTGACCGTACTACACAAGTACAAATATGTTGGTCGACCAAACTGGTGACCAGGTCAACACTTTGACCATTGCCCTGTCGACCGAGCCATGCCTAGTTTATTCTACCCGGTCGATCGAACTCCCTTAGAGTCAACCATTTGACCATATGGTTGACTGAGCCCAAATCATAAGCCAACAACCTAGTCGACCGTACCTGCACGTGGGAGAATCCAATGCTCTGGTCGATCGAACTATTTAAGTCAAAACCTCCCGATCGACCAAACTTGCACAACTCGGTCAACCGAACCTGCCTTCAGTCAACCGGCTCTCGAGTTGCCCTAATATATTTACCGTGCTTAAAATAATAAAATAGGGTTAATTTGGTTAAATTGTTTTAAAACATTTATAATAATTTCCTATATGTCCTGGACGACTTTAATCAAAAGGATGTCTATATATACCCCCTCATTTGGAATAATTAGCATCATATTAGCAAACTTGATTAGTGAAATTTCTCTCAATTCCAAAATCTTTCTTACTCACTGTTAAGCTTCTTACACTTATACTTATTTTGCCATATTGCAAAAAATTCATTTGTAAATGTGAATTGAGTGTTCTTGTCTTATAGGTTTGCTCTCTCAAATTTGTGATTGATTGATATTATTTTGTTTGAGAGCAAGACCTCAAGTTTTCTTAGGAGACTTTGTTAATAAGTCTTTCCTAAGAAGACTTCACTTGAGCTTCTAAGTATTGCACTATCATTGCAATACCTTAATAAGTTTTCATTCGATTTTGGTTGCTTGAATTATTTTCAAATCATTTTCAAATATCTCGTGTGTTTTATTTTGAGAAAAATTCTTGAAGAAATATTTTCTTATGTTCTAAAGATCTTTTTTGTAATATTCTTTGAATAGCATTATCTTTTATATACAAAGATCAAACCCATTTTTTGCAAACAAAATCTATACATCTTTTGAGGCTTATATGATGAGAAAAATCATTTGTTGAGATATTTGAAGTGTAGCAAGTATCTTTGTTTGAGCATTGTGCTTGAATATACTGTGTGATACAATGCTCATATTATTTGCACTCTCACACATTGATTGCAACGCTTGCATAAATATTTGAGAGTAGACATCTTAGACCACATTGAGCTTACTTCATTGTATCATTTGGTGGTGTATGTGATTGCTTATACTGAGTACATATTTGCTTTACATGAAAGCAAAATCACTGTACCATTTATTGTGAACATACTGTTGTGTTTCCAGGCATGGCCTAAGGAAGCTGTAATCCAACACGGTAAGGATTGAGTGTAAAGGTTGAGGTCAGCCCTGTGTTAATTGACGTGGTTTGTTTAAGTGCCACTCCACCTGTTTAAGTGAGCATTATAGTGGCAATCCTTGTGCTTGTTAGCCAAGGCAGGGACATAGGCAATTTGCCAAACCTCGATAGCATTTCTACGTGTCACTTCTCTTTACTACTTTCTGGTGCATGCATAGTTAATTAAATTGCATTATTTAATTTCTAGTACATATTATACTTGATTTACATTACTTGCATTGGATTGACCATAGGGTTGTGAATATACTGCTATTAGGATACTGACCTAGGGGATTAATTTTAAAAGTACCAATTCACCCCTCTCTTGGGATCATGGTAAAGCTAACACAATTGGTTCCAAATATTGAATGATTAGCAAGTCTAGGAACTAGTTTCTAAACTTTATTTCTTTCAAATTGATTTAATTCTTCTTGCATGGATACTATCCAATAATCATCACTTAATGCTTCAATTATGTTCTTGGGTTCCTTTTGAGATAGAAACACATAATAATTACAAAGATTTTTCAAAGAGAATCTACTAGATACTCATCATGAAGGTTCACCAATGATTTGATCCTTAGGGTGATTTCTTACAAAATTCCATTCTTTAGGCAGTTCAGATTGATCTAGAGGTTTATCAATTAAGTTTGATTCCTTATTCTAATCTTTTACTTCTTGTGTTGACTCTATGAGTCCAATCATGTATTGATAATGACAAATCACTTGGTATTTGACCTATGCAATTGAGTTTGTAAATAAGATCATGATTTAGAATGCACGAACGGTGAGCTTGATATGGAAGGAAGCCACAAAGAACCTAAAGTACATATCACTTGGCTTAATCCAAGGAATTAGAGGAATAAAGGGATGAAGAAGCAAAAAATTCAAGTTCAAGATCTTCAATGGGAATGGATATTTAGAATTGAATGAATTTACATATGTCATATGATATAATTAGAAGCTCAAATATTCCCTAGACTGACCTTAGGACTTATGTATTTCATGAAAGATACATTTACGTTAGTTTTAGTTTGAATAAATTTTTAGAGGAAAAATTTTAGAGGCCTCGTCAACAAACCTCATGGCCTCGTCGGCGAACATATGAAGGCCACTCAGTGATGAAGAGTTTTGTCTCATCGACGAAAAAATATTGAGAGCCAAAAAATTTTAGACAATGCTCTCGTCGACAAACTCATGGTGTAACGCCCCAACCTGGGTCTGCCAGGGAGCACTATGTCTCTCCTTCGCCACATGGACCAGACAATAGGGGGAGAGCCTTATCAGACTAATGACTGGCCCCACAAACCAACACGTTTTCTTTTCAGTGTGTTTTGTCCTCACTCGCACACTTCCTAAGAAAACTTCCCAGGAGGTCACGCATCCTAATATTGCTCCAAGTCAAGCATGCTTAACCGTGGAGTTCTTATGGGAAAGCTCCTGAAAAGAAAGGTGCACCTTGTTGATATGGGTAGTAACATCTAATCTTTTAAGTCTTTTCATCAATGGGGTATCACATGTGGCCTTGTCGACGAACGAGTGTTGTAAACTTGTTGAAAAATGTACCGATTCGTCGACGAAGGTCGCAACATAGAACAACATTCTAGCGCAAATACGAATAGATTAATATTTAATCTCCATGATCCAAGGGCCAGAAATTAATTTGATAGTGAGAACATTATTTAAACATACCCTAAACCCTAGAGACACAAGAAGAAACACTTTTAAAGAGACTAATCTTGTTATCTTGTGCTAAGTGTGCCTCCATTCCAAGATTTTGCCAACACTCTACTACATCTATACTCTTTGGGCAAATCATCTAAGCTTTTCAAAGGGATTTCATCTACACAACTTGTGAACAATCCTTTGTGATTGAGGTTTGATAAATAAGTGATTGGTTTGTGGTTCCAATATATATATAGATAGATAGATAGATATACCTCAAAGATTTTTCATCTCTTATACTCTTATATCTAATATTTTTTATTGAGAAGAAAATCCTTGTTTTAGTATTTAAAAAGTTTATTTGAGAAAGGTTTTTGCCAAAGTCCTATTCTTTGCAGATATCACTACAAAAAATCAGGATATTAGCGAAGGATCAAATTCGTCACTAATACTTATATATTCGTCACTAATAGTATTAGTGACAGTTTTAAATTAGTTGTTATATCTACCGTTACTACTAACTATTAGTGATGAATTTAAAATTCGTCACTAATAATGGAGTATTAGTGACAGATTATGAGCGTCACTAAAACCCTAATACCGTCACTATAAATTTTACATCGGCTCAGCTCAAATTCGTCACTAATAGTAGGGTATTAGGGGCAAATTATAAATTCGTCCCTAATACCCTACTATTAGTGATGAATTTGAATCCTTCACTAATAATTAAGAAATTGAAAATTTTTTTAATACTAATTCTTTTGAATCATAAATTCCTGAAAAAATCTATAATTACATTTTCTCATACATAACCTAAAACCATAAGTACTACAAAATTAATAAATTATTCAAAATTTTGAATTCAAATAAAAATTTAATTAAAATAAAAAAAAAAACTTCTATTCAGATAAGAAAATTTTTTTTCAAAAAATTCAAAATTCAAATACAAATAGATTATACAAATTCAAATTAAAATACAAAAATTCTATTTATTCAAATAACAATAAAAATTGCAAAGAAATAATCAAAAGTTGCATCTGATGACTGTAGTGCATGCATGACATCGTGTTGATGTTATGACAGCCACGAACGCTACAAATTAAGAATCATAAAAAAAAATTAATATACAAATGGAGAACAAAATGGAGAGCTAATGCTCAGTATAATCAGGAAGAAAAATATAGAGAGTGCGCCGTACAATAATTTTCAACCCTAAATGAATAAATGAAATGAATGTGAATGGCGTACGTATGAATATATATAGTTGCATGCATCAAATCACTCATGTAAATACTTTAACTCGTTCTCAAAACAAAGTCCCTAGTAGTGGACAAATCATAATGCTTATCCATAGTTAAAAGCAAATGATATGTCATGTATGTTAATAGATGCAAATTTAGGACTTAATGAAATGACTTTTTGTTTAACTTTCACTCATCCTTTCAAAAATATTTTAACATTCATTTTATCATAATTATCTTTGTACGTGGTTTTTTTTCTTTTGAAAAATTTTAATGAAATTTCGGCAGCATGTCGTTTGTGAATTGGACATTTTCCTATAAAACCTACACCTAAAACATGATTGTTTTCACAAAATAAAACATTTCAAGCATGCGAGAACCTAAATCCACTACCAGCATGCAATTCACAATGTACTGCATCAACCATGTAGTTGGCGTTCAACACAAGCATGTATTCTAGTAGTTCAATATACAATTCATATAACATAATATCATCCATCAATAAAATATTACGAGGAAAACGTTAAAACACAATTCAACCAAGGTTTTCTAGTTTTGTCAAGAAGGTTGCTTCTCAAGCATTCTTGATGCAACTTGGGTTGTGCATGAAGTTTTTACTTAGATTGTGAGAAGACATGTGATATATTGAGTTGGGGTTTCTTGGATTCAGTTATAAACTTAAAAATCTTTGGTTATAGATTGAGGAAATGGATTATGGTTTGTTTTTCTTCTATTTAGTGATAGTGGTGGAATCCTGGTCTGGAGATTTTTTAGCTTGTCTTTGGTCCTTAGAATTTAATTTGCTAACTTGAGTTTGGCTATAAAAGTTTTAAATATATAGGAGGTTTCGAGTTGTGATTCTTTAATGGGTTTTAATGTTCATAAGTGGCTTTCACTTACTTATATGGAATTTAGTTCTTAACCTTTTACTATATTCTATACATTGTTATTCTTAGCCAAGTGTTTTAGATTTTGAATGATAAGCCTGAGATCGCCTCTTTTCTTTTGAATATCAACATGTGAGAGGCGCAAGTTAGAATGAATTTTAAGTTTTTACTAATCATGCATACATTTCTTTGTACATGGTTTTATTCTGAAAAAACTTTATCAAAATTTTGACAGCATGCCGTCTGTAAATTGGACATTTTTCAAAAAATTCCTACACTAAAACTTGATAGATTCAAGCAAACAAATCGCAATAATATGTATCATGCAGATACCAGTGAGTTTGAACATACGAGAAACTAAATCCACTACCAGCATGTAATTCACAATGTACTACATCAGCCACACAAGCATGTATTTTAGTAGTTCAATATACAATTCATATAACATAATACTATCCATCAAGAAAGTATTACCAGTACGTGACACACTGACATCACCCGTGTCCACTGCAATCCCCCTTTGCAAGTCACCTAACATTTCGATTAACCCTTCCGAACGTGTATCACTAGCTACTATATTTGCCCCCTCATCTTCATCGTCATCATCATTGCTTTGAACTGCGTAATCTTCACCGTGGAACACCCATCTTGTGTACCTTTTCTCCATTCCAAAGTCTAATAAATGTGAATGGACTAGATCAATGTGTTTGAATGTTATGTTTTGCATTTCTTACAAGGACACCTTATTCTACTTGCTTTGTCTACAGGACGATGCACGAACTCTATGAAATCATGTACCCCTTTCACGTATTCTGGCAAAAACCTACCCCGAGCGTTCCTCCAACTCTTATCCATGTTCATTAATTACCCTATAACATGTTCAAGTAAATGGTGTTGATTACATTCTCATAATGTTTATGACGCATGCATCATGAATCCTATAATCAATGACCTTCCGTCTAAAGGGTATGGATCCTATCCCATTCAGGAATGTTGTATTTACGTTGTGATCAATCGCTCAAATTCCTTCGTCATAGTCATTATAAATTTTGGCAACATCTTCTTATGGCTCTCCAAGTACACAAGATGGGGGAAGTGAATATGTTGCTAATTTTCCATCACTAACAAATTGTCACGACACCCCACTATGCACCTAGAGAACACAAGTAGAGATGCGCTCAAAATATATGATGACAATTAACAAAGCATGAATGATGACAACAACGTAAATACAACTTCCTGAACCGTCCACGATGGACAATCCAAGAATGGTTGAAATAAAAACATTACTAGTCGTAAGTGAAACAAATAATTAACATGTTCAATTGATTATCAGTCAACATAGCATGACTAATAATCAATTGAATTTCAATAATTGTTTTGTCTCACATGTACGATGAAGCATGAATCTATAGTAACCATTCTTGAACAAGCTAAGTTTCAATGAACACAAGAAATGACAGTAATTAATTTGACATTTTACTTCATATGGCATTTAATTCTTGGCCTTTCATTGTATTTTATACTTTGTTGTTTGAAAGATTTTCTAATCGTGTTCTTGCTCAAATGAATGCACAATAAGGATAAAAAAAATGAACACTTATTTTCCTACCTTATCTATGTAAGTAACATCCACATAAATTCCAAAAAGAGCAAGAAAAACGTAATGATATTGCGAAACACAAAATATAGGTAGAAACCAAAAACTCCATGTATTTTCATTAATTTCAGAGGCAGTACAATGTAAATAGACACATTGAAGCACGCGTACAACCATTCAAAAGCATGGTAAAATATAATATAATAAAAATCAAATAAAAGAAATAAAATAAAATAAAAGCAAAGGGCGCATGAGCATAGTACATAAGCAAAAGAGAAAGCGCATAACAGGATCCCAAGCATCTAGTTTATCCTAATCAGAGTCAGAATCACAATCAGAACTCCACGAGCAACAAGATGAGGCTACTGCTCTAGCGCCGTCTTGGTCCCGTGCCATTTCATCTAGAAGAAGACACAATTTAGGGGTAAGAGGGGAGGGTGGTGGTTCCATGTATGGGCATGGCCTGATGGCCAGAGGCAGTAAATGGTTAGGAATGTCCGCCGGAGGTGGATTATCGTAATCATATGACATGGTCAACCTAATCATACGAAACAACACCGGATGGGTGGGCACGTCCTCTATTAGTCCTATGGTAACATTGGAGGACTGCTCTCTATTAGCTTTACCATGATCCAAAGAGGGGAGGTGAATTGGTATTTTAAAATTGACCCCTTAGGTCAATATCCTAACAACAGTATTTTCACAACCCTGAAGTCAATCTAGTGCAAGTAAGGTAAATCAATTGCAATACGTAGCAGAAATTAAATAGCACAATTTAATCAACCAAGCATGCACCAGAAGGCAATAAAAAGTAAGTGACACCCAGAAGTGTTATCAAGGTTCGAAAAACTGCCTATGTCCCCGCCCTGGCTAACAAGCACAAAGATTACCACTATAATGCTCACTTAAGCAAGTGGAGTAGCACCTAAACAATTTGGTTAAATAGTACAGGGCTGACCTCAACTTTTACACACAATCCTTGTTAGGCTGGATTACCACCTCCTCAGGCCAGGTCTGAAATACAACAATATTTCTCTCAATAGGACCAGTACAATGATTATGTTTTCATGTAAAACAAATATGTACCCAACATAAGCAATCATATACACATCAACAATATGGATATAGTGTAAGCTTCGTGATGTAAATAGTTGTGCAAACAGTGTAAGCTTTGCAATGTAAATAGTTGTGCAAACAACACTCAATAGGGTATGATAAATGGAATGCTCAAAAGTGTTCAATACAAGCAATATCTATGAAACTAGGTAAAGCAAATTTCAATAATCAATCAAGATTCCAAAGATATCGATAAGATATTCAAACTAGCTCAAGAAAAATTTCTTCAATGAGATAAGCACACTACTAGTTTGAAATATAATTTGGCTTGTTGAAAATATTTTTGCACAACAAAAATCAAAGCTATGGAAGTCTTGCAACAAATATGGAAAGACCCCTAAGCTTTCTAGTCAATCCCAACAAAGATTTATAATATGAAATCAATGGGATAAACTTGACTAAACTTCCCAAAAATATATCACACAATCAACAAGAATGGTGGGAGTTTAAGCACTATCTAATAATCACAAGCACACTCTATAAGCTCTCACAATGTCAAAATGTATCAAGGGAATGGGAATTTGAGAGTACTTGGACAATATGAGTATTTGCAAAAGAGAGGATTCTTGGCTAATGATTTTTTCTAATTAATTACTAATCCTCACAAATGAGCCTATATTTATAGGCAAGGTAAAAAAAATATAATCGTTTGGGACCTTGAGGGTATTATTAGAAAAGTTCCAAAGTGTTTAGGAAGTATTAATGTTAGAATTGGTGTATTCCCAAGAGGGGGGTGAATTGGAATTTTAAACTTTTCTCCTAGGTTGAACTAGATGTTAGCAGAATATTACAACCTAGGGTCTTTCTATGTAATTCCAAATATGCCGATAAATATAATATATGGAAATTTAAATCAAGCGCATCATTCACATAATAACATACACATGCGGTAAATATAAAGTGCGAAAATATAAACAAACACACGATATGTTATCGGGGTTCGACCAACTGTGCCTACGTCCCCACCTCAACCTTGCAAGCTTGAGGGTTCCACTAAAAGCTCACTTAAGGGTGGAACAACACCAATTTCAACTAGGTCAATTTCCACAGGGCTGACCTGACTCACTCGAAAAATGAGCAGCTCGGAAGCTATCCAAAGTATAGGAGTTCTGTCGTGTAATATTAAACCCAAGGGCTAGATCGTCTCCTCAGGGAATACATTTTAATCTCAGATTTAATGTTCTTCCAATCAAAATTAAAAAGGTACTGAACTTGGTTCAGATTCGGGGTTTTTCAAGATTGTTCAATTTCACTTTTGATGAATTACATGACACGTAATTTAAAACTCTAAACTAACATTCACTAAATAAAAGAAAACAAAAATAGAAACCCTACGTCTACTTAAAGAAACATTGGGACACGCGTTAATAAAAACTGGAAACCTAAAACATGGAACTAAAACATGCAAGAATGGAAACTCTAATCTACCTAAGGAAACATCGAAACATGCACTAATTAAAAATGGTAACATTAATCACGGAATTAAAGCACATAATGGAAACTCAATCACACACACACATTAAAAATCGAAACTTTAACAAAAATCAAGAACTCGAACAAAAATAAAAAAAACACAAACAAAAACCTAAATTTAAATGCTATCGAAACACAATAAAAATGCAAACTTTGATAAATCTGACCCTAATTAAGTTGAGCTTCAAAAAGAACCAAAAATTAACTACTGCGAGCTAAATATACCACTAATTTTTATCTAAGAAAATAAATGAATACTACCATAATAAAAACACTTTAAATAACATTCGCAATTCAAAATTTCAAATAACCCAAAGAAAATTAATACTTAACAATTATCCAACTAACACAATATTCAAATTCAAAAATTTAAATAATCTTCAAAAGATAACATTTAACACTTATTCAACTAACCAAAAATTATATAAAAAGAAAGAAAAGATGAGAGAAAGAGAAAAAAAAAAAAAGCCATGAAAGCTTTAGGCCGTGGCAGCAGGGTGCTGGCAGCATGTGGCTCGGCTGGTGTTGCTGTGTTGCTGGTATGGGGCTGCTGCTATGGCAGTAGCAGAGTGCTCGGTGGCTGGAAGAAGCTACTGCTACCGGAGAAGGTTGCAGAGGCTATAGAGAAGCTGCTGTGCTGTGCAATAGACGGCTGCTGTGGGTGGCTCTGCTGCAGCTGCTGTGGCTTCGGGACTGCTGTGGCTTAGGGAGGTTGCAGAGGGTAGATGGAGAATAGAAAATACAGAGAGCTGTAAGAGAGAAATAAAAATAGGGGAAGAAAGAAAGGGAAATAGAGAATGGCAACGCAGCAATTGAAAAAAAAACAAAACCAAAGAAGAAGAAGAAGAAGAAGAAGAAGAAGAGAAGAGAAGAGGAGAGCCGAGGAGAGCTTGGTGCGTAGGGCACACGCTGGGAAAGAGGGAAAGAGAAGAATAAATAGAGATTGTGGAAGAAATCCCTAGACCCGGATTAGAGATTTGACCCATTTAGAGGACCCGAATTATTATATTTTTTTGTTCTATGTTCATTGCAAATTCTGCTCTTCTATAGCCCGTATCTCATAAAACTCAAAACATGAAAGTTGTAGATAATCCTTTTCTCTTTCTTTATAAATTTGAATTTTCTTGATCGGAGTTCAGACGGAAAAGTTATGCATAAACTACGAATAGGTATCGGTTTTGATTCTCGGGAATTTTCCTGCGACAAAAAATTACCAAAACTTCATAAATAGTGCAATAAAGTTCAAGAATGATGATTTTGGCACTTTATTAAAATATTGGATAATTTTGGACATTTAATTAAAATATAAACCGTAAAGCCTGGGTTAAGATGCCCAATTACGCAGTTTCGGTGCGTAATCACACCCCCCAACTAACGTTTTGCTAGTCTCTAGCAAATGATGTGAATGAATTTCAGGGCGGTGCCTACAACTACAAACTCTAATAATCATGAAATCAATGCTCATACGATATAACTATACCACTTCACATATAAGAACATAACTGAATTTCACACAAGCTTTTTCATATTCAATGCACACGACTCCAAAGCACGTCACTCATGCAAGTTTCATCGTTTATATGTGATTTGAGAGCAGTATACTCACATGAAGTTAATCAGTGGCACATTCAGAGTTAATGCAATCATATAAGTTCGAGTATAAACAGGTAAACTCTCGAGGTGTGTATGATGTGTGTGACTCAGTACACCTAGGATACCAGTGGACACCTACAGAACGGTCGCTTTGACTCAGCCTAACTGGTATACCCTCAAGAACACTCAAAGAAAATGGGTTCACTCATCATATGTGAGGAGGAGTGTCGCGATCAAACATCCCACATATTAAACGGAACAACGTTAAGTATATGGAGTGGACTAGTCTGGACAGGATCTAGCCTATCTATGAGGTGTTGGGTCCTTCACTCTAGCATCTTCTCACCTACTCGCCATATCCAACTGAGACCACCCTAGATCAACTTACTCACAAACTTGTCATGAATACATCTGAGGCATTAATCGGTTGAAGAATCTTCATACGTGGAAAATATGTGTCATGTCCTTGTGATATGTATTTGGACCGGCATTGACTTTTCATTTCATGCGCATGTGTATTTCTTATTCTTTCTTCTACTCATTCTTCATTTTTTTGTCTTTTCTTGATCAATAAGGACAATATTAACACTTCTTTTGTAATCTTCATACCATCAATGGGAATTGAGCTCGAATAGTGGTCTATGAACTAAGTCTATCTTTAGGGGTGGCTCAGCCTTCACATCTAGGCTAGGTGTCACCTCTAGGCTAGCAAATCAAAACATAGACTAGTGTACAAAGGAATCATCCAGAAAAAGAGAATTGAGTTCTATGAACTTTGATTTGATTTTAACGCTCAAAAAGACGATAAATAGCTCAAGGATATCTCACAAAGGTGTCATAGTTGCCACGGGTGTTCTCTCAATGCTCACAGGAAATCCTAAGCGCAATGAATCACGTGAGTGTGTATTCAACCTCATGAGATGCCATGTAAATACAGGAAATTATATAGTCAAATTAACACGAATGTACTACCAATCGATTCTTCATGGAGTCATAAAGTCATATAAAGAGAAACTATGCATGATTGACTCAAGTGTGTCATTCTTAAGTTATACGCAAGTATGCAAAAGGTATGAGTCAATGTTAAGCATGGCATAATGCAATGTAATCCTTCAGTGCTCCTCATTTCTTTCTCTCTTTCTTTTTGATTTTGATTTTTTTATTTTTTTATTTTTTTTTCTTGTTTCTTTTTTTTTTAAAATATAAAACCCGGTACGTGTACGTGCACAGTGTTACATGCGAATGCTCATCCCCCCCAACTAAAGTGGAACATTGTCCTCAATGTGAAAGCATAGGGGAAATAAAAAATAATGTGTACGGGAAAAGTAAGGCGTACCTGAGTGGCGAAATAATGGAAAATAAAGATCGAACTACGAGAAAATAGACCTGAAAACTAACTAAAAATAAAATAAGATAAAATAAAAGGAAAAGAAGGAAAAGAAAAACATCACAATTGTCTGGCGGAGGCTCTGGTGGAATTTCGTTTGATGGCTGCAGGTTTATAAATTGCAATGGCGGTTCTACAAATTTGAGCTGCCACAATCGATTAGTCGTTATACCTACACGAAAATCAGCCTCAAATGAATTAATGCATGTCAAAATACCAAACAATACGTGCGCAGGTTGACCCTCGTGTGTGGACAAGAAAGGGTCTTTATTCAACATTGTGTCCAGGAAATATACTTTTTTACGAACTAACGGTCGAGAGAAAGTGATCGGAATAATTACCTGCAGTTCTTCAGAAACATTAACATTAAAGGTTTTACCTGGTTCTTTGAAAATTATATGCTCACCAGACTGGTCACCCTCTTTATCTGGTGTACATATCATCATACCACTGCAAGAGGCTACCTCCACATTAGGCTCTTTAACATCTGATTTAGGTGGGAGTGACGGTTCCATGGTTTCTGAGCTCGGAGTATGAGGTACCACAGGTTGGTACTCCGTATGAGTATCAGTCTCCTTATCAACTAAATGCTCCGCTTTTGGGCTCGTTTCCTCTTATTTTTCTTTGAATTCATCTATTTCAGCCGTAACTTCCGGTGCTGGGACAACTATTTGTTCGACGATGAGCATTTCAGATTGGGGGTCGTCTTTCTCGCTACTGAAGGTGATGGTGGCCTCTGCTGTCTCAAAAGAAACATCATGTATTTGTTGTTGCGGTTGCTGGTACTCTTGAGAACTAGGCTAAGGTTCTGCGAGTGTTTCCTCGTTTTCTAAGATGTCCAACTGCGTGCTTATCGCATTAATGGTGTCCTGCAATTCATTATTATGATCGACTTGAGTTTGCATGAACTGCTGGAGCATGCTCGCCATCTGAGTTATGCTATCCTCCAGAAATTCTGACGGCGTACAGTTCAGAGAGATCTGTGGTGGCTGGTATTGAGGCGGAGGAATATCTGGACAGTTTGGTGGTTCATATGCATCACCACCACTAATTGTGCTGATAGGATGTGCAGTTATGGGTGCCTGAGTGTATCGTGTGTTGCACTGTGGGACATTGTCAGCTAAGTAATCAAAGAATGATAATACTTGATCTGGATCCTCGCTGACGGGCTCTCCATTAGACATAGTCTGGACAAAACACTTGCAATCAGGGGTAAGAGCAGTATAAAAACAGTCAACTAACCTCCATAAGTCGAACCCATGATGTGGACAAGTGCTTAGTAGATCATTGAATCGCTCCCAGTAAGCCCGAAATGTCTCGTCATCCTACTGCACAAAATTAAGAATCTGTTCCTGCAAAAATTGAGTTTTCTGTGAGGGACAAAATGTATGTAGAAATTCACGCTCCATATCAGTCCAATTAGTGATAGAATAAGGTCTCATAGAATGAAACCAAATCAGTGCCCTATCCTGCAAAGTAGCAAGAAATAAATTCAGTCGAATAGATTCATCAGTTTTAGCATGAGAGAAAAACATATTGCAGGTTAATTCAAACTCTACTAAGTGCTGATATGGGCACTCAGATTCCATCCCGTAGAACTCGGGTAGCAATGACGTCCTTCCGCGCTGCATCATGAAATTAAGCTCGTCATAAGGCAAAACAGTGGAAGAGGATGTAGTGGCATATTCAAGTTGCAAAAAAATCCATTATCGTGCGCGGTGCAGGTGCAGCCATTTTTCAAAACTCAAAATTTTTTTCTGTTTTTGTTTTTTTTTTCCTTTTTTATAAAGCTAATAAAAATGACGGGAAAAACATAAATTTGAGACTAAAAACGACATTCCCCGGCAACGGCGCCAAAAACTTGACTCACTCGAAAAATGAGCAGCTCGGAAGCTATCCCAAGTATAGGAGTTATGTCGTGTAATATTAAGCCCAAGGGCTAGATCGTCTCCTCAAGGAATGTGTTTTAATCTCAGATTTTACTTTCTTCCAATCGAAATTAAAAAGGCACTGAACTTGGTTCAGATTCGGGGTTTTTCAGAGTTGTCCAATTTTACTTCTGACGAATTAAATGACACGTAATTTAAAAAACCCTAAAACTAACATGCTTCGAATTAAAGAGCAAGGATGGAAACTCAACACGCGCTAATTAAAGATGGTAATTTTGAACATGGAATTAAAAACACACTATGGAAACTCAATCAGATTCAAGCACACACTAAAAATCGGAACTTTAACAATTCAAGAACTCAAACCAAAATGCAACACAGAAAAAAAAGAACAATGAAAGAAAATAAAAATACGAACTTTGATAAAACCGGTCCTAACTAAACCAAACTTCAAAAACAATTAAATCTCGGGAAAAAAAAAGCTAATTTAAATATGAAACCAAGCAAAATTAAATATAAACTTCCAACTAACTCTACTCATAAAATAAAATACCAAAGACAAAAATAAAAATAAAAATTAAACAATCAACTATTGCAAAGATAAAATATTCAAAATCCAAGATTTTTAAATACCTTCAGTAAAAAAAACAATACTATCCTATATCAAAATTAAAAGAGAAAAGATAAAAGAGAGAGAGAGAGAGAGTAAAACAGAGGGATGCTGGATCAGCTGCTGCCATGGGTTCAGCTGGTGTGGTAGTGGCTCGGGTATTCTTGGCCGGATGCATCTTCTCGGGTGGCTGGACTGCACTAGCCTGGATGGTGTTTCCGGAGCTGGGCTGGAGGAATTGGGTGCTGGAACAGGGGCTGCCACGGCTGGAGTTGGCTGCCAGAATAGGGGCTGCCACGGCTAGAGTTGGCTGCTGGAACAGGGGCTGCCACGGCTGGAGTTGTTGCTAGAACATGGACTGCCACGGCTGGAGTTGTTGCTAGGCAGAGGGAATTCAAGGAAAACAGAGGAGGAAAAAGAAGGGAAAGGAGAAGAAGAAAAGAGAAAAAGAAGAAGAGAAATACTAAAGATAGAAAAACTAAAAGAAATACCAAAAGAGAAGACAGGAAACAGCAAGGAAAAGTAAGGAGAAGAGAAGAAGAAGAAGAAGAAGAAGAAGAAGAAGGGGAAGAAGAAGAGTATATGGGAGAGAATAGGGGAGCCTCGTGGCTGCCTCCAAAAGAAGAAGGAGAAGGAGAAGATTTAAAGGGGATGGGGAAAAGCCCTATGACCAGGCGTGGAACAACCCGACCCGTTTGCAAAGGGTTGACCCGGCAACTTGATTTTTTTTTCATTTTTTTTAATTCTATGTTCGTTGCAAATTTTGCTCTTATGAAGCTAGTATCTCACAAAACTCAAAACACAAAAGTTGTAGATGATCCTTTACTCTTTCTCTAGAAATTTGAATCGTCTTGATCGGAGCTTGGACAGAAAAGTTATGCATGAATACGAACAGGTATCGGTTTTAGTTCCCGGGAATTTTTCCTGCGACAAAAAATTACCAAAACTTCATAAATAGTGCAATAAAGTTCAAGAATGATAATTTTGGCACTTTATTTGAACAATTTTGGACATTTAATTAAAAATATAAATCGTAAAGACAGGGTTAAACGTCCAATTACGCAGTTTCGGCGCGTAATCATGACCTCAACCTTAACCAGGTCAATTAGCGGGGTTGACCTCAGCCTGCATGCCTTACCAGGATGGCGCACCTAACTTTCCTAACCGGGTCTAAGCTAGTCCGGGACCATTTCAAAGGGCTAGTCTCCCTCTTCAGGGCCATGCTCAGAAATACAATAGTATTTGCAATCAAATAATATTGTGCTTTCGTGCAAAACAGATATGTACCCGGATGCGCTCAGTCACATACACCACAAGATGATTTAATATGTAAGCTCAATGTGGTCTAGTATTTCAACCCTCAGATATATATATTTACCATCAATGTAATGAGTGCGTGAGAGTATCAATCAAGCAATCTTTGTATCACAAGATATTCAAAGGTGTTTACACAAAGATATCAATCAAACAATATATATATATATATATGAAGCTCTAGCAATGCATAAGTTTGGTTTGCAAAAAGAGTTTAATCTTTGTATTTAACTAGAGATATAAATCAATGAATATTGCAACAAATATTGTTCTCACACAAACAAATATCTTTTCAAAGATTTATTAAGATAAAACACACTAGATATTTAAAAGTATTTTGAAAATATTTTGCAACCAAAAACAAATACAATCTTCTCAAGATGTTGCAATGAAGGTGCAATCTTAGAAGATCAAATGAAAGTCTTCTTAGGATAGACTTATTAACAAAGTCTCCTAAGAATACTTAGGTTTAACTCTCAATAAAAATAAATCAATCAAACATGAATGGGAGAGCAAACCTATTAATATAAACACTCAAACAACTTATAGAGGGTTTAAGAAATCATAGAAGGTAAGTATGAGTGAATGGGGAATGGATATGAGTATTATAGGTTTTGGGATTTTCAGAGAATTTCTTTTAATCAATATTTTTTTAATCCCATTCCTAATTATCCCAAATGAGGGGGTATTTATAGACACCCCTTGAAATATAACTGTTAGGGACCTATTGGGAATAATTAGGAAAGTTTTAAATCATTTTAAAATAATTAACTCTGTTTAAAATATTTTAACCATGGTAAAAAATCAGGGCAACTCGAGAGGTCCAGTCGACCAGAATCCTTTTCGGTCGATCGTAGTTCATATGGTTTGGTCGACTAGGCCATTTTTGAACTGCTCGGTCGGTCGACTAGGAGAAGGCAATTTTTTCAATTCGCGCAGTTCGATCGACTAGGAGAAAATAAACTAAGGCTTTCGGTCGACCAGGTAGTTGGGGAATTTTCCAAGTACCCTCGGTCGACTAGAGCGCTGGAGTGCATTTTGGGCTCGGTCGACCAGGTGGTCAAAAAGTTGACTCCAATGGAGTTCGGTCGACCGAGTGTAAATGAACTATCAAGTTCGGTTGATTGGGCCATGGTCAAACTATTGACTTGGACAGGGTTCGATCGACCGGGGCCAAAATGAACTACCTAGTTCGGTCGATCGGGGCATTTTGTACATAGGATTTCGATCGACTGAATGTGCACATTTTGTGCATTGTGGTCCTATTTAAACCACAGTCACCCTATTTCAAATGACCAAGTATGGGTATGCATGAGTGAGTGTCCTAAGGTCAATTCTAGGTCTTTTTTGAAGACACCAAAAAAATCGGGTGTCGGTCGACTGAAGGGTAATCCCTAAAATCTTTCTAAGGTCATTTGCATTATAAGCGTACCTATTAGATCATGCAGGTGATGCAATTACAAGCCATAAGCCCTAATTACTATTACAGACCCTTTATATCAAAGAAATATATTACAACATTAAATGATTAGGTCTTGACTCTTCACTTTCTCTATGTGCATCTTGACCTGCCAATTTGAGTTCCTGCATATAATTTCAAACACCCATTAGATATAATGAGTATTTGTCATTATCAAAACCGAGCGTGATTTATGAGGTCAACAACTAACCCTCTTTAACTCGTGTTTACCTCAGTTAAAATAATTTTAACCCAGCAGGGTTTGGGTGGCTGAACTGAGGTTCGGTTGCCCAGAAAGACAAATTTTTAAAAACTCTTTAAATAGTTCGGCAGCTCGAGTCTTGGTTCAGTGGCCCAAACAAAAGTCAGAAAGATTCATTCATAGGTTTGGGTGCCCAGTCCTAGGTTCGGTAGCCCGAACACATGTGTTCGGTCGCCCGGGGCCTATTTTGAACTAAATTCCTCGGTAACCCGAGTTGGTGAGGGGTTCCTTTCAGAGGGTTTGGAAGCCCATGGAAGATGTGCACAAAAATGATTTGGTCGCCTGAGAGCTAGGTCAACTGTTGACTTCTCAACATTTCGAGCGCTCGAGGAATTTTGAACTCTTGGGGTTCAATCGCTCGAGCTCTCTCAAACTCCCCAATAATATTCAATTTAGTACATTTTTAACACTCCTTAATTCTATATGATATATGTGCATGAGTGTTGGGACCTAGAGTCATACTAAGGTCTTAATGAGCTTACCATATATCCTATATGCATGACATATAGGTAATTATTACACACCATATCCCTAGTTACTATTGCTCACCCATATTACATTAATTGAATTTACAATATGAAATAGAATCTTCAAGGTCTTCATATCTTGCTTCAAGTGTCATTCCTTGAGATACTCATCTAAGCCTGCACATACACTTGAAAACCATCAAATACCTAAGTATTTGTCATTATGAAAACTGGGTGTGACCTATAAGGTCAACATTCACCCCCTTTTTGATGATGACATATACATCATGCAAAAAATGGGTATAGCCTTAGAAGGCTCCCCCTAACAATGTGCATTATATAAAAGTATTATTTTCCTTAAGTGCTCAAGACCCAATTTTTTGCCTCTTATTCATCTCCCCCTTTTGGCAACAGCAAAAAAGGCTATGAAAGTAATAGCCTTAGGCAATAGGTATGAATCATTTGTATACAAGATTAGTTTGGGAATTATTTAAAAATTTCGGCAGCATGCCGTTTGAAAGTAGGACATTTCCCAAAAAAATCTTGTATAAAAATGACTTGTTTTGAGTTTTTTTATCCACAACTACTTAACTCAAATAGTTCCAGTATGATTAATACATAAAACATAAATGCAATCATCATCATGCAGTAGATATGAGAATTGTGCATTGCAAAGCATAATCAATTTCATAAAGTCCAAGCCAATGAATGATATTAATAGTTATATTAGTTGTTAGACTTTGAAATTATTTGAAAGCTCCCCCTAAGTTTATGCACACTATGAAATATCTAGGAAACATATCTACTATGCATGAGACCTAATTCACATCTAATTTGTATGAACCTATCTTCTGAAAGTGGTTTAGTGAAAATGTCCGCCCACTGCTCACTAGGGCATACAAACTCAAGAGCCGTATCCCCTTTCTGCATATGATCACGAAGGAAGTGATGTCTAATTTCAATGTGTTTAGTTCGTGAATGAGAGATAGGATTTTTAGAGATGTTAATTGCACTAGTATTACCATATTTAATCGGTACTGTATCGTAGTGTAATGCAAAATTCATAAGTTGTTGTTTTATATAAAGAGTTTGAGCACAGCAACTTCCAACCGCAATATATTCTGCTTCGACTGTAGATAAGGCAACTGAGTTTTGTTTCTTGGAGAACCAAGAAACGAGAGATTGTCCTAAATAGTCACAAGTGCCTCTAGTACTTTTCCAATTAACCTTACTACCGACAAAGTTAGAATCAGTATTACTCACAATCTCAAAAGTAGTATGCTTAGGGTACCATAAGCTGAACTCTGTAGTGCCAACTAGGTACTTAATGATTCGTTTAACTACTAATAAATGAGATTCCTTAGAAGCGGCCTGAAACCTAGCACACATGCATACATTAAACATAATATTAGGCCTACTAGCAGTGAGATATAGAAGACTCCCAATCATGCCACGATACAATTTCATATCAATAGGGATCCCTTGCTCATCTTTATCAAGTTTGATGGAAGAACTCCTAGGATTACCAAGAATTTTACACTCTTCCATATTAAATTTCTTTAGCAAGTCCCTGATATATTTGGATTGGCATATGAAAGTTTCATATTCAACTTGTTTAATTTGCAACCCTAAAAAGAAACTGAGCTTACCCATCATACTCATCTCAAATTCACTTTACATGCATTTGGAAAACTCATTACACAACTCATCATTAGTTGCTCCAAAAATGATATCGTCAACATAAATTTGAACAAGGAGCATATCATCATTTTTGGATTTGATGAAGAGTGTAGTGTCAATCTTGCCATGGGTAACCCATTTTCTAGTAGAAAACCACTAAGCGTCTCATACCAAGCTCTAGGAGCTTGTTTCAATCGATACAAAACCTTAGACAAACAGTAAACATGGTCTGGATATGATCTAGAAAATCGGGTGATTGTTCTACATATACTTCCTCGCTAATATAGCCATTTAGAAAAGCGCTTTTAATATCCATTTGAAACAATTTAAATTTTTTAAAAGCGGCATAAGCAAGTAGCATATGAATGGCTTCCAACCTAGCTATAGGAGCATATGTTTCATCAAAGTATATCCCCTTTTCCTGACTATAACCTTGGGCAACTAGTCCAGCCTTAATCCTAGTTACTACCCCATTCTCATTTTCTTATTTCTATATACCCATTTAGTTCCAATAATTGTATGATGATTAGGCCTAGGAACTAGGGTCCACACTTTGCTTCTTTCAAATTGATTAAGTTCTTCTTGGATGGACATCATCCAAGACTCATCCTCTATGGCTTCTTTAATATATTTAGGTTCTTCTTGAGACAAGAAAGTAGAATGACTCACTAGGTTCTTCAAGGAAGATCTTGTGGCTACACGACGGGATGGTTCACCCATGATTTGATCTATAAGATGGTTCCTAATGAGTTTCCAATCTCTAGGTAACTCCTGAACTTCATTTTCATTGTCATTATCTTCAAATGATTTATCATTTCCTTTTGAATTTTCACTTGCATTGTTTTCAATATATAACTTGTCTAAGCATTTTCTAATGTAAATGTTATCTTCATCATCTTTCTTAGAAAATGGATTAGATTCATCAAATATGACATGGATAGATTCAATGATAGTCATGTTCTTTTATTGAAAACTCTATATGCTTTACTATTAAGAGCATAGGCCAGGAAAATGCCTTCATTAGATTTATAATTAAATTTCCCTAGATCTTCATTATCCCTAAGCACAAAGCATTTATAACTAAAAATATGAAAATAGGAAGATTAGGTTTATAGTTGTTCCACAATTCATAAGGGATTTTATTAAGTGATCGTCTAATCAACACCCTATTCATGACATAACAAGCAGTATTTATGGCCTTAGTCCAAAAATATTTAGGTAGCTTATGTTCATTCAACATAATTCTACCCATTTCTTGTAATGACCTATTCTTTCTTTCTACCACACCATTTTGTTGAGGGGTCCTAGGTGCAGAAAAGTTATGTGATATGCCCTCTAGGTCACAATAATTTTCTATGCCTTCATTTTTAAATTCAGTGCCCCTATCACTTCTTATATGAGTTATCTTATAGTCTTTTTTATTTTGAATTCTCCTGCAAAGCTTAGTAAACAGTTCACATGATTCATTTTTATGTGAGAGAAATAACACCCATGTGAACCTAGAAAAGTCATCAACAATGAAAAAAGCATATGATTCACCACCAAGACTTTGCACAGAATTAGGACCAAAAAAATCCAAGTGAAGCATTTCAAGTTTTCTAGTGGTAGATATAAATTTCTTTTTCTTAAAACTAGATTTTGTTTGCTTACCCATTTGACATGCATCACAGATTTTATCTTTCACAAATGATGTTTTAGGCAAACCTTTTACTAAATCTTTTCTTACTAGTTTTGACAGTAAGTCCATGCTAGCGTGTCCTAAGTGCCGATGCCATAACCAACAAGTTTCATTTATTGTAGAAAAACAAGTTACTTGTTGTGAAGCTAAGTTATCAAATGTAGTAGTGTATACATTTTCATGGCGATCTGCAGTAAAAAACACTTTATGATATGATTTACTTTCAACTATGCATTTATCATTTTCAAGTAATACATTATTTCATCTATCACACAATTGACTTATGCTCAATAAGTTATACTTCAACCCATCAACTAATATAACATTATTAATAACTAGGGAATGATTCTTACCAACCTTAACTATGCCAATGATGTGTCCCTTTGCATTGTCGCTGAACGTCACATACCCTCCATCC
Source organism: Malania oleifera (assembly GCF_029873635.1). Classification (NCBI taxonomy): domain Eukaryota; kingdom Viridiplantae; phylum Streptophyta; class Magnoliopsida; order Santalales; family Ximeniaceae; genus Malania; species Malania oleifera. The sequence continues at coordinate 85,864,402 of NC_080426.1, read as the reverse complement.
TTGGGAATGAATGAAGCAAATTTTGTCTTGTTGCCGATCATGTGTGGTGAGCACCCGCTATCCAGGTACCCCTGACTCACTCAAAGAATAAGTAGCTCAAAAGCTAGCCCACGTATAGGAGTTATGTCGTGTAATATTCAGCCCAAGGGCTAGATCGTCTCCTCAGGGAATGCGTTTTAATCTCAAGTTTTACGTTCTCCCATTTGAAAAATAAAAGTTACTGAATTTAGTTTAGATTTGGAATTTTCAAGATTGGTTGAGATTTCCTTTGAAAAATTAAACAAACATGCGAATTAAAACCCTAATCATAGCATGCACTGAACTAAATAGTAAGAATGAAAACCTTGCGTTAACAACCGAACGAGAATTTAAACACGCGTAATTAAAAAACGCAATAATGAGCTCACACAAGCACAGACACGATAAAAATACTAACTTTAATAAAACAGATTATAACTAAGTCGAGTTTCAACAAAAAAAAATTAAATCTTGGAAAAAAAACAACTAATTTAATTTCTTAAAAACAAAACACCTTTTCTTTTTTCTTTTTGTTGTTTATTCTTTTTTTTTTTTTATTTTAGAAACAAATCGGACCTTAATAAAATAATTAAATAATGCGAATTAAATTCACCGCTAAAATTATTGGTAAAAATAAATAAATAACTAAGCTGCAATAATAAAAAACAATTTAAATAATATTCAAATTTAATTTTTTCAACTAACTTCAATAATTCAAAAAAACAATAATGATTAGCTTAACAATAAAAGAAAAAAAGAATGGAAGAGAGAGAGAGAGAGAGAGAGAGAGGGAGAGAGTAGAGCCCAGGTGTTTGCAGTGGAGGTGTTTGGCGGTGGGGTAGAGAAGTTTCACTAGGTGCTCTTAGCAGAGTCATGGTTGCTGTTGCTTGGTAGTTGGGAGTGTTGGCAGCAAGTCCAGCTGGATTGGAGCTAGCCTCTGGTGGTGTTGATAGAAGGTGGCTGGTTCGTACTTGGCTATTGCTAAAACTGGAGAAGGCTGCTCGGGTCTCGGCTAGTAATTGTTGTGGCTGGTGACTTGGCCGAGGGGCAGAGAATATCTTCGGCTGCAGTTGTGGTGCTCTCTAGTGATTGCTGTGAAGGGGTGATCTTGGGTGTGCTAGTGTGGTGTTGGTGCAGTGATGACTGAAAGAGGGGGAGGGGTTGAGGAAGATGCCAAAACACAAAGAAGGAGAGAGTGAGGGAGAAGCCGAGAAGCTGAAAGAGAGAGAGCGGCTGAGTTAGGAAGAGATAATGAGAGATAGAGGGAGAGGGAGAGAGTGAGCAAAGAAGATAGGGAAAGAGAGGGAGAGATCGAGGGAGTTAAAGAAAGAAAGAGAACGGCAGGGGAGAGTGAGGGGTGCCTTGAGGGTTGAGAAAGAACTGAAAAAAAAAACGCAGAGAAAGGTAGAGAGTGAGGGAGGAGAAAGGAGGTGCGCTTGGGCACCCTGTAGAATAAAAAAGGAGGAGAAAAATATATAAAAGGGGAGGGGGAGGAATGCTCTACGACCCGCGACCTAGCAGATGGATCCAACCTGACCCCACCTACATGGCCGGGTCACATCAAACTCATTATATTATATATATATATATATATATATATATATATATATATCTCATTTTTCTCTTTGTGAACAAAGCCAATTTTGACCTTCTTGGAACCCGTTTCTCTTGAAACTCAAAACGCAGAAGTTGTAGATAATCTTCTCTTCTTTCCCTAGAATTTAAAATCATTTCAATTGAAGCTCATATGAAAAAGTTAGGCACGAATTACAAACTAGTGCCGGTTTTAGCTCCCGAGAATTTTGCTGTGATAAAAAAATGCCAAAAATTCATAAATTTCTTAATAAAACTCAGAAATTATAAATCTGGAGCTTTTTTAGAATATTAAGAGTAATTAGGCATTTAAATAAAAATATAAGCCCAAATGCTAGGATTAAAACACCTAATTACGCAGTTTAAGTATGTAATCACACCCCCTAACTAACGTTTTGCTAGTCTTTAACAAATAACGTGAATGAATTTCAAGGTGGTGCCCTAACTACGAACTCCGTTGAACATGAAATTAAAGCACATGCGACACAACCATACCGTTTCACATACAAGAATATAACTAAATTTCACACAGGCTCGTTCATATTCAATGCACACAACTCCGAAGCATGTCACTCATGCAGGTTTCATCATTTATATAGCAATTAAGAACAGTATACGCACATGAAGTTAACCAGTGGTACAATTCAGAGTTAATGCAGTCATATAAGTTCAAGTGTAAACAGGTAAACTCTTGAGCTGTGCACGATGTGCATGACTCATTACCCCTACAATACCAGTGGACACCTACAGAACAGTCGCTTTGACTAGGCCTAATTGGTGTACCCTCAAGAACACTCAAAAGGAATGGGTTCACTCATCATATGTGAGGTGGAGTGTTGTGATCAAACATCCCACATATTGAAAGGAACAAATGCTAAGTATATGGAGTTGACTAGTTTGAGAAGGATCTAGCCTATCTACGAGGTGTCGGGTCCTTCACCCTAACATCTTCTCACCTACTCACCATATCTAACTGAGACCACCCTAGATCAACTTATTCAAAAACTTGACATGAATACATTTGAGACATTAACCAGTTGAAGAATGTTTATATGTGGAGGACATGTGTCATGTCCTTGACATTTTGTTTTTGTGGTATTTCTGTGGAGCAGACATTAGCATTTCATTTCATTTCATGTGCATTTCTATTTCTTATTCTTTCTTCTACTCATTATTCATTTTCTGTCTTTTCTTGATGAATTAGGACAATCATTACACTTCTTTTGTTATCCTCATACAATCAATGGGAATTTAGCTCAAATAGTAGTCTATGAACTAAGTCTATTTCTAGGGGTGGCCCAGCCTTCACATCTTGAGTAGGCTACAAGACCTAGGTTTCTATCTCCCCACTAGATGTCACCTCTAGGCTTGCAAATAAAAAAGAGAGACTAGTGTACAAAGAATCATCCAGAAGAAAATAGAACCGAGTTCCATGAACTATGATTTGATATTAATACTCAAAAGGACGATAATTAGTTCATGGATATCTCACAAGGTGTCATAGTCGCCACGAGTGTTCTCTCAGTGCTCATAGGAAACCCTAACTGCAATGAATCACGTGAATGTGTTTATTCAGCCTCGTGAAATACCATGTAAATACAAGAAATTATATAGCCAAATTAACACGAGTGTACTACCAATCAATTCTTTATGAAGTTACAAAGTCATATAAAGAGAAACTACGCATAAATGACTAAAGTGTGTAATTCTTAGGTTATATGCAAGTATGTGAGGGGTATAAGTTAGTGTCAAGCATTTCATAATCGTGTAATTCCTCACTACTCTTTTTTTCTTTCTTTTTGAATTTTTTTTTTGAAATATAAAACCCAGTAAGTATATGTACACAGTGTCATATGCAAGTGCTCACCCCACCAACTAAAGTGGAACATTGTCCTCAATGTGAAAGCATGAAGGAAATCGAAAAACTGTGCATGGGAAATGTAGAGCATAACTAGGTGGAGAAGTAATGGAAAAGGAAAACTAAACTACAAGAAAATGTACCTGAAAATTAACTAAAAATAAAATAAGGTAAAATGAAAGGAAAAGAAGAGAAAGAAAAACATAATAGTTGTTTGGCGGAGGCTCTGGAGGAATTTCATCTGATGGGTGAAGGTCTATAAATTGAACTAGAAGGTCTCCAAATTTGAACCGCTACAATGAATCAGTCTGCATACCTGCACGAAAGTCAGCCTCAAATGAATTAATACTCGTCAAAATACTAGATAGTATGTGTGCATATCGACTTTCTTGTTTTAACAAGAAAGGGTCTTTTTTCAGCATATTTTCCAGGAAATTTACTTCTTTACGAACTAGTATTTGATAGAAAGTTATTAGAAAAATTACATTTAGTTCTTCAGAAGCATTAACATTAAATTTTTTACCTGGTTCTTTGAAAATTAGACTCTCACTAGTCTACTCATCCTCTTTATTGGGTGTACCAATCATCTTAACACTGTAGGGATTTGTTTCAGCATTGGGCTTCTTGACATCTAATTCAGTTGGGAGTGATGGTTCCACGGTTTCCAAGCTCTACGTATGAGGTACCACAGGTTGGTAGTCCTTATTAGTATCAACCTCTTCATTAACTGACTACTTCACTTCTAGGCCAGTTTCCTTTGATTTTTCTTTGAATTCATCTGTTTCAGCTGTAACTTCTGGTGCTGGGAGTACTGGTTGTCTAGTGATGAGCGTCTTAGGTCGGGGAACTTCTCTCCCACTTCTCAAAGTGTTGGCAGCCTCTGTTGTCTCAAGAGAATCATTATGTACTTGTTGTTGTGGCTGTTGGTATTCTTGAGGACTATGCTGAGGTTCCACGGGCAATTCCTCTTTTCCTAAGATGTCCAACTGCGTGCTTATCACATTGATGGTGTCCCGCAATTCAATATAATGATTGAATTAAGTTTGCATGAATTGCTGGAGCATATTCGCTATCTGTGTCATGCTATCATCAAGAAGTCCTGACGGTGTACAACTCTGAGGGATTTGTTTGAGGCGAAAGATTGTATGGGTAGTATGTTGGCTCATATGCATCTTCAGCACTAATTGTGTTAATGGGGTGTACTGTTATGGGTGCCTGATTGTATTGTGTATTCTATTGTGGGACACTTTCAATTAGGTAATCAAAGAATGATAGTACCTGAACTGGATCCTTGCTGAAGGGTTCTCCATTACACATGGTCTGGTAAAAGTACTTGCAATAAGGGGTAAAAGCAGTATAAAATCAATCAGCTAACCTCCATGAGTCAAATCCATGATGTAGACAAGTACTTAGCAGATCCTTGAATTACTCCTAGCAAGCTCGAAATGTCTCGTCACCTTGCTGCACAAGTTGAATATTCTGTTCTTGCAAAAATTGAGTTCTCTATGAGGACAAAACGTATGCAGAAATTTGTGCTCCATATTAGCCCAATTAGTGATAGAGTGAGGTCTCAAGGAATGAAACCACATTTGTGCCCCATCCTGTAAAGAAGTAAGAAATAAACGCAGTCTAGTAGATTCATCAGTTCTAGCATAAGAGAAAAATATATTGCAGGTCAACTCGAACTCTGTTAGGTGCTGATAAGGGCACTCAGATTTCGTCCCATAGAACTGGGGTAGCAATGACATCATCCTACGCTGTATCATGAAATCAAGCTCTTCATTAGGCAAAATAGTGGAAGAGGGTGCAGTGGTGTATTCAAGTTGCAAAAAGTCCATCACTGTGTGTGGCGCAGGTGCAGCCATATTTATTTGTTTAATTTTTTCAAAACTCAATTTTTTCTTTTTTCTTTTTTGTTTTATTCTTTTTTTTTCATAATACTAATTAAAATGACAGGAAAAATGCTGATTTGAGACTAAGACCGACATTCCCCGACAACGGCGCCAAAAATGCAATTCGAAACAGTTTTGACCAATTTTCACATTTTTTTTTTTCAAATCATCATTTTCTTTGGTCATTTTATTCAAAAGTTTAGATACATGAATACATTCAAATTGTAACTCTCTAAACATAGGCATGCAATCAGAATCACAATCATCAGACGAATAATATGAAGATAAAGAGGAAGAAGACAATACCTCATCATCATGTGCCTTCAAGCAAAGATTAGCAACCTCTAGGTCGCTATAATCTGAGTCTGAGTCACTACTACTTAATTTATCCCATGAAGTGCCTGCTTTCATGGCTTTCTTCTTTTTCCTAGCATCCTTTTTCAGTAGTGAGCAGTCCAGCTTGATGTGCCCAACTTTGTTGCAATTGTAAGACGTGGGAGCATTTCATTTTTCTTTTCTTTTACTAGACTCTCCCTTCTCAGATGTAGACTCCCTATATTTTTTGTATGACTTTCTATTCTTCCTGAAGAATCTGCTGAATTTTCTAGTTAGCATGGTCATATAATCCTTAGAGTCAGGTTCATTGCATTCACTAGATGTATTAGTGGAGGTTTTCAATGCAGTCACCTTTTTCGCCCTATTATGTTCATTGAGTCTCTCATCTATGGCTAATTCATAAGTAGTCAGGGAACCTATCAATTCATCTAGAGTCATGGCTTTAAGGTCTCTACCCTCAGAAATGGTCGTAGCCTTAACTTCCCAAACAAGAGACAAACCTCTAAGGATCTTTCTAATCATCTCATATGTAGGATAGGTCTTACCTAATGCATGCAGTGAGTTTATAATGTGTGTGAATCTAGTGTACATGCTCTGAATGGACTCACCTACATTCATCCTAAAGGCCTCATATTCACTAGTCAGCATATCTATCCTACTATCTTTCACAACTTTGGTACCTTCATATGTGACTTCTAACTTATCCTAGATTTCTTTTGCAGTAGCGCATGCCATTATTCTATTAAACTCATTCACATCAAGACCACAATACACATTATTCATAGCAGTGGCATTCTAACTAACAGCTTTCATATGATCATCATTATATTCTTCCCTAATTTTTGGAATTCTAGTTGTACCCTTTGTTTTCATAGGAATATAATCTCCCTTAGAGACAATTCTCCACACCTTCCAATCTATATTTTGAAGGTAGATGCGCATCCTCTATTTCCGTAAGGTGTAATTAACACCGTTGAAAACCAGAGGTCGTGTAGAAGATGATCCCTCAGGGAAAGGGATCACAGTGCTATGAGCCATCTAAGATCTTTTGCAAAATAACTATGAGTCTATGCTACATGGCTTTGATACCAATTGTTAGCTTTACCATGATCCCAAGAAGGGGGGGGGGGGGTGAATTGGTATTTTAAAATTGATGCCCTAGGTTGATACCCTAACAGTAGTATTTTCACAACCCTAAAGTCAATCTAGTGCAAGTAAAGTAAATCAATAGCAATACGTAGCATAAATTAAATAGCACAATTTAATCAACCAAGCACGCACCAGAAAGCAGTAAAAAGTAAGTGACACTCAAAAGTGTTATCAAGGTTCGACAAACTACCTACATCCTCTTCTTGGCTAACAAGCACAAGGATTACCACTATAATGCTCACTTAAGCGGGTAGAGCGGTATCTAAACAACCATGTCAATTAGCATAGGGCTGACATCAACCTTTACACACAATCCTTACCAGGTTGGATTACTATCCCCTCAAGCCACGCCTGGAATACAACATTATTTTTCTCAATAGGGCTGGTATAGTGATTATGCTTTCATGTAAAACAGATATGTACCCAATATAAGAAATCACAAACACTTTAACAATATGGATATAGTGTAAGTTCAGTGATGTAAATAGTTGTGCAAACAACACTCGATAGGGTATGATCAATGGAATGCTCAAGAGTGTTCAATATAAGCAATATCTTTGAAGCTAGTTAAAGAAAATTTCAATAACCAATCAAGATTCCAAAGATATCAATAAGATATTCAAGCTAACTCAAGAAAATTTTCTTCAATGAGATAAGCACACTACTAGTTTGAAATATATTTTGGCTAGTTGAAAATATTTTTGAACAACAAAAATCAAAGCTATGGAAGTCTTACAACAACTATGCAAAGACTCCTAAGCTTTCTAGTCTATCCCAACAAAGATTTATAATATGAAATTAGTGGGATAAACTTAACTAAAGTCACCAAAAAGAAATCACACAATCAACAAGAAAGGTGGGAGTTTAAGCACTATCTAACAATCACAAGCACACTCTATAAGCTCTCACAATCTCAAAATGTATCAAGGGAATGAGAATTTGAGAGTGTTTGGACAATATGAGTATTTACAAAAGAGAGAATTCTTGGCTAATGATTTTTGCTAATTAATTACTAATCCTCACAAATGAGCCTATATATATAGGCAAGGTAAAAAATATAACCGTTTGGGACCTTCAAGGTATTATTAGGAAAGTTCCAAAGTGTTTAGGAAGTATTAACACTCATTAACCCATGTTTACCTCAGTTAAAATAATTTTAACTTGGCAGGGTTCGAGTGGCTGAACCAAGGTTCGGTTGCCTGAATAGACACATTTTTAAAAACTCTTTAAAATAGTTGGGCAGCCTAAGTCCTGGGTCGGTGGCCTGAACAAAAGTTAGAAACATTCGTTCATAGGTTCGGGTGCCTGGTCCTAGGTTCGGTAGCCCAAATGCACGTGTTCGGTCCCTCGGGGCCTATTTTGAGCTAAATTCCTCGATAGCCCAAGTTGGTGAGGGGTCCATTTCAGAGAGGTTCGAGCGCCCGTGGAAGATGTGCACAAAAATGTTGCGGTCGCCCAAGAGCTAGGTCAACTGTTGACTTCTCAACAGTTCAAGCGCCCCAAGAGTTTTGAACTCCTAGGGTTCGGTCGCTCAAGCTGTCTCAAACTCCCCAATAATATTCAATTTAATGCATTTTTAACACTCCTGAATTTTGTATGATATATGTGCATGAGTGTTGGGACCTAAAGTCATACTAGGGTCTTACTGAGCTTACCATATATCCTATATACATGACAAGCTAGTAATTATTACAGACCATATCCCTAGTTATTATTACAGACCCATATTACATTAATTGGATTTACAATATGAAATAGAATCTTTAGGGTCTTCATATCTTACTTCAAGTGTCATTCCTTGAGATGTTCATCTAAGCCTACACATACACTTGAAAACCATCAAATACCTAAGTATTTGTCATTATCAAAATCGAGTGTGTAATGACCCGAAGAATAATGGTATTTTAAAAATAAAGAGAGAGGAAAATATTAATAGGAAAAAGGCAGCACCGTATCGAATGGCGCCAGCAGAGTTGGTAGAACTAAAGAATCAATTGCAGAATTTACTTGATAAGGGTTTCATGCGACCTAATGTATCCCCATGGGGAGCTCCAGTAGTAATTGTCAAGAAGAAGGACGGGTCTATGAGGATGTGTATAGATTATAGGGAGATTAATAAAGTGACCATCAAGAATAAGTATCCTCTACCTCACATAGATGATTTGTATGACTAGCTCCGGTCAGGCTACCATCAGGTAAAGGTAAGAGCGAAAGATGTATCAAAGATGGCTTTCAGGACCAGGTTGGGCATTACGAGTTCCTTGTTATGCCATTTAGTCTGATGAATGCTCCTGCAATATTTATGGATTTGATGAATAGGATCTTCCATCCATTTTTAGACTAGTTTGTTGTTGTTTATATTGATGATGTACTAGTCTATTCGAGGAGCTATGAGGAGCATGAGATACATTTGAGGCAAGTTTTACAGACACTCAGAGAAAATAAGTTGTATGCCAAGTTCAGTAAATGTGAATTCTGACTCAAGAAAGTTGTGTTTTTGGGGCATGTTATCTCAGGGGACAAGTTTTCTATGGATCCCAATAAGATTGATGTGGTAGTGAATTAGGCTAGACCGAGGAACGTCTAGGAGATTAGGAGTTTCTTGGAATTAGCTAGATATTACCGTCATTTCATCGAGGGATGCTCAGCATTATCAGGGCCTCTAACATGACTAACTAGGAAGGACATCAGATTTGAGTGGGACGATGGCTGTGAGTAGAGTTTTCAGGAATTGAAGCAGAGATTAGTCACAGCACCAGTATTGATCATCTCATCAGAAGGTGAGAGTTATGTCATTTACAGTGATGCGTCCTTGAAGTAACTTGGCTATGTATTGATGCAGCATGGTACGGTGGTGGCGTATGCTTCCAAAAATTTGAAAGAGTATGAGAATAACTACCCTACCCATGATCTTGAATTGGTTGCAGTGGTACACGCATTGAAGATTTGGAGGCATTACCTATATGGCGAACGGTGTGAAATTTTCTTTGACCACAAGAGTTTAAAGTACTTATTCACCCAGAAGGAATTGAATATGAGGCAGAGAAGGTGGTTTGAGTTAATTAAATATTTCGATTGTACCATCAGTTATCACCCTGGGAAAGCAAACGTGGTAGCTGATGCTCCGAGTAAGAAGTCTAGGGAATCAATATTGGCGGTTGTGGAGATCCAGTATTCAATCATGATGGACCTATAGAGACTCAACATCGAATTGGTCGAGAGTGATCCTCAAGTATGTATCACCAGTTTAGTAGTGCAACCTACCTTGTAGGAAAAGATTAAAGCTGCTCAGAAGGAAGACCCTTAATTAGAAGAGGTATTATTCAGAGTGCAGAATGATTAGAGGAAGGAATTCCATTTATCAGATGACGAAGCTTTATGCTTCCATTCTAGATTATGTGTTCCTACCGATGCTGGAGGCTCACAGATCTTTGTATACAGTTCATCGTGGTAGAATGAAAATGTACAGGGATCTGCAAGAGTTTTACTAGTGGAGTGGCATGAAAAAGGAAATTGCTGAGTATGTAGTGCAGTGTCTGACATGCCAGCAAGTAAAAGCTGAGCACCTAAGGCCAGTAGGTCAGTTGCAGCCGCTATTTATCCAATAGTGGAAGTGGATCATATATCTATGGATTCTGTCTCAGGGCTGCCATTGACATCACATGGCCAGAATATGATTTGGGTGATTGTAGATCGATTGACTAAGACCGCCCATTTCCTTCCTATCAAGATCATCTACTCCCTCAACTGTTTGGTGGAGATTTACATTTCGATGATAGTTGGTTCTCACTAGATGCTAGTATCTATAGTGTTAGATCAAGACCCGCGTTTTACGTTACGTTTCTAGAAAAGCTTGTATGAGGCTTTGGGGTCCCAGTTTAGCACGACATTCCATCCTCAGTCAGACAGGCAGACTGAGATGATGATACAAATATTAGAAGATATGCTCCGAGTGTGCGTATTACATTTTGGGGGTAGTTGGACTCAGTCCATGTGCCTGGTGGAGTTCGCATATAATAACAGTTATCGAGCTAGTATTGGTATTGCACCGTTTGAGGCATTGTATGGTAGAAGATGTCATTCTTTGTTATATTGGGACGAGATGGGTGAGCAGCGAGTTGTGGGACTAGAGCTTGTACAGTAGGCGTATGATAAGGTTTGGCTCATCAAAGACAGAATTAGTGCTGCTCAGAGCTGACAAAAGAGTTATGCCGATAATTGTCGTAGGAATTTGGAATTTGATATTGGTGATCATGTATTTTTGAAGATCGCTCTGTTAAAAGGGGTTATGAGGTTTGGACAGAAGCGTAAACTTAGCCCTAAGTTTATCGATCCGTTTGAGATTCTAGAGATGGTGTTGCCGATTGCCTACATGTTAGCTTTACCACCTGTGCTATCTAGGATGCATGACGTATTTCACGTTGCTATGTTAAGGAAATACGTCCCAGACCCTTCTCATATTATCAGTTATGGTGAATTAGAGCTCCATGACTTGCTAGCCTATGAGGAGGTACCAGTGCAGATACTGGATAGAAGAGAATAGGAACTACGTAGTAAGAAGATTCCTCTCGTAAAGGTTCTATGGAGGAATTATGCAGTAGAAGAGGTTTCTTAGGAGATCGAGAAACAGATCAGATAGAAATACCCACAATTGTTCCAATAAGTTTTGATGTAACTAGGAAATGTAAGTAAATATGTAGTATTTCTTTTGCAGGTAAATGTAATAGTTTAGTTATGAAAGGTCTTTTTGTTTTTAGATAATTTTATTTTATATATGTAATCTCTCAGAACTTGAAATGTAACCATGGTATTCTTCCGCCATAAGTGAGGGTAAGTAATAAAATAAGTAGACCATTTGCCTTTGAGGGATGATGAAGTATATGAATAGTAAATTTTGAGAAAGAAATTTTATAAGGAGGGGAGAATGTAATGACTTGAAGAATAATGGCATTTAAATAATAAAGAGAGATTAAAATGGGAATAGGAAAAAGACAATAGCAGACTTCGTCGACGAACGCTTCGTGTTCATCAACGACATGGTTCTTTAGGCTCGTCAACAAGGGTATGCTTCGTCGACGAGAAAATACTGAGAGGATGTTTTTGGCAAATCTGAATTTCATCGGCGAGGGGGAGAGTTTGTCGACGAGAAGCCTTCTTGACCTCATTGATGAGCTGACGTGGTTTGTCGACGATGGCCAGTGTATAAATAGTTCCAATGTCTGATTTTACGCAGAAAATTCAACCCAAAACTCTCCTCTCTCTCTCTCTCTCTCTCTCTCTCTCTCTCTCTCTCTCTCTCTCTCTCTCTCTCCTCTTCATCTCTTCTCCCTTCTCTCTAAGTTTCATGGCTAGATTTACATCAGTTCGACGATCTGAAGCCACCACAAAACTCCTGGGGAAGTTCTCTACTTATCTGCTAGAGTGGATCGTCGGTGGGCTTTGTTTGAAATCCATCCCTGAATCAAGGTAAGGATATCTATTTAGAATTTGGCCTTCCCATAGTTATAGGAAATGTTATTCATCAAGAAATACTGAAGTTTAGTTCTGGGAGTTGTCGTTTTTAGGGTATTAAATGGGGAACCTTGTGAGTGCAGGACTAGTGAATTTAAAGGGGTTTCTTCTCAGAAATTAGGTAAGGGAATAAACTAAAACAGTTATTTTTTAATTAAAACTATTATTATATCATTAATAAATTTATGTTCAGAAAAATATGCATTATATTTGAATGTGATTGAGGAAATGTATTTTTGGGAAAATATTGTTGTTATACAGGAAATATGATTTTAGAATGGAATGTATGGTTTTATTCAGCATTGTGTGGCATGAATATTATTTTATGTGAAAAGTATTATGTTATGGTAATTTTACAAATAAAGTATGTTTTCAGAAATTATGAAATGATGCAGTACATTATGTTTCAAAACACATGATAAATGAATTATTTATTCAGAATGATATGCATGAAATGTTCGGCGCAAGGCCGTGATTGATAGCTAGTGCAAAGCCGTATATTATGTATGATTTCAGCGCAAGACCGTATTTATGAAATGTTCTGCATAAGGACATAGATATGAAAGGAATTGGTGCAAGGTCGTATGTATGTATATATTTATGTTATTATAGAAAATGCGATCAATATATTTACATTAAACAGTATATTATCATGTATTATATGTTTTCAGAATTCGGATGTTAGTTAAGTTCAGTTACAAGAGCACGGTATCGTAGCTATACAGATCAAATTATTATGTTTAGACTTGTGCTAACCACCCTTGGTAGTAGAGGGGGTGGGAGATGGATAGTCGATGTGGCTTTCAATATAGTTTTGTAAACGTCCACCTGGTAGTCCGAACCAGGGTATGGTTGGCCCATCATACTTACAGACATTTTTTACTCGGTAGTGGTAGGCCAGCCATTGTCGGGTTCCGCCTTCGAGCTGCACAACTCATCATGGGAGGTAATACATGACATTAACTAGCTATATATGCTGGGTAAATTACAATATTATCAGTTATATCAGACATTTCATGATTAGTATGAATTATTAGAAATTATGATAGTATGTGATTATTCAGTATGTTATGATGAATGTTTTCTAGCATTTGAAAATGTACTATATATTTATTATAGACTTAAATGTTCATATTGTCACACAATTACATTTAGTTTATTTTCCCTTATTGAAAGGTGTCTCACCCCGAACATTAAATTATTTTCAGGAAACCCTGAGAGACCAGCAAATTGTGGCCACCGTTGAGATAGGTTGATATTGCCTCGTTAGGAGGGTAAGTTTTGGATCTAGGAAATTTGTATTGTGGGTTCCTAGATATGTATATATTTTTGTATTTTTGGGAGATTGTATATAAACACAGTATTTTGAGATGTAGTTAACTCTGTTGTTATGTATTTTACAGTTTTGAGAATGTGATTTATATTTACTATTGCTTAGGTTTCTGTTGTGAATGTCAGATGTGTCCCTATTACCCCCGGGTTTGGGTTGACCTTATTATTAAATATGTTTTATTAATACAGCAGTAATAATACCAGAGTATAGGATAAAGAAATTTGAGGTCTGGTTTTGTAGTCTAGATGCAGGACTTCCGTGGTGGTTTGTGTAATTTTCCTGGGGTGATGATTTCAAGAAAGTCATGGTAAACTATCGTTGAGTTAGGTATTTAGGTTGCATGATTGAACCTTAAATTATGATCAAGGGGGATAAATTAATTAGGGATATATTATTTGGATGATATATATGGTGATAGGGTTCTAAGTTAAGTTGTTTTTTTTTTAGGATGGACCTTGGAGGCAGTAGTGCCTATGCCAGTAGAAATAAGGGAGCTGGACCCTCAGGCATTTTGGGTGGTGATTCAGATGTCGTATTGCACAGCATGGCATAGTAAGTCATGGTTGAGATTGCTAGGAGTTCTAGAGAACAAGGTGGTCCATCGGCAGGCTATGGTAGTTCAATCGAGAAATTCATTAAGACGAATCCTCTGGTCTTCTCAGGAGGAATTGATCTTGTAGTCACTGAAAACTGAGTGCAAGAGATTGAGAAATTGTTTGTAGTGATGCAGTGTATAGAGGAGCAGAGGGTACTGTTTGCTACATATAGATTGGCTAGAGAGGCCGAGAGATGGTGGACGGTGGTGAAACTCCTAAAGTAGCAGAGGACAGTACATGTGGAAATGACCTGGGAATGATTTAAGGAGATATTCTTCGATAGGTATTTTCCAGCCTCGTCTAAGGAATCTAAGATTGAGGAATTCTTAAACCTAAAATAGGGACAGCTCTCAGTGCAATAGTACGCGGCGATGTTCATCGAACTATCTCGCTTTGCCTATAAATTATTCCAGATGAGGCGAAAAAGGTACGACAATTTGGAAGAGGTATGAGGAGAGAAATATATAAGCAGATGTCGATACTGAAGTTGCAGGATTTTGCTGAGCTGGTAGATAGGGCCATTATAGCAGAGATTGGAGAGCGGCTGGAGGCTAAAGAGCAGAGATAGAGGAAGAGATCCACACCTTCTAGTTCCCAGTAGGAAGTCGGTCATAGTTCATGGAAGAGGGGTGGCTACTACAGAGATCGAAGGCAGGAAATAGGGAATCACAATTTTTAGGGTATGCAGCCACTTCCAACTTGCCTGACTTGTGGGAAGAGACACCCAGGGGAGTGTCATGCCAGGTAAGGTATTTTCTATCGATGTGGGGAGCCAGGAAATGTGATGAAGGATTTCAAGCTCATATTAGTGCTATTCCGACTCCTAGACCAGCTCAAGGAGGCTATCAGACGCCACATGGAGGCCGGTAGAGGAATATGACTCCAGCTAGGGTTTTTGCTCTAACGCCGGGTGATGCTGAGACAGTCGGTGACATGGTGACAGGTACGGTTAATATGTTTATGTTTAAAGTTATTGCATTATTTGACTTAGGGGCCACACACTCGTTTGTATCTATGGGGTGTGTTAGATTATGTGGGGCTGAAACACATTTATTAGACATTGAACTATTAGTGACTACACCAACCAGGTTAGCAGTGAGGTGTAGTAGGGTACTCTGTGGTTTTCCAGTCGATGCTCAAGGGAGAATTTTATTTGCTAATTTAGTGGTGCTGGACATGCATGGGGTTGATATCATTTTTTGCATGGATTGGCTAGCAGCTAACTCTGCCATTATAGACTGTCATGCGAGAGATATGATATTTAGACCTCCAGGAAAACCTGAATTCAGATTTATAGGGTCACGAGTAAGATCTCTACCTCATTTAGTTTCAGCTATTTAAGCGAGGAAACTACTTCAGAGTGGCTTTCAGGGATTCATGGCTTTTGTGAAGGAAATGTCAGGGAATGAAATGAAGCTTATTAATACGGAAGTAGTGAAAGAATTTACAGATGTGTTTCCAGATGAATTACCAGGTCTACCACCTGATCGTGAGGTAGATTTTCCTATTGATCTACTTCCAAGTACGGCACCGATCTCTAAAGCACCATATCAAATGGCGCCAGCAGAGTTGGCAGAACCGAAGAATCAATTGCAAAATTTACTTGATAAGGGTTTCATACGACCTAGTGTATCCCCATGGGGAGCTCCAGTACTATTTGTGAAAAAGAAGGACGACTCTATGAGGAGGTGTATAGATTACAGGGAGATTAATAAAGTGACCATCAAGAATAAGTATCCTCTACCTCGCATAGATGATTTGTTTGACCAGCTCCAGGGCACATGAGTATATTTTAAGATCAACCTCAGATCAGGCTACCATCAGGTAAAGGTAAGAGCGGAAGATGTATCGTAGATGACTTTCAAGACCAGGTATGGGCATTACGAGCTCCTTGTTATGCCATTTGGTCTGAAGAATGCTCCAGAAATATTTATGGATTTGATGAATAGGATCTTCCATCCATTTTTAGACCAATTTGTTGTTGTTTATATTGATGATGTGTTGGTCTATTCGAGGAGCTATGAGGAGCATCAGATACATTTGAGGCAAGTTTTGCAGACACTTAGAGAAAAGAAGTTATATGCCAAGTTCAGTAAATGTGAACTCTGGCTTGAGAAAGTTGTGTTTTGGGGCATGTTGTCTAAGGGGATATAATTTCTATGGATCCCAGCAATATTGATGTGGTAGTGAATTGGGCTAGACCGAGGAACATCTAGGAGATTAGGAATTTCTTGGGGTTAGCTGGATATTACCATCGTTTCGTTAAAGGATTCTTAGCATTATTAGGGCCTCTAACACAACTGACTAGGAAGGATGTCATATTTGAGTGGGACAACAGTTGTGAGCAGAGTTTTTAGGAATTGAAGCAGAGACTAGTCACAGCACCAGTACTGATCATCCCGTCAAGAGGTGAGGTTTATGTCATTTACAGTGATGCGTCCTTTAAGGGACTTGGCTGTGTATTGATGTAGCATGGTAGGGTAGTGGAGTATGCTTACAGATAGTTGAAAGGGTATGAGAATAACTACCCTACCCATGATCTTGAATTGACTGCAATGGTACACGTATTGAAGATTTGGAGGCATTACCTGTATGGCAAATGGTGTGAAATTTTTTTTGACAACAAGAGTTTAAAGTACTTCTTCACCTAGAAGGAATTGAATATGAGGCAGAGAAGGTGATTAGAGTTAATTAAATATTTCGATTGTACCATTTGTTATCACCCTGGGAAGGCAAACGTGGTAGCTGATGCTTTGGGCAGGAAGTCTAGGGAATCAGTGTTGGCAGCTATGGTGATCTAGTATCCAATTATGATGGATCTAGAGAGACTTAGCATTGAATTGGTCGAGAGTGATCCCCATGTATGTATTGCCAGTTTAGTAGTGCAACCTACCTTACAGGAAAGGATTAAGGCTCCTTAGAAGGAAGACCCAGAATTAGTAGAGGTATTAATCAGAGTGCAGAATGGTCAGGGGGAGGAATTCTGTTTATCAGATAATAGAGCTTTATGGTTCCATTCCAGATTGTGTGTTCTTGCTGATGCTCACATCAGGAAGACTATTTTAGAGGAGGCTCACAAATCTTTGTATATGGTTCATCCCAGCTATATGAAAATGTATAGGGATTTGCGAGAGTTTTCCTAGTGGAGTGGTATGAAAAAGGAAATTTCTGAGTATGTAGTGCAGTGTCTGATGTGCCAGCAGGTAAAAGCTAAGCACCAGAGGCCAGCACGCCAGTTGCAGCTACTATTTATCCAAGAGTGGAAGTGGGATCATATATCTATGGATTTTGTCTCAAGGCTACCATCGACATCACATGGCTAGAATGCGATTTGGGTGATTGTAGATCGATTGACTAAGACCACCCATTTCCTTCCTATAGAGATCAGCTACTCCCTCAACCGTTTAGCGGAGATTTACATTCAGAAGATAGTTTGTTCTCTTCGGGTGCCAATATCTATAATATCAGATCGAGACCCGCATTTTACATCATGTTTCTGGAAAAGCTTGTAAAAGGCTTTGGTGTCTCAGTTATCTTTTAGCACAACATTCCATCCTAAGTCAGACGGGTAGACTAAGAGAAAGATATAGATATTAGAAGATATGCTCTGAGCGTGTGTATTAGATTTTGGTGGAAGCTGGACTCAGTTCATGTAGCTGGTGGAGTTCACATATAATAATAGTTATTGGGCCAGTATTGGTATGGCACCGTTTGAGGCACTATATGGTAGAAGATGCCGTTCTCTGTTATATTGGGACGAGATGGGTGAGCTGCGAGTTGTGGGACTAGAGTATGTGTAGTAGGCCTATGATAAGGTTTGGATCATTAGAGACAAAATCAGTGTAGCTTAGAGTCGACATAAGAGTTATGCCGATAATCACCACAGGAATTTGGAATTTGATGTTGGTGATCATGTATTTTTTAAGATAGCTCCGTTAAAAAGGGTTATGAGGTTCGGAAAGAAGGGTAAACTTAGCCCTAAGTTTATCAGTCCTTTTGAGATTCTAGAGAAGGTGGGGTCGGTTGCCTACATGTTAGCTTTACCACCTGTGCTATCCCAGATGCACGACGTATTCCATGTTTCTATGTTGATGAAATACGTCCTAGTCCCTTCTCATATTATCAGTTATGGTGAATTAGAGCTCCGTGACTTGCTAGCCTATGAGGAGGTACCAGTGCAGATATTGGATAGAAGAAAACAGGAAGTATGTAATAAGAAGATTCCTCTAATAAAGGTTCTATGGAGGAATTATGCAATAGAAGAGGCTTCTTGGAAGCTCAAGGAACAGATCAGACCAAAATACCCACAATTGTTCCAAGAAGTTCAAATGTAACTAGGAAATGTAAGTAAATATGTAGTATTTATTTTACAGGTACATGTAATAGTTTAGTTATGAAAGGTCTTTTAGTTTTGAAAGAATTTTATTTTATATATGTAATCTCTTAGAACTTGAAATGTAACCATGGTATTCCTCCGCCATAAGTGAGGGTAAGTAATAAAATAAGTAGACCATTTGCCTTTGAGGGATGATGAAGTATATGAATAGTCAATTTTGAGGACGATATTTTATAAAGAGGGGAGAATGTAATGACCTGAAGAATAATGGTATTTAAATAATAAAGAGAGAGGTAAATAGGAATAGAAAAAAGGCAACAGCAGACTTCGTCGATGAACGCTTTGCATTTTTCAACAACGTGGTGTTTTGGGTTTGTCAACAGGGCTACGCTTCGTCGATGAGAAAATATCGAGATTCTTTTGGAAAATCTGAATGTCGTCGACGAGGTGGAGAGTTCATTGACGAGAAGCCTTCTTGACCTTATCGACAAAGTGACGTGGCTCGTCGATGATGGCTAGTTTATAAATAGTTCTAAACTCGGATTTTACACAAAAAATTCAACCCAAAACTCTCCTCTCTCTCTCTCTCTCTCTCTCCTCTTTGTCTCTCCTCCCTTTTCTCTAAGTTTCTGAGTCGGATTTACACCAGTTTGACGATCTGAAGCCATCACGACACTCTTGGGGAAGTTCTCTACATATCTGCTAGAGTGGATCGTCGGTGGGCTTAATTTGAAATTCATCCATGAATCAAGGTAAGGCTATTTATTTAGAATTTGATTTTCCCATAGTTATAGGAAATGTTATTTACGGAGAAATACTGAAGTTTAGTTATGGGAGTTGTCATTTTCAAGGTATTGAACGGGGAACCCTGCAGGTGCAGGAATAATGAATTTTAGGGGGGGTTTCTTCTCAGAAATCAAGTAAGGGCATAAAGTAAAGCAGTTATTTTTTCATAAAAACTATTATTAAATTGTTAATAGATTTATGTTTAAAAAATATGCATTATATTTGAATATGATTGAGGAAATGCATATTTGGGAAAATACTGTTATTATACAAGAAATATGATTTTAGAATGGAATGTATGGTTTTATTCAGCATTGTGTGACATGAATATTATTTTATGTGAAAAGTATTATGTTATGACAATTTTACAAATAAAGTATGTTTTTAGAAATTATGAAATAATGCAGTATATTATGTTTCAAAATACATGATAAATGAATTATTTATTCAGAATGATATGTATGAAAATTTCGGTGCAAGGCCGTGATTGATAGTCGGTGCAAAGCCGTGTATTATGTATGATTTTGACGCAAGGCTGTATTTATGAAATGTTCAATGCAAGGCCATAGATATGAAAGGAATCGGCACAAGGCTGTATGTACGTATATATTTATGTTATTACAGAGAATGCTATCAATATATTTACATTAAACAATATATTATCATGTATTATATATTATCAGAACCCGGATGTTAATTTAGTTCAGTTACAGGAGCATAGTACCGTAGCTATACAGATCAGATTATTATGTTTAGACTTGTGTTAACCGCCCCTACTAGTAGAGGAGGTGAGAGATGGATAGTCGATGTGGCTTTCAGTGTAGAGTTGTAGACGTCCACCTGGAAGTCCAAACTAGGGTGTGGCGGGCCCATCGTACTTACAAACATTTTTTACTCGACAGTGGTCGGCTAACCATTGTCGAGTCCCGCCTTCGGGCTGCACAACCCATAATGGGGGGTAATACATGACATTAACTAGCTATACATGCTAGGTAAATTACAGTATTATTAGTTATATCAGACATTTCATGGTTAGTATGAATTATTAGAAATTATGAAAGTATATGATTATTTAGTATGTTATGATGAATGTTTGTAGCATATGAAAATGTACTGAATATCTTTTATAGCCTTCATGTTGCTTTAGTTTATTTTCCCTTACTGAGAGGTGTCTCACCCCCAATATTAAATTATTTTTAGGAAACCAAGAGAAATCGGTGGATCATGGCTGCTGTTGAGATAGGTTGTTATTACCCCGCTAGGAGGGTAAGTTTTGGATCTAGGAACAGGAAATTTGTATTGTGGGTTCCTAGATATGTATATATTTTTGTATTTTTTGGAGATTGTATATAAACACAGTATTTTGAGATGTAGTTGACTCTGGTGTTATGTATTTTATGGTTTTGAGAATGTGATTTATATTTACTGCTGCTTAGGTTTCCGCTATGAATGTCAGATGTGTCCTTGTTACCCACGAGTTCGGGTTGACTTTATTATTAAATATGTTTTATTATATAATAAGATGCGCAGGTCATTACAGGGTGTGACTTATAAGGTCAACACTCTTTAATGGGTGGTGCATCGAAACGTGCTAGGGGCAACTGCACATCCTCAGGAGTCACCCTTGGTGCTCTCGTCTTATCTAAAATCCTTTCATGCTCACTTAGTACAGCTTGACCCCTGGAAGAAGACTCTCCCCTTGGAAGGTCCTAAACCCTCTGTGTTAGCTTTACCGTGATCCCAAGAGGGGGGGTGAAATGATATTTTAAAAAATAATCCCCTTGGTTAGTATCCTAACAGCAATATATTCACAACCCTAAAATCAATATAGTGCAAGTAAAATAAATGAATTGTAATATGTAGTAGAAATTAAATAACGCAATCTAATCAACTAAGCACGCACCAGAAAGCGGTAAACAGAAGTGACACGCAGAAGTGTTATCGAGGTTCGACAAATTGCTTATGTCCCCACCTTGGCTAACAAGCGCAAGGATTTCCACAATAATGCTCACTTAAACAAGTGGAGCGACACCTAAACAACCAGGTCAATTAGCATAGACTGACCTCAATCTTTACACAATCCTTATCGGGCTGGATTACCGCCTCCTCTAGCCACGCCTTGAAATACAATAGTATTCTCTCAATCAAATGGTACAGTGATTATGCTTTCATGTAAAGTAGATATGCACCCAATACGTGCAATCAGTCACATACACATCAAAGATATGGATATAGTGTAAGCTCAGTGATGCAAATAGTTGTGCTATCAACACTCAATATGGATAATAAGGAAATGCTTAAGAGTAATCAAAAGAAGCAGTATTTTGGAATCTAAGCAAAGCATAGTTCAGTAGCAAATCAATATTCCAAAGATATCAATCAGATAATCAAACTAGTTCAAGAAGGTTTTCTTCAATGAAATAAGCACAATACTAGTTTGAAAATATTTTTCTTGTTGGAAAAATCTTTGCACAACAAAAATCAAAGCTATTGGACGCTTGCAATAACAATGCAAATATCCCAAGGTTACTCAATTTATCCCAACACAAGATTTATAATATGAAAATTTGTGGGATAAACCTTAGCTAAACTCCTAAAAATAATATCACAATCAATCACACAAATGGGAGTTTGTAGCACACTCTAGCAATCACAAGCACTTTAAACATGCTCTCACAATCTCAGAATATATCAAGGAAGTGAAGATTTGAGAGTATTTGGACAAAGAGTGTATTTTGAAAAGAGAGGATTTTTTGGCTAATCAAATTGCTAATTCTTGTTAATACTCACAAATGAGCCTATATTTATAGGCAAGGTAAAAAATATAACCGTTTGGGACTTGTTGGGAATTATTAAAAAAGTTTCAAATAGTTGAAACACCATTAACCCAACTTAAGCCAATTTTACCGCAGTTAAAATAATTTTAACCCGCTGAGGTTCAGGTAGCTGAACCGTAGTTCGATCACCCGAACATACACAATTTTAAAAGTCTTTAAATTCAGTTCGGTAGCCTGAGTTTGAGTTCGATGGCTCGAAGCAAAGGCTGACAAATTTATTCATAAATTCGGGTGCCCAATCATAGGTTGGGTCACCCGAACTTGTGTGTTCGGTCGCCCGAGGCTCAATTTGAACTATATCTCTTTGTAGCCCGGGTTGGTGGATTGTCCCTTTCGAAGGGTTCGGGTGCCCATGGAGAGTATACACAAAATAGTTCGGTTGGCCGAGAGCCTAAGTCAACTGTTGATTTCTTAACAATTCGGGCGCCCAAGAGTTTTGAACTCTTGGGGTTCGGTCGCCCGAGCTCTCTCAAATTCCCTAATTTTTTTAATTTAAGTGCATTTTTAACACTTCTCAAATTTGTATAATATATGTGAGAGTGTTGGGACCTGGAGTCATACTATGGTCTTACTAAGCTTACCATATATTCTATATGCATGATATGCAGGTAAATAATACAGACCATATTCCTAAGTTACTATTACAGACTCATATTACAATAATTGAATTGGCAATACAAATTAACATCTTTAGGGTTTTGATGTTGCTTCAAGTGTCATTCCTTGAGTTGCTCATCTAAGCCTACACAAACACTTGATAAGCATCAAATACCTAAGTATTTGTCGTTATCAAAACCGAGTGTGATCTATAAGGTCAACATTCTCCTATTTTTTATGATGACAAATACATCATGCAAAAAATGGGTATTGCCTTAGAAGGCTCCCCCTAACAATGTGCATTATGTAAAACTCTAAATAACTTTTCCTTTAAGTTCAATTCAATCCAATTTTTAAATTAACTCAATTTTTGCCCCCTCTTATCCATCTCCCCATTTTGGCAACAACAAAAGGGACATGAAACTAATAACTTTAAGCATTGGGTATAGAATAATTTGTATACACGAGAAGTTTGTGAATTTTTAAAAATTTTGGCAACATGCCGTTTGAAAATAAGACATTTCCCAAAAATTCTTGTATAAAAATGACCTATTTAAAGTAACAGTTTATCCACAACTAGGCAACTCAACTAGTTCCAGTATGATGAAGATATAAAACATAAGTGTAATCATCATCATGCACTAAATATGAGAATTATGCATTGCAAACCATAATCAATTTTCACAAAGTCTAAGCTAATAAAAGACATCAACGGTTATATTAGTTGTTAGACTTTAAAATTATTTGAAAGCCCCCCCCCCTGAATTTATGCAAACTATGAAATATCTAGGAAGCATCTCTACTATGCATGAGACCTAATTCACGTCTAATTTGTATGAACATATCTTCTAGAAGAGGTTTAGTGAAAATGTCCACCCACTACTCATTAGTGTACACAAACTCAAGAGCCACATCCCTTTTCTACACATGATCATGAAAGAACTGATGTCTAATTTCAATGTGTTTAGTTCGTGAATGTGAGATAGGATTTTTAGAGATGTTGATTGCACTAGTATTATCACATTTAATTGGTACTGTATCATAGTGTAATCCAAAATCCATAAATTGTTGTTTCATTTAAAGTGTTTGAACACAACAACTTCCAGTTGCAATATATTCTACTTCGGCTGTGGATAAGGCAACTGAGTTTTGTTTCTTGGAGAACCAAGAAACGAGAGATTGTCCTAAATAGCAACAAATGGCACTAGTACTCTTTTTATCAACTTTACTATTGACAAAGTTAGCATCAGTATAACTCACAATCTCAAAGGTAGTGTGCTTAAGGTACTATAGTCCTAACTCTATAGTTCTAACTAGATACCTAAGGATTCGTTTAACTGCTACTAGATGAGATTCCTTAGCAGCCCTACTAGCAGTGAGATATAGAATACTCCTAATCATGCCACGATACAATTTCACGTCAACAGGGATCCCTTGCTTATATTTATCAAGTTTAATGGAAGAACTCATAGGGGTATCAAGAATTTTACAATCTTCCATATTAAATTTCTTTAGCAAGACCCTGATACATTTAGATTAGCATATGAAAGTTCCATATTCAACTTGTTTAATTTGTAGCCCTAAAAAGACACTAAACTCACCAATCATGCTCATTTCAAATTCACTTTGCATGCATTTGACAAACTCATTATGTTGACCTTATTGGTCTGTAATAGTAAATTAGGGTGGTTTACTTGTAATAATCACACACCCCACGTGCATGGTCTAATAGGTAAGCTCAAAACTCAAACATAACTAAAACTGGACCTAGAAAAGACTTAAGATACTCATCGTCACACATATTTGTGTTAGGCACTTGAATAGGGTGATTGTGAATTAAAATAGGATCGAAATGCACACTTTGTGCACTTTCAGTTAATCGACACATGCAGTTCATTCTGCTCCTGGTCGACTGAATCTGGTTTGGGTCAACTGGTTGATCACAGTTCGGTCGACCGTGCTATAATAGTTCATTTGACCCTGGTCGACCGAAACCCCATGAAGTCAATAGTTTGACTTCCAAGTCAACCGAGTTCCCATGTGTGGGGCCCAACTATTTGATCGACCGACCAGGTAGTTCATTTTCACCCTAGTCGACCAAACCACACAATTTTGAAAAATCGCCCTTCCTGGTCGATCAACCTTGAAGTTCAAAATTGGCCCGATCGACCGAGCCATATGAACTTTGGTCGACTGAAAGTCTTCTGGTCGATAGGTCCTCTCGGATTGCCCTGCATTTTTACCATGGTTAACTTATTTTTATCAAGGTTAAAATATTTAAAACATCATTAATCTTTTCTAAGAATACTAGGCTTGTCCCCAACGGTTATAATTCTTGGGGTGTCTATAAATATTCCTTCATTTGGGAAAATTATAACTTGATTAGAAAAAAAAATAAAAAATTCTCTCTCAAGCAAAATACTCTCTGCTACTCATACTTTTTCTCAAAAAGCACTCGAACTTACCTTCTCAAGTTCCTAAATCCTCTGTAAGTGTCTCGAGTGTTTGTGTAATTAGGGTTGCTCTCTCATTATTGTGTGATTGAATTGATTTTCATTGAGAGCTAAACCTAAGTGATCTTAGGGGGCCTTGCTCATAAACCTATCCTGAGAACACTTGCCTAAGCTTCTGAGTATTGCACTTGTATTGCAATATCTTAGGAAGCTTGTATTTGTTTTTGGGTTGCAAAAATGTTTTCAAAACTTACTCAAATATCTTGTTGGATTTACATTGACATATTTGTGAAAAAATATTTGTGTTTGTAATATTAATCTTTGTTGCATATTTGTTCAAGTATACATCATTTTCTGCATACAAAGATTGCATATTTTTTGCAAACCAAGCATATACACTATTTGCATGATTAATATATTCCGTTCTTTGGAATATTTGAAACTTGAGTGATATCTTTGTTTGAGCACCTTGATTGAGATTATCTTGAAATACAAAGATTGATTGTTGACACTCTCACACACTCATTACACAGATAGAAAATGCATTTGAGAGTTGAAATACTTGACCACACTGAGCTTACGTATTAAATCATTTGTGGTGTATGTGATTTTGCGTATTTGGGTACAAATCTGCTTTACATGAAAGCACTGATTGTGTACCGTTTGATTGTAAAATATGAGTTTTTCTAGGCATGGTCTGAGGGGGCGGTAATCTAGCTTGGTAAGGATTGTATGTAACGGTTAAGGTCAGCCCCCTGAATTGACCTAATTTGTATATGTGCCGCTCCACACGTTTTAGTGAGCAAGCTATAGTGGTAATCCTTGTACTTTTTAGCCAAGGCGGGGACGTAGGCAATTGAACGAATCTCGATAACATTTCTGCATGTCACCCTTACTTTACTGCTTTCTAGTGCATGTATGTTTGATTAAATTGCCTCATTTACTTTCTGGTATACATTTACATTACCTGCACTAGATTGACCACAGGGTTGGGAATATACTGGTGTTAGGAGATTAACCTAGGGCTTAAATTTTAAAATTACTAATTCACCCCCGCTTTTGGGATCACGGTATATCTAACAATTGGTATCAGAGCCATATAGCATAGACTAGTTGTTATTTTGCAAAAGATCACTTATGACTCATAGCTCCGTGACTCCTTTCTCTGAGGGACCTTCTTCCACACGACCTCCTATTTTTAGTGGTGTTAATTACACCTTATGGAAATAGAGGATGCACATCTACCTTCAGAATACTGATCGGAAGGTGCGAAAGATTGTCTCTAAGGGAAAATATGTCCCTATGAAAACTGAGGGTACAACTAGAGTTCCTTAGACTGAAGAAGAGTATAATGATGATGATGTGAAAGTTGTTAGTTTAAATGCTACTACCATGAATATTTTGTACTGTAGTTTTGATGTAAATGAATTTAACAAAACTATGACATGCTCTACTGCTAAAGAAATATGGAATAAGTTAGAAGTTACATATGAGGGTATTAGGGATGTGAAAGACAGTAGGATAGACATATTGACCAGTGAGTATGAGGCCTTTAGGATAAATGTAGGTGAGTCCATTCAGAGCATGTACACTAGATTCACACACATCATAAACTCACTGTATGCATTAGGAAAGACCTATCCCACATATAAGATGATGAGGAAGATTCTTAAAGGCTTACCCCCTGTTTGGGAAGCCAAGGCTACGGTCATTGCTGAGGGTAGAGACCTTAAGGACATGACTCTAGATGAACCGATGGTTCCCTAATTACTTATGAGCTAGCCATAAATGAGAGACTTAATGAGCATAATAGGGCTAATAAAGTAACTGCTTTGAAAGGTTCTACTAACACATCTAGTAAATGCAGTGAATGTAACACGGATGATGAAATGACAATGCTAACTAGAAAATTTAGCAAATTCTTCAGGAAGAACAGGAAGTCGTATAAAAAATATAGAGAGTATACTATTGAGAAAGGAGAATCTAGCAAAAGAAAATAAAAATCGAACACTCCTATATGCTATAACTGCAACAAGGTGGGGCACATCAAACCTGACTGCCCACTGCTAAAAAAGGAGGTTAAGAAAAAGAAGAAAGTAATGAAGGCTGGGACTTCGTGAGACAAACTCAGCAGCAGTGACTCAAAATCAGATCACAGTGACTCGGAGGTCACTAATCTGTGCTTGATGCCACACGAGGATGAGGTATTGTCTTCTAACTCATTATCTTCATATTTTTCGTCTGATGATTGTGATTCTGATTGCATGCCTACATTTAGAGAGTTACAGTTTGAATATATTCGTGTGTCTAAATTGTTAGCCAAAATGACCAAAGAAAATAATGAGTTGAAAAAAAAATGTGAAAATTGGTCAAAGTTGTTTAACATGGCAAAAACCTCTCATGCCTTTATTTTGAAACAAAAAGATGCTACTATTGTTGAGCTTGAGAGGAAACTGAAGGATAGCTCCAAAATCATTTTTAAATTCACCGAGGGCAAAAACAATTTTGAAAAATTACTTGGTGCCCAAAGAAACTCCTTAAGTAAAGAGGGTCTTGGTTTTAATGGTGTTGAAAATGTTAGACGATCTAATCTTTACATAGGACACTTTACACGTGGGTCAAAGTCTCATATTCCTCCTAAAGAGCCTAAGTGTAGATTAAGACGTTTTAATTGTAAACAGATTGGTCACATTCAATTTGATTGTTCACTTAGGAATAAGCATGCTAGACTTAGGAAGGTATGGATAGTTAAGGGAGACCCTACTATTAAACCCCATGGACCCAACAAGATTTGGGGACTAGCATCAGTTACTTAGCTTATTTTGTAGGTACACTTAAGATCATCCTCCTCCAAGGACCGGTGGTACCTGGATAGCGGGTGCTCATGACACATGACCGGCGACAAGGGCAAATTCACGTCAATTGTTCCCAAGGATGGAGGCTATGTGACATTTGGTGACAATGCAAAAGAACGCATCATCGGGGTAGGTAAGGTTGGTAAGGATTCCTCTCTTACTATTGATAATGTTTTGTTGGTTGATGGACTGAAGCATAATTTACTTAGCATAAGTCAATTGTGTAACATAGGATATAAAGTATTTTTGAAAATGACAAATGCATAGTAGAAAATAAATCTAATCACAAAGTGCTTTTTACTGCCGATCGTCATGAAAATGTTTATACTACTTCTCTTGATAACTTAGTTTCACAGCATGTAACATGCTTTTTTGCTGTAAATGGAGCTAGTTGGTTATGGCATAGGACCTTAGGACATGCTAGCATGGATTTATTGTCTAAACTTGTTAGAAAAGAATTAGTCAAAGGCTTGTCTAAGATGTCTTTTGTAAAGGATAAAATTTGTGATGCATGTCAAATGGGTAAGCAAACAAAATCTAGTTTTAAGAAAAAGAAATTCATATCTACCACTAGACCACTAGAGATGCTTCACTTAGATTTGTTTGGACCTAATTCTGTGCAAAGTCTTGGTGGTAAATCTTATACCTTTGTAATTGTGGATGACTTTTCTGGATTCACATGGGTTTTATTTATTGCACACAAAACTGAATCATGTGAACAATTTACCAAGCTTTGTAGGAGAAGTCAGAATGAAAACTGATATAAGATAACTTATATAAGAAGTGATAGAGGCACAAAATTCAAAAATGAGAACATAGAAAAATATTGTGACTTAGAGGGCATATCACACAACTTCTCTGCACCTAGAACACCTTAACAAAAAGGTGTGGTAAAAAGAAAGAATAGGTAACTGCAAGAGATGGGTAGAACCATGTTGAATGAACATAATTTGCCTAAATATTTTTGGGTCGAGGCCATTAATACTGCATATTATATGATGAATAGGGTGCTAATTAGACCATCAATTAATAAAACCCCTTATGAATTATGGAACAACCATAAGCCTAATATTTCCTACTTTCATGTGTTTGGTTGTAAATGCTTTGTGCTTAGAGATAATGAACATCTAGGAAAATTTGACTTCAAATCCAATGAAGGCATTTTCCTAGGCCATGCACTTAATAATAAAGCATATAGGGTTTTCAATAAAAGAACTTTAACTTTCATTAAATCTATTCATGTTGTGTTTGATGAATCTAATCCATTTTATAATAAAGATGATGAAGATTATATTGATATTAGAAAATGCTTATAGAAAAAGTCTATTGAAAACAATGCAAGTGAAAATCAAGAAGTAAATGAAAAATCATCTGAAGATAATGAAAATGAAAATCAAGAGTTGCCTAGAGATTGGAAATTCATTAAAAATCATCCTATAGATCAAATCATAGGTGAATCATCCCGTGGTGTAGCCACAAGATCCTCTTTAAGAAATCTAGTGAATCATTCTGCTTTCTTATCCCAAGAAGAACCTAAAACCATTAAAGAAGCCATAGAGGATGAGTCTTTGGTGATGTCCATGCAAGAAGAACTTAACAATTTTTGAAAGAAGCAAAGTGTGGACTCTAGTTCCTAGGCCTAATGAGCATACCATCATTGGAACTAAATTGGTATATAGAAATAAGAAAGATGACAATGGAATAGTAACTAAGAATAAAGCTAGACTAGTTGTTCAAGGGTATAACTAGTCAAAAGGGATTGACTTTGGGGAAACATATGCTCCAGTTGCTAGGTTAGAAGCCATCCATATGCTACTTGTGTCGCAACGTTCCCAAGTGGAACGAAGCGAACGAAAAGTGAATTTTAAATTTTCATGAAAAATAGTGTAATGTAGTCGCCACTAACCTTTTAGTGTGGTTAGAACACTTGATTACTACCCAATTAAGGGTAGAATCGGCCTGCATTACCAGAAATGGGCTCGGGAATACGGTTACGTAAGGGGAAGGTCTTCGCACCCCCTACACGCCCATTCTTATGAATGGTACCAGATTAATTGAAAATTTTCCCAAGAATTAATTTAATTAGCCTTTAAAATTACTCCCTTTTTTTAAAATTATAAAAAAATACCAATAAAATAAAATAAATAAATAACATATAGGTATTCCCTCAAAATCGGGGCATATCATGCTTCGAAAAACTCAACACCCTTCGTTGCAATCATTGGGATCGAAAAATAGAGAAAATATTTTTTTTTTATAAAAAATAACTCCCAGGTATTTTGAAATTTATAGGATTTTTTAAGTAAGGAAAATTGGCATTTTTGAAACCTTGGGAGGTTTTGGGCTCATTTGGGGTGAAAATGATTTCTTGGACCTTGAAAATGTTTTTGCGATTTTTTTTTAAGTGTGAAAACATTTTTGTGACTTTTATGATTTTTCAATATTTTTCCCTAACTTCAAAATAGTACAAATAAAATTAAAACAAAACTCATAGAAGTCAAAGTTTGAAAACATTTTTTGGAATTTTTCTTAAAAAAATTTTTGTGATTTTTTTTTTGGCATTTTATGA
Organism: Malania oleifera; assembly: GCF_029873635.1. NCBI lineage: Eukaryota > Viridiplantae > Streptophyta > Magnoliopsida > Santalales > Ximeniaceae > Malania > Malania oleifera. The sequence continues at coordinate 85,833,683 of NC_080426.1, read as the reverse complement.
TATTTATAGGTTTTTTGAATCATTAGTCATTCAAAGAAAAGAAAAAGCATACTAAATAAAATAAATAAATCAACTCTATACCGATTCAAAGGGTTCAAACAATTCGCAGAGAGAGAAATGGGGTTTAGGTTCGAGATTGAACCGAACTTTTGGGTTTGAGTATTTGATTCACAACTTCATACCCCGTTTGTTATACTTTATAATGTAATCTAGGAAGGGAAAATCCATTAGTTTTACCTTTCGTCTTCCTCTCCTCCGGTCTTCTTTTCCTGTCAGTGAGTCTACTAGGGCTAGTCTATACCGTCTTCCCAAGAGTTGTTCTTGAACTGTAACTCGAGACACTATGGAGTGCCTTCTTTAGATGGGGTGACTCGGCACTTGTAGGAAACGGGATCAGTCGACTGCTTGATCTTCTCAGAGAATGATATGTAACCTCAGTCAGTGGAAGACTTTGATATTCAAAATCTTCTCCTTACCACTTAGAAAACTAGCTTCACAAAATTATAATAGAAGACTTCAATATTCGAAATCTTCTCCTTACCACCACCAAGAACTCCTCCTTGTGCTTGGAATGGGAAGGCTATTTATAGACTTAGCTTGGGGCAAGCATGGGAAAGATGACATAGGGGGAGTAATTATTGGGGGAACAAAGCATGGGGTGAAGAATGATGAAGGAAATATAGAATGGGATGAATGATAAAGAGAGGAACAAATCATGTGGTGAGTGATGATGGGGGGGAACAAGGTATAGGGTGAAGAATGATGAAGGGAATATAGCATGGGAAGAATGATAAAGGAGGAAACAAGACATGTGGTAAGTGATGATGGGGGAAACAAAGTATGGGATGAAGAATGATGAAGGAAAAATATAGCATGGGAAGAATGATAAAGGGAGGAAACTAGACATGTGGTGAGTGATGATGGGGGGAACAAAGTATGGGATGAATAATGATGAAGGGAATATAGCATGGGAAGAATGATAAAGGGAGGAAACTTGACATGTGGTGAGTGATGATGGGGAAACAAAGTATGGGATGAAGAATGATGAAGGGAATATAGCATGGGAAGAATGATAAAGGGAGGAAACATGACATGTGGTCAGTGATGATGGGGAAACAAAGCATGCTTGCATTTTACAAATTAGATAAATAATAATAATAATAATAATAATAATAATAATAATAATAATAATAATAATAATAATAATATGAGGGTCCTAGAAGACGTGCGGAGCCCAACGGGGGTGTGTGGGGCTCATGCGCCATATGGGGTCCACAAGCCGTTTGAGGGTTATAGGAACCCGAGCTAGCATGCATCGGATGTAGGGATCCGAGCTAGCATACCAAAGGGGGTAACGTGCACCGGATGTAGGAATCCGAGCTAGCGTACTAAGAGATGTGGGATCTAATGGAGATATGTGGGGCCCACATGCTATGTGGGGTCCACGAACCATATGACGGTTATAAGAACTCGAGCTAGTAGGCACAAGCATGCCAAAAGAGGTAATGTGCATCGGATGTAGGAATTTTAGCTAGCATACTAGAGTGATAACGTGCATCGGATGTAGGAATCCGAGCTAGCATACTAGGAGATGTGGGACCCACAAACAATGTGGGGTCCATGATCCGTTTGAGGGTTATAGGAACCCGAACTAGTAGGCACAAGCATGCCAAAGGAGGTAACATGCACCGGATGTAGGAATCCAAACTAGCATACCAGAGTGATAACGTGTACCGGATGTATGAATCTGAGCTAGCTTACCAAAGGTGATAACGTACACCGAATGTAGGAATCTGAGCTAGCGTACCAAGAGGGGTAATGTGCACCGGATGTAGGAATCCGAGCTAGCGTAGCAGGAGATGTGGGGCTCGATAAAGATATGTGGGGCCCACAAGCCATGTGGGACCTACAAAGATGTGTGGGGTTTACAAGCTACATGGGACCTACAAGGATGTGTGGGGTCCACAAACAGTGTGGGAAGGTTTTCCATAAGGTCTCCTTGGAAAGGCATGGTTAAAATTGGGGCGTCTACAACTGCCCCTCTTTATTGGTTTTCTTGCTTTGGGGTAACAGTAGGAACTCTCCTATGTTGTCTATAGCAACAGGCCCATAAAGATAAAAGACACCTATTTTAGCCAAGCCATAGAACCGACCACGTGTCGTGTTCTAAGTAAGGTTATGTGCTAACCAAAAAAGGGAAAATAAAGGGCGACCCAGATCGAAGACGTGGCATGATATGGTCCGTCTTGGGAAAACATAGATCGAATGGCTCACAAGAGACTACGTAGCATATGACCGTGTATAGGAGGGCATGCCACATGTCAGTGGCTTAGCGGTTAGTCAAATGTGACCCAGATCTAGGCGTGGCACACTTATGACCATCCTCGGAGAACACAAAACCAATAGTGATCAGGGTGGCCACGCAGACTCTTTGTGTGTGGGGGAAAATAAGCCATGTGTCGGTGGCCCGATTTGTGGGCATGTGCAGGTGTGGATTGGTGACGTGGCTCAATCCAAGCTGTTCTGGAAAACACAGATCGTGCGGTTAAGGAGGGGGTGCTACGTGTCAGTGACTGAGTGAATGTCAAATGTGACCCGGATTTAGGCGTGACACGATCCTGGCCGTCCTTGGAAAACACAGATCGTGCGGTTGAGGAGAGGTGCCATGTGTCAGTGATTAAGTGGCCGGTGTATGCAGGTGTGGATCGATGACGTGGCTCAATCCAAGCGGTCCTTGGAAAACACAGATCGTGTGGTTGAGGAGGGGTGCCACATGTCAGTGACTGAGTGGCTGGTCTAATGTGAGTGTGGATCGATGACGTAGCTCAATCCAAGCGGTCCTTGGAAAACACAGATCGTGCGGTTGAGGAGAGGTGCCACATGTCAGTGACTGAGTGGCTGGTGTATGCGGGTGTGGATCGATGATATGGCTCAATCCAAGCCGTCCTTGGAAAGCACAGATCGTGCGGTTAAAGAGGGGTGCCACGTATCATTGACTGAGTGGCTGGTGTATGCGGGTGTGGATTGATGATGTGGCTTAATCCAAGCCATCCTTGGAAAACATAGATCGTGTGGTTGAGGAGGGGTGCCACGTGTTAGTGACTGAGTGGCTGGTCGAATGTGACCCGGATCTAGGCGTGGCACAATCCTGACCGTTCTCAGAGAACACAAAACCAACGGTGATCAAGGTGGCCACGTAGACTTTTTGTGTGTGGGGGAAAATGAGCCACGTGTCGTTGACTGAGTGGCTGGTCAAATGTGACCCGGATCAAGGCGTGGCAGAATCCTGACCGTCCTTGGAAAACACAAATTGTGTGGTGATCAGGGTGGTCATGCAGACTCTTTGATCGAACGCATTATAGATTGCCACGTGGTTGAATCTTGCAGCTCCGGGGCTTTAGATATTTAAACCTAATTTTTTGTTCTATTCATTTCCCCATGTTTCATTCTTTCAAATGCCCTCTCTTTCACGCTTTCTGTTCTTCTCTTCCAGTCTTTCTGCTCTGCTTTTATTTGTTGCAAACCTGAAACCCTAGTCCCTATGTAATTTCTTTCCCACTCTCGCCTACCTCCAAACTATCTCTCTCTCTCTACCTTTCTTCACCATTTCAGCATTTTAGTCCCTAACTCTCAACTATCCCTATCTTCGACCTCCTATTCTGTCTTCGTGGCCAGATCTGGAGAGATCTGGCGAAGCCCAAACGAATGATGATCACTGGGAGCGCCTCGGTAGGGAAGATCAGCACAGATGCAAGGGGAGTTCTATCGCACTTCCAAAGGAGATAAGCTCTTTCTTTTTCCCCTATAAATATATATATTTTCAATTTTGTGTATGCTTGGTTGCTGGTTGTTATTTGCGTGGTATTTTAAGGTTTGAGGTATTTAAGGTTTCTGGTTTAGAAGTTAGGATTAGGGTTTTGAACGTTAGAGTTTCAGTTGGAGAGGTGAGGTTGAGGGTGAGTCAACTTGTCTTCGACTCGAGTGAGTTGAGTGATTTCAGGGGATCACAAGCGAGCCACATGGGCTCTATCACGTGACTAGGTCACTTGTGGTCTTTGGGACGGGCTTGAGTTAATTGGGTCTGAGCTTGCTTTCGAAAAAATGGGCTTTGATTGAGTTTTAATATAGGCCAGCCCAATTCAGAAAGAAACAGGGCCCAAGTCATTTTTAAAACAAGCCAGCCCACTTTCCCTTTAAAAAATAAAGCTCGTGTTTATTTAAATGGTTGGGCTTGGGTTGAGTGTTAAAAACGGGCTGGCCCATTTCAGGAAAAAAAACAGGGCCCAAGTCATTTTTAAAACAGGCCGACCCACTTTCCCTTTAAAAAATAAAGTCTGTGTTTATTTAAATGGTTGGGCTTGGGTTGAGTTTAAAAATGGGCCAGCCTAATTCAGAAAGAAATAGGGCCCAAGTCATTTTTAAAAAAGGCTGGCCCACTTTCCCTTTAAAAAATAAAGCCTGGGTTTATTTAAATGGTTGGGCTTTGTGCAAAACAAATTAGCCTCGGGTTCTTTTAAAAACAGGCCTTGGAAATAAATGCGTCCCCCCTTTTTTCTCGGGTTTAGATATTACGACCGCTCCACGTATCTCAAAATCTGTCTCAGGATTTTTATGTCGCCTTGTGAACATAATCCTCCACTAACAACTGAGGGGACTTCATGACTCCCACAGCTTACCTTGCTTACAATCCTTGGGGGCTTCTCGATGCACATTGCCTCTCTCGTCTTCCTGTCAGACACACACTTTAAGACAAATATAGCATGGCAATCCTTTTTATTTTATTTAAGTAGACTTCCTCTCACACCTAAACACCATAGGAAAACTCCACGCGTGACTGCAACCCATTTTTGGTCACCCTCTGTTACGGAAACCGCACCTTAACTATCTCAAATCTCTCAAATATCTAAACTGTTTCTCATGGTAGGGGCTTTATTTTCTAAGCAGGTTCCTGATTTGAATGTGGCACTAGAGTTGCCATCCTGTTCTAGTGTTCTTGGTTCCTTCTAGCTCTCTCCTCAATTCCAAAAAGAAATGCTAAGGAATGAGGCAGTATTGGCCACAATGTTCAATGCAGGCATAGTTAGCCAGGCACTCTATCACAGTGCCCAGGCAATGTCTTCGACATATCACCTTGTCCGTCACTTGCAGAGACAGAACGAAATTGTGACCCTCCTCGGGAATGAAACCTACAACTTACAGATGAAATACCAAGTGGAACAGCAGAAAAAGAGGGATTTAAGGCAAGAAAATAAGATGTTAAAACGGGAGATCGATGATTTGAGAAGAATGGTGGCAGTTTACTCCAACGACCTTGGGCCTAAAATAGCCGAGTTAGAGAAAAGCCGGGAGGACATCCAGCGAGAGCATAAACGGCTCAAAACCATAGTGCATGGAAAAGGCCAGACTTCTTGTTCCTCGGCCTGAAATGAAAATCCGTGATGTTATGTGTTTATGTTGCCATACGTGGCCTGTAAATGTACACCGCACCCTTTTTTTTTTTTTTTTTTTGGGGTTTTGGGTTTTGGGAGAGTTTTTTTTGCAATCTCCTAGAACCGTGACTGTAACCATGGTATTCCTCCACCATAAGCAAGGGTAATTAATAAAATTTGGGGTTTTTTTTTTTTTTTGGTCTTAAGATTACCTGCTTTGAGACTTAACAACCAATGCCTCAATTGAATCTTGGGGTCAACGGCCACGATTTCAAATATTTCAATACAAGAATGGCTTAATCAAGGATGCAAAAGGATTATTCAAAAGTTTATTTAACCAGGCAAGTATAAATGAATGGTACTCCATTGCTATATGTATGCATGTTGCTACTTGAGATGCTAGAATGCAGTGATATGTTACTATGTGTATGTGTGCACAATCATGCATAAGTGCAAAGATGTATGCATATTGTATGAGATGACCTTTGTATATTCTTTCTTATGCAATGCATGAACTTTCCTTCCTCCAACGTGCCTGTAATAGACAACCCTATGGCCATTTTTAAATTCCAATCCAATACGAGGGTCCTTGAATTGATTCATTAAAAATTCATTTCGTCATTTTCCTGAATTACATTGGTTTGTGCCTGCTCTTGGCCATGTTTTCAAATCCAAGTAGCCGAGGATTCTAGACATGTTTCAAATTCCAAAAGTGCTCAAAATCTACCCCAATGTTTACCTGCCATGGATCTTGGCTATATCTTCATCTTGTGTTTTGATATGAAGGTATCAGAATCAGTTTAAACAAAACTCAACCCAAAATCTGCCCTAGTTACCATCATTGCTAGCCTTATTCTCCTTTCAAATTTGACATACGTCCCAAAATCTGCCCCAGTATCGAGAACTTTTTTTTTTTTTTTGACTGTCCATTTTTAGAGGTTTGAAAACAAAAGGATTTTTGATTATGCATTTATGACATTAATTTTATGACTCAATGTACCAGACTGTGCAAAATAATTGTTTTTCTATGTTCAGAAATTATTTTGGGAAGAGGGTGAACTCGACACCAGTGCCCCTTGTCAAGGTGATGACGTCAATTTATAAAGCCAAAACAACTCTTATTTTTTCAAGAACTGCCCTTTTTCACCAAAAAGAACTCACTCCTCCTTTTGACACTGTAAGACCGAATGATACTCTGCGTTCATTTGTTTTTCCATGGCCCGATTGGGCATTGTTCATGTTTTGATCTCTAGATGGTCTTTAAGACTTGGGACGAAACATTGGCTTTAACGATGAGGACTTTCAGAAGAATGGGAAAACCAAGGCTCAAAGTCCCACCCCCAGATGAATGTGTTTTCCCCTAGTTTGGGGTTTTTGTTAAGCATTGACCGAGCTTGTTAATTTAAACTAGCTGCCTACGTACCTTTACAGGATCAGGTCATTATGTAGTTCAAACTCACAAATCATTTGAGGAAACAACATATGCCAATTTGGTCAGGTCTTTTCATTTGGGTTGTAGTGTAGGCTGTGGGTATTGGTTAAAGAAGAAAAGGGTGCATAAGGCTTGAACTTATGAATTTTACCAAAGGGTGAATTGGCCAAAGATCACAAATGACGCATATCTCCTGCATTTCCTTTGCTTTGGTTTTCCCCTTGTTCTTTTGCATCATTTTCCCCTTTGTTTTTTTTATTTTTTTGTTTTTTCTTTGTTTTTTGTGATTTAATTTATTTAATTTATTTATTTTTTTGTTTTTTTACAGGGAATCGTGCCTCCATTTATTCATTTAGGCTTCGTTCGAGATCGGTCTTTCCAAAACTGCCCCAGTGTGGGGTGTGATCCTTTGGCGGGTTTAAACGAAAGATTAAACATTTTTAGGCACAATAGGGGGTATCAAGGGGTGTTTTCTTTCTCTAACTTTTGGGTAGTAGAAAAATGGTCTGTCGTCATTTTGGGACTGCGTTATTGCCTCGCATGATTTTCCTAACCTTTGAAAATCCCAACCCGGTTTAAATTTTGGGAAATGAATTTTGAAGAAAATGGCTTGACTTTTAAGTTCGAAAGGGTTTTCTAAGTTATAGACGAATTTTAGGGTTTTTTAAGGGGTAACTGGTCAGCCAAAAATGGCCATCTATCATCTAATCAAAACATGAACAAATAGAGGGAGCATGGAATAACAACATGATCAATTTATTGCTTTCTTTCGAGAGTGTACAAGGCCTCTAAGCATAATATTTCTTTACAGCATTAGAATTAACAGGGTGTAGGAGCTCGGCTCCATCCATGTCTGCCAGCAACAAGGTGCCTCCAGAGAATGCCCTTTTTACCACGTAAGGCCCTTCGTAGTTAGGTGTCCATTTACCGCGGGGATCCATATGGATTGGCAAAATCTTTCTCAACACTAAATCCCCTTCCTGGAATTGCGGAGGTCACATCTTTTTGTTGAATGCCCTCATCATCCTTTTCTAGTAAAACTGCCCATGAGCTATTGCGGACATCCTTTTTTCCTCAATCAAGTTCAACTAATCATACCGAGATTGTATCCATTCTGCTTTGGTCAACTTTGCTTCCTTCAGAACCCTTAGGGACGAGATTTCAACTTCTATCGGGACCACAGCCTCCCTCTCGTACACTAGTGAGAAAGGAGTGGCACCCGTGGAGGTTCGAACTGTGGTTCTGTACGCAATTAGGGAAAAAGGGAGCTTGTCATGCCAATCTTTGTAGGTTTCCATCATCTTTTCCAAGATACTCTTGATGTTTTTATTGGCTGCTTCCACTGCCCCATTCATATGTGGTCTGTAAGGAGCCGAATTATGGTGCCTAACCTTAAACTGATTACACAACTTTGTTATTACTTCTTATTCAGGTTCTTGGCATTATCCGAGATTATCCTTTCGGGAACTCAATACCAGAAAATTAACTCCCTCTTTATGAGGCGACTGACCATGTTCTGTGTGACACTAGAGTATGACGCCGCCTCTACCCATTTTGTGAAATAATCAATTGCCACAAAGATGAAACGGTGTCCATTGTTGGTTTTCGGAGTAATCAGTCCATTCACTTCCATGCCCCAGGCTGAGAAGGGACAAGGTGTGGATAGGGCGTGGAGCAGGACTGGTGGAACTTGAATCCGGTCTCCGTAAATTTGGCATTTATGGCACTTACGGGCATATTCAATGCAATCCCTTTCCATTGTCATCCAGTAATATCCACTCCTGAGGATTTTCTGCACCAATGAATGCCCCCCAGCATGAGTACCACATACTCCCTCGTGGACCTCATGCATGATGTGTCGTGCTTCTTTCGCTTCTACATAACATAGAAGGGTCATATCATGGTTCCTTTTGTACAACGCCTCATCGTCCAAGAAGAATCCCATGGCCAACTTCCTGATTGTCTTTCAGTCATTGCTGGTTGCTCCTTCAGGGTACTCATTTTTCTAGATGTACGTCCAAATGTCATGGAACCAAGGCTTTCCGTCAGCTTCTTCTACCACTACACAGTGAGTGGGCTCTGACTGTATTTTGATTTGTATTGGATCAATCTACACTCTAGGTTCTACTTTGATCAAAGCCGCTAGGGTTGCCAGGGCATCAGGAATTAAATTGTTTTCCCTTGGTAGGTGTGAGAAACTGATGCTATCAAATCCTTTGATCATCTCTCGAACGTACTCTTGATATGGCACCAATTTGGAATCCTGGGTTTCCCATTCTCCTGTCACTTGATGAACGACCAAGGCTGAATCTCCCTTTATGATTAATTCTTTGATATCTTGATCCATGGCGGCCTGTAAACCCAATATACACGCTTTGTATTCTGCTATGTTATTGGTGCACAGAAAAGTCAGCTTGGCTACGACCGGATAATGCCTCCTTTCTAGTGATATGAGTACGGATCCTATTCCATGTCCCTACACGTTGACCGCCCCATCAAATAACATCATCCATCCTTCATAATCTTATTTTTCTTGGCTTATCGAATCGATATCCTTATTTGGGAAGTCAAACTCCATAGGCTGGTAATCTTCCACAACTCTATCTGCCAGATACTCCGCAATGATGCTTCCTTTAATAGCTTTTTGGGTCACATAGGTGATATCATATTCAGTCAACAACATCTGCCACCATGCAACCCATCCTGTTACCGTGGGCTTTTCGAAGACGAACTTGATCGGGTCCATTTTGGAAATCAGCCAGGTCGAGTAATACAATATGTATTGTCTCAGCCTACTAACTACCCAAACTAGAGCACAACATGTTTTCTCCAAGTCCGAGTACTTAAATTCATATTCCTTGAACTTTTTTCTAAGGTAATAAATGGCCCTTTCTTTTCTTCCTAACTCATCGTGCTGGCCCAATACACAACCCATGGAATTTTTCGATATTGCCAAGTACAGAATCAGCAGCCTTCCCGGCACCGGGGGTACTAGCACCGGGGGGTTCAGGAGGTATTCCTTTATTTTCTCAAAAGCTTCTTGGCATTACTCATTCCACCTGTCCGGGTTATTTTTCCTTAACAACTTAAAGATGGGTTCATAGGTAGCAGTTAGTTGGGATATGAATCAGGCTATATAATTGAGCCTACCCAAGAAACTTCGCACCTCCTTTTCAGTCTTGGGACTAGGTATTTTCTGAATGGCTCTAATTTTATCAAGGTCGACTTCAATTCATTTCTCACTTACAATAAACCCCAACAATTTTCTAGAAGTAGCGCCAAAGGTGCACTTTTCTGGGTTGAGTTTTAATTGGTATTTTCGGAGCCTTTTGAATAACCTCTCCAAGTTCATCACATGGTCACCATAATTCCGTGACTTGACGATCATATCATCCACATACACCTCAATTTCTTTGTGCATTAAGTCATGGAATAGAGTCACCATAGCCCTTTGGTAGGTAGCCCCCGCATTCGTTAGACCAAATGGCATGACCTTATAACAAAAAGTCCCCCATAATGTGATAAAAGTGGTTTTTTCCTTATCCTCCGGGCCCATCTTGATTTGATTATACCCTGAAAAACCATCCATGAAGGAAAATAAAGCATGCCTTGTGGTGTTGTCCACCAACACATCAATGTGCAGGAGCAAGAAATTGTCTTTGGGGCTAGCTTTATTTAGGTCCCGGTAGTCCACGCAAAGTCGTACTTTGCCATTCTTTTTCATTATTGGAACGATGTTGGCCATCCAGTCAGGATATTGGGCTACCTCTAGAAACCTAGCCTCAAATTGTTTTGGCACCTTTTCTTTTATCTTAAGCAACATCTCTGGCCGCATTCTCCTTAACTTTTGCTTGATCGGCTTTGAACTTGGGTAGAGGGGAATCTTGTGGGTTACCAAATCTGTGTCTAGACCGAGCATGTCCTGATATGACCAGGTGAACACATCCTGGTATTCTTTTAACAGTTTAGTTATTTTGCTCCTTTCCTCACCCTTCAGTAGAGTTCCAATCTTGACTTGTTTAGGCTCCTCTTTAGTTTCGAGGTTGATTATAGTGGTGGGGTCGCTACTTCAATTTCCATTTCAGGGGATAAACTCACCTCACCTTCTTCAATTTCGGTTTCATAAATCATATTTTCAAAATTAATGTCAATTTCTTTATCAAGGGTACTGGTGTCATTATCTCTCATATTCCTGCATGAAGTCATAGTAAACAAATTTTGACAGTTGAACCAGGGATGCAAATGAATGTCAAGAAGTGCATAATTTTTATTAACTGAGAAGAAATTGCCCATGACTATAATTTAAAATGAAAAATAAAAGAAATCATTACATGAAGAAAATGGGACAATTAAAAGAACTCCAATTGGGTAATTCCTCTCCTAGTTGAAGATGGTAGACCCATTTGTCCGAGGTGGGTAATGAAACCTCTGAATCTAGAACAAATATGCTTAGCTGTCTCATTTTAGACTCAAGATCCTCCTGATTGCTTTTTATGAATGTTTGATTGATATAAGGGACGCTTGACCTGCACTGAGCATTGGTCTCACCAGCTAGTCTTTCCCTTCTCTGAGCTTCTTTTTTCGTTTTCTTCTTTTTCCTGTCTACAAACATAGGTCTATATCCCAGAACGTATTTGTCTTTCATTTCTGGAATCACCAGTGGCATCGGAATCCCCTGTAAATATCTTCCCAGCGCTTGACCTCGATGATACCCATGTTTGATCAGTTCTGTCGCAATCATGCGAGCCATTGAGGAAACTCGTGGTTATGGGATTGGGAACCCTTTGACCACAGTTGTTGCATTGATTATTTCAAAGGCTCGAAATGAATCGTCTAGGGTTTCTTCAACGGCTTCCACATAAAGGGTGGAAATGGGTTTGGTTACCATCAAGTCTGTTTCTCCGTATACGCAAACCAATTTCCCATCCACTACAAATTTGACCTGTTGGTGCAAAGAAGACGGAACTGCCTCGATGATATGTATCCATGGCCTCCCCAATAAGTAGCTATAAGATGGGGTTATGGCCATGACTTGGAATGTAATGTCAAAGGTGACCGGTCCAATTTGCACAGGAATTTCAATAGATCCCTCCAATTCCCTGCGGGTGCCGTCAAAAGCCTGCATAGTCAGATTGTTTTGCCTTATGTAGGATGGGTCAACATGCAGTTTTTGTAGGGTTGTCATGGGCATGACATTCAAAGATGACCCATTATCAATCAACACTCATGCAATAATGTGATCTCGACATTTAGCATAAACGTGCAATGCCTGATTATGCCCCTATCCTTCCACAGGGATCTCCTCATCAGTGAATGTAATGTAGTTGGTAGTCGTAAGACCACCAATCACGTGGTTAAAATTATCGATGTTGATGTCTTGGGGAATATAGGCCTGATTAAGGGCCTTTAATAGAGCTTCCCGATGGGCTTCCGAGCTAAACAACAATGACAAGATAGAGATATGGGCTGGCATCTTCTTCAATTGGTCAATGATGTTGTAGTCATTGTGTTTAATTATTTTCAAGAATTCCTCAGCTTCTTGAGATTGAACTCACTTCTTTAGATTCTTGTTCTGTTCTTGGCTAGGCTGCACTTTCTCCAAGACCTCTGGCATATAAACCATTCCACTTCTGGTTATCCCTCTTACTTCAGTAGCACTACTAGTTTCTCCTTCGATGCGTACTTCACAATCGTACCTCCACGGTACTGCCACATCACTGTGGTATGCGAAAGGCCAAGGGGCTGCAATCACTACCCGAACCAGGGCCTCTAGGACTTGTGGCGTTTTTCCCATGATGGGGATAAATGGTCTGTGGGTGAATTGGAGATGGTCAGATTCCCCTATAACTGAAACTTCCTTCATTTTCTGAATACGACTGACTTCCACTCGTTTGCTGTCAATCAAGTTACTTAGAAAAATCTGAACAGTCCCACATTGTTGTACAGATCTTTTCATAGTATTTTGGTATACACATGGGGCGCCTTTAGGGCAAATAACCTTTAGTCCTGCTAGGCCTGCCGATGTCAGTTCACCATACACCCAGTCTAGCGTCATTTGTTCCCATCTTCTTTCTGATTTTTCCCCGACTTCTTCTTCGATCATTCCAACACTGTCCCTTCCATGGTCAGACAAGGGATTTTCTTGAATATGAACTGGCTTCCCATCGAATGAAAACCAACCAACATCCCTTAGATCTTGCACCTTGTGTTTGAAGGCCCAACACTGGTCAATAGGGTGCCCTGGAGAATTGGCATGGTACGCGCATCGAACCTCAGGATTATACCAGTGCGGGGGAGGATTGGTAAGAGGAATCCTGGGGATCGTAGATACCATCCTTTGTTCTAGAAGCTGAGGGAATAATTCTGCATACGAAATGGGAATCGGGTCTACTCTTTGAAAACTCTTGGGTGTATTTCTCGTGTATGTCTGCTAGCTCGGGTGGGCTGGTATGTTCGGCAGGGCCGGCACAGGCGTGTGGGCCAAAAATTGGGGCCTGGTGCTTACATATGCTGCTTGATTCACTGCAGGTTTGACTGCAAAGTTTCGATTGTATCATGGGCTACAACCCTCTATATTTTTTCTATTAGATGGTCCTTGAATCATCTGAGTCTCTTCATCCTTCTTTTTACTGGTTCATTTCCTGCTTGGACCACTTTCTATGCTACTTTCTTTGAAACGACCTGCTTTAATGTCGGCCTCGATCCTCCCCCCTGCGATTACTATGTCCATAAATTCTTGGGGAGTTGCCCCCTCAAATGCCCTTGGTAGGGTTCCTTCAAAGTGTTAACAACAAGAGAAATTGCTTCTCGGTCACCCACCGGGGGGTCGACTTGGATTGCTAGGTCTCGCTATCTATAGGCATATTCTCGGAACGTCTCAGCATGCTTCTTCTCCATTTCAAGCAGGGTCATCCGGTCTGGGGCCATTTCCATCGCATGTCGATACTGGGCTACAAAGGCTAGGTCTCCCCATATTCGGACCCGTGCTTTGTCTTGGATGATATACCACCTGGCCGCTGTCCCCATCAGACTGCTCTAGAAATAGTGTATCATTAACTTTTCGTCATCGAAGTATGCAGCCATCGCTTGGCAGTACAACCATAAGTGGGTTTGAGGGCATTGAGTTCCGTCAAACTTCTCGAATTCAGGAACCTTAAACTTTGGTGGGAGCACCACCTTGGGCACTAAGCATAGATCCGCAGGGTTAAGAGAATTTGACGCGCGGGTCCCTTCGATGGCTTTCAATCGCTCTTCAAGCTCATCACAGCGGTATTCAGTTGTGGTCTTGCCTATTCCCATAACTGCTATCATTGTCGAGGGCATCCCATTTCCCAGAATTGGTGCTTCCGGGACGAAGGTGGCTGCACTCGGAGGTGGTCCCTCTAAAATAACTGGTGGCGGTCCAGATGACTGCCCATGGATTGGTGTGAAGACTGGAGGATTGATAGGATCCGTATCTGCTTCATGGTCCTACTCTTGAACTTTCTTTCCCTTGCTCAGTAGCAAGTCCAATATTATTTTCATTTGGTTGCTTAGTTCCTCCTATCCCTACTCGATGCCCAGGACTCTGCTTTCCAATTGTTCTGCCATGGTCTTTGTTTTACTCCTGGTGTTGTAGCGGTGAGTAGTAGTGGGCTCAATGTTGGGATTTTGGATTTAACTTGGCCTGATAGAAAGTCAGAGAGTGATTACTGACCCCTTGGAGAAGAACACGTATGCATGTATGCATTTAATGCAACCTAATCAATCATTCGGCCAAGGCTCTTGGAAAAACCTCAATGATCTCAATGATGATCCATTTTCCCCTGGGTAGGGTACTTTAAGAGATAAAGTTTGACCAAGTGATATGGATGTCTGACATGGAGGCAGGATGTACAAAACGCAAGGCATTTCGTATATACAATAGACATGGATTACAACATGTGGAGAAGGATGTGGTTTCTATCCCAAACCCAGGGTGGATATATACAAGGCCCTTCGAGAATCTATCCTAGGTGGGGGATTTTGGATAAGCACGTGTGGTTAAGCACTATCCCTATAGACAAAAGTTTCCCAGATTGAAATTCCATCCTCCCTCATAGAGGTCCAAATAGAGCTCGCACTAAGCAGAGTGGTTCGTGGGTCCCATCAAGCTTAAGCTACGAAGGGACAAACGCTATTACACACCTATCTAATCCTAAAAGGGAAAGCCTGGGTACAGAGCTGTGAAGGTGTGTGAGTTCGTCCATTTTATCCTACACCCTCTACCCCACATTCATTCATTCGTTATTCATAATCGAATACATGCAACAGATCACATGTTAGAAATTTGTACAACTAATCACATGCTTACCAATCAATCATATGCTCAACATGGAAAATATTTACAAGTATCAATTACCTCTTATTTGAACATGAAAGGTAGGTCAAAACTTATGGTTATTAATATGCACAATTACTCACCTATGCACAATTTGCACAAAAAGAAAAGGGGGGGGGGGAATTCAAAAGGTTCATTATATTTGAAATTGGGATAATCAACGATTAATCATTGGCACGACTCTTAATGAGTCCCTAGCGGAGTCGCCAAGCTGTTGCAACGTTCCCAAGTTGAACAAAGCAAACAAAAAGTGAATTTTAAATTTTCGTGAAAAATAGTGTAATGGAGTCGCCACTAACCTTTTAACGTGGTTAGAACACTTGATTACTACCCAATTAAGGGTAGAATGGGCCTGCATTACCAAAAATGGGCTCGGGAATACGGTTACGTAAGGGGAAGGTCTTTGCAACCCCCTACACGCCCATTCTTATGAATGGTACCAAATTAATTGAAAATTATCCCAAGAATTAATTTAATTAGCCTTTAAAATTACTCCCCTTTTTTAAAATTATAAAAAAAAATACCAAAAAAATAAAATAAATAAATAACATATAGGTATTCCCTCGGAACTGGGGCATATCATGCTTCGAAAAACTCAACGCCCTTCCTTGCAATCATTGGGATCAAAAAATAGAGAAAATAGTTTTTTTTACAAAAAATAACTCCCAGGTATTTTGAAATTTATAAGATTTTTTAAGTAAGGAAAATTGGCATTTTTGAAACCTTGGGAGGTTTTGGGCTCATTCGGGGTGAAAATGATTTCTTGGACCTTGAAAATGTTTTCATGATTTTTTTCAAGTGTGGAAACATTTGTGACTTTTATGATTTTTCAATATTTTTCCTGAACTTCAAAATAGCACAAATAAAATTAAAACAAAACTCATAGAAGTCAAAGTTTGAAAACATTTTTTGGAATTTTTCCTAAAAAAATTTTTGTGATTTTTTTTTTTTGGCATTTTATGATTTTTATGGGTTTTTTGAATCATTAGTCATTCAAAGAAAAGAAAATAAAAGAAAAAACATACTAAATAAAACAATAAATCAGCTCCATACTGATTCAAAGGGTTCAAACAATTCGCAGAGAGATAAACAGGGTTTAGGTTCGAGATTGAACCTAACTTTTTGGTTTTAATCTTTGATTCACAACTTCATACCCCGTTTATTATACTTTAGAATGTAACCGAGGAAGGGAAAATCCATTAGTTTTACCTTTCGTCTTCCTCTCCTCCGATCTTCTTTTCCTTTCAGTGAGACTACTAGGGCCAGTCTACAACGTCTTCCTGAAAGTTGTTCTTGAGCTCTGACTTGAGACACTACGGAGTGCCTTCTTCAGATGAGGTGACTTGCTACCGATAGGAAACGGGATTAGTCGACTGCTTGATCTTCTAAGAGAATGATACGTAACCTCAGTCAGTGGGAGACTTTGATATTCAAAATCTTCTCCTTACCACTCAGAAAAACTAGTTTCACAAACTTATAATAGAAGACTTCAATATTCAAAATCTTCTCCATACCACCACCAAGAACTCCTCCTTGTGCTTGGAATGGGAAGGCTATTTATAAACTTAGCTTGGGGCAAGTATGGGAAAGAAGACATAGGGGAGTAATTATGGGGGGAACAAAGCATGGGGTGAAGAATGATGAAGGGAATATAGAATGGGATGAATGATAAAGAGAAGAACAAATCATGTGGTGAGTAATGATGGGGGGAACAAAGTATGGGGTGAAGAATAATGAAGGGAATATAGCATGAGAAGAATGATAAAGGAGGAAACAAGACATGTGGTGAGTGATGATGAGGGGAACAAAGTATGGGATGAAGAATGATGAAGGGAATATAGCATGGGAAGAATGATAAAGGGAGGAAACTAGACAAGTGGTGAGTGATGATGGGGGGAACAAAGTATGGGATGAAGAATGATGAAAGGAATATAGCATGGGAAGAATGATAAAGGGAGGAAACTTGACATGTGGTGAGTGATGATGGGGAAACAAAGTATGGGATGAAGAATGATGAAGGGAATATAGTATGGGAAGAATGATAAAGGGAGGAAACATGGCATATGGTGAGTGATGATGGGGGAACAAAGCATGCTTGCATTTGACAAATTAGATAAATAATAATAATAATAATAATAATAATAATAATAATAATAATAATAATAATAATAATAATATGAGGGTCCTAGAAGATGTGAGGAGCCCAACGGGGATGTGTAAGGCCCACGCGCCATGTGAGGTCCGCGAGCCGTTTGAGGGTTATAGGAACCCGAGCTAGCATGCACCGGATGTAGGGATCCGAGCTAGCGTACCAAAGGGGGTAACGTGCATCGGATGTAGGAATCTGAGCTAGTGTACTAGGAGATGTGGGGCCCACAAACCATGTGGGGCCCAATGGAGATATGTGGGGTCCACGAGCCATTTGAGGGTTATAAGAACCCGAGCTAGTAGGCACAAGCATGCCAAAGGTGGTAACGTGCATCGGATGTAGGAAACCGAGTTAGCGTACCAGAGTGATAACGTGCACCGGATGTAGGAATCCGAACTAGCATACCAGGAGATGTGGGGCCCACAAACAATGTGGGGCCCAATAGAGATATGTGGGGCCCACAAGCCATGTGGGGGTCCACGAGCCGTTTAAGGGTTATAAGAACCCGAACTAGTAGGCACAACAATGCCAAAGGAGGTAACGTGCACCGGATGTAGGAATCCGAGTTAGCGTACCAGAGTGATAACGTGCACCGGATGTAGGAATCCGAGCTAACATACCAAAGGTCATAACGTGCACTGGATGTAGGAATCCGAGCCAGCGTACTAGGAGGGGTAACGTGCACCGGATGTAGGAATCTGAGCTAGCGTACCAAGAGGGGTAACGTGCACCGAATTTAGGAATCCGAGCTAGCGTACTAGGAGGGGTAACGTGCACTGGATGTAGGAATCCGAGCTAGCGTACCAGGAGATGTGGGGTCCACAAACAATGTGGGGCCTGATTGAGATATGTGTGGCCCACAAGCCATGTGGGACCTATAAAGATGTGTGGGGTTTACAAGCCACGTGGGACCTACATGGATGTGTGGGGTCCACAAACAGTGTGGGAAGGTTTGCTATGAGGTCTCCTTGGAAAGGCATGGTTAAAATTGGGGTGTCTACAACTTGCCTTTGCTGCTTTTAAAAATTTTTAATTATTTCAAATGGATGTTAAAAGTGCTTTTCTAAATGGCTACATTAATGAAGAGGTATACATAGAACAACCACCCGATTTTGAAAATCATAAATATCCCGATCATGTTTACCGGTTGTCTAAAGCCTTATATGAGTTAAAACAAGCTCCTAGAGTTTGGTATGAGAGGCTTAGTGGTTTTCTACTAGAAAATGGGTTTGCCCATGGCAAGATTGACACTACACTCTTCGTCAAATCCAAAAATGATGATGTGCTCCTCGTCCAAATTTATGTGGATGATATCATTTTTGGAGCAACTAATGATGAGTTGTGTAATGAGTTTGCGAAATGCATGCAAAGTGAATTTGAAATAAGCATGATGGGTGAGCTTAGTTTCTTCTTAGGGCTACAAATCAAACAAGCTAATCATGGAATTTTCATATGCCAATCTAAATACATCAGGGACTTGCTAAAGAAATTCCATATGGAAGATTGCAAAATTCTTAGTACACTTATGAACTCTTCCATTAAACTTGATAAAGATGAGCAAGGAATTCCCGTAAACGTGAAATTGTATCATGACATGATTGGGAGTCTCTTATATCTTACTGTTAGTAGGCCTGATATTATGTTTAGTGTATATATGTGTGTTAGGTTTCAAGCTGCCCCTAAGGAATCTCACCTAAAAGCTGTTAAATGAATCCATAGGTATCTAGTTGGGACTATAGAGTTGGGCTTGTGGTACCCTAAGCATGCTACCTTTGAGATTGTTAATTATACTGATGCTGACTTTTCCAGTAGTAAGGTTGATAGAAAAAGCACTAGTGGCACTTGTCATTACTTAAGACAATCTCTTGTTTCTTGGTTCTCCAAGAAACAAAACTCAGTTGTCTTATCCACAGCCGAAGCAGAATATATTGCGGCTGGAAGTTGTTGTGCCCAAACTCTTTATATAAAACAACAACTTGTGGATTTTTTATTACACTATGATACAATGCCAATTAGATGTGATAATACTAGTGCAATCAACATCTCTAAAAATCCTATCTCACATTCACGAACTAAACCCATTGAAATTAGACACCACTTTCTTCGTGATCATGTGCAAAAAGGAGATGTGGCTCTTGAATTTGTATGCACAAATGAATAGTGGGTGGATATATTGACTAAACCACTTCCCGATGATAGGTTCATACAGATTAGACGTGAGTTAGGCTTAATGCACAGTAGAGAAGCTTATTAGATGTTTGATGAATTGCATAAACTTATGGGGAGCTTTTAAGTGAAATTTACCAAATCTAAGAAACTTATCTTACTGTTGATATGCCTCCTTGTTTTAGACTTGTAGGTGTTGTTTATTGCTTATACGACTTTCATATATCTATTGCATAATCATATTGGATGTAATGAGTATTGATAATTACTTGTGATACACAACTCCCTTGTCCACTTCATGATGATATTGAAACTTTTACTTGTTTGTTGAACCATACTGAACTGTTTGAGTAGTTGTGGATATACTGTTAGGAAATGTAAACTCAAACAGGTTACATTCTATACAGGATTTATTTTGGAAAGTCTAATTTACGAATGACACTTTGCTGAAATTTTTAAAAAATATTTCCAAATTTCATAATGTATAAATGTAATACTTACTCATTGCCTTGTATGTTAACTCATATGGCCCTTTTTTCTATTGCCAAAATGGGTAAAAATAATGGGTAAAGTAATTTTAAAGTCACTTGACTAAAATAAATTGGATGCATATTGATAGGGGGAGCCTTTTTAGGCTTAAACCCATATTTTTGCTAATTGTATTTGTCATCATCAAAAAGGGGGAGAATGTTAACCTTATAGGTCATGCCCGATTTTGATTATAACAAATACTCATTATATCTAATGGGTGTTTGAGGCTTTGTGTAGAAACCTAAAACTGTCAAGATCAAGATGCACATAGAGCAAGTAAAGATCGAAGACCAAATTCCATTGTATTTTAATATATATATATATATATATATATTTCATTTGTGAAATTGGTCTGTAATAGTAAATTAGGGTGGTTTACTTGTAATAATCACACACCCCACGTGCATGGTCTAATAGGTAAGCTCAAAACTCAAACATAACTAAAACTGGACCTAGAAAAGACCTAAGATACTCATCATCACACATATTTGTGCTAGGCACTTAAATAGGGTGATTGTGAACTAAAATAGGACCGAAATGCACACTTTGTGCACTTTTGGTTAACCGACACATGCAGTTCATTCTGCTTCTGGTCGACTGAATCTGGTTTGGGTCAACCGATTGACCACAGTTCGGTCGACCATGCCATAACAGTTCATTTGACCCTGGTTGACCGAAACCCCATGAAGTCAATAGTTTGACTTCCTGGTCGACCAAGACCTTTTTGAACTACACCAACCTGGTCGACTGAGTTCCCATGTGTGGGAACCCAACTGTCTGATCAACCGACCAGGTAGTTCATTTTCACCCTGGTCGACCAAACCACACAATTTTAAAAAAATCGCCCTTCCTGGTCGACCAACCCTGAAGTTCAAAATTTGCCCAATCGATCGAGCCATATGAACTTCGGTCGACTGAAAGTACTCTGGTCGATCGGTCCTCTCGAATTGCCCTGCATTTTTACCATAGTTAACTTATTTTTATCAAGGTTAAAATATTTAAAGCATCATTAATCTTTTCTAAGAATACCAGGCCTGTCCCCAACGGTTATAATTCTTGGGGTGTCTATAAATACTCCATTTGGGAAAATTATAACTTGATTAGAAAACAAAATAAAAAATTCTCGCCCAAGAAAAATACTCTCTACTACTCATACTCTTTCTCAAAACACACTCAAACTTACCTTCTCAAGTTCCTAAATCCTCTGTAAGTGTCTTGAATGTTTGTGCAATTAGGGTTGCTCTCTCATTGTTGTGTGATTGAATCGATTTTCATTGAGAGCTAAACCTAAGTGTTCTTAGGGGGTTTTGCTCATAAGCCTATCCTAAGAAGACTTGCTTAAGCTTCTGAGTATTGCACCTGTATTGCAATATCTTAGGAAGCTTGTCTTTGTTTTTGGGTTGCAAAAACGTTTTCAAAACTTACTCAAATATCTTGTGGGATTTACATTGACATATTTGTGAAAAGATATTTGTGTTTGTAATATTAATCTTTGTTGCATAGTTATTCAAATATACATCATTTGTTGAATACAAAGATTGCATATCTTTTTGCAAACCAAGCATATACACTATTTGCGTGATTAATATATCCCGTTCTTTGGAATATTTGAAACTTGAGTGATATCTTTGTTTGTGCACCTTGATTGAAAATATCTTTGAAATAAAAAATTGATTGTTGACACTCTCACACACTCATTACACAGATAGAATATGCATTTGAGAGTTGAAATACTTGACCACACTGATCTTACGTATTGAATCATTTGTGATGTATGTGATTGTGCGTATTTGGGTACAAATCATCTTTATGTGAAAGCACTATTTATGTACCATTTGATTGTAAAATACGAGTGTTTCTAGGCATGGCCTAAGGGGGCGGTAATCCAGCCCAGTAAGGATTGTATGTAACAGTTGAGGTCAGCCCCCTAAGTTGACCTGATTTGTATAGGTGCCCGTCCACCCGTTTAAGTGAGCAAGCTATAGTGGTAATCCTTATTAGCCAAGGTGGGTATGTAGGCAATTGGTTGAACCTCGATAACATTTTTGCTTGTCACCCTTACTTTATTGCTTTCTAGTGCACGTGTGTTTGATTAAATTGCTTCATTTACTTTTTGGAATACATTTACATTACCTGCACTAAATTGACCATAGGATTGGGAATATACTGGTTTTAGGAGATTGACCTTGGGCTTAAATCTTAAAATTACCAATTCACCCCCCCTCTTGGGATCATGGTAAAGCTAACATATTACACAACTCATCATTAGTTGCTCCAAAAATGATATCATTAACATAAATTTAAACTAGGTGCATATAATCATTTTTGGATTTGATGAAGAGTGTAGTGTCAATCTTGCCACGGGTAAACCCATTTTCTTGTAGAAAACCACTAAGCCCCTTATACCAAGCTCTAGGAGCTTGTTTCAATCCATACAAGGTCTTAGACAACTGATAAACATGATATGGATATTATGATTTTCAAAATCGGGTGGTTGTTCTACATATACTTCTTCATTAATATAGCTATTTAGAAAAGTGCTTTTAACATCCATTTGAAATAATTTAAAATTTTTAAAAGCAGCGTAAGCAAGTAGCATACGAATGGCTTCTAACCTAACAATAGGAGCATATGTTTCATCAAAGTCTATTCCCTCTTCTTGATTATAACCTTGGGAAACTATTCTACCCTTATTTCTAGTAACTACCCCATTCTCATCTTTCTTATTTCTATATACCCAGTAAGTTCCAATAATGTTATGATCATTAGGCCTTGGAACTAGGGTCCACACTCTGCTTCTTTCAAATTGATAAAGTTCTTCTTGCATGGACATCAGCCAAGACTCATCCTCTATTTCTTCTTTAATATTTTTAGGTTCTTCTAAGGGCAAGAAGGAAGAATGGCTCACTAGGTTTTTCAAGGAAGATCTTGTGGCTACACTAGGGGATGGTTCACCTATGATTTGATTTATAGGATGGTTCCTAATAAATTTCCAATCTCTAGGAAACTCCTAAACTTCATTTTCATTATCATTATCTTCAGATGATTTATTATTTACTTCTGAATTTTCACTTGCATTGTTTTCGATAGATAACTTGTCTAAGCATTTTCTAATGTCAATATCATCTTCATCATCTTTCTTAGAAAATGGATTAGATTCATTAAACACAACATGGATTGATTCAATGACAGTCAATGTTCTTTTTTTGAAAACCCTGTATGCTTTATTGTTTAGAGCATAGCTTAGGAAAATGCCTTCATTAGATTTAGAATCAATTTTCCTTAGATGTTCAATATCCCTAAGGACAAAACATTTACAACCAAAAACATAAAAATAGGAAATATTAGGTTTATGATTGTTCCACAATTCATAAGGGGTTTTATTAAGTGACGGTCTAATCAACACCTTATTCATGACATAACAAGCAATATTTATAGCCTTGGCCCAAAAATATTTAGGTAAGTTGTGTTCATTTAGCATAGTTCTACCCATTTATTGTAATGACCTATTCTTTCTTTCTACCATGCCATTTTGTTAAAGGGTCCTAAGTGCAAAAAAGTTATGTGATATACCCTCGATGTCACAACAATTTTCTATGCCTTCATTTTTAAATTCAGTGCCTGTATCACTTCTTATATAAGTTATCCTATAACCTTTTTCATTTTGAATTCTTCTACAGAGCTTAGTAAACTGTTCACATGATTCATTTTTATGTGAGAGAAATAATACCCATGTGAATCTAGAAAAGTCATCAACAATGACAAATGCATGTGATTTACCACTAGGACTTTGCACAGAATTAGGACCAAACAAATCCAAGTGAAGCATTTCAAGTGGTCTAGTGGTAGATATAAATTTCTTTTTCTTAAAACTAGATTCTGTTTGCTTACCCATTGACATGCATCACAAATTTTATCTTTTACAAATGACATTTTAGGCAAGCCTTTTACTAATTCTTTTCTTACTAGTTTTGACAATTAGTCCATGTTAGCATGTCCTAGGCGCCTATGCCATAACGAACTAGTTTCATTTATTGTAGAAAAACAAGTTACTTGCTGTGAAGCTAAGTTATCGAAAGTGGTAGTCTACACATTTTCATGGTGATCTGCAGTAAAAAGAACTTTATGATCTGTTTTACTTTCAACTATGCATTTGTCATTTTCAAATGATATCTTATATCCTTTATCACACAATTGACTTATGCTCAACAAATTATGCTTCAACCTATCAACTAATAAAACATTATCAATTAAAAGAGAAGGATCCTTATCGACCTTACGTATGTCGATGATGCGTCCCTTTGCGTTGTCGCTGAACGTCACACATCCTCCATCCTTGGGAATGATTGACGCAAATTTTGCCTTTTCGACGGTCCTGTGTTGTGAGCACACGCTATCTAGGTGCCATCTGTCCTTGGAGGAGGATGATCTTGAACATACCTGCAAAATAGACTAAGCAACTGATGCTGGTCCCCAAATTTTGTTGGGTCCATGGAGGTTAGTAGCTGGATCACCCTTAACTACCCATACTTTTATAATTTTCATATGCTTATTCCTAATTGGACAATCAAATTGAATATGGACAATTTGTTTGCATTTAAAACATTTCATTTTACACTTAGGATCTTTATGAGGGACTTGAGATTTCGATTCATACGTGAAATGTCCCAAGTAAATATTAGGTCGTCTAATATTTTCAATACCATTAAAACCTAGACCCTCTTTACTTAGAGAATTTATTTGGGCACCAAGTAGTTTTTTAAAATTATGTTTGCCCTCGGTGAATGTAAAAAAAAAAAACTTTGGTGCTACCTCCAATTTCCTCTCAAGTTCAGCAATAGTGACATTTTTTTCTTTCACAATAGAAGCATGAGAGGTTTTTGGAATTTTAAACAATTTTGACCAATTTTCACATTTCTTTTTCAAATCAACATTTTCTTTGGTCATTTTATTCAAAGGTTTAGATATACGAATAAATTCAAATTGCAATTCTCTAAACTTAGGCATGCAATCAGAATTGCAATCAATAGATGAGTGATATGAAGATAAAGAACAAGGGGGCGATACCTCATCATCGTGTGCCATGAAGCACAAATTAGCAACCTCTGAGTCGCTGCGGTCTAATTCTAAATCACTACTACTTAATTTATCCCATAAAGTGCTTGCTTTCATGGATTTCTTCTTTTACTTAGCCTTCTTTTTTAGTAGTGGGTAGTCCGGCTTGATGTGCCCAACTTTGTTGCAATTGTAACACGTGGGAGCATTTGATTTTTCTTTTCTTTTGCTAGACTCTCCCTTCTCAGATACAGACTCCCTATATCTTTTGTATGGTTTTCTATTCTTCTTGAAGAATCAGCTAAATTTTCTAGTTAGCATGGCCATATCATCATCAGTGTTAGGTTCGTTGCATTCACTAGATGTATTAGTGGAGGTTTTCAATGTAGTCACTTTCTTTGTCCTATTATGTTCATTGAATCTCTCATTTATGGCTAATTTATAGGTGATTAGGGAACCTATCAATTCATCTAAAGTCATGGCCATAAGGTCTCTACCCTTAGAAATGGTCATAGCCTTAGCTTCCCAAATAAGAGGTAAGCCTCTAAGGATCTTTCTAATCATCTCATATGTGGTATAGGTCTTACTTAATGCATGCAGTGAGTTTATAATGTGTGTGTATCTAGTGTACATGCTCTAAATGTACTCACCTACATTCATCCTAAAGGCCTCATATTCACTAGTCATCATATCTATCCTACTATTTTTCACATCCCTAGTACCCTTATATGTGACTTCTAACTTATCCCAGATTTCCTTTCTAGTAGCACATGCCATTATTCTATTAAATTCATTCACATCAAGACTACAATATAGAATGTTCATAGTAGTGACATTCAACCAACTTTCATAACATCACATCATATTCTTCCTTAGTTTAAGGAACTCTAGTTGTACCCTCTGTTTTCATAGGAATATAATTTCCTAGAGAGACGATCCTCCACACCTTCCAATATGTATTGTGAAGGTAGATGCGCATCCTCTATTTCCAGAAGGTGTAATTAACACCACTGAAATCCGAAGGTCCTGTGGAAGATGGTCCCTCGGAGAAAGGGGTCACGGAGTTATGAGCCATACAAGATCTTTCGCAAAATAACTATTGGTCTATGCTACGTGTCTTTGATATCAATTGTTAGTTTTACCATTATCCCAAGAGGGGAGGGGGGTGAATTAGTATTTTTAAAATTAATCTCCTAGGTTAGTACCCTAACAATAGTATATTCACAACCCTAAAGTCAATCTAGTGCAAGTTAAATAAATCAATTGTAATATGTAACAGAAATTAAATAATGCAATCTAATCAACTGAGCATGCACCAGAAAGCAGTAAAGAGAAGTGACATGCAAAAGTGTTATAGGTTCGGCAAATTGCTTACGTCCCCGACTTGGCTAACAAACGCAAGGATTACCACAATAATGCTCACTTAAATTGGTGGAGTGGCACCTAAACAACCAGGTCAATTAGCACAGGGCTGACCTCAACCTTTACACAATCCTTACCGGGCTAGATTATCGCCCCTTTAGGCCACACCTAGAAATACAACAATATTCTCTCAATCAAATGGTATAGTGATTATGCTTTCATGTAAAGCAGATATGCACCCAATACGTGCAGTCACATACACATCAGAGATATGAATATAGTGTAAGCTTAGTGATGCAAATAGTTGTGCTATCAACACTCAATATGGTATAATCAGTGAAATGCTTAAGAGTGTTCAAAATAAGCAGTATTTTGGAATCTAAGCAACGTACAGTTCAGTCGAAAATCAATATTCCAAAGATATGAATCAGATAATCAAACTAGTTCAAAAAGATTTTATTCAATGAAATAAGCACAATACTAGTTTGAAAATATTTTATTTGTTGGAAAAATCTTTGCACAACAAAAATCAAAGCTATTGGACACTTGCAATAACAATGCAAATATCCTAAGCTTACTCAATTAATCCCAATATAATAAGAAAATCTATGGGATAAACCTTAACTAAACTCCCAAAAATAATATCACAATCAATCACACAAATGGGAGTTTGTTGCACACTCTAGCTATCACAAGCATTCTAAATATGCTCTCACATTCTCAGAATATATCAAGGAAGTGAAGATTTGAGAGTATTTGGACAAAGAGTGTATTTTGAAAAGACTGATTTTTTTGGCTAATCGAATTGCTAATTCTTGTTAATCTTCACAAATGAGCCTATATTTATAGGTAAGGTAAAAAATATAACCATTTGGGACTTGTTGGGAATTATTAAAAAAGTTTCAAATAGTTAAAACACCATTAACCCGATTTTACCGTAGTTAAAATAACTTTAACCCACTGAGGTTCGGATGGCTAAACTGTGGTTCGGTCGCCCGAACGGACACAGTTTTAAAAGTCTTTAAATTCAGTTCAGCAACTCGAGTTTGAGTTCGGTGGCCCGAAACAATGTCAAAAAGATTTCTTTGTAACTTCGGGTGCCCAGTCATAGGTCCAGTCACCCGAACTCGTGTGTTCGGTCGCTCGGGGCTCAATTTTAACTATATCTCTTGGTAGCCCGATTTGGTGGAATGTCCCATTCGAAGGGTTTAGGCGCCCGTGGACAGTACGCACAAAATAGTTCAGTCGCCTGAGAGCCTAAGTCAACTATTGACTTCTCAACTGTTCGGACTCCCCAAGAGTTTTGAACTCTCAGGGTTCGGTTGCCCGAGCTCTCTTAATTTCCCTAATATTTTTCAATTTAAGTGCATTTTTAACACTCCTCAAATTTGTATGATATATGTGAGAGTGTTGGGACCTGAAGTCATACTATGGTCTTACTGAGCTTACCATATATCCTATATGCATGATATGCAGGTAAATAATATAGACCATATTCCTAAGTTACCATTACAAACTCATATTACAATAATTGAATTGGCAATACAAATTAACATCTTTAAGGTCTTCATGTTGCTTCAAGTGTCATTCCTTGAGATGCTCATCTAAGCCTACAAAAACACTTGACAATCATCAAATACCTAAGTATTTGTCATTATCAAAACTAGATGTGACCTATAAGGTCATCACTTTGCCGCTTTGAGGCTACCCGAGAATTCCTTTGTGGGGGCATTGGCCAGTAAAGAGGAAACCCTACGATTTAAGTTCAAAACCAAATTTTTTCAGAGGTGCATACTTAAGATTTGCTTGTCTTGAAATTTCTTTATTTATTTTTATAATCAAAGATAGTAGCATAAATATATGCTCATAGATTAGTAATCACCTATTAGCTTTAAGTATGGTAAAAATAATAACTTGTAATAATTAAATTTATAAATTTAAAAAATTTTAATTGTTATAGTATATTAAGAGTAAAAAATATTTAAGCTTTGACAGCTTGAAGTTTTAAGGGATATTGAAAGCATGTGTGAATGTATATCCTTCAATAAAAAATATACACTAAAACACAATGAATAACATTTTAGTTTTCTTTGCTGCCCAGAAGGTGTACAAAGTGAGGCTCGCCACAATCACAGCTGTTAGAATCACAGACTCCAGAATAACTTTTCATGTTGCCAGTTAAAAATAGTACAAAATTCTTTTGTCATACCATATAGGGCATTAACAGTTACCAAACATACTGCACATATCAACCCAATCTATCGGGAAAAAAATGAATCTTTCAATAATGAATTCTGGTAGGTGAAATCAAAAAGTAATTGCCACAATCAAAATAATCACAATAATAACTACATCCCTTGGATTGTTTTACTTTTCTACATTTCCTTCCATGATAAAATAATGCTAATAGACTACTAATAAAAAATTTATTCTCATAAAATATTACATTCTTAATAATTATTTCGATCAATTTTATCTTGTACTAGATAATGCCTAAATAAATTAAACAAAACTACTAAGAGAATGCTAAAAATTACAACTCAATTCACCCAATGTTAAGAGCAACCTGAGATAAGCCTTCATAATTATTTGACCATTCTCAATCAAATCTATTTCCCGAATCAATCCAAGAAACAAAGCACTCATGATTCCACAATCCACCAAGAAGATATTAATTGGAAAACGTAGGTTGTTTGGCATATGTTTGGAAATTCTAGCTTATTAGGAGTATGCACAATCGATTAATTAACACAATGTATGCATCACATATATAGTTAGATTTGTGCAATTAGTATCTAAGATAAAAGTACTAGAATTAATCCCAATGCAATCTCTCAAGGGCATACAACATTGACGATAAAAGTAGAAGGTTTGTGCAGATTTGCAGCCTCCCAACTCGCAATGGATCTATCTATGAGTATTCTATCATTTTTCTTGTTAAAGATATAAGGCACTTTCCACAACATTCTGATCCACAATCAATACAAAAATATGTGAATGTAACACACACGTACACAATCACACACACATGCACATAGTCACACTCGCACACTGGTTTGCAGAAGAAGAAGAAGAAGAAGAAGAAGAAGAAGAAGAAGAAAGGCATGGAAAGATTCCTCGTAGCCATAACCCATTTTTGGATTCAGATTTCATCAAGGAAAAATATTTGAATCTGATAGGAGTACCAAGTACATTCCAGATTTTGATTTCAAATTCTGATTTTTGTAGCATATCAACGAAAATTAAAAATCTTTTCTCACTCTAATTTCAAATCTTTTTTTATTATTATTAGGAAATTACTAGTGAAGGGCGATGGAAGGTGGAGATGGAGGTGCTTGCCTACTAGCGTGAAGGGGATGGAGGTGCCAGAGGCTTGAAGGCGGCATTGAAGGCGTTAAAGTTGTTGGATGTGCAGTTCAAAGGGTGACGACCAAGGGGTTTAGGGGGAGAGCTGATTTTCGGATCTGCATTGTCGGGTCTTTGTCAAGCTGCAACAAAGAGAGAAATGAGGTGGGAAAATGTGGGAAATATGGGAAACTGTGAGCAAATCAGGAGAGGAGGCGGGAAATGAGGGAGAAATAGGGGGAAATGGGAGCAAAGTGTGAAATAATACATTTTTTATTTTTTATTTTAAATAAAAGAGGTATTAGTTACTGTTTCCAAATTCATCACTAATAAGGGGCTAATAGTGATGGATCTTCAAATTCGTCACTAATACTCTGAAATAAATTATTATTTTTAAATAAAAGAGGTATTAGTGACGATTCCCAAATCCGTCACTAATAAGCGGCTAATAGTGACAGATCTTCAAATTCGTCACTAATACTCTGAAATAATTTTTTTTTTATTTTTTTTAAATAAAAAAGGTATTAGTGACGATTCTCAAATTCGTCACTAATAAGGGGATAATAGTGACGAATCTTAAATTTCATCACTAATGCTCTGAAATAATTTTTTTTTTCATTTTTTAAAAAAATAAAAGACGTATTAGTGATGGTTCCCAAATCCATCACTAATAAGGGGCTAATAGTGACGAATCTTCAAATTCATCATTATACTTTAAAGCAATTTTTTTTTTTTCATTTTTTTAAAATAAAAGATGTATTAGTGACGGTTCCCAAATCCATCACTAATAAGGGGCTAATAATGAAAAATATTCAAATTCGTCACTAATGCTCTAAAATAAATTTTTTTTTAAATAAAAGATGTATTAGTGACGGTTCCCAAATCCGTCACTAATAAGGGGCTAATAGTGACAGATCTTCAAATTCATCACTAATACTCTGAAATAATTTTTTTTTTTAAAGAAAAGAGGTATTAGTGATGGTTCCCAAATTTGTCACTAATAAGGGGCTAATAGTGATGAATCTTCAAATTTGTCATTAACACTCTAGAATAAATTTTTTTTAAATAATAGTAGTGACGGTTATTTAATCATGTCTAATAAAAGTCTTTTAGTGACAAATTAATACCGCAAAAGACGTTGCTAATATTTTTCCGGGATAATTTATGTGCGAAAAATATTTTCCTGCAATTTTTTCCTAGTTTTAGTGACGAAAATATTAGTGACAGTTTCAAATCTGTCACTAATAGTGCCGTATTAGTGATGGTTGATAAAACCGTCATTAATACCCACTTTTAGTGATAGAATTGAATCTGTCACTAATATTTTCATCACTAAAAATCAGTTCTTTTTTTAGTATATTCAAGTTTATATTTTACACAAAGATTTCATCTTATGATATTATTGCAAAAAATTTTGACAAGCAAATCTTAAGGATTTTAAAATACATAACCTTGAGAAATATTGTTGAAAAATATTGACTTGTGTTTAGATCTTTGAAGATATTTTATTATATATATACACAAAGATCATATTGTTGATTTAGATTTTTGGAGCAAAACTTATTTGCGGATATTTTTACAAAGATCATCAAGTTAGATTGAATCATTGAAGCCGAATAGTCATATCTATATTTATACAAAGATTATAAAAGGGATTCATTGACCACATCTCATAAGCTCATTGAGCTTCATGTTTTATCATATGATTTAAGTACTAGGATTTATCTTGTACACACTAACTTGGTCAGAAGCATTTTGAGTTATTGTAGAAATTGTATTCATTATGTTGTATTCACAGTTTGAGCTGTGAACCAGGGTTGTAGAGGTAATCAGCACATTGTAAGGAAGCTTAGTCCCAGTTAAAGGAGTGAATTTTTAATGGAATCTTTGAGTGGGTTACTCAAGGCAAAAATATAGGCTGGGGTAGGCTGAACCTCGTAAAAATCGAGTTTGCATCTCTCTTACTGATTACGCACTTAAATTGCATAATTCGGTGGTTTAATTCATGCATTGAGGCTTATATTTTTAATTAAATACCTAATTACTCTCAATATTGTGGCACAGTGTCCTATTTGTAATATTTGGATTTTATTGAGTAATTTATGAATTTTTGGTATTTTTTATTGTAGGACAACTATTGGATGGTCTTCTGGACGAGGCAGCACCACAACAAGCTAAGGAAGCACTCTCCACATCTCACGGCTTGCTCTTCTACCCTCTCTCTCTCTCTCTCTCTCTCTCTCTATTTGAATTTAATGGTGTAGAATTTATTTTTGTTAAGAATTTAGTTTATTTCAGTTCTAAGTTAGGAATAAATTTTTGTTTCAATTAGTTCTTTAATTTAAGAATATTTTTATTAGATATATTTTTTCCCCATTTCTCTTATTTTCTCTCTCTTTAATTCTATTTTTTTCCTTTAAATAATTGTTTAAGTTCATCTTACTTATTTAAGTTGTGTTTTAATTTAAGTCTTAGAATTTTTAATTTTTGTGTGGTTAGTATTAAAGTTTAGTTTTTAATTTACGTTTTGTTAAGATTTTGATTGTGTTAAAAATTTAATTTTGGTTGCACTAGTGGTTGATTGAAGATTTTAAGGTTGAATGTTTCACTTGCATAATAAAATTTTCGTTTTTAGGCTTTTTTCCGAAATTTCAAACATAAGTTTTATTCTCTAATTGAATAGTTAGATGTAGGATTATTTTTCTGCAGTTAATTTTGTTACCACCTATTTTATTGTGCATGTTTCCTGTTTCTTGTCGTTAATTTAGTGCATGTTAGGTTCATAAATTAAATTTTGCGCTGTTTTAATTTCGTCACAAAATCTCAAAAATCCCAGGAAACCGAATCTGAATTATATTCAGTAAATTTTTCTTTTCTTAATTTCTTTTGGAATTACACAAGTTTGGAATTAAAATGTGTTCTCTGAGAGGACGATTTGACCCTTGGACTAAATATTACATGACAGAACACTTATACTTGGGATAGCTTCAAGTGAATCAAGTTTTTGAGTGAATCAAGTTTTCGGTGCCATTTTCGAGTGAATCAAGTTTTCGGCGCCGTTGCCGGAGAATGTTAGTTTTAGTTTCAAATTAGTGTTTTTTGCCTTATTTTAATTTTTCTTATAACAAAGAAAAGATAAAAATAAAAAAATTTAGCGGTACTTGCACCATGCACGCTTATGGACTTTTTGTAGTCCACACGAACCATACAACCATCTTGCATCATATTGCCTAAGAATGCACAGAAATTTAACATTAAGCCTGGAATGATATCTGTGATACCTCAATTTTATGGGATGGAGTATGAAAATTCGTATCAACATTTAACTGATTTTGAGCTTGCTTGTCCTACATTCATAGATGAGGCTACTACTAATCAGACAATTAAATTGCGTCTATTTCTTTTTCCATTGAAAGACAAGGTTAAGACGTGCTTTATTTCTCTTAGATCTAATTCTTTCTTTAGTTGGGCTGATATGCAAAACGAATTTTTGCATAAATTTTTTCCCTCACAGAGAACTCAATTTTTGCAGGAATAGATCAGTCGATTCATGCAAGGAGTTGATGAGACATTTCATGAAAGCGGAGAGAGGTTTAGAGGCCTGGTTAACATGTGTCCTCACCTTGGATTTGAATCATGGTGTCCAGTCAACTATTTCTACACTACGTTGACTTTTGAATCGAAGCAATTCATTCATACTATGTGTTCAGGATATTTCTTCAACAAGGAACCTGATGAGGCATTGGATTTTCTGGATCATTTAGCTGACTATGCTCAGCATTGGAACACTAGGATTGATAGAAGATCGATTGTAGCTCAACCATTGAGAGCAATACATGGTGGAGTGTGGAATGAACTGAAAGATGATTTTTTTTGTTGAAGTATGTCTGGCTAAACTCACTAGAAGAGTGGAGGCTATGGAGATGGAAAAGGAAAATAGTACAGAGCAACTTTGGAATCAACCTTCCCAATCCTATGCACCCCTTTATCAGCTGCCATATCATTAGGTTGCCCTTCAGCATCAGTATCAACAACGATAGATCTCTCAAAGCTATGTACCCTCAGGATTTCAATCTAATGCTGCACCTGGTCCACCAAATAAGTCTCTTGAGGATGCCTTTCAGTAGTTCATGCAAATTCAAGTCACAACTAACAATCAGTACACTCAGGCTATAAATGAATTGCAAGACACCATTAATGCAACGAGCACGCAGTTCGATATCTTCGAAAAAAGGGAATTTCTAGTAGAACATTATTCTAATCCTCAAGAATACCAGCACCTACAGCAAAAAATACATAATGTTTCTCTTAAGACAGCGGAGATCGTTATTATTTCGAGAAGTGAAAAAGAAGTTTCTCAACTTGAGATACTCACTAAAAACCAACAGTTGTCCCGACACCTGAAGTTGCAACAGATGTCAAAGAAAAATCAGAGGAAGCATGCCCAGAATTGAAGAAGTAAGTTAACGTGGAGAGTGAGACTAGTAAAGAGTGCCAATTTGTGGTACCTTACCCTCAGAGATTGACAGTTGTGGAACCATCATTCCCTACTAGACTAAATGTCAAGGAGTACAATGCTGAAGCAAGACCCCGTGGTGGTAAGGTAATGGGTACACCCGATAAAGAGGGTGAGCTGATTGGTGAGAGTTCAATTTTCAAAGAACCAGCTAAAATTTTTAATGTTGATGCTTCTGAAAAACCAAAGGTAACTACTCTGACAGCTTTACCTCAAAGACCGGTTCTTAAATAAGTGACTTTCGTAGAAAATATACTAAATAAAGATCCTTTCTTGTTAAAAAAAGGAAGACAATCTACTCATGTTTTTTTCTTGTACCTTAGAACGTATTGATTTATTTTAGGCTAACTTTTGTACAGGTAACGAAACTGATTCATTGTGGCGACTAAAATTTGGAGACTCGTCGGTTCAATTTATAGACCTGCACCCACCAGATGAAATTCCTCGAGAGCCTCCACCAAATAGATTATGATGTTTTTCTCTCCTTTATTTTCATTTTATTTTACCTTATTTTATTTTTAGTTAATTTTCAGGTACATTTTTCCTTAGTTTCAGTTTTTCTTTCCCTTTACTTCTCCACCCAGGTACGCTCCACTTCCCCTGTGCACATCTTTTCTATTTCTTATATGCTTTTACATTGAGGACAATGTTCAACTATAGTTGGAGGGGGGGGGGGATGAGAAATTACAAAAAAAAAAATTGAATATGGATGATTAGGCCATGATTAATACCGATTTATACTCTTTACATACTTGCATATAACCTAAAAGTTACACACTTAAGTTATTTTTGTATAGTTTCTCTTTATATGGCCAATCTAGGAATTGTAACTCTCTGTGGGTTGACTAGTAGTTCATTCGTGTTAATATGATAATATAAACTCTTGTATTTACATGGTATCTCATGAGGCTGAATAGACACATTCATATGATTCATTGCACTTAGGGTTCCTTGTGAGCACTAAGAGAACGCCTATGGCGACAATGACACATTGTGAGGTATTGTTGAGCCATTTATCGTTCTTTTGAGTTTTTGACGTCAACTCAGAGTTCATGAAATACCACTTTCCTTTTCTTTCTTTTTTTTTTTTTTTTTTCTGGATGTTCTTTGTACACTAGTATATGTTTTTGACTTGATAGCCTAGAGGTGACATATAGTGGGGAGATAAAAACCTAGGTCTTGTAACCTACTCAAGATGTGAAGGCTGAACCACCCATAGAGATAGACTTAGTTCATGGACTATTGTTCGATCTTAATTCCCATTGGTGATATGAATACAATTAAAGAAGTGTAATGATTGTCCTAATTTACCAAGAAAAGAAAGATATTGAAGAATGAGAAGAATAAAAAAAAAATACAAAAGAAATTGAAATGTACATGATTGAAGTGAAAGATTAATACCTGCTCCACACAAATACAACAAAAAGTCAGGGATACGACACATGTTATCCATATATGAAGACTCTTCAATCACTTAATTCCTTAGATATATTCATGCCTGATTTGTGAATAAGTTGATCTAGGGAGGCCTTGGTTGGACATGGCGACATGGTGAGAAGATGCTAGGATGAAGGACCCGACACCTCACAAATAGGCTAGATCCTTTTAAGACTAGCCCACTCCATACATTTAGCATTTGTTCCTTACAATATGTGGGATGGTTGATCACGACACTCCTCCTCACATATGACGAGTGAACCCATTCTTTTTTGAAGTGTTTGGAGGGTATACCAGTTAGACCAAGTCAAAACGACCATTCTGTAGGTGTCCACTGGCATCCTAAATGTAAAGAGTCACAAATATCACATATAACTCAAGATTTTACCTGTTTATACTCGGATTTATTTGAATATATTAAATCTGAATTGTATTGTTGGTTAACTTCATGTGAATATACTATTCTTAATTGCTATATAATGATGAAACTTGCATGAATTACTTGCTTCAGAGGTTCATGCATTGTAGATGATGAGCTTGTGTGAAATTCGGTTATATCCCTATATGTGAAATGGTGTGGTTGTGTCACATGTGCATTTTTTTTCAGGTTTGCTCGAGTTATTATTTGTGGATACCTCCCTGGAGTCCATTCACATTATTTCCTAGAGACTAGTGAAACGTTAGTTGGGGGGCGTGATTACGCGCCTAAATCACATAATTAGGTGGTTTAATTCATGCATTGAGACTTATATTTTTAATTAAATAGCTAATTACTCTAAATATTGTAGCACGGTGTCCTATTTATAATATTTTGGTTTTATTGGGTAATTTATGAATTTTTGTTATTTTTTATTGTAGGGAAACTTTTAAAGCTAAAAACCGATGGTACTTCGTAATATGTGCGTAACTCTTGCATCTGACCTCCAATTCAAGTGATTCAAGATGCTATAAAAAAATAATAAAATGATCTACAATGTTCATGTTTTGAATTTTGAGACATAATGACTGCATCAAGGTCAAAATTAGATGTGAAATTACCATACGCTATTTTTATGGACTATTTTGGCATTACTTTGTAATCTAGGTGTAACTTTCACGTCCAAGCTCCGATTGAGACGATTCAAAAATATGGATAAATCTGAGGAAAATATATACAAGTTTTTTGTTTTGAGCATTGAGAGATATAGGCTTCAGTATTGTCAAAATTGGACTTGAAAGTGGAGGGCAGACCGGGTGCTTCTGAAAGAAGAAAAAAAAAAAAATGAAAAGAAAATATAAAAGGTGATGTGACCTGGCCATGCAGTCGGGCCCTCTTAGTGGGCGTGGGTGATATGCTGGGTGAGCAAAGAAAGGAAAGAAAGGAAAGAAAAGAAAAAAGAAAGGAAAGAAAGAATGAGTTTGAAAAGTCAAAGGAGAAGAGGGTTTTGCTTGGAGTTTTTGGGAAGAGGGCTGCCACAGAGGTCTTTTGGAGGAGGCAGCGTGACACCAAGAAAAGGAAGCACTCTCCACATCTCAAAGCTTGCTCTTCTACTCTCTCTCTCTCTCTCTCTCTCTCTCTCTCTCTCTCTCTCTCTCTCTCTCTCTCTCTCTCTCTCTCTCTCTCTCTCTCTCTCCTTGAATTTATTAGTGTAGAATTAATTTTTGTTAATAATTTAGTTTATTTCAATTCAAAGTTGGGATTAAATTTTTGTTTAAATTAGTTCTTTAATTTAATAATATTATTATTAAATAAATTTTTGCTCCATCTCTCTTCTTTTCTCTTTCTCTTTCATTCTCTCTTTTCCTTTAAATAATTTTTTAAGTTCATCTTGCTTATTTAAGTTGTGTTTTAATTTAAGTCTTCCAATTTTTAATTTTTGTCTCGTTATTATTCAAGTTCAGTTTTTAATTTAGTTTTTGCTAAGATTTTTATTGTGTTAAAAATTTAGTTTTGGTTGCATTAGTGGTTGATTGAAGATTTTAAAGTTGAATGTTTCACTTGCATAATAAAGTTTTTGTTTTTAAGCATTTGTCCGAAATTTCAAACATAGGTTTTATTCCCTGTCTAAATGGTTAGATATAGGATTATTTTTTCGCAGTTAATTTTGTTACCACCTATTTTATTGTGCTTGTTTCCTATTTCTTGTCATTAATTTGGTGCATGTTAGGTTTGAAAATTAAATTTCACATTGTTTTAATTTTGTCACAAAATCTCAAAAAACCTAGGAAACTGAATCTGAACTATGTTCAGTAAATTTTTATTTTCGTTATTTCTTTTGGAATTACATGAGTTTGGAATTAAAATACAATCTTTGAGGAGACGATCTGACCTTTGGGCTAAATATTATACGATAGAACTCCTATACTTGTGATAGCTTCTGAGCTACTCATTTTTCATATGAGTCAAGTTTTTGGCACTATTGTTGGGGAATATCAGTTTTAGTTTCAAACTAGTATTTTTTTTTTACATTATTTTAAATTTTTATCATGAAAAATAAAAAGAATAGGAAAGAAAAAACTAAGTTTTGAAAAAAAAATGGCTAAACCTACACCACGCACGCTTATGGACTTTCTATAGCCCACACGAACCACACAACCATCTTGCATCATATTGCCTAAGAATGCATAGGACTTCAACATTAAGCTTGGAATGATATCTGTGATACTTCAATTTTATGGGATGGAGTGAAAATTCGTATCAACATTT
Source organism: Malania oleifera (assembly GCF_029873635.1). Classification (NCBI taxonomy): domain Eukaryota; kingdom Viridiplantae; phylum Streptophyta; class Magnoliopsida; order Santalales; family Ximeniaceae; genus Malania; species Malania oleifera. Next base: position 85,795,216 of record NC_080426.1, on the reverse strand, counting down.
AACTAATTTTGAGCTTGCATGTGTTACATTCATAGATGAGGCTGCTACTAATCAGGCAATTAGATTGCCTCTATTTTATTTTTCATCGAAAGACAAGGCTAAGACATGATTTAATTCTCTTGGACCGAATTCTATCTCTAGTTGGGCTGATATGCAAAACAAATTTTTCCATAAATTTTTTCCCTTATAGAGAACTCAATTTTTATAAGAACAGATCAGTTGAATTATGTAAGGTGTTGATGAGACATTTAATGAAAGTTGAGAGAGATTTAGAGGTCTAGTTAACATGTGTCCTCACCATGGATTTGAATCATGGCGTCTGGTCAACTATTTCTACACTGCGTTGACTCTTGAATCGAAGCAATTCATTCATACTATGTGTTCAGGATATTTCTTCGACAAGGAACTTGATGAGGCTTTGCATTTTCTAGATCATTTAGTTGACTATGCTAAACATTGGAACACTAGGATTGATACAAGGTGGAGAGTGGAATGAACTGAAAGATAATTTTTGTGTTGAAGCTCGTCTTGCTAAACTCACCAGAAGTGTGGAGGCTATGGAGACGGAAAAGGAACATAGTACAAAGCAACTTTGGAATCAACGTTCCTAGTCCTATGCACCCCTTTGTTAGCCGTCATATCGTTAGGCTACCCTTCAGCATCAGTATCAGCCACAACAGATCTCTCAAAGCTATGCACCCTCAGGATTTCAATCTAATGCAGCACTTGCTCCACTGGAGAAGTCTCTTGAGGATGCCTTTCAATAGTTCATGCAAAGTCAAGTCACAACTAACAATCAGTACACTCAGGCCATAAATGAAATGCGGGAGACCATTAGTGCGATGTGCACGTAGTTGGATATCTTAGAAAAAGAGGAATTTCTGGAAGAACATCAATCTAATCTTCAAGAATACCAGCACCAACAGCAACAAATACATAATGTTTCTCTTGAGACAGCGGAGACCATTATTACTTCAAGAAGTGGTAAAGAAGTTCCCCAACCTGAGATACTCACTGTAAAACCCACAGTTATCCCGACACCTAAAGTTACAAATGAGGTGGATGAGGTTAAAAAAAAATCAGAGGAAGCAAGCCCAGAAGTGAAGAAGTAAGTTAACGTGGAGAGCGAGACTAGTAAGGAGTACCAACCTGTGGTACCTTACCCTCAAAGTTTGACAGCTATGGAACCATCATTCCCTACTAGACTAAATGTCAAGGAGCGCAATGTTGAAGCAAAATCCTGTAGTAGTAAGGTCATGGATACACCCGATAAAGAGGGTGAGCAGACTGGTTAGAGTTTAATTTTCAAAGAACTAGGTAAAATTTTTAATGTTGATACTTTTGAAGAACCAAAGGTAACTCTAACAACTTTGACTCAAAGACCGGTTCTTAAAGAAGTGACTTTCCTAGAAAATATACTAAATAAAGATCCTTTCTTGTTTAAAAAAGGAAGATAGTCTACACATGTTTTGTCTGGTACCCTTAGAACGTATTGATTTATTTGAGGCTAACTATTGTGCAAGTAACAAAATTGATTCATTATGGTGACTCAAATTTGAAGACTCGCGAGTTCAATTTATAGACCTGCACCCACCAGATGAAATTCCTCCAATGCCTCCGCTAGACAGACTATGATGTTTTTCTCTCATTTATTTTAATTTTATTTTTCCTTTTTTTATTTTTAGTTAATTTTAAGATACATTTTTCCTTAGTTTCAGTTTTTCTTTCCCCTTACTTCTCCACCCAGGTACGCTCCACTTCCCCCATGCACATATTTTTTATTTCTCCTATGCTTTTACATTGAGGACAATATTCAACTTTTGTTTGGGGGGAGGGGATGAGACATTACAAAAAAAAATTGAATATGGATAATTAGGCCATGATTAACACTGACTTATACTCTTTACATACTTTCATATAACCTAAGAGTTACATACTCAAGTTATTTATGTGTAGTTTCTCTTTATATGGCTAATTTAGGAATTGTAACTCTCTATGGGTAGACTAGTAGTTCATTCAAGTTAATCTGACAATATAAACTCTTATATTTACATGGTATGTCATGAGGCTGAATAGACACAGTTGCGTGATTCATTGCACGTAGGGTTCTTTGTGAGCATTAGGAGAGCGCCCGTAGCGACTATGACACCTTGTGAGGTTTTGTTGAGCCATTTATCGTTCCTTTGAGTTTTTGATGTTTGCCCAAGGTTTATGAAACTCAAATTTCCTTCTTTTTTTTTTTTTTCTAGATGTTCTTTGAACACTAGTCTATGTTTTTGACTTGCTAGCCTAGAGGTGATATCTAGCAGGGAGATAGAATCTTAGGACTTATAACCTACTCAAAATGTGAAGGCTGAACCACCCCTAGAGATAGACTTAGTTCATGGACTACTGTTTGAGCTTAATTCCCATTGGTGGTATGAAGACAATAAAAGAAGTGCAATGATTGTCCTAGTTGACCAAGAAAAGAAAAAAATAGAAGAATGAGCAGAAGAAAAAAAAATACAAAAGAAATAGAAATGCATACGAATGAACTGAAAGATTAATACCTGCTCCACACAAATACAACAAAGAGTCGAGGACACAACACATGTTATCCACATATGAAGACTCATCAACCTCTTAATTTCTCAGATGTATTCATACCTGGTTCATGAATAAGTTGATGTAAGGTGACCTTGGTATGATATGGTGAATAAGTGAGAAGATGCTAGGGTGAAGGACCCGACACCTCACAATTAGGCTAGATCATTTTTAGACTAGTCAACTCCATGCATTTAGCATTTTTCCCTTACAATATGTGGGATGTTTGATCGCAACACTCCTCCTCACATATGATAAGTGAACCCATTCTTTTTTGGAGTGTTTTGAGGGTATACTTGTTAGGCTAAGTCAAGACGACCATTTTGTAGGTGTGCACTAGTATCCTAGGCGTAACGAGTTACACACATCACACATACCTTGAGATTTTACCTTTTTATACTCAAATTTATATGACTATATTAATTCTGAATTGTATTGCTGGTTAACTTCATGTGAGTATACTGTTCTTAATTGCTATATAATGATAAAACTTGCACGAATGACTTACTTCAGAGTTGCTTGTATTGTAGATGATGAGCTCGTGTGAAATTTGGTTATATCCTTGTTTGTGAAATGGTATGGTTGTGTCACATGTATATTTTTTTCATGTTTACCGGAGTTAGTATTTGTGAATACCGCCCTGGAGTTTATTCACGTTATCTGCTAGAGACTAGCAAAACGTTACTTGGGGGGGTGTGATTACACGCGCTTAAATTGTGTAATTAGGTGGTTTAATTCATGCATTGAGGCTTATATTTTTAATTAAATACCTAATTACTCTCAATATTGTAGTATGGTGTCCTATATATAATATTTTGGTATTATTGAGTAATTTATGAATTTTTGGTACTTTTTTTGGCATGATAACTATTGGAAACTAAAAACTGATGGTACTTCGTAATCTGTGCATAACGCTTTCATCCGACCTCCGATTCAAGTGATTCAAGATGCTGTAGAAATCTAAAAAAATGCTCTACAATTTTAAAGTTTATAATTTTGAGAAATAATGGCTGCATCAAGGTTGAAATCAGATGTGAAGTTACCATAGGCTGTTTTTATGGACTATTTTGGAATTACTCCGTAATTTAGGCATAACTTTCCCGTCCGAGCTCCAATTGAGACGATTCAAAATTAAAGAGAACGATGAGGAAGAGCTCTACGACTTTTGTGTTTTAAGCTTTGAGATATATGAGCTTTAGTATGGTCTAAATTGGACTTGAAAGTGGAGGGCAGATTTGGTGCTTTTGAAATAAGAAAAAAAAAAAAGAAGAAAAAAAGAAAAAGAAAATATAAAACGTGATGTGACCCGGCCATGCAGCTAGGTCCTCTAAGTGGGTGTGGATGATGTGCTGGGTGAGCGAAGAAAGGAAAGAAAGAAAAGAGAAAAGAAAGGAAAGAAAGAAAGAGGTTGAAAAGTAAAAGGAGAAGAGATTTTTTCTTGGAGCTTTTGGGGAGAGGGCTATCCCAGAGGTCTTTTGGAGAAGGCAGTGCCGCACCAAGCAGAAGAAGCACCCTCTAGATCTCACAACTTGCTCCTCTCCTCTCCTCTCTCTCTCTCTCTCTCTCTCTCTCTCTCTCTCTCTCTCTCTTTGAATTTAATAGTGTAGAATTAATTTTTGTTAAGAATTTAGTTTATTTCAATTCTAGGTCGAGATTAAATTTTTTTTTTAAATTAGTTCGTTATTTTAAGAATATTATTATTAGATAAATCTTTGCTCCATCTCTCCTCTTTTCTCTCTCTTTCATTCTCTATTTTCCTTTAAAAATTGTTTAAGTTCATCTTGCTTATTTAAGTTGTGTTTTAATTTAAGTCTTGGAATTTTTAATTTCTATCTAGTTATTATTAAAGTTCAGTTTTTAATTTACATTTTGTTAAGATTTTGATTGTGTTAAAAATTTAATTTTGGTTGCATTAGTGGTTGAATTAAGATTTTGAGGTTGAATGTTTCACTTGTGTAATAAAGTTTTGGTTTTTAGACATTTGTTTGAAATTTCAAACGTAGGTTTTATTCCCTGTCTAAATGGTTAGATGTAGGATTATTTTTCCATAGTTAATTTTGTCACCACCTATTTTATTGTTCTTGTTTCCTATTTCCCGTCGTTAATTTTCTCCGTATTAGGTTCATAAATTAAATTTCATGTTGTTTTAATTTCGTCACAAAGTCTCAAAAATCCCAGGAAACTGAATCTAAACTATTAAAATTGGAATAGCTTCCCAAGAGAGGGGTGAATTGGGTTTTAAAAATTTTATTCCCCTTAGTCTTAGTTCTTCTAAGTTGTAATAACAATCAAAACTTAAACACAATCACAATCAACACAATAAGATCAATCACTCAATCTTTGTAACAATAGCCCTGTATGAATGTGAAAATTTGCTAAACTTGTTATAAGCCTTGTATCACAATTATTCTTCTTCCTAATGTTTAGCTTTTAAATAAACTTCTAGATTAATAAGTCAAGGATGATCAACCAACGTAGTCTCTTTCGGTTTTCGCAATCAATGCTGATCAATCCAAAACAAATTACCTTCCGGTCTATTTAACAACCAAACATTTAGAATTGAATTTTAAAGCAACCACACAGATTATATCTTTTTCTGAAAAATAAAGAGTAGGTAGGGAGAGAAGAACATTGGGTTTTTGACGAGGTTCGGCTTCAACACAGCCTACGTCCTCGCCCTTGCCAAAACCACCAAAAGATTCACTATTACCGTTCCTTTACCAAGTGGAACAAGACCAATTACAAACACTCCTTAGGCAAGGCTAGAGCCCGCCTTCTCCAAACAATATCCCCTTGTTTGGTCCAACGATTTAGCACTCGAACCATCAATTAACCTGTTACAAAGATATAAAACAAGGTGTACGAGAACTTGCTCCCCAAAGAGCTAATTAGTACAAATTGAAACAATATGTACATCAGTAAATTAAGAACATGAATTTCAGAATGAAGCTCTTAGAAACTTATCACCGTAGGTATCTTTCAATGGATGAAAGAATCAACAACTTGATGCATAAACTCAGTGAGAAACTCAGCAAAGCTTTCATAGAATTTTGTGAGAGATGAGGCAATAGCACACTTTCAGAATTTCAGTAGGCTTTGAGAGAGAATGAGAGTTGAATTGATTTCTTGGTATATAAAACAATGATCCTTGAGGGTATTTATAGAGGTAGAAAAAATCCTTGCTTGTTCCCCAAGTGTACTTAGAGTTGTTTCCAAGTTTTAAAATTATTTAAACTTCAACTAATTTAAATTTCAAAAAATATATCCGTTGGAAATTTGAAAACTGTCGTGAGCCAGATGACTGTGAAGTCCTGGCAGTCTTGTGTCCCTTGATTGGCAATCGTCTGTCAATAGAATAATGTAGTTTTAATACAACTCAATAGGGTGGCAGTCGTCTGTCCATATGGTGACAGTTGTCTATCCATGAACAAATCAATTTTTCAATATACACAGAGGGTTGACACTCATTTGGTAGAACACTCACAGACGTCTCAATTTTCACTAACAGTCGTCTGTCAAAACCTTGACAGTTGTCTGCCAAGCTTCTGTCTCCAGTTTAAAATACTTTAATTTTGCTAGTCATCTGTCCAAAGACAAACACTCATCTGTCAACTGGATTTTCCTCATTCCAACATATTTTGAGTTCTATCTTCTTTGCTCAATTAATCTTGGAAAATTAACTTGTTTAACTTTGAAAAACTTGTTCCAAGTTTTATACTAAGGTCTCTAAGTCTCTTTGCCTAATGAGCTTCAAAATGAAAAATTCATATTTGAATACACTTAGAAGTACTTACAAAAACTTTGTCCTAAGCTTATTTGACATTTTCTTTGAGTGCTTTCAATGTTGTTCTTCAATCTTTCAAACTTCTATGAGCTTTCATTGTGGATCTTTGGTATTCACGTGTGACTTTCCATGTTCCGTAATCCTTGTAAGCTTTTAGGTGAGATTTGAACAAATCATCTTTGCCTGTAATCATATCACTTGAAAATTCATTAAATAACTTTACCTTGTAATCATCAAAACCAAGAGTTTGTAAGCCTAACTAAGCCAACAATCTCCCCCTTTTTTATGATGATAAAGAACGAGCAAAGATATAAAAATTAAACTTAATGCTCCTCCTGTCTAAGCATAGGTTTAAAAATAATCTCATTAAGACACATTAAGGCATAAGTTCAAAAGATTTGAAAGTAAGTTCTAGGATTAAGGCTATATATTTTCCTTCATAGAGCTTGTAGTACATCAGACTGGAAACACAAACACATGTTCAAATATTTCAGAATAGGGAATACATAAGCACATACATAAGAAAATACATATATAAGTTCATAGACTTTGCTTTGCTCACACACCATACTCGCCCTTTTGACATCAACAAAAAGGCAAAATACAACCAAAAACTAAGTATGTGGAGCATACAAAAACAACATCAAAAGTCTAAGTCTTAGAATCAGTGTCACTAGCCACAGAAATTCCTTTGCCTTTGGATTGATGTGAGCCTTCTTCTTCATTTTCTTCTTCTTTAGTTTCTTCTTCATTATCTCCTGCATCTTCCCTTTCTTCTTCAGCTTCTCCTTTTTCACTTGCAGCTTCTTCTTCATCATCATTTTCATTGCTCTCTTGATTTTGTGTGACATGGTGTTCTATTTTGGCAATGCGATTATCTAGAAAAGTGTATTTGTCATCAATGTTTGAGATCTTATCCTAAAAACAAGCAAAATTTTCTCGCATTTCAGAAATGAAGCTGGTATAATTCTGACAAAATGGAACAAACCAAGGTGGCATATAACCTTTTTCAAGAGCTGAATTTCTTTCTTCTTGTGTAGGTCTTGTCGGTCTATTGCCCCTAAACATCCATCCCTCGGTATACTCTTTGTAACCCATTCTTTTCAGTGTAGTAGTGGAGAAGACATGGTAATGGGTTCACTTCACTATTTTTGAGTATGGAGAGAGGACTTGAAAATGAGCGAAGATCAAGGAAAGAGTGCCACCATACGAAAGCCCAATTCTAGGATATTCGAGCTTCATAACCATCCATTTTAGTATAATGCTAGCTAAGTCTAATTTCTTCCCTTTTAGAAAGCACCATATTATGAAACAATCAAAGAATGACATGTTATCAAAGGATCTAGACCTCGAAATTATACTATATGCAATGATCTTGTGCAAGATTTGTGCTTGGAGATTGAGTTGTTTATATGGTGGAGGATGTCCAAAATAGACGGGTGCATCATTCATCACAAGAGGCAAAATATCTTGTGGTGAAAAACCTTGCTCCATAGTCCATTGTTTTTCAATTGGAGTACACTCAAAATTTCCATGCTTGATGCGAAGAATTTTCTGCAAAGAATGTGGGGTAAGAGTTATCTTCTAGCCATAAATTTCAGTAGCAATTCCAACTTCTTTCTTAACCAAGTTTGAGTAAAAAAAATATTAAACTGATCTGGGTAATACCCCTTAACTTGGTGAAGAATGAACTTATCCCATCCTATATTTTTTAACATTTCAAGAATTTCAGGAAATTTTTCTTCAAAGAAAGTGACATCTAAAACCTTACAGAACATTAGATTGATAGCCGAAATGTGATTTTGATATAATGCTTTAGCATGCGAAGAAACCAGCCATTTCTCTATGTCGTCGTTGCTAGTAGGCTTTGAAGAAGACAAGGATGCTTTGTCCTTCTTCCACACTGTTTTGGTACAAACCATATTGATGAAACTGAAATTGAGGAAACCCTAGGTGTGAAAGGATTAGGGTTAAGATGGATGATTGTTGGGAGGAGTGTAGGAGAGAAGGAGCTTTGAAGAGATGAAGAGGAGTTGATTTAGAGAAGGGGAGATGAATGGACAGACATCTGGGGTTTTTAAAATAGTGTTTTTATGTGAAATGAACATGACCTGCGGTGAGCCAGTCGTTTGTCACTAAGTTAACAGTCGCTTGTCCACTGTCTTTTTATACAGACAGTAACCTGCTAGTCGCTTGCTAGATATCTGGCAGTCATCTGCCCTGAACAACTGTTCTTCTTCTATTTTAGTTAACTTCTCTTATATGCAACATGCCTAATTCTCGTCGGATAAATACAAATTGATCCTCAGCTAATGGTTTAGTGAATATATCAGCTAATTGATCCTGAGTATTAACAAATTCAAGTACTATTTCTTTCTTGTCTACATTATCTCTTAAGAAATGATGACGTATATCAATATATTTAGTCCTTTAATGTGATATTGGATTCTTTGAAATATTTATCACGCTTGTATTATCACACTTTATGGGGATTGTTTGGTATTGAATTTTGAAGTCCTTTAGTTGTTGTTTCATGTATAAAGTTCGAGCACAATAGCTCCCAACTGCTATGTATTTTGCTTCAGCTGTAGATAATGTTACGAAATTTTGTTTCTTTGAAAACCAAGAAACTAGTGAGTGTCCTAGAAAGTGACAAGTCTTACTAGTGCTTTTTCTATCTATTTTACATCCCACATAGTCTGCATCTGAATAACCTATCATTTTGAAATTAGTTCCTTTTGGATACCATAATCCTAAATCTAGTGAGCACACTAAACATGATATCTGGTCTACCTGCTGTTAAGTAAAGTAAGCTTCTTGTCATGCCTTGGTAATGCTTGGTATATCTACCTGTTTCCCTTTTTCATCCTTGTTAAGACTAGTTGAGGTGCTCATGGGAGTTCATATAGGTTTATTTTCTTCCATATCAAACTTCTTTAACATGTCTTTAATATACTTGGTTTGATTTATGAAAGTTCCATTTTTAGCTTGTTTGATTTGTAATCCTAGAAAGTAATTTAACTCTCCCATCATGCTCATTTCAAACTCTCTTTGCATAGTTGTAGCAAATTCATTACACAAGCCTTCATGAGTTGCTCCAAATATAATATCATCAACATAAATTTGTACTATAAGCATATCATTATCTTTGGTTTTTACAAATAAAGTGTTATCTATCTTTCCTCTTGAAAATTTGTTTTGGAGTAGGAATTTCCTTAGGTTATCGTACCAAGCTCTAGGAGCTTATTTCAATCCATATAAGGCTTTAGTTAGCTTGAATACATGATTTGGATTTTTAGAGTCTTCAAAACCTGGAGGTTGTTTAATGTAAACTTCTTCATTAATATAGCCATTTAGGAATGAACTTTTTACATCCATTTGGTATAATTTGAAGTCTTTATTAGCTGTATAGGCAAGAAGCATCCTTATTGCTTCCATCTTTGCTATAGGAGCAAAGGTTTCTTCATAATCAATGCCTTCTTCTTGATTATAACCTTGTGCTACAAGCATGACTTTATTTCTTATAACTACCCCAGTTTCATCCTTTTTATTTCTAAACACCCATTTGGTTCCTATGATTGACTTATCTTTGGGTTTAGGTATAAGTTCCCATACTTGACTTCTTTCAAATTGATTTAGTTCCTCTTGCATAACTATAATCCAAGAATCATCTTTTAAGGCTTCTTCTATATTCTTGGGCTCATCTTGAGACAAGAAATCATAATGGTTACAAATATTTTTTAATAAGGCTTTAGTGGTTATTCCTTTTGATGGTTCACCTAGAATTTGATCTTTTGGGTGACTCTTAGCATATCTCCATTCTTTAGGTAGCTCTAGATTTTCAATGGTGTTTTCTTTTGAAGCTTCATTATCATTTTCTTCTTTTATTTCAATATCTTTTTCTTTTTGTGAATTATCTTCTTTTTCATTAATCTTAATTTTGTTGTCATGATCATTTGATTCATCAAACGTTATGTGTATTAATTCAATAATTGTAAGAGTTCTTTTATTGGAAACCCTATAAGATTTACTATTTATTGAGTAACTTAAGAAAGTTCCTTCATCAAATTTTGCATTGAACTTTCCTAGATCATCTTTAGTATTAAGGATAAAGCATTTCCATCCAAATACATGAAAGTAGGAAATATTGGGATTTCTTCCCTTCCATAATTCATATGGTGTTTTGTCTATACTAGATCTTATGGATACTCTATTTATAATGTAACAAGTTGTATTCACAGCTTCTGCCCAAAAGTATTTTGGTAGACTATTTTCGTTTAACATAGTTCTTGCCATTTCTTGTAAGGTTCTATTTTTTATTTCTACAACTCCATTTTGTTGTGGAGCTCTAGGTGCTGAAAAATTATGGTTTATTCCATGTTCATTACAAAATTTTTCAACATTTTTTTTTTAAACTCCCTACCTTGATCACTTCTAAAGTTTGTTATATTATAGCCCTTTTCATTTTGTAATTTCTTACATAAAGTGATTAGCATGTCACAGGCTTCATCTTTGTTTGCTAAAAATAATACCCAAGTGAATCTTGAATAATCATCCACTATTACGAAAGCATATTGTTTACCTCTTAGGCTTAAGGTTCTAGTTGGACTAATTAAGTCTAGGTGCAGTAGTTCTAGGGGTTTTAGTAGATATATATTTTTTTTTCTTTTTGAAACTTGTTTTAACTTGCTTTCCCTTTTGGCATGCATCACACATCTTGTCTTTTATGAATTTAGTATTTGGTAATCATTTTACAAGACTTTTCTTTGATAATTTGGATAAAAGGCCCATGCTAATATGTCCTAGTTTCCTATGCCAACTTATTTCATTCATTGCTGCCAAACAAGTTACGTTTTGGTTTACTAGATTCTCAAGGTTTATACAATAAATATTATTTATCCTATGGGCTACAAATAAGGTTTCATTATTCTTAGGATTTTGGATAACACATTTTTCTTTCTTAAAAGTTATTTCGAACCCTTTATCGCTTAATTGGCTTGTGCTTAAAAGGTTGTGTTTTAATCATTCTACCAATAACACATTATCAATGGTAAGAGAAGGTTCTTTACCTATTTTCCCGATGCCAATAATTTTACCTTTGGCATTGTCGCCGAAGGTGACGTATCCCCCATCCTTTTGTTTCAATGTAGCGAACTTGGTCCTATCACCGGTCATATACCTTGAACATCCGTTGTCCAAGTACCATTTATCCATTGATGGTGTAGTCTTAAAGCATACCTACAATGAGGGATTCGTTGTGTAGTCTTTGGAACCCAAATTCTTTTAACTTTCTTTGTGACATTTTTAGTTCCATTATTGACCTTCCATTCTCCTTGAATTTTAACATACTTTCTTTTTAAAGGGGAGTTGAACATTACATGTCCTTTCTGTTGAATCAGGTGTAATCCCAAGGGGGGGTGAATTGGGTATTTAAAATTTCTTTGACACTTATTTACCACTTAAACCCTTCTTATATATTTACCAATGATTTCTTATTACTCAATTACTTATGTGCAAGGCTAACCAACCTATACATGCAATATAAACAATTTAAATGCAGTGCTGAAAGTGAAGAGCAAAGGGAAGAGAGAAGACAAACACGGTTTTTACGAGGTTCAGCCAACTTGGCCTACGTCCTCGCCTTGAGCAACCACTCAAGGATTTCACTAAATCCCTGCTCCTTAAATTAGGATGGAGCTTCCCTTACAATCTTATGCTTACAAGAGGCACGACTCCCTCCTACTCCGCTTCTTACAAGAGATACAACTCTCTCCTCAAACATTTGTTCACACACCAAACTGTGTATACAATAGAATCTGAAAAACAACACTCAAAAATGATTCTAACAAAAGCTTGTGAGTACAATTCAAATTTCTAACACATTGACATATGATTAAATTTGAAGCTCAGAATGTATGAAAACGATACAATCGTTTTATGTATGATATGCTTCAACACACAAAACCCTTTTTATAAAAAACTCCCAAGTAAAGAAATATTTGAAATTATTTGGAGTATATTAGGGTTCTAGTTCGCTTTGTAAAGATGCACAAAGATATCTAATGTGAACCTGTTAAAAGCTTTATCTTCAATGTTTTATCAATCTATATCAAAAAGCTTTCTATCAAATATTTAATCACAACCCGATTTTGTAATATGCAAATATATATGATATGTAATTCAAAGATCAAAATACTGAGTATAAGGTTTTCCAAACAAAATATTCCTCAATAAAAAAAATATTTATGAATACCAAGGATATATATTCAAGTGTTTTAATATATCTAAAATATGAATTTTTTAACTGAATACACACTTGAATCAAACCATTCAATCAATAACAAAACCTTAATCAAGTAGTGAGATTATCCAAATAATCTATGTGAAAATATACTCACTTTCAATCACCCATCTTATTTCAACAATAGATTTGCAATGAGAAGTTCTTTGAAAAATAGATATACTTTCGAATATAATACTATTCAACCAATAGCTAAAAAAAACTTTCTCAAGTAATGATCTTGAAAAAAAATATTTATATGTATATGCACATTCAAAATCAATTTCACTAATGATATTCAATAACAAGTAAGGAGATGCGAAGTTCTTGAAAATAATAACGTGAATGATCAAACCTCAATACTAGAATGAAATAAAGTTGAATGAATGAATGCCCTTTAATTTCTGAAGTAGATTTTTCCAAAGAAGATGAATGTAGAATGAAGTGCGGACAATTAGCTCAAGTTTCTCTATGTTCTTGCAAAAAGATGTGTTCTACTCTTCTCGTGTGTCTTAACTTTGTTCTAGGGTTTAGATATTCAGTATATATAGTGTCTTACCCTTAGAATTGATTTCAACCATTAAATCAAAGAAAAAGCTCGTGAGTTCGTTTAATAAAAATCAAACTTTTAAGTTTCCTACAGGTTCAGGCGCCTGAGGTTGAAGCCCAAGCGACCAAAGTTCCTTAACCCTTTGAAAAATTAACTTGGAATATAGGGTCAGGCGCCTAAAGAGAGGTTCAGGCTCCTGAAACCAGGTCAGGCGCCTAAGGTCACAAGGTCAGGCGATCGAAGTGCCTCGGCCAATTTACTGTGTTTCCCATTAATTCTTCAGGCTATCAAACTTAATCTTCAGGCTCCTGAAGAAATTCTTCAGGCGACTGAGGTTGAGTTCAGGCTACCGAAGTCCCCCTTTTCTTAGTTGTTCTTTTTCTAATTTAAAAATTTGCTTTGCTATTTTTCTTGGGTCTTTTATAAAACATATTTTCCATGATTTTAAAAGTATTTCTAAGTCCATGAAAGTCCCCTAATGATATACATGAAATGCATGAATCCTAAAATCATTCTAGGTTATGTTGAGCCTCAAATTAAATCATATGAAAATGTAAGTACATGAGTTCTAAATACCCATTCCCAAGATGTTCTTGAACTTTGCCGCTTGCATCTTGATTCTCTTACTCTTTGAGTTTCATAGATCTTGCCAAGATATGTTAGATTTACTTTGTGACTTCCATGACTCGTTATCCTTCCGTGCATACTTAATATAGTTCTGTTCACAACCTCAATGCACAAATCAAATACCAAGTGATTTGTCATTATCAAAACAGGATTGGACTCGTAGAGTCAACAATTTCTCCCTTTTTGATGATGACAAATACATGAGCAAAAATACATAATGGGTTACGCCTAACAAAGGCTCCCCCTTAAATAATACATCAAATATTCAATAAATGACAATATTCTCATGATGTTTTAACAATTTTTGTTATTATACTTTTTCCCTTTTTTGCACAATTAGTTTTACTAACAATTTTTGCTTCCATTCTATTATTTTTGGTCCCAATTTTCTCCCCTTTTGACATCAACAAAAAAATGTAAAATAATAAAAATGAATAGACGTGCCCTTATGTTCTTCTCCCCTTAGAAACCTTTTCACGCTTTTTGAAATCAACTATCCCCCTTGCTAACACATACATTTCAAAGGTTACATGAGGATATCAAATGTTGAATTAAATGTTATGTTGGATTTTTTGATACCAATTGTTGAATAATGCAATACCAAGTGATTATATTGTAAGTGATGTTGCTCCCTCTGAATTATATCATCTAACATAATTCTAAACAACCTCTCGACTATGCATGAGACCTAATTCATGCCTAATTTGGATAAACCTATCCGCCGCAAGTGATTTCGTGAATATATCTGCCCATAGTTCATCCGTGCATACAAACTCTAGTGTCACATCCCATTTTTGCACATGGTCACGAAGAAAAGGATGTCATATTTCTATGTGCTTAGTTCGTGAATGTAATATGGGATTCTTTGAAATATTTATCGCACTCATATTATCACATCTAATAGGGATTATTTTATAACTTTATCCAAAATCCTTTAGTTGTTGCTTCATGTAAAGCATTTGAACACAACAACTCCCTGCCACTATGTATTTAGCCTCAGCTATGGAAAGAGCAACTAAATTTTGTTTCTTGGAAAACCAAGAGACCAAGGAATGTCCTAAGAAATGACAAGTACCACTAGTACTCTTCCTGTCCACTTTGCTACCCACAAAATCAGTATCTGAATAACTAATAATCTCAAAGGATGTGTACTTAGGATACCATAACCCAATGTCCATGGTTCCTATCAAATATCTAAGTATCCGTTTAACAGCTAGCAAATGAGACTCTTTTGGTGCATACTGAAATCTTATGCACAGACATACGCTAAACATTATATCAGGTCTATTGGCAGTCAGGTATAACAAGCTACCTATTATTCCACAATATAGTTTGACATCTACTGGTATACCTTGTTCGTCTTTGTCTAATTTCAATGAAGGGCTTATAGGTGTACCTAGTATTTTTCCATCTTCCATATTAAACTTTTTGAGTAAGTATCTAATATACTTTGATTGATTTATGAATATTCCATGATTTGCTTGTTTGATCTGAAGTCCTAGGAAGAAATTTAGTTCACCCATCATGCTCATCTCAAATTCATTTTGCATGGTATTGGTAAATTCATTACACAATTCTTTATTTGTAGCGCCAAATATGATGTCATCTACATATACTTGCACTAGGAGAATATCATCTTTCTTAGACTTTATGAACAGGGTTGTATCTATATTTCCTCTTTTAAATCCATTTTCTAATAGAAAACTGCTTAGCCTTTCATACCAAGCTCTAGGAGCTTGCTTTAAATCGTACAAGTCTTTTTCCAGTCTATAAACATGATCAAGATTTTTATGATTTTCAAAACCTAGGGGTTGTTCTACATACACTTCTTCATTTATGTATCCATTTAAAAATGCGTTTTTGACGTCCATTTGATATAGCTTGAAATCCTTAAAAGCCGCATATGTTAAAAGCATTCGAATGGCTTCCATTCTAACTACAGGTGCAAATGTTTCTTCAAAATCTATACCTTCTTCTTGATTATAGCCCTAAGCTACTAATCTATCCTTATTTCTCACAACTACTTCATGTTCATCTTTCTTATTCTTATATATCCATTTGGTCCCTATGATTGACTTATCCTCAGGTCTAGGAACTAATGTCCATACTTTGTTTCTCTCAAATTGATTTAATTCTTCTTGCATGGACAACACCCAACATTCATCCTCTATAGCTTCACTCACATTCTTAGGTTCTTTTTAAGATAGAAATGCAAAATGACTAACCATGTTCCTAAGAGAGGAGCGAGTGGCTATTCCACGTAATGGGTCACCTATTATTTGATCTATGGGATGATTCTTTATGTATTTCCATTCTCTAGGTGGTTCATTAACCTCATTTTCAGTTTGATCAATTTCAATAGATGGTTCCTTAAGTTAAATTTTCTTTTTTAAATCATTCTCAATGGATAGTTCTTCAAATTCCTTGTTTAATTCAATTTCGCCTTCATCAGTTCTTTTGGAGAAGGATTCGATTCATTGAACACTACATGAATAGATTCTATGACCATCAATGTTTGTTTGTTATATACTCTATAGGCTTTACTATCTAAGGCATACCCTAGGAAGGTACCTTCATCTGATTTCACATCAAACTTCCCTAAATGCTCATTGTCTCTAAGCACAAAACACTTATAGCCAAAGACATGAAAATATGATATGTTTTGTCTATGGCCATTCCATAATTCGTAAGGAGTCTTATTAAGTGATGGTATGATTAATACTCTGTTTAGAACATAGCAGGCGGTATTCACTGCCTTGTTCCAGAAGTATTTAGGTAATTTATGTTCGTTAAGCATAGTTCTCGCTATTTCTTGTATAGACCTATTCTTCCTTTCAACTACACCATTCTGTTGTGGTGTTCTAAGAGCTGAAAAATTATGGGCAATTCCTAATGAATTACAATAGTCTTCCATGCCTTGATTTTTAAATTCTCTACCCCTATCACTTCGAATTTTAGTAATTGTATATCCTTTTTCATTTTGGATTTTCATGCACAGGTTTACAAATTGTTCACATGCTTCATCTTTGTGACCTAAGAATAGTACCCATGTGTATCTCGAAAAATCATCAATTATGACAAAGGTGTATGATTTTCCTCCTAAGCTCTGAATTGGATTTGGTCCAAATAAGTCTAAGTGTAGCATTTGGAGTGGCCTAGTAGTGGAGATCTCTTTCTTCTTCTTAAAGCTTATTCTTGCTTGTTTTCTAGTTGGCATGCATCACAAATTTTATCTTTCACAAATTTAGTCTTAGGTAGTCCCTTAACTAATTTTTTCTTAACTAGTTTTGAGATTAAACCCATGTTTGTGTGTCCTACTCTCCTATGCCAAATCCAGCTAATTTCATTCATAGCAAAGAAGCATGTCACACTTTGTGAGGTTAAGATATCAAAGCTTGTGGTATATACGTTTTCATGACGTTCAGCAGTGAATAGTATCTTATTATCAGTTTTGTGTTCAACTATGCACTTGTCATGTTCAAATGATACTTTGTAGCCTTTATCACATAGTTGGCTTATACTTAGCAAATTATGCTTTAAACCTTCCACCAGTAAAACATCATCAATAATTAATGAAGAATTATTACCAACTTTATCGACACCTGTGATCTTTCCCTTAGCATTATCTACAAAGGTGAGAAATCCTTCATCCTTGGTTGTGATGGATGTGAACTTTGCTTTATCCTCAGTCATGTCATGAGCATTTGCTATCCATATACCATTTGTCTTTTGAGGATGCTGATCTTAAGCATATCTGCAAGACACAATCAAACAGTTCGGTACCCAAATTGTCTTGGGTCCAAGGGGTTTAGTGCTAGATTGACCTTTAACCTTCCATACTTTCTAAATTTTTACATCTTTATTTTTGAAAGGACAGTCGAATTCTATGTGACCCAACCTTCTACATTTAAAGCAAGTAGTATTTCTATAATAATTCTTAGTTGGAGCGTATGACTTTGATTCTTTTGTAAAATAACCCATTTAAAGATATCTTTTCTTTAGATTTTCCTTACCATTAAAACCAAGCCCTTCCTTTTCTAGGGAATTTCTTTGAGATCCTAGGAGCTTTTCAAAATTGTTTTGTCCTTTAGTAAATTTACAAATAATTTCAAATTTATCTTTCAAACCCCTTTCTAACTCCTCAATTTTCAAATCTTTATTTGTAATGACCCGAAGAATAATGGTATTTAAATCATAAAAATAAAGGGACATGGAAACCAGAAAGAGAAGAAGGCATTCGATGACGTTGCATTTTGGAAAGGATAAATCCCAGGAATTTTTCAGCTCCTCGTCAACGAATACAAGGGACTCGTCGATGAGGGTATAATAGGAGCTCGTTGACAAGGATGGGATTGGTCGACGAAAATATAATTGGGCTCATCGACGAGGTGACGTGGCTCGTTGACAAGGTGACATGGCTTGTCAATGAGGAAATACCAAGGGGATGATTTTGGGTTTATGAATTTCATCGATGAAGGGGAGAGTTCATCAACGAATTTTTTATTGACCTTGTTGACGAGGTGACGTGGCTCGTTGATGAAGGCCACAGTTTAAATAGGTCTAAAGTTTATTTTCAGCTGAAATTTTCTGCACAGATATTTTCTCTCTCCTCCCCTTCAGTCCCTCCTCCTTCTCTCTTCGATTTCGGACCAGATTTTCGTTGGTTCGACGATCTAAAGCCACCACGACGCTCCTGGGAAAGTTCTCTACAAGTGTGCCAGAGCGGATCGTCAGTGGGGCTGAAGTGGAAACCATCTCAAATCCAAGCTAAGGCTTTCTACTCAATCTTTGGATTTTTGGCAGTTGTAGAAAGTGTTATACGCTTAGAAATATTGAACTTTAGTTTTGGGGAATGTTGTTTCTAGGGTGTTGAGTAGGGAACCCTGCGGGTGCGGGACAGATTTTCTTAGGGACTTTTAGGAATCAGGTAAGGGGATAAACTAAGCTAGTTCTTTTAAGAAAATGTATGTATATATAGCATTTGATTTCACGATAGTAAATATGTCTATATATATATGGTTTATATTTGAGAAAACACTGTTGAAAATGATGATATGTTGAATATATGAAAAACCTGTTCAGTGTGGCATGAGTAGAAATCGTTATGAAATACTGTTTTCTGGAAATATGATTTTGATACGTATTTTTATAATGGAAAATCGGCGTATGGGCTAAGATTTTTATATATGTTTGCTGGCGTACGGGCCGAGCTATGTGTATGATTTTCCAGCGTACGGGCTAAGCTATAGATATATTTTGCTGGCGTACGGGCCGTGCTATGGATATGATTTGCTAGAGTATGGGCTGTGCTATGTATATGATTTTATGGCGTACAGGCCGAGCTATGGAAATGATTTGCCAGTGTACGAGCTGTGCTATGACTTGCTGGTGTACAGGTCGAGCTATGGTAAAATGTGTAATATCGGCGTACGGGCCAATGATTTTCATGATATACGTATATATGCAAAATGATATGATTGATTTGATAAATAATGATATGAAATATCCATGTCTCACAGTTTCAGTATATGTTATATGATATCAGAACCTGGTTGGCTTGGTCTAGGCTAGCACTTGCACGGTACCGTTGCTATGTGTCTATGGTCTTCGTGATCATGATATTTGTTAACGCCGCTGTACGGAGTGGTGTGAGATTGGATGATCAATGTGGTTTTTAATAAGTGTGTGAGTGCCCCTAGTGTACGAACCAGGTCTAGCAGACCCATTAGACTTACAGACTGTACTTTTGACTTGGCAGTGGTCGGCCAACCATTGTCAGGTCCTGCCTTCAGGCCACACAACCCAGTCATGTGGGGGTAATACATGACAACAGCCAGCTAACCTACAAGGAATGTTTTTGTATTATTATTATTATATGAGATGAAATATTTTTATAGAAAAGCAGTATGTTCTGCCATGTTTTGATGATCTATATGTTTTCCCAGATTTGACAAAACAGTTACTGAATATGTTCTGTATGGTATATGTATAACATGGAAAACTTATGTTGCCACACACTAGTATTAGTTTATTTCCCTTACTAAGAGGTGTCTCACCCCAAAATTTTATAAACTTTTCAGGAGCCCCTGATAAGAGAGCGGGTAAAGCCCTGCTGATCTAGTATGGTAGATCTGCCCTTCCAGAAGGGTAAGTATTTTGATAGGGTCAGATGTATTTTTTGGAAATGGCCCTAAGACATCTTTTTGGGATGAGTGTTGTATCTATATATACAGTGATTGTAGTAACTCTGGTATTGTGATTTATGGTATAATGAGATGTATATGATTGTATGTTTCCTGCTGCTTAGGCTTTCGTTATGTGTTCTGATGTATACCTGGTACCCACGGGTCCAGGTGGATTATGATCTGTTGAGATTTATGATATTTATTTTATAAAAAAAAATGTGGAAATTAAGTAGGTCGTCACAGTTATTTCCTATGAAAGATGCAATAGATTCATTTAGACGTTCAAGTAAGCTTGAAGGTTCTTTGACTTTACTTCTCAACTCAGAAATTTTCTTTGTTTTCTTCTCAAGCATTTTAATAGTGTACAGGTATTCTTATTTCAGTTCATCATAAGAAATCATATCATTTTCATTTTCAGACTCACTAGAGTAATATGAAGATGATGAAAAAGATGATTGTACCTCAAGGTCATCATGTGCCATTAGGCACAGATTGGCAACCTCGTTGTCGCTGGATTCATATTCTGAACCACTAGTGTTGTATCCCAACCGACTTTCAAAGCCTTCTTCTTTTTCTTTGAGGCTTTCATGAGCTTAGGGCACTCAGGTTTGATGTGTCCAACTTCTTGGCAATTGTAGCATGTTGGTGGATCCTCCTTCTTTTTCTTCATGCTAGTCTCTCCTCTTTCCGATTTAGAGTTTTAGAATTTTCTGTTGAACTTCTTGTTCTTCTTCAAGAACTTCCCGAACTTCTTTGTTAGCAAGGCCATGTAGTCATCCATTTCAGAATCACTTCCTTCACTTGAGTAGCTTGATGATGCCTTAAGTGCGGTGACCTTCTTTGCTTTGCTTTGCTCATTTTTCCTCTTATTTATTGCCAGCTCATAGATGATAAGCGATCCAATGAGTACGTCCACCGACATCTCCTTAAGATTTCTCCCTTTCGCTATTGTCGTAGCTTTTGTTTCCCACACTGGAGGCAATCACTTGAGTATATTCGTGATCAACTCATAAGTAGGGTAAGTTTTTCCAGGAGCATTTAAAAAGTTAATGATGTGTGTTAATCTAGTGTACATAGATTGTATGGATTCATCAGTCATCATTTTAAATGCTTCATATTCACTAGTGAGCATGTCTATCCTACTATCTTTGACTTCCTTAGTGCCTTCATATGTAACTTCTAATTTTTCCCAAATTTCTTTAGTTGAGTTACATGGCATTACCCTATTAAATTCATTGACATCTAATGCATAAAAAAGTAAGTTCATGGCAGTGGCATTGATTTGTACTGACTTCCAATCCTCTTCAGTATATTCATCTTTAGTTTTAGGTATATTAATATTATCAATTACTTTCATGGAAATGTGATTTCCCTTAGTCACTATTTTCCAAACTTTCCAATCTACGTTCAGTATATATATGCTCATCCTATGTTTCCAATAGGTGTAATTTACACCATAGAAAATGGGTGGCCTAGTGAATAAGTGTCCCTCATCGAATGGAGTTACACTAATGTGGGCCATGTGATCTTTTTACAAATTAACTATCAAGTCTATGTAAACCCACTCTGATACCAATTGTTGAATCAGGTGTAATCCCAAGAGCGGGGTGAATTGGGTATTTAAAAATTCTTTGACACTTATTTACCACTTAAACCCTTCTTATATATATTTACCAATGAATTCTTGTTACTCAATTACTTATGTGCAAGGCTATCCAACCTATACATGCAATATAAAAAATTTAAATGTAGTGCTGAAAGTAAAGAGTAAAGGGAAGAGAGAAGACAAATACGGTTTTTACGAGGTTCAACCAACTTGGCCTACGTCCTCGCCTTGAGCAACCACTCAAAGATTTCACTAAATCCCTGCTCCTTAAATCGGGACGGAGCTTCCCTTACAATCCGCTGCTTACAAGAGGCATAGCTCCCTCCTACTCCGCTACTTACAAGAGATACAACCCTCTCCTCAAACACCGATTCACACACCAAATCGTGTATACAATAGAATCTGAAAAACAACACTCAAAAATGCTTCTAACAAAAGCTTGTGAGTACAATTCAAATTCCTAACACATTAACATATGATTAAACTTGAAGCTCAAAATGTATGAAAACGATACATGTGTTTTATGTATGATATGTTTCAACACACAAAACCCTTTTTATCAAAAACTCTCAAGTAAAGAAATATTTGAAATTCTTTGGAGTATATTAGGGTTCTAATTCACTTTGTAAAGATGCACAAATATATCTAATGTGAACTTGTTAAAAGCTTTATCTTAAATGTTTTATCAATCTATATCAAAAAACTTTCTATCAAATATTTAATCACAACGCGATCTTTGTAATATGCAAATATATACGATATGTAATTCAGAGATCAAAATATTAAGTATGAGATTTTCCAAACAAAATATCCCTTAACAAAATAAATATTTATGAATACCAAGGATATATATTCAAGTGTTTTAATATATCTAAAATATGAATCTTTTAATTGAATAAACATTTGAATCAAACCATTCAATCAATAAAAAAACCTTAATCAAGTAGTGAGATTATCCAAATAATCTATGTGAAAATATACTCATTTTCAATCACCCGACTTATTTCAACAATAGATTTGGAATGAGAAGTTCTTTGAAAAATAGATATACTTTTGAATAAAACACTATTCAACCAATAGTTAAAAAAAACTTTCTCAAGTAATGATCTTGAAAAAAAAATATTTATATGTATATGCACATTCAAAATCAATTTCGCTAATGATATTCAATAACAAGTCATGAGATGCGAAGTTCTTGAAAATAATAACTTAAATAATCAAACCTCAATACTAGAATGAAATAAAGTTGAATGAATAAATGCTCTTTGATTTCCGGAGTAGATTTGCCCAAAGAAGATGAATGTAGAATGAAGTGCAGAAAATCACTCAGGCCATAAATGAACTATAGGACACCATTAATGCGATGAGCACGCAGTTGGATATCTTGGAAAAAGGGAAATTTTTGGTATAACATTAGTCTAATCCTCAAGAATACCTGCACCAACAACAAAATATACATAATGTTTCTCTTGAGATAGCAGAGACCGTTATTACTTCGAGAAGTGGAAAAGAAGTTCCCTAACCTGAGATACTCACTAACAAACCAACAGTTGTCCTGACACCTGAAGTTACAACTGTGGTAGATGAGGTTAAAGAAAAATAAAAGGAAGCAAGCCCAGAACTGAAGAAGTAAGTTAACGTGGAGAGCGACACTAGTAAGGAGTACCAACTAGTGGTACCTTATCCTCATAAATTGACAGCTATGGAACCATCATTCCCTACTAGACTAAATGTCAAGGAGCGTAATGCTGAAGCAAATCTCTGCAGTGGTAAGGTGATGGGTACACCAGATAAAGAGGGTGAGCAGAACGGTGAGAGTTTAATTTTCAAAGGACCAGACAAAATTTTTAATATTGACGCTTTTGAAGAACCAATGGTAACTACTCTGACAACTTTGCCTCAAAGATCGGATCTTAAAGATGCGACTTTCCTAAAAAATATACTAAATAAAGATCCTTTCTTGTCAAAAACAAGGAAAATAGTTTGCACATGTTTTGTCATGTACCTTAGAACGTATCGATTTATTTGAGGCTAACTTTTGTGCCAGTGACAAGACTGATTCATTGTGGCGACTCGAATTTGGAGACATGTTAGTTCAATTTATAGACTTGCACCCACCCGATGAAAATCTTCCAGAGCCTCTGCTCGAAAGACTGTGATGTTTTTCTCTCCTTTATTTTCATTTTTTTTTACGCTGTTTTTTTTTTAAAGTTAATTTTCAAGTGCATTTTTTCTTAGTTTCGGTATTTCATTCCCTTTACTTCTCCATCCAGGTTCACTCCACTTCCCGTGTGCACATCTTTTCTATTTCTCATATGCTTTCACATTGAGGACAATGTTAAACTTTAGTTTTAGGGGGGGGAGGGGGGATGAGACATTACCAAAAAAAATTGAATATGGATGATTAGTCCATGATTGACACTGACTTATACTCTTTACATACTTGCATACAACCTAAGAGTTACACATGCAAGTTATTTATGTGTAGTTTCTCTTTATATGGCTAATCTAAGAATTATAACTCTCTATGGGTTGACTAGTAGTTCATTCGTGTTAATCTGACTATATAAACTCTTGTATTTACATGGTATCTCATGAGGCTGAACAAATACATTCATGTGATTCATTGCACTTAGGGTTTCTTTTGAGCACTAAGAGAGCGCTCATGGCGACTATGACACCTTGTGATGTATTGTTGTGCCATTTATCATTCTTTTGGGTTTTTGACTTCAGCTCAGAGTTCATGAAACTCAACTTTTTTTTTTTTTTAATTTCTGAATATTCTTTGTACACTAGTCTTTGTTTTTGACTTTCTAGCCTAGAGATGACATCTGGTGGGGAGATAGAAACCTAAGTCTTGTAACCTACTCAAGATGTGAAAGCTGAACCACCCCTAGAGATAGACATAGTTCATGGACTACTGTTCGAGCTTAATTCCCATTGGTGGTATGAAGACAATAAAAGAAGTGTAATGATTGTCCTAATTGACCAAGAAAAGAAAGAAACTAAAGAATGGGCAGAAGAAAAAAATACAAAAGAAATAGAAATGCACTTGAATGAAGTGAAAGATTAATACCTGTTCCACCCAAATACAACAAAAAGTTAGGGACATAACACATGTTATCCACATATGATGACTCTTCAACCGCTTCATGCCTCATATATATTCATGCTTGGTTTGTGAATAAGTTCATCTAGGGTAGCCTTGGTTGGATATGATGAGTAGGTGAGAACATGTTAGGGTGAAGGACCCGACACCTCACAAATAGGCTAGTCTTTTTCAGATTAGTCCACTCCATATATTTAGCATTTGTTCCTTTGCAATATGTGGGATGTTTGATGGCGACACTCCTCCTCACATATGACGAGTGAACCCATTCTTTTTTAGAGTGTTTTGAGGGTATACCAGTTAGGTCGAGTCAAAACGACTGTTCTGTAGGTGTCCACTGATATCCTAGGTGTAACGAATCACACAGATCGCACATACCTTGAGATTGTACCTATTTATACTCAGATTTATTTGACTATATTAACTCTGAATTTTATTGTTGGTTAACTTCATGTGAGCACTCTGTTCTTAATTGTTATATAACGATGAAACTTGCATGAATGACTTACTTCAGAGTTGTGTGCATTGCAGATGATCAGCTCATGTGAAATTCAGTTGTATCCCTATGTAAGAAATGGTATTGTTGTGTCACATGAGCATTTTTTTCATGTTTTCTAGAGTTAGTATTTGTTGATATCACCCCAGAGTTTATTCACGTTATTTGTTAGAGACTAGCAAAACGTTAGTTGGGGGGTGTGACTACGTGGTTAAATTGCGTAATTAGGTGGTTTAATTCATGCATTGAGGCTTATATTTTTAATTAAATACCTAATTGCTCTCAATATTGTAGCACGGTGTCCTATTTATAGTATTTTTGTTTTATTGAATAATTTATGAATTTTTGGTATTTTTTATTGTACGACAACTATTAAAAAGCTAAAAGCATATGGTACCTCGAAATTTATGTGTAACTCTTTTATCCCACCTCCGATTCAGATGATTCAAGATGCTGTAGAAAGCTAAGAAAACGATCTACAATTCTTATGTTTTACATTTTGAGAAAAAATGGCTGCATCAAGGTCTAAATTAGACCTGAAGTTACCTTACGCTGTTTTTATGGACTATTTCGACATTACTCCGTAATCTGGGTGTAACTTTCTCGTCCGAACTCCGATCAAGACGATTCAAAATTATCGGGAAATATGAGGAATAGTTCTACAAATTTTGTGTTTTTATATTTGAGAGATATGAGCT
Source organism: Malania oleifera (assembly GCF_029873635.1). Lineage (NCBI taxonomy): Eukaryota > Viridiplantae > Streptophyta > Magnoliopsida > Santalales > Ximeniaceae > Malania > Malania oleifera. Next base: position 85,769,298 of record NC_080426.1, on the reverse strand, counting down.
TCAGTATCGTAGAAATAGGACTTGAAAGTGGAGGGCATATCGGGTGCTTTTGAAAAAAGAAAAGAAAAGAAAAAAATAAAAAGAAAATACAAAAGGTGTTGTGACCTGGCCATGCAGTTGGGTCCTCTTAGTGGGCGTTGGTGATATGGTGGGTAAGCAAATAAGGGAAAGAAAGAAAAGAGAAAAGAAAGGAAAGAAAGAAGGAGGTTGAAAAGTCAAAGGATAAGAGGGTTTTGCTTGGAGTTTTTTAGGAGAGGGCTGCCGCTAAGGTCTTCTGGAGGAGGCAGTGCCGCACCAAGCCAAGGAAGCACTCTCCAAATCTCTTGTCCTACTCTTCTACTCTCTCTCTCTCTCTCTCTCTCTCTCTCTCTCTCTCTTTGAATTTAATAGTGTAGAATTAATTTTTGTCAAGAATTTAGTTTATTTCAATTCTAAGTTGGGACTAAATTTTTGTTTAAATTAGTTCTTTAATTTAAGAATATTATTATTAGATTAATTTTTGTTCCATCTCCCTTCTTTTCTCTCAATTTCATTCTCTCTTTTGCTTTAAATAATTGTTTAAGTTCATCTTACTTATTTAAGTTGTGTGTTAATTTAGGTCTTCAAATTTTTAATTTATGTATGGTTATTATTAAAGTTTAGTTTTTAATTTACATTTTGTTTAAATTTTAATCGTGTTAAAAATTTAATTTTGGTTGTGTTAGTGGTTGATTGAAGATTTTAAGGTTGAATGTTTCACTTGCGTAATAAAATTTTCATTTTTAGGCATTTGTCCGAAATTTCAAACGTAGGTTTTATTCCCTGTTTGAATGGTTAGATGTAAGATTATTTTTCTGCAGTTAATTTTGTTACCACCTATTTTATTACACTTGTTTCTTGTTTCTTGTCCTTAATTTAGTGTGTGTTAGGTTCATAAATTAAATTTCACATTGTTTTAATTTAGTCACAAAATCTCAAAAATACCAGGAAACTGAATCTGAACTATGTTCAGTAAATTTTTCTTTTCTTTATTACTTTTGGAATTACATGAGTTTGGAATTAAAATGCAGTCTCTGAGGAGACAATTTGGCCCTTGGGTTAAATATTACATGACTTAAGTCCTATACTTAGTATAGCTATCGGGCTGCTCATTTTTCGAGTGAGTCAATTTTTTTGCGCCGTTGCCGGGGAATGTCAGTTTTAGATTCAAACCAATGTTTTTTCCATTATTTTAATTTTTTTCATGAAAAATAAAAATTAAA